>NW_024704744.1:44575556-45775556 GCF_018977255.1 Callorhinchus milii | reverse complement strand
TGCATAGGGTTAGGCTGCATTCTAGGGTCTGATTGAAGCACGGGTGGAGTTGCTGCAAGTCTGGGGGGAGGGGAGGGGGAATGGTGGTCGCAGAGTGCCCATGGCCTAAAAAGCCCGGAGTTTGGGAGGGTCCAACTTTGGTAAAAATGAAGGCCGTTGAGACCTTCAGCAAAAGCATCCTCCAGTGGCTTGGAGGTGTGCCTTTTACAATGGGATAATCCAGTAATCCAGGCTCCCCTGATTGTCATGGAGGAGCATTTGCAACACTTGGTTTGGAGAGGCATTTTAGGGAAATGTTGCCCCAAGTGACTGGTACCCTCTACATTTAAGGGCTCCATAACCTGCAGCCCCCTTCAGTACCTCACTTAAGTGACTCTTTATTTGTATGTGAAATTGAACTATGAATATCAGCATGCTATTCCACTATAAGATGTGTAACTGAACATGGGTCTGTCCTTGCCTGATGTCCACATTGGGAGTACTTCTGTCAGGATTTGCTTGATAAAGATCAAGTGGTGAAGTCCTAGCTGATTCTTTTCTGTCTCTCACTACCTGTTGGGAGACTGTAGGGTTGGAAACAAACACGCATACTGGAGAACTGCAACATAAATAGTGCTTTTTGTTGGAAAAAGTGCTTCTAGACATAAATTACGTCTCCTATAGGGTACATCTCTATCTCATGAGGATTTTTCTGATGTGCGATGATCTTGAAACCAAGTTTTGAAACCAACAAAGTGCATTCTATATCCCAAGGTGCTTTTTCCAGCTTGAGATCTATTTATGCTTCAGTTTTCATGTTTGGGCACTTTTTCAACATTACTAATATCAACTGATGTGACAAGTTGGTCTGTATGTCTGAATGCTATGCCATGTGATATGTTCATCCATTGAGGGATCTTAATGATTGTCCCTGGTTTGAAGTCTTGCTGGGTAGATGGCACTATTGGTACATTAGATAGTGTAAGTCACTGTTTTTATTACATTTGTTTCCTTTCCTTCATTAACCACTTGAGATATGTGAAGGTTAATTTAGTTTAAAAAATGGAAACTATTTCCTATTCAGTGGTATCATTACAATCATTTCAGTGTAATTGTGTGAATGAAAGATGTAAAGATTTTTCTTACCCACCCTTAGCTGAAGAGATCAAGCCTTGCCCCCGATGTGGTGCTTTTATCCTGAAAATGAATGATGGGAGCTGTAACAGGATGACATGCGCTGTGTGTGGCTGCCAGTTCTGCTGGCTGTGTATGAAGGAGATCACAGACTTGCACTACCTCAGGTATGGGAGCCTACATTCGCAGTAATATTGATGACTGCTGATCATTATTTTGTTTATAAACTGTATAAACTGCAATGGATTTGTCTGCTCACCATTTCTGGCTAGCTCGAATGAATGTTTTCATAGCTACGTACAAACTGATCTCTTAACTGCAAAGGTTGCAGTGTCAGGGTGGATTAGGGAGTTGTGTATTCTATATTCAGTAACATTTAATTCTTCTCCTTTTCAAAATACAGAAGAACTCCTTTATGATGCGGTCGTCTGAGTCCAACGTCTCAAGGACTGTGTTTATAAAGAGGCATAACCCAACTTCTGGGTTTCAGGTTGTCACTGATATTGCTTCCAATGCGCAAGAAGATGTCACTTCCTGCTCATACATGCCATGTGCAGGAAGCACTGGTTCTATTCTGAAGTCATGTCAGGATCATTTCTTTGCAGCATGCTACAAATGACAGTGGCGTCACTTCCTACACATAATGCCGATGCAAGTGTGTGGGAAGGTGATGTCAGCTGCAACCTGTTAGCCCAGAAGTTGCCCTTTTTTCTCTCTTTTTATGATGACATGATTTGGGTGTTGACAGTCTGCAATCATTAAGCTGTCTGAGTTGTCTTGTATTGCTCTGCTTCTCCCTCCTCGCCGCACATTTTCCAAAATTCAGAGCAACTCAATATAAATATGATATTGCTATCCTCTTAACTAGTGAAAATTATTTTTTTGTCCACAAGTAATTCTACATGGTCAGAATAGTACTACATTAAATAGAACAGCAAATGAAATGTAAAATAACATTAAATGTTAGTTGCTCAAAATTTCTGATAAAAAATATTACCTGAAAGAATTATGTAATGTCATTTAAATACAAGAATATCAAATTTAAGTACATTAAACTGCTTGGTGTTGAATGACTGTTAACTTGTTACTTGCCATTCATTTGTCTACATTATCTGGACAGTTCAGAATCCTTGTTTCTGACTCAATATTTCAGGTGACATGAAGGCACTTTTGAGTCAATAATACTGTATAATACTCTATTTTCTGCCATCTAGTGGCGAACATGATACCTTTCTATGCAGATACCTTGCTGTTCAGCAGGATGCTTCGAAGTGCATGTGAAAACCCAACAGCAGAAGAAAATGTTTGAAATATGAGTAAATTAGAACGTTTGAGAGTTCCATAGTTTGGCCCAAGTTGGCTCACCAATTTAAATTGTAACCTTCAGCCCAGACCATAGAACATTCTTAGATACCTTCCCAGGTAAGTCCTTGTGTGGTGCATAAATTAGCTTATCCACCCTTGCCAGTCAGTTCTGGCCATGTGATAATTTTGATATGACCAATTAAGTGGGCCACAAGCACTCACTGAATAAATTCTAAAATCCAATCATTTCACCACTTCACTCACGGACCTTGGACTGCTTGATGGGAAGGTTTTTGTTTTCACCAAATGTAATTTTGCAAATTCTAGTTATGTACATGGCAACTCTTGAAATACAATTGAATTGTATATTCCTTGCTCTTTGAGAGAAACTTTCCCACCAAGCATTTAAAATTCTCAATTTGATATCCAACTATCGTATACCATGAGATCTTAATGCACAAGTTGTACCTTTTCATGGTCCCACAGTTTGATGGAACAACTTATATATCAATGGAATTGATGATGCGGATTTCACTTTAAGTAGCTTGGTGAACTGCAGCACAATTGTACACAGCCGAATGTGAAAATGCAATGTTTGGATGCATTCAGCAATTTTGCACAGTTTCTGAATAATCTTCAGTTTTCTTTTCTGGGTCTCTTGTACAAATTTCTAAGTATCCATGATTATGGGCATTGCAACTTTTATAAAGATATATATATATATATATATCCATACTCACTCTAATGTTCTTGTTTGCAGTCCCTCTGGTTGCACGTTCTGGGGAAAGAAACCATGGAGCCGGAAAAAGAAAATTCTCTGGCAAGTGGGCATGTTGGTTGGTGCTCCAGTTGGAATTACTTTGATTGCTGGCATTGCTGTTCCCTTTATGATGGTTGGGATCCCTATCTATGTAGGCCGAAAGGTAAGTCCTCAAAATAAACTTATTCATGACCCTTTAAACTTGATAACTTTCCTGGCAAGTGTCAGAGCTCTTTCCTTTTCCACTTTTTGTTGTGGTCAAAAGGTTGGAAACAGTATTCAAATTTGTGCACTACAGTGATGCATTTTGATGTGAAATGTGTGATATAAGTGCATATTGTATTTTTCACCTATTTTGCTACAACTTCTACCACTGGAAAGAACAAACTGTTTTCTCCATCTTAACAGAACTAAGGATTAAAAACCAAAAAATGTTTTTTGTATATGGTTTATTCTCTGACTTTCTTTCCATCAATTCAATGTTCCCCAAGGCTCTGTTTTCTCTCCTATTTTTTCTTTCTCCATATCATTTACAAAGATTCTCCATTCAGTGATGGTTTCATTCGTCAGCTGTTCCAGTGTGCACTTGCACAACCTTTATTACTCTTGCAGTGAAATGGCTAATTACTTAACTTTGATCTCCATAGCTTTTCGTGGGTAGTGCTAATGTTATACCATTGAATTCCTTCGTGATTTTGTAACGGATCTGAAAAACATGTATAAATGTAATTTTAAAATGCCAATATACAAGTAAATGACATCTAGTTTTTAACCAGCAACTCTCAGTTTGCCCCTGAAATATGGTGATCACAATAGAGCTTTATTTTGTATTGGTTGCAGGTCCAATGGGCTGCTGGGCCTGTGGTAGAGGAGGGGGGACCAAGATCTGCATTCATGTTAGTTTTGCCGATAATTCCCAGTCCTCCCTCATTCATCATGTTAATCGTGTATTTCCTCCCCATGTTCTCTTCTGCTTGTCTTGTAGACCTGCAACTTTTAGCATTTGCATGTGTCCACATCATGCAGATGCATCTTGTGATTCCACCTGCCACATAATGGTGGTGTGTCTGTTAGTCTCTTCCGTCTCATTTAGATCCAAATATGCCCCTGGAAACACTAAATTGAGTGTGTTTTGGGAGACAGTGATTCTTCTCCTGTTCACCCTGCAAAGCCAACCCCCTAATGGGTAGGGTGTCAATTTGGACAAGCAGCGGAAAAGCTTTCAATGGCAAGCTGGTGTGGCTTTAGCTGGTTATATTCCAGCAGTACCCCAGTGTACACTCTGTGGACCCCAAGCCTTTCCTCTAGATTTGGATACGCAGGATCTATCCCTCCAGGGACAGAGTGTGCATTCCATTCCAATACACCAGATTTCCATATGTAGGTGGGATGCATGTACTCTGGTTTGGAAACTCTTAAGCATTGTGATGGGTTTCCTAAACCAGATCTGGTCCATATTTGGTTGCTTTGCAGTTTTGGAAAAATGTTCTGTACATAATTGCCTGCAAATTCAGTCACTAGAATAAAAATTAATTCCTGTGAAACTGTTTGAGATGTTCTCCTGACGTAAAAGGTGCTGGATTGATTGTAACGATTATTTTCACTATTACTGTGTCATTGCCTAACATGCTAAACATATGTAGCAGAACTATCATTATCCCCATGTCCTTTCTCTGTACCAGACTCTGATTTGTGTTGTGCAATCTGCTCCCATATCTGTTGCAATATACATCACAATGCAGAAAGGTAAATTCAAAGTAGGGAAAAAAGTAAAGAAAACCTGGGCAAAACGATTGATTGCTTCTTCCATTTTGAATTTCTGTAGCATTTTTTTCCTCATTTGCTAAAGAAATTTTAAATCTACCTGTTTAGTCATTGCTTCTAATCCTTGGATTCTGATCCCTCCCATTACTGATTGAATTTCTGAGGAACTACATAATATTAATACTATGGTCAGAATAAACTTGAAGAAATATTTAATCACTTGAATAAGCTAACAACTTAAAAAGTACTTCCTGTGCACTTTTTTTCAGATTCACAGCCGTTGTGAAAATAATAAGGTATCAAAACACAGGAGACGACTTGCTGTCGCTGGAGGAGTAGTTTTGTCCATTATTGTATCCCCAGTCTTAGCTGCTGTGACAGTGGGTAAGGTTAAACTGAAGAACTATAACATTGAACGTGTTCATTAAACTGAGCTGCATCAATGAAAAGTAGATTTATTTCTTAAATATTATAAGAATATAAGTCTTCGCTGTTTATTGATCACAAATTCATGTCATATTGCTGTGCACCCATTGCATCAAAGTAATATTTTGCTATTTTTTTCTTTTTTTAAAACAGTCTTTATAACTGTACAGTGTTTTTCCTTACAATTAACTGTTTCACTTTTTTGAAATATGAAGTTCTAATTCTGCTTTTAACTTGTTGTTTTAAGGTATTGGAGTACCAATCATGCTTGCCTATGTTTATGGTGTTGTCCCAGTATCTCTGTGTCGCAGTGACTGGTGTGGAGTTACTACTGCAAATGGGAAAGGAGTGAAGATTGAAATAGATGAAGATGTTGCTTCTGGTAAGGTCAACGTGACCAACTTTTATATAACTTTTGGCCTATCCACATTGGATAGACATTTGAAGTAGATTATTAACTAATTTAAAAGCACAGCAAGCTCTCTTTATAGAACCTTTGATACCTCTGTCAGATGTGTCGGCACTGCAACAGTTAACCACAGCAAAGCAGAGAGAAGGCCATGCTAATTTAGCTGGTCAGTAATTTAATTAAAATATTTTAATTAAAATAAAACACTAATTTAATTTTGCATTTTGTGACTATTTTGCATGTCTAGCAAGACACAATGGTGTTGTGTGTGCTCGCAGAATATAAATTTTCTAAAGTACAAAGCTGTCCAGTTTCAGGCAAAAAGTGGTAGCCACATTTGCACCCAACTTTGTGGTTCCATGAACCTATCTCTAATTCAAACTGAATATTTTGAAAACTGTTTTTAGGGTTAAATTACAGAATTTTAAAAATTTTCTTTGTCGATATCACATATTAAGTCGTGTTATTTTTCACTTTATGTTGCAATAAGAATGCATTTTAATACAACAAAATCTTTTCTGTACCGCTTCCCCCTTTGGCATCTGACTTTTTGGCAAGCTTCACTATGACGTGGTTTTTTTTCCCTTGCTTCTGCTATTATTGCTCAATACAGCTGGCTATTAGCACATGTCAGACCAGTCACTTACAGCTGTATTTGTTATTTTTAATTCCACTGACTTCTCACCCCCATCCCAAACCGAAGGATTGGAACTCTAATACACCCTTAAAATAGTTTGCAACATTTTATCTGCTGGGTTGCAAGTCGGTCTTTAAACGTTTGTTTCTGCTAGTTGTTTCTGTATGTCCTTGTGAGATTATAAGGCTCAAAAGACATTTTGAAGTGGAGGAGGCGATGCACCAGTACTCCACTCTTACCCCACCCCCTCCCTTTTACACACCCACTACCAAAATTAGGACAATTTTAGAAAGATCTGCCAATGGCCAACCTTGGCTGGCAAAGGTCAAAGGGTGCAGCCTCACCTCTCCACCTACGACTGGAGATTGGTAATGATAGTTTTGCCCACCAAAAAATGTACAGTCAATTCACTTTACAGTATATTCTGTGAAGAGCTTTGAGACTTCTCGAAGACGTGATAAGGCGCTATATCAAATGCGAGGATTATTATTATAACAATGTTTCCCTGTATAGTTTCAACATTTTCATACAAATTTCATTTATTCTTTCTACTTTGGAAGCTTCATTGATCAGACGGCATCTTTCGTCCCCGGTCTTTACGTAAAACAATTTAAATAGTGTCTCGATAAGTAAACTGGAGGGTGGATGTTACAGATTGAGCAATTTGTTCAAACCCTTAAGAGGAATCCTGAATCAGAAGTGACAGTTTCTTAACTACAATATTAATATATTTAATCTGTATTGATTATTGATCCTTTAATTCTCAACAGTTAATGAGCCAAGACCAAGACTACATAACCACAGCATTAGTGGAAGCAGTGTTCAAGAGGTGACCAGTGGACTGAGTGTGAGCGGCAGCAATCTAGACAGAGCAGGCGTCAAACTAGAAAACGACCAATCGGCAAGCACTGTGGCATTAGCAGGGAGCATGCTCAGTACAGAACACGATGCCTCAAACAGGTAAATGTGTATTAATGTCAAGTGGAACGCTATTAGAATTGGCCAAAAATAGACGGTGTACATCTTGCATCACTGACACTGTCTATCTAGACAGTCAGGATGCCATTTCAAGTGTCAATTTGAAATTGAACATTGCATCTATGAATAATCCTTTAAATGCTATCATATTGAAACATATTTTCTCTTTTTTGTTTTTTTTTTGAACTGCAAAGCCTAGTTTTCTCGTGCGCCATTACCTGACCAAATCTTTGTTAAACCTCCATCTTCAAGACCTAAACTAAATTTTGTCAAGAGGCCAAGGGCAGGGGTGACAGACCTCACTCCAAAGACCAGGGAAAGGGAGCGTTCCATAAATGGACCCACTTCTCCACCCACTCTGTATGCACTTCATGCACAAAACTAACACATCCTGCAAAGTTGTTGCAGCTTTTGCTAACTTGTTAAATATTGCTTCTATTCCAGGGAAGGAAAAAACATCGAGGTCCACGTGGACATTGAAACTGAGCCTGGGGGTGTCAAGGACCGAAGCAGCAGCAGTTATTTGTCTGTTCACAGTTTGTCTATGGAATCACCACACTGCTCAAGGGAACTATTGTGTGGGACCAGCCCAAACACAGAGCGGATCTCCATTCAGACCTGTGTGTGAAGGAGTTTAAATTATGTTCTTTTAAATTCGAAATTCAGTGCTTCTACCCCCTAAAAATGCCAAGATATATACTAGTATGGTGGAATAGCTGAGTTTTTACACTAATAAAATGCCGATCCACTAAATTTATTAAAATACTCTACCTACTTGCCTCGATACCTGTAAATGTTTTGTCTGACATTGCAGCTCTTTCATCAGCCCTTAGCCCTTAGAGAACATCCAACAGGTCTTGAGTGTTTTTCTTTGGTACACCATCAAAAAAAGGGTAACTTTTTTTTCCTAAAAGTTTGTGACCAAGTCTAACTATTTATTTGACCACCATCCCCATTTACCTCTTTCCCCAATTCTTTTTAGACTTTAGACATATCAGGGCTTTTTTAGAATCTGGAACTTGTTTTTTGTTCAAGAAACAAAAACTATCTGAGGTTCTCCCCCCTCCCACCACATCGTGAAGTGGTGGATTTTTCACAGAATTGAATCTGCGATACGTTTTGGATTATACAAAATAACTTTCTAAAATGCATTCAAAATGTTGCTGCGGTGTTCACTGAATTGTCATGATCTTGCTTCCCCTAAAAGATGATGTGTAGTTTTTGGCCCCATTCTATGTACAATGGTTGATGTCTAGCTCAAATAATTGTGAGAAATGCGGTCGGTGGAGTACAGGGATAGTAAAAACTATCTTTCAATTATTTTGTTGCTGTCACTTTACATTTGCTTTAACTGTAATGAATATGAACTCATTCCTAAGGCCAGCCATTTATCTGTCTTTTCAAATGTTCTCTGAGTCCATCCTGTAAGCATTGAGCAAATGTGGGTGGTAACTTATCTCACACATCTAACCTGTCATTTACGTAACCACTCAATCTATTAGCCAGTTTCAAATGTCTATAAATAAAAATGGCGATGAATGAGAATAAGTTCAACATTTGAATATAATGTATGCTTCAAGTATTCATAAATTGAAGTATTTGATAAAATATTGTGTGCTCTTGAGAATGGCCTATATAAAGTGTTACAGTCAGCACTACATGTAAAATGAAAATTCTATCAAACTCTTCATATACAGTTCACTGCAGCCTTTGAGAAGTCATGCATAAGTATTTTGATGGAGATATCTAATGTGCCCCCATCCATTTTCTCACCACAATTTTTAACACAATGTCTGCCTAGTCTTGAGACATGACATATGGCCTCTAAACATATTTTAACCCTTTGGGTTAAGATGTGACATTTTGTGAGTGTTCGATTGCTGGGAATTTCTGGGACTTGAATTGACACCCAGGCTCCTTTCGCATTGAGTGATTAACAATCCAAGTAAACTCTTTCTGATGAACCTGCATTGAAGCTTAAACTTGAAAAGGAAAGTTCTGTTGTTAGACACAACAGTACATTAACTCAAACTTTTCTCACCTTGCTAGGAAAAAAATTGCCTCTCTTCACTGAGCATGGACTTCACTGGTGTGTGACATTGACAGCAGCTCTTAAGATGTTCTATTAATGAAACCAGATTTATTGGTGTAAAAACTCAGTTGTAAGGTGTTTTTTTAAAAAAAAGAAGGCAAATTTCACAGGCTGAAAATGCTTTTTCTAATCTTTACCAATTGAGGGGGAATTGTTTTGTGAAGTTCTATGCTACTCTGACTGTAGAAGTAATGCACAGTGATTTTCTGATTTTCTTCAGGATTGAATATGCCACCTGGCTGTGGCTCATCAAAGCCCCTGGAATCCAGTTTAACCTTCTGCATTCAGTTTCAAAGCTCAACCGCACTACACTGAAGCTATAATTCCCAATACTGTGCAGTGACAATTATCTTCTGCGTGGAATCAAAAAACGGGCTGAAAGACGACTGTGCAGTCTCTGCTGGCCAAGTCTAGGATTGCACTAGCAATGCAGTTATTTACCAAGCTTGAAGCTGCAATGCAATGCCAATGTTTAACCAGAAGTACGGTTATAAGCAGTACAGAATCTGAGTTAGCCTACCCTTTTCCATATGATATCGGATAAGAATTCTATGAAGTAATCCAGAGACCACAAAGTGCCAGAAATGCTTATGTTTGGTATGTGGACTTTGTGTAGAAAAATTGATTTAGAATCAACATTAAGAGACCTAAATAATTATAGGATTGTGCAGATTAAAGCAAAAGCTACAGCAAACATTAACATGAAGCAACCGCATGTCAACATCTGAGTGCATAATAGCAGCAAATAAGTTAATTCAGTATTATTGCATCCTAATTACAGTATATTAAAATGTGAAACTTTTAACTTGATATCTGCTAGAAGAGAACATTATTTGAGTTGGGAACCCAGGTAATCTTTGTTATATTAATTGGTGCATGCTGGTTTCTGTGCTCAAAGTCGTACATTCTGAAATGTCAGGGCTGCAGGAATTCAGCATGTTTTCTAAGAGTGGAAAACCCTTATTTTGCAGCCATATTGGATAATGCACAATGATTGCTTTTTATGTAAGACACTGATTTCATAACTTAAAGGAGCATTCCTCCATACACAGATCATCAGGCACTGAACGACTACTGTGTGTATTGGTAGATGCAAAAATCTTAAACATTTTAGCAGCATTGCTCTTGTTGCACTTTGGATTTTAAGAATTGCGAAGCTCCACAAATTGCATTAGTAGGACTGGCCTGCTGTCTGGACAAACTCTGCATGAATCACATTGAAGCCACTGTTGCTTTCAGGTTACCTTGGCACAAGGAAAGGGAAAATCCTGACTAAAATAACAGGTTCATGAAAATCAAGTCCGCAATGTCCTAAATATAGTGGGCATTCTTAAACGTAAAGATGCTGATCTTTTGTTCATAATCATTCATCAGGAATAACTTGAGTTAATTTAAGGATTTTTATTGTCTGTTATGAAGGAATGCTCCTCTTAAAATGCATGATCTGTGTACCTTCCATTCTTGCAAATGTAAAACACAACCTTTAATCTTTTTGATCTGATTTTCTCATTATAAATTGTAATCCCATTGTTTGATACCTACATTACTATCATGCACATGTCCATATGGCAGATTAGGTGTTCAGATTTATTGAAGGATAGTGTTGGGTCTATGGTACTCGGTATTGTAACTTGTAAGTTGCTCCTTTTTATTGTGATATAATGATATGTGGAACTAGGTTGAGTACCTGTTACATGATTTAAGAATGGATGATTCCCGTCATGTAGAATATTATGCTGAATCTCTGCCATAATATATAGTGGGTAACATGATACAAAATCTGAATTGACAGAACTTTCATGTATCAAAATTGAGTGAGAAAAATGATTAGAACTTATGTCCACATACCTACCGCAGCTGATGGAAGTTCATTGTTGAGTTTCATCTCGATAGTTTTGGAGCTGTTCATTGTTATAATGCCTTGAGTTCTTGAATGATGTACAGTTGCAATTAATTCTATATCTGCTGAATTTCATTTATTTCTATCTGTATAAGAACATGATCCACACCCTAAAGTTCAAAAATGTGAATTTTGAAGATGAACTTTACTGTTTTTTAAAATGATGCTTGCTTTGGGGAATTATATCCATATCAGTATAACGTTATATCAATAATGCCTCACTCCCCAAGACATCAAAATAAATTCCAGCTTGGATAAGTGGGATGGACATTCTGCTGTCTCCCAACTGTTCAGGAAATGAGAGTAATCGGCTTGAACAGTCCCGATTCAGCTCTTCGTTCACATGACCCTATTGCATAGAACCACCTCGGAATGTATCAGAAATTCAAAGACATTCAATAAGGTTGGGGTTGAGGAGCAGTATCGGCACCAAAAGGGAATTACTCTGATTTTAATCTGAGCACTGGATAGTGGTATCACTGGTTATAAAATTCAAAATAGTCTTCTCTTTCCCCCTCCCCATCCCCTCCAACATGGACACCATACATCATGGTCACAGTATTCATGATTTGATTCCTAATACCCAAAATATGTTTTACTTTCCATCTTTTCAGGTAACAACTCGGTCTTGTTTGAAATGCAAGCTTGTTACCTCTATCTTCAAACCGGTTTCAGCTGACTTAACAGAATATTTTGCTTCCTCCCCTCGTCAGTTCAGAACTGGTTATGCTTCTGCTCGTGAATTCTTACCTCAGTATCTTTAAACCCTCTTTCATTTCAGATTTTGTTTTACTAAAATTCACAAGAACTAGCATGTAAAACATTATTGCACATTTATAAATCAGGTTATTTTAAATTCCTAGATTTAAATTATTTTGAGATGTTTTGAAAACTTTAAATTGATATGCTCGCCAATTTCTTATGAAAATCTCTTCCGACTTGATTTCGTTTGTCTTTACTTTCACTTAAGGAAGATAATGATGTAGGCTGTAGCATTTTCTCTGCCAATACATTCATCAACAATATTTTTACAAATCTTAACACTTAAAAGCAACACTTTTCTATTTCCCCCCCAAAAAACAAGCAGTTGATAATGAATTCCCTTTTCACATCCACCTCTTCTCTCCCCCCTACCCCGGACCACATTTTCACTTAGAAAATGTAACCATTCATTCCTTTCCCTATCATCACTTAGATTTCAAGAATAAAATCTTAATCTAGAAAATTGTTTACTTTTAATAAAATAAAACTTATCCATAAGCTATATAGGAATATGTTGTAAGTAAATTGGAATTCTTTTTTTCCTTTTTGAAATTGAGTCCCAGGGGTGGGGTGGGGGGGAGAGCTTAGTGCGATAATTCTTTGTGATCATAAACTCTAAGCATTGGTCTGTACTCTCCATAAATTTAAATTACTTTATCTTTTAAGCAATCTTCTGGAATTGTTTCACCTCTCCACTATCAACTGAAGCGTCCTTATGGGAACTTTCAAGTTATGTGGATCTAGTTGCTAATCCAGCTCCTGATGTACAAACGGGAAATGGAAAATTCACATCAGCTCAATTGGTATCTATAGGAGAACATTGAGTTGAAGTTTCATGTTGGACCCTTTATCAGATTTCCAAGATTTGAAGTTTTGCTGAAGTATTGTCCTAAATTTGGGCCAGATCAAATTTACCTAAGTTTTTAGTTATTTTTAAAAATTGCCAAAGAGCACCAATTTTTAATTTAACAAACACAAACTTGCTCCAGAAGCACATTAGAGTGGTGCACAAGCAGAATACCAGTCATTTGCAGCCAAAATGCCACTAAAATTTATTTGTGCTTAAGCTATTCTTTTTGAAAACTATCCTTCGTAGCATGTTTGTGTGAACTTCAACTAATATGTTGACTGCTTTTCGAATGATTTACATGGCCACCTTTTGTTAGAAATGCATTTTACTTGGGAATATTTTTTAAAATGTAATGCCTTATATACTTATACCAAGACTCGTGCAACAGAACATTTGCCAGTCTAGAAATGACTGTCTTTTGGGGGTGGGGGAGTGGGGAGAGGATATACTTTCAGACTTTTATGGAACTAAAACTATGTAAAAATATCCTTTTGAACATTTAACTGTAGAATATAATTTTTCCCCAATTTTATTCATTAAAGAAAACTTAAAAGCATTTTAGTATTACCCTAGCAATGACTCAACTTTTTATGAACGGATTTATCGGTTTGCCTTGGGGCGGGGGATTAGTGTAATGAATACACTTAGTTTCCTCATACAGTTAAAGGAATTGTATACAGACTTATTCAAGCATTCCTTTAAGAAACCTTGTGTGAGTACATTTGGAAACTACAACAGTTCAGGACATTGTCTTTGTAAATCCTAAACCAGAGTTTATGATCAGCAAATATGGGCTGAGTGTTGAGTCAGACTGACAGAACATTAATTTCATTAAAACATCTAAATAGATCAAACTGTATTGAAATTAAGATTGTTAATTTCACTGTACTTTCCTGCGAGAGGAAACAAAGGGACATAATAATCCTTACATTTGGTATAGCATCTTTCACGTCAGGAGGATGTCTCAGCACTTCACACGATATACTGCAGAGTGTAATGACTTTTAAAAAAAATTCTTCCTCTTCTCCCAGGTACATGCAGTATTGAAGCATAAACTTGTGTGTGTACAAAGTACAATGCCCAATACTCTAGCCAGTTAATGTACTCCTGTACCTATGTCAGGATAACACATTATTATTGCACCAATGGGATCTAAAAGACATTGGTTGCTAATGGGATGTGTTGTGTTAATCTCGATTTACAGTTTGTGAAAATCTCAAAACAGCAAAGTCCCTACCCAGCAGAAAAAAGATACAATGGCAGGTGGGAATGTTTTGCACATTGGCTGTTTTTTCAGACTTTAATACCTTGGGATTCACAGTTTGCCTTTTTGATAATTGCACAGCAAATTCCAGAAAGCATTAGTCACAATTAACACAACAAATACAGTTTGCATATATTACATTTTAGAACCCAATGTGTTATTTCTTCACTGGATTCTGCCTCAGTTTTCCTGCCTCACCTCTAATTTTACTTTAGAATTCTAATTCTGCTTTAAAACGTACTTCTTCAATCGTGCCTATGGTCTTCTCCCCTTCTCCCTTGCTCAGTGTCCAACCCTGGCACTGGGCAGCACTCCCAGTCAATCCAGTGTGAAGGGAATTATATAAATGTGGTGGTTGTGTTCTTCACAATCTTATATTGCCAATACAACTTCACACGATCTTAGTATTGCCTTGTAAAGCATGGAGATCAGTGTTGTTATGTAGCAAACAAGGTTTGAAATAACTTATGCCTTGATGGTGATGGATTTGGCATGGACGGTTTAAAAACAGTACAGCCTGGCAGCTGGGAATTCTGTTGATTAAACGCAAACTGATTCTTAAAACTGAACAATTTCTGAGGAAAACCAACTCAAGTTTTAGAGTTAAAAACCTAACCAAGAAAAGACTTGAGTCCAAAAACCCTTGACTATTGTTTGTTGTCATCGAGTTTGAAATTAGAACTCCAAGGACACAGATTTCACTTGCCTGCCTAATTTTATCTTTGTCCTATCTTTCACATCGGATTTTAATAACAGCAAGATGAATAATACAACTCCAAAACCGATGTTTCGGTTTGTCCCATTGCTAAAGATGACTGATGTACAGTTGAATGCTGCTTTAAATACTGGAAATCCTCAATTCTCTCTTGAAACCATAGAATTTTACAGCACAGATAAAACCCGTCATATCTGGGGTAGTTGTTTGAAAGAGCTCTCTGTTTAGCCTCATGAAGCTTTGCCCACACCCTTTTATGTCTCATAGGACCATAAAAATACAGTGACAGAGTTGCTGCCAATGTTCTACATTGGCATGACAATTTCTCCAGTCTCAGTAGCACAGGAAACATTATACTCTATAGAACCATCTCCATCTGTATTTATCCTTGTGTTCCTCTAACCCGCTCTTTTTAATAGACTTCAATTAACCCACATTACTTGCTTTTGCAGGGAGGCATGAGTCAATGGGGCCTAACCTGTGGTATGTTTGAATAGTTCTTCATAAGAAATCCTTTCAGAATTCCTGGTGACATGCAAGAACTCTGCTCCAAAAGTAGATTAAGTAGAGTTCCTGTGGATTAGTATGATGGTTTAGTTACCAAGAGTCCCCAATTGTGCGTCTCAACATTACAAAATAGACCCCTTGAATGCTTTGAATCTCGTGCAATGGTGTAATTATTTTATCAGCCTGGCTTAATTGATTGCACTCTTTTAAGACAGAGGCCGTGGGTTCAAGTTGGAACTTTGAACTTATCGTCTACACTGACACTCCAATGCGGCACTGGGGGAAAGTTGCATTGTCTGAGGTGCCGTCCCTCAGATGAGTTGTTTGAACTGAGGTCCATCTACTTGTTCAGATAGATGTTAAATGGATGGATGGATGACTATTTTAAAAGAGAAAGGAATTTCTCCCAGTATTCCTGGCAAGCTGTCCTTATAAAAATTGGTTATTTGCTTAAAGGCTGATTATTGTAAATTGGTTGCCACATTTGCCTACAAAATATACAGTCACTATACAGTTCATTAGTGTGAAGTACTGTATCAAATTAAAGGATTATTTTATGTGACCCACTGCAATAATCAGACAACAGAACAAGACCATTGGATTGTCCAAATGATTGAATTGTCTCCATAATACACAGAAAAAACAAATTGCGTCTAAACTGGTTTCTGGGTGGACTTTATTTCAGATCCTAATGACTTAATGACATATGTCAGGGAAAGAACACCGAATCAATCCCAGAAATCCAAAAGAGTTCTCACAATCGAAGATGAAAAATTGTAACATTTAAAAATATTTTTGATATATTAAAATTGATGAAAAAAACCTGACATTTTATGTGTGAATAGATTTTTGAAAACATTCCTAAACATGAACATTTACTTATTGAAAGTCATAATTGAAAATGTACAGAGCCTGTGTGGGGGGGAAAAAANCTGCAAGGGAATTCTTTAAAAAAAGTGAATACAAAAAATTCCAGTACACACATGTATGTATCACTTACTCTAGATTATCTAGGGATATTTCTGTATGACCTGAACATGGTAAATTCAGGTCACTTTCCCAGATTTCTAAAATCCAGGAATTTCTCTTGGAATTACCCATGTTTAAGTCAAAATAGGGAAAACCTGTTGATGCAATGAAACCAAATGCAAAAGTTTTTTTTAAAAAAAGTACTCAAATTTTGTGAATTTTTTTTTGGTCAGCCAGCAATCCTTCACATTCAGACACCCATCGCTGTGTTTCCAAA
Organism: Callorhinchus milii; assembly: GCF_018977255.1. Taxonomy (NCBI): domain Eukaryota; kingdom Metazoa; phylum Chordata; class Chondrichthyes; order Chimaeriformes; family Callorhinchidae; genus Callorhinchus; species Callorhinchus milii. Next base: position 45,758,828 of record NW_024704744.1, on the reverse strand, counting down.
CCATGATAAATTTCCCTGAGTCTGGAATGGAAGGTTCACTCTTTCCCCAGAGGGATGAAGACCTAATTCCGGAGGGTATTATGCAAGTTTGGTGAGAGACCAGGCTTGGATGTTTGTGGGACATTGTTGTACGTAAATTGGCTCTCACATTCGCCTACAATTACAGTTACTACACTTTACAGCAATGCATCAATATGAGATGTATTGATGTTACAGGCACTATATCAAATACAATATAAATATTATTCTGATTAGGGTTTGATGAGTATTGTCCACTAGATGGCAGCATAATGCCACATTGAAAATGAATGAGCTCCTTTCACAACATTATAAATGGATGTGTTTCACAATAATAATCTGATTGAAGTACAGCATTGGGGAAACACAAAACAGCTTTAAAGGATATGGAAGAATCACTCTACAAAAAATAGCAAAATTGTAACTGATAGCAACAGGTATAATATCCATTATTTATACACTACTGAAATTAAGCTTGAAATAAAATATTAAATTACAAATATTTTAGTTTGGATTTTTCTCACAGTATTTTCCTATTCTCAGACCAATTAAAACATATTAAACACAAAAGAAGCAACACACATTAATAATAATCTTTGCATTTTGTATAGCGCCTTTTACATCAAGAGGACGTCCCAAAGCACTTCACTAGATATATTGTAAAGTGTAGTGACTGTCCTATTTCTAACCTTCCCTTTCCCTCCAAGGTCCTGGAACAAGTCGTTGCTTCACTCCTTCCTCTCCTGCCACTCCCTGAATCCTGAATGAACCTCTTCAATCTGATTTCCACCCTGCCCACAGTATCTGTCCAGCACCTTGGGACGTCCTCCTGACGTGAATGGTGCTATACAAATGTTATTTTTTGTTATTGTTGTTGCGTTTGACGCTGTTGACTGCTCTATTCTTCTCCATTGCCTCTCCTCTCAGCTCCACCTTCACGGTCCTGTTCTCTGTGACCTCCTATTACCCTACCAACTTGTCTTTCGCCTCTATGCCGGCACCCTCTGGAAATCCATCCTGGAGCCCCTTCACCTTGCCCTATCCCTTGCCTCCTTAAAGGCCCATCTCAAGACCTTCCTCTTCGACCGCACCTTTGGTCATCTTCCTAGCACCACCCCCCTTGCCCTCCACCCTCCTTAACTCCAGCCTGCAGCTCGGGTGCAAAGAACAAGCAAATGGTATCTGTGAACAAAACCAGATGGTTTTGAAATCGCAAAATCTTGTTTGTTCCTGTGTATAAATATCAGACGCTATCAAGCCTAAGTTTGTAACAGACACAGGAATAAAGACAACAACAACTTGCATTCATATAGGGCCTTTCATGCAGGGCAGCCTGGGAGCGCTTAAAAGACAATACCATTTAAAAAAAGAAGACTCCTGTAAGTGTCTACTCTGTTCTCTGGATTGGTAACTACTTTTCTGTAATTGATACTGCCAGTAAACCATTTGCAACTCACGCAAACACTCCATGAGCTTGGTTATATCAGGTACAAATCCAATGGTGATTTAAGTCAATGTACCACACACTAACCTATTCCTATTTCCTGTGTTTATACAATACAATGCAGGTTACATGTATATAGCAATTTTCGCTTTGGGAGTATGTCTTAAAGTGCTTAACAGTGGTGGCTGTGCATGCGAGCTGCGGAGGGGAGAGAAGAGGACTCCAGTTCTTCCTTTCTTCATATCCAGTATGTGTACATAGTTAGTTATTCAGAGTCTCTTTCTGACTGTTTTATTGTACTAATATCTAGGTTCATAATATAATGCTGAAAATCACAACGCAAAAAGTTTTTAAAAACTCTGAAAAAATCCAGAGACAGTCTTATGGTGAACTTTATGGTACCTTATGACGATAAAGACCTTTCAACATGGGAATGCAACAAATATTCTAGTATGAAAACTGCTTTGATTTGCATAATATGTACATAGATTACTGGTGTAAGAATAACCTCTTATTGCAGTAACCAGGTATAGAAACACTGAGTTACAAACCAATGACGTTTTATTAAATAAATTAGCTTCTTCTAAAACTGGGAATATTGAGCAAAGTAACTAATACAGTCAAGCTCTGATTTGAGCTACTTTTCTTGATGTATTCTGCGGCTCAGTGCCTTCCTGTTCTGAGTAAGAATGTACACGCAGTTTACTGGAATCCTTGCAGGTACTTACTTCAGTAATTCTTTGAGTGTTAACTGCGACTCAGACCGGCCTCTATTTTACTGGAGGACGGCCTCAGATTTACTCAGTTTCGATCCCCTTATTTTGGCCTTTTTGTGGGACACTCCCTTCAAGCGATTACTGTCTTTTCTCAGACTCGGCCTTACTCATGCTTGCTGACTTCTCTTTCGAACTTACTCGTGCAAATTTTTGCTTTCCTTCTTCAAGTTTCAGAATGTAATTTTCTCCTCAGTTTGCTACAGACTACTTTATTCTTTGCCTGAGGTGAGGGCTCAGGCATAACCTCACATCTCAGTAAAATTAAAAGAAGTCTTTCAATTTTTGATTTTTAAAAGCTGACCTTGTGCTAGTTCTCTGACATCTATGCAGGGAATCATTCAGAAACTTAATTCATTTAAAATACATGTCTTCATGAAGACAATGTGAGATTTGTATTGTAGAAGATGAGCTCAAATGGGCGGAAAGACCTTCCTGATCTGAACCTCTCTTGTGATCCCACATGTTGTCTCTCTGATAGGTTGTGCCTTTAGACCTTTGCCAGCTGTGGATCATCATGACCCAGCTCTGATCTAGGAAGATAAATACAAACTGTTTTTTCCTTACAAAAGCTGCAGTAACAATTAGAAAATTCAAGCCTTTCGAAAACAAAATCAGCTTTTAAAAATTGAAAGACTTCTTTTAATTTTATTTTGGTCAGCTGGATACATCTGATAATTAATGCTTAAGAAGCAGATTGAGTGACTCCAGATTGTGCATTGGGGTACTTCTGGAGTTCAACCAGTTGAAACTGCATAGCTTGCCTTTGAACGTTTCTTGGAGCTTGTCCAGCTAAGACCACCCTAAGACCATCCCTTGCAGGATTATCAGGAGCAAATGGTTAGAATCTCTATCTCCACTGAATAACTTCATCGATTGTCATCCACAGTGCCCTGGAAGACTGCGGACCAGCCTGGTTCAGGAATCGCCTTGTTCGGGAGTCAGACCATTAAGACCATCATAGAGAGCTCACTTTATTCCAGTATTCAATTGAGAGTCATCTCGGCAACAAGGAGACTCTGCTTACTCCCCCGAGGAGAATAGTCTTTTTTAAAAAATAACTGCAGCAAACCTGCTTCCACATTAAGACGGATTTAAGAATTTTCTAAAGTTTTATATAGGTTAAAATTACTCATGAGACGTATCATGTGAGATGAAAACATAATGTAATTTTTCTAAAGTGCTCAGATTTTCTTTTCTTCTTGAAACCCTGGTAATTTCCAGTTTTCAATACTAAATATAGGAATTTAAGAGGTTTTCGTCTCTCCCTGACTGCTTACTAAATTAATGGAAATTCATACATGTTACAGGCACTTCCCAAAAATTCTTTTTCTACTGAAAGCAGAACAGTGGTCAATGATAAGGTGCCTTGAAACTGCCTAACATACCTGAATTAGAGGCTTTAAAGGAATATGGCAGTGGGATTGAAGACACAGCTTGCTCTGGGAACCAGTGCAGACATGATGGACTGAATGGCCTCTTTCTGCACTGTAAACTTCTAAGATTCTATGAGTATACTTGGTGTTAGGCTTGCCGAGTTTAAAACCGGACAAGCAGGATAGTTGTATGTCAAACAATGGGATCATGGCTTGAGTTCTGACTTGTGTTTTGTAAAGCATATTGATATGTTCATCCTATGCAAAATTTACACCATACATCATCTTGTGTTTTCTCAACTGAGGAAAATTCATTGTAAATTTTGATAATTAAAAAGCATCTTCATCATGAGACACAGAGGAAAGTGGGGCAGTAAAGGGGCTTTTATTTTAAAATTCAAAAATTTTATTGTGTGTTTCTTACACTTGAGAAATTCCCAGACAGCCCACTCAGGTGTTCATTGCAATGCTGCTGTCCCTCTCACAAACCATGAAGAAGAACTTACACTTTTATAACAAATGATGTTGAAATATCTCAAACCCTTAGTTTGTCTTTTTCGAAGGACAGTATGTGACAATGCAGTGGAGCTCCAGTACTACACTAGAGCATCAGCCTACACTGTGAGCTCAAGTCCTGATGTGAGCCTTGAACTGCCATCAACACAGAAACCTTGTGCCTGAGTTACCCGAACATTTCATGAGACGTATCAGCTCCCTCCTACAGGGCACGCCTCAAGAGCTTTCTCTTCAATCATGCCTTTGACCACCTTTCTACCCTCCCCCCTCCCTGATCCCAACCCCAGTGCACCCCCTCTCGCCGCTCGAGTCCTAATCCCTGACTGTTGACAGCACCTTGGGACATCCTCCCAAAATATACACTTTACAGTATATCCTGTGACATGCTTTGAGACACCTCGACAACATGATAAGGTGCTATATCAAATGCAAGGATTATTATTATATATTAGAAAATATTATTTTGATCTAGGAAAGCGGAGATTTCACCTGTCCCTCCCCCATCGCAGCTAGATAAACCTTGGAAATCACTATTAAAACTGACAAAATTATAATAGTCTAGAGCCCTAATGAAGAGCCTAACATTTAGAAAGTAGGATTGCTCTCTTCAGTGTAAAAACTGGGCCAGAATAATCTAGCAAGAGAGGAGCACCATTTAGTGGATCTGATTGCCTTTAGAAATCCTGCCAAAATGATCCCACAGCCAGGAGACTTTAAACCAAGTTTTCCAGGAACTCTAGCTCAATGAATAAGGAATTGCATTCAGTATTGCATTCAATAGTCTCAATTCATCTGGAAAAGTGATGCAAACAGGGGAGAGTAATATAAATATATGGCAGTACACCTGATAAACACAGAAAGTGACTTACATTTATTATCCTGCCAGCTCAATAACCAAGCATTATTTACATATTTATAAGTGAACAGTGGAGAGACATTGGCGGTCAATGCTACAGTACTTCATAGCAACTGGCTTTGTGGGAAAAAGCCCGACATGGTTCATCAGTCTTTCTTGGTATAGTTAGCTCTCAGCGTAACATTCCCCACTGCAGATATGTATCATACCTCTTTACAAACTTTCTTCTGCTGCACGGGTGAAGGCACGGTGTGTACTTTAAGCTTGTGATCGTCATGTGACAATGTGACCATGAACTCATATCCTGTTCAGTGTGCTAATTTGATCTGTGGCTCCCTGATCTCTTTACTTGTGTTGAAAATTAGACTGAGGTACAAGCTGAAATAACCCTCAAGCATGTGAGTGCAGCTCACGGCTTCCAGATGTCTGCAGCACAATCTACCCATTGAGTGGAAATGCACTTGGTCACTCCTGATTGAAAATAACATGATCAAACTAATAACGTTTTCTCCCCTTTTCTCCCCTTCACCTTCTGATAACTAAACCTTCACGTGTGAGCCAAGACAGTGGGGTCTAATTTGTAAAATATGCAAAGATATTTGTAAATATCCACAAACCTAGATCAAGCCTATTACTGTTCTGTATGGTTTTGTGCTGTACCACACGTGACCATTCGGGAAGCTCTCCTTGATCAATTAAATCAAGACAACACGCTGATCCTAAAGTTACGACAACAACAACAACAACTTGCACGTACATAGTGCCATTTACATAGAATGCACGCCTTGACAATGTTCACAAGGGGTGGGATTAAAGAGCAGGGGAAAATGAAGATGGGATTTGAAACTGAAGAATTAAGATTTTATGAGTGATTGAAAGATGAAGGGATTTGGGGAGAGAGTTTCAGAGAGTGTGGGGTGTAATGCTGAAAGCTCAGCCACCATTGGTGACACTTAGGGAGTGAGGGAGAACAGTAGGGCCAAAACTGGAAGAGCAGAGGGTACAGTCAGGAAAATAGGGCTGGAGGAGATTACAAAGTAGGGAAGGGGCAAGATTGTGAAGGGATTTGAAGGATGGGACAAGGATCTGGAAAATGATCAGCTAGAGTGCCCGCAGCCAGTTCTGAAGCGTTTTGAGATGTTTAACTACGTGAAAGTTGTTGTTGTAGAAAGAGCAAACAGTCCTGTTGCTAAGCTGTCATCGAGGGTAATGTCCAATCTGGCCACTAGGGAATGCCCAAGAGCAGCCAGAGTTGACTTGCTCTTGACTTTCTCTTGCTATTTTTTGCTGAAAGCCCCCTCTCCTGAAACCATAACCAAGTCTGAGAACTTTAACGAGTGGGGGGACTGTGAGTTCGGAGGGATTTCCTGCCATTCTTGGGGGCAGCAAACTGACTCACTAGTGGGGCCTGCCAAACATGATTTATTTTTGTATGACCAAGATACTGAGAGTCTGACAGTCACCTTGCTCTCAGTACTTGTACTTCTTGTTCCAATCCTCATTGGAGTTTTTTACAAATGCTTATAAGTACACAACTGGCAGCCAGCAAGTGAACTCTCACCTTCTTTCACAGTTGAGAATATTTTGCCCATGTTTGGCAGAACTCTACCAAAAACATATTTTCATTGTGTTGCTTATCTCCTCAGAACTATTCTAGTTCAAAGCAGATTGTTAGGAATTCCCCTGGTGTCCTCACCAAGTACGTGCTGCTTTCACTAAACGTTTGGGTTATATTTGTCTATTGTGGTTTTTCTTCCTATGGTAGTCAAGAATGGTATTTCATAATTATGTACTTCTACTCTTTGTTGGCAATGTTTGTGCAGATTCAACCCCTCAAAGCTATCCCAATCTTGTCAGATATTTCTTGGAGGTTCTCTTCTCAGCTGGAATATGTTTGGACAGCAGTGTAGCATCACTTTCAATCAATGCAAATTTCTCTTGTATTGTCGTCCTCATTGGGCAAGAAACTCTTTCTGGTTCTTCAACAACAACAAGCTTTTATATAGCACCCTTCAGGCGGGGTAGCATCTTGGAATGCTTAACATGTTTAACACTGATCTGTGGATAGGGAGAATGACTGTAAGCTCGATCAAAGGTCTTCAGGTGTGATCTGAAAAAGAGAAAGGAGAGGATAAGGCAAAAGGATTGACATAGCAAGTTCCAAAGTTTCGAGGTGTAGGGGCTGAAAGCACAGCCACTTGATGGTAGAGTGAGGGCTGGTGGGGGGATGAAGGACAAGCTAGAGGCCAGTGTCAACCAAGAGGAGGTGGCGGAGCCAGGTATCTAACACCTGTGGAAACTAATTTTTTTAGGATAGCTGTGTGTCTGACACGCAGAAACCCATTTCCAAACAAGAGTATCCAAACCTGTCTGAGAGTTCAACGTATGTATACCACCTACATGTGGAAAGTTCCTTGGAATACACACTCTCTCTTGGAGGGATGCACCCTGCTTACCTAATTCTTGAGGGGATTAAGCGAAGGTTTGGAGACCCCTGTGAAGGCTTTGGGGTACTGCTGGAGTCTAACCAGCTAAAACCGCAGAGCTTGCCATTGAAAACACCGTCTGGCAAGCTTAAGGTGAGTTGTCCAACAAGATCCAACTAAGTATTAGGGCTTTGGTCTGTAGGGTTAACAGGAGCTGAACAGGAAGAATCCCTGCTCCCAGTGACTTACCACTCTAAGTCCTGCTAATGGACCAGGCTGGTTGGTATGTCATCACATCATATCCCCCGCTCTAACTGCCCCTTAATCAGCAAGTGAGCTTTCAGCCCCCTCTCTGGAACTTGGTTCCCCGGTCCCTCTGACTTGCACCCTCCCGCCTTTCAAGGTAGGCTTCAAGACATATGTCTTTGATTGTGTGTTTGGTTATCTTTCCCTTCTCACCCCCTCAGCTCCCCCCCACTCAGCTCCGGTGCCTAGCTAGAACTCTTAAGTGCTTTGGGAGGACTAGAAAGGTGCTATATAATTGTAAGTAATATATTGTCTGTAACCAAGTTATCCATACACTCCCCACAACAGAATTTTGGGAGAAACAGTACATAATGTAACAAGCTCCTTATATGCTACAGAATGCCCTGCCAAGTAAGCCGGTAACGCAGTATCCATTGTAGATTTCAAGAGAAAAGTAGATAGGTACACGGAAGGTAAAAGCCGGAAGGTGTATGGGATAGGACAAGGCAGTTGGATTTGAAAGCATAGGTTGCTCTGAGAGCTGGTGTAGCCTCAATGAGCTGAACAGACTCTTTCTGCGCCATAAATTTAGAGCACTCACCTCGCAAGCGAGAGATCTGGGTTCGATTCCCGGCAGGGCAAAACCTTGGGCAAGTTTCCTTACTCCACACGGTTCAAAATAATCCCTCAAGAAAAATAAATAAACAATAAACAATTGGCTGCCGCGTTTCACCCACAAATATGCAGTCAATCCACTTTACAGTATATTTTGTGAAGCGCTTTGAGACATATGAAAGACGTGAAAAATGCTATATCAAATGCAAGGATTATTATTATTATAAATTGTATTGCATTGTAAAATCTTGTTGAATGATAAAGTAACAATAAAAATACAGTAGGCACTTACCATTGAGGTATCATAGATCTATTAGGATGAGATGAGAAAAATAATTTGAGTTAGTGAAGATTTTAATATTTACAATTTTAAATTGCACCAAAAGCGGAACTTTCCAAATCATTACCTGGAGTTTCTGTAGTTGTACCTTTAGAAATTTAAGTTCTCTTGTTTTTATCCAGTGAGAAGTATTTGAATACAAACAGGAAGTATGTTGGGGTGTCACTGAAACAGATCTTCAAACTATTTAGGTCACAGAAACAAAATATGAAAACAAACCCAGATAACATTTCAGAGAAAAAACCTTATTATACTGCTATTTGATTACTGTTTTGTGCTACAAATCAATTAAATCGACTGTAGAAAGTTCCTCTTTCCTCTCCTTGATTTACCTCATTAGTAACTGCTGAGGCCTATCCTCTTTTGCAACCTTAATAGGAGAATTTCATATCTATTCAAAACACAAAACATTGCAAAGTGTTTTGCTGCAGAGCTAACAAGATGTTATCACATTGGTTACAACTATCTGACACTGATGCACAAAACATAGCAAACACTACAGGGTTCACAAAATAATCCTTGCATTTGATACAACGCCTTATCACATCGTGGGACGTCTCAAAGTGCTTCACAGAATATACTGTAAAGTGAACTGACTGTATATTTTGTTGACAAAACGTAAAGTCACAGCAGAGTGGTGGATTGAGTGACCAAATTATTACTTTTTTAAGGGATTATTACTCCCAGAAAATTGATCCGCCATTCAACTCACAACCGGGTTCCTACTTATTGCTAGGTAAATAGAGACGTGTGGAGTAAGGAAGCTGGCCTAAGGTTTTGCCCTGCCCGGGAATCAAACCCAGGTCCTCTCATTTATGAGCCGAGTGCTTTAACCAATATGCTACAGGACTCCACAGATTATATACTATGTATATATTTGAGTCAATTTAGTTGCACATTTGATATTTATCATGTCCAGTGTTCCCTGAATATGCTGACGATCAACACCCCCTTCCTCCTCCCACTCTGCCACCTGATCCATACCCTTGGTGTGATCCACAAAGCCTCACCCCTGGAATTTGACATCTAGTTTGTGGATTACTCTACACAACTACTGTTTAGTGGGATCCGTCTGATGCCTGAGCCTGGTTCATTGGCAGAATTCAGAGGAGCAGACAACCATTGGAAGCTGGGATTCTTCCCACTCAATTCCTGATAAATCTGCAAGTCAAAGCCCTAATGGTTATAGTGTTCCTAGTTGGACAAGCAGTGGGAAGCTGATTGGTGCTCAGTGACAAGCTGGGCAATTATAGCTAAAATCCAGCAGTACACCAGTAACAAGAGGTTAGGAGAACTAACAACAACAACAACAAGATTCCATTTATAAAGCGCCATTCACGTCAGGAGGACGTCCCAAGGCGCTGCACAGTTGGGTCATGACCCGAGCAGGGGGGAAATGGTGAGGGGAGGGAAGGGAGGGAGCGAGGAGGGGGAAATGGTCAGGGTGAGGGGAGGGAAGGGAGGGAGCGAGGAGGGGGAAGAGAGTCGAGAGGGGAGCTGAAGGCTCGGTCAAAGAGAAAGGTTTTGAGACCGGCCTTGAAGGAGGAGAGGGAGGAGGCGGCGAAGGCACTGGGGGATAGAGTTCCAGAGCCTCGGGGCTGAGAGGCTGAAGGCCCGACCACCGATGGTAGGGCGATTGGGGCGGGGGTAACATGGTGTCACATCAATGGTTGGTTTAGTTCATCTTTGAAGATCATTGTACAATGATTAGAATCATAGAATTATGGAAATTTATAACACAGAAGGAGGCTCATTGAGTCTGCACAGGCTTTCAGCGCGAGCTGTTCAATCGATTCCACTCTCCCGGCTTATCCCCACATCCCACAATCAGTCGCGGACCAAGTAACTAAATCATTATTATAATTTATTTTAAAGAAAATATTACCCTCAGAAAGCGATCTACGAATCGACTAGCAACCGGTTTCCTACTTACTGCCAGGTAAACAGAGGCTTGTTGAGGAAGGAAACTTTCTGATTGGATTGCAATCCCACAAACTTTATTAAAATAGGGAATGTTTGTACAAATGGGTGTCTTGCAGAGAGGAAAGAATGGGGGGGTTGTTTTTAGTGATCTAGTAAATCTATGCTGTACTCTCTCAATTCCATTATATCCTTCTTGTGTGGCAAATTTGGCACAGTACTCCAAATTTAGTCTAACCACATTTTTTATATTATATTTACCCAGTCAAAACCCCTCATCATTTTAAACACCTCTGTCAGTTTCCGTCTCAATCTTATAATAATAATAATCCTTGCATTTGATGTAGAGCTATTCATCTCTTCAAGACATCTCAAAGCGCTTTCACAGACTGTAAAGTGAATTGACTATATTTGTGGGCGAAACACGGCAGCCAATTGCACACAGCAGTGTCCCACAAACAGTTGTGGATTGAAGTGACCAATTTTATTATTTTTTTTCGCTTGAGGGATTATTATCAGGCATGTGGAATAAGGAAACTTGCCCAAGGTTTTGCCCTGCCGGGAATCAAACCCAGGTCTCTCGCTTGCCCAGGTGAATGCTCTAACCACTGAGCTACAGGACTCCACTGAAAATAGACCAATTTCTCCTTATAAAAAAATTATAACTAAAGCATCTCATCACTGGTGTCATTCCTGTAAATCTCCCTGCACCTCCTCCAAGGCTTTAACATCTTTCCTGAAGTTAGGTGCCCAGAACTGAACACAGCACTCCAGTTGTGTCCTAATCAAAGATATGTACAAAGTTAGCATTATTGCTTTAATTTGTATTCTATGGCCCTATGTATAAAATTCAGAATACGATTAGTTTTTTTATGTACCTCTACTCCCAGACCCTTTGCTCTTCTGCGTCTTGTAAATGGGTTCCATGCAGAGGTTCAGTAAAAATATCAAACAATTTGCAGGCTGAAAATGAAAGTGTCTTTAAATTACTCCGGATAAATGCTGATGTGGTGCTTTAGGAGGCCAAAATATGGAGTGAGAGGAATGCCTATAATTTGTGTGGACTCCTGGATGAGGGACAACTTTCTCCAGCTGAACGTCAGCAAGACCGAGGCCTTTCTGATCGGCTCGCGCCAGCGCATCCGTACCTTGGGCGCTGGCAGCATCAGCATCCACGGCTGCACACTCAACCTCACTAACCAGTCAGGAACCTGGGTGTCTTGTTTGACCCTGAACTGTCCTTTCTCCCCCACATCCACGCCATGACCGGCACTGCCTACCACCACCTCCGCAACATTGCCAGACTCCACCACTGCCTCACCCCTCAGGCTGACGAAACCCTCACCCACGCATTTGTCACATCAAGGCTCAATTATGGAAACTCCCTCTTCACCGGCCTTCCCAACTCTTCCCTTCACAAGCTGCAGAGCATCCAAAACTCTTCAGCTCATGTACGCTCACGCACCAGGCTCTGTGACCCCATCACTCCCACCCTCACCCGACTCCACTGGCTCCCCATCCCCCAGAGGATCGAGTTCAAGATCCTCGTCCTCACTTTCAAGCCCATGGCCTTGCCCCCTCCTACCTCTCTGACCTGCTGACTCTCTACCAGCCTGCTCGCTCCCTCCTTTCAGTGGGCTCCAGCCTGCTCCATGTCTGCCGCCCGACCTGCCCTACCATCAGTGGCCGGGCTTTCAGCCTCTCTGCCCCAACACTCTGGAACTCCATCCCACGGTCCCTTCGCATCGCTGCCTCCCTTGCCTCCTTCAAGGCCGGTCTCAAGACCCTTCCCTTCGATCATGCCTTTGGTCTCCCTCCCACCTCTCTGCCTTCCCTCACCCCTACACCACCCCTCCCCCATGCTCGGGCCCCGACACCTGACTGTTCAGCGCTTTGGGACGTTCTCCCGACGTGAAAGGCGCTCTATAAATGTAATTTTGTTGTTGTGGACATTTCCCCCAAAAAGGGAAATGAAAACTAAACACTTGGAGACATGAAGCAACTAATAGTCTGGTATCCAAAACAATAAAAATCCAAGAGCCAAACACAAAACCACAAACTGAATTCTACCACAGAAGGATCTCTGCTCAAAAAGGAATTATGTAACAAAACCTACTTACATGATTTCTAATGAAGCCTAGAGGCAGCAGTTTAACACTAAAGCTAAAATGAATTGAAATATTTGGTCTGCACTGAGTTAGCTGATCTTATCCTGGGTAGCAGTTGGGACTTTAAAGCTGACTTCAGTTACACTACGCTAGGGATCAGTTGGGTTCCTGCTCCCGATTGCTATCCAGTGTTCTCTGCTGGAAAGTGTGATACTTTCCTGGGCTAGCCACATGGCCGCATAGCCTAACAATAATCAATGTCTAGGCTCATGCACAAGAGATAGTCACTTAGGTGAGCCACTGAGTTGCCTCTATGCAAATATAAAAGTATAACTGTGCCATTATGCCAGAATAAAATTGATCACTCACTCCATGGCTGTTTGTGAAACGTTGCTGTGCACAACTGGCTGCCATGTTTCACTCACAAAATGCACAGTAAAAAAACAACTTTACAATAAATTCTGTGAAGCGCTTTGAGACATCTCGACGATTTGAAAGACACTATATTAAATGCGAGAATTATTATCATAACCCATATGTGTGATCAACAGTCATCTATGATGGTCAATATCCATCCATGCATAGAAGCAATCCAGAACCTCACCCAACAGACCATTGCTCACATTTGAGCCTCCAAGATGCTAGGGTTGTATCTTGGCTGAAAGAGGCTGGCAACGGGACACAAATGTAACATCGGCAGAACTGGGTACTTCATTCAGTGAGACCACAGAAACCAACTGAAGTGGCATGTGAGAGATATGAAAGTTGGATATATTCCAGGTTAGGGTAAAATCATAATTACTATAAATTAATAATCCTTGCATTTGATATAGCTCCTATAATGTCAAAATATCTCAAAACGCTTCACAACTAATCACTGTCAAGCGTGGTGATTGTTTATTTGTAGGCAAACTCAGCAGCCAATTTTCAGACAGCAAAGTCCCACATGCAGTCACCAAAGATGGGTGTTGAGTATCATAGATGACTGTTGATCATGGATATGACTACTAGCACAATGATAAAGTTAAGCTTTTATATTTTACAAAATAGACAATCACTATACTTCGCAGTAAAATCCTGTGAAGCACTTTGACACAACTGGATGACACGATAAGGTGCAATATCTTAGCATGTTTAATCAAACTGTCTCAGTTTTGGAAGAATTTGCTGTTTGATGTTTCGTTACTAAGTCAGTGGGTAAACTGCCCGCCACCCCATCCCCACCTAATTCTTCAAAGTGAAAGACACGGAAACCACCTTCTGTCACATTCAAATTCATTTCTGTTTCCCTTTATAAAAAACTGTGGTAAATGCCAGACTTCCTCTTGCACACAGAGTACAACACCCACCCCCAGCAAACCGGGCTATCCGATCAATCAGTCTGTGATACTGATTTTCCTTTTTGTATGATTCAGCTTGGGGAAAGTGGAGGTAGGGGAGATGAATGTCTCTGGCATTTTATTAACTTTTGACTTTCACCACAGTTTGATATCAGAACCAGTCACAGGGGTAAATGTTAGAGCTTTTGAAAGCATAGAAATTACACAGAATTTTACAGCACAGAAACAGACCATTTGGGCCAAATAGTCCGAGCTGGTGTTTATACCTTCCAGGAGCCTTCAGCCTTCCTCATCCTCGTTCCCATATCCTTCTTCCTGTATACATCAAACTTTGGAAGTTTGGATCTCAGACAATGAGCTCAAACATGCAGCAATTTGTAATTGGATTCCTTAATAAGAAAACAAGAGCCACCCCTGGGAATTCTCTCTGACATGATCTGTTGGCGCAAAGTTCCTGCAAGTCAATGTGACACACTGCTGGTAAGCAGAGGAAGGCCCATTCATTTGTATTGACAAATTCAGTTTGAAGGAAACTGACACACATTAGACCTGTTTGGTGGGTGTTAAAGATCCCATGGCACTATTCAAAAAAGATAAGAGAGTTTCTCTTGGTGTTCTGGACAACAATCCCACAAATAATACTGGTTATTCAGTTTGTGGCTGATTGTGAGTCAATGGTGTGGACAAACTAGCCATTGCATTTGCCTACAAATACAGTCAATACACTTTACAGTAAAATCCCAGGATCATTATTTATTGTCATACATCACAGATCAAAAAAAAATGCAACAGCTGAAAATCTGAAACAAAAACAGAAAATGTTACAAAGACACAGTTTACTCAACAACCAGAAAAAGGAAGATAGGTTATATGTTCCAAACACATAGTCCTTTGTCAGAACTGAAACATTGGCTAGAAGAGCCCCTTTGGCAAGAACCTCCCCAACTTCTGCAAAACACAAAAGAACACAGAGGAAAATGTTACTAAACTCCAAATAAAGTATAGACAACAGAAATATCACTTTGTACAATGCATGTTAACCCAACCTCAAACAACCATGCACAACATCACCGGTGTCTATTTTCCGACTCCCCCCTCCCCACCCCATGAGGTTTGTGTGAGGTTGTTAATTTGGTGCAGAGTTAAGAGCAGTTTCAGGGGTGGTGGTGGGGAGGAGAACACAAATGCATCAAGAACTGAGGTTGAGATTGCCCAAGCCTATTTCATAATGAAGGACCCAGTAGCATGTTTCCATCTCACCAGTCTGAACTACATTCAAACCTGTGTTCTGCAGATAAAAGGGTAATCTGCAAATTCCCTGTTTTACCCAGTTCCCCTTAAACTAAGCAAAAATAAGCTGCAACCCAAACACAATGCATTATTGATCAGTTAAAATATAGCTTTAATGACTCACTCTGCCAAGTTTCCAGCTCGGCAATGTTGCTGTGGAGGGAAAATAAAAATCATTCAAGATTGGACTGGATGAAGAAGGCCCTTTGGCCCATCTGATCTCATCCCTCCAGAACATCCACCCTAATTAATAATAATTATTGCATTTAATATCGCATCTTATCACGTCATCGAGACGTCTCAAAAGTGCTTCACGGGTTATATTGTAAAGTGGATTGACTGTGTATTTTGGGGGCAAAACACAGCAGCCAACTGCACATAGCAGCGTCCCACAAACAGTCATGGATTGAATGACCAATTTTTTTTTGAGGGATTATTACCCCTGGAAAGCAATCGAATAACAACTAGGTCCCTACTTACTGCTGGATAAACAGAGACGTGCGGAGTAAGAAAACTTGCCAAAAGTTTTGCCCTACTCAAGAACTAAACCAGGTTCTCCCACTTGCAAGGTAAGCGGGCTAATCACTTATCACTGCATCAAGTCACTTATTAGTCTAGTGTCCTGGCCTCCAATTCCTTTCCTGGCAACCCATTCCAATCTTTGATTAGCTCACTGGCTCCACCTGCACTTCATTTGGGTAGTTCAGAATAGTTTTATCACTGGAAGCAAATATATAATAATCCATGCATTTGATATAGTAAATTGGAGAATTTACTATTAAAAATACAGAGTACAGGCCTGGTTTTGATGTTAGAGCAACTTTTCTTACTCCACACACCCGTTAACCTAGTAGTAAGGGGGATAGTTTTTCCGGGGATAATAATCCTTAAAAAAAAAAAAAATTTGGTCACTTAATCCACAACTGTTTGTGGGACAATGTTATGTGCAATTGGCTGCCATGTTTCGCCAACAAATATACAGTCAATTCACTTTACAGCATATTCTGTGAAGCGCTTTGAGACATCGAGAAGACGTGAAAAACTATCAAATGCAAGGATTATTATTATAAATGCTGAATGAGTTGGTAACTTCCAAAATATATTTCTGCCAAATTTATGAAACCAGATCATTGGAAAATAGTTACAGAATATACTTATGTTTGATACTGCACCTTTTACATCAGGAGGACTTCTCAAAGTGCTGTACTGTAAAGTTTAGTGACTGCATGTTTTGTGGGCAAATGCACCACAACATCCCACAACCATGAAGTGAATGAACAATTTTATTTAGTGGATTGTTGGTCAGGAGAAACTCGCTTCTCTTTTCCACTAACCCCGTGAAATCCTTAACAGGTAGTCCACCTGAACAGGCAGTCATGGAATGGTTGATTCAAAGCAGGGGAGTAAATTAAAAATGTATTCTATAATCTGTTTCAAACTGCTAACCAAGTGCACATGAATATTCTGTCTCCCAGACAGGTTTGTGTCTTCATGATTTTGTAGAATAAAATAATCTCAGGGATCCAGACGATGCATTAATCTACTTCCTCACATACCCAATGAAGCTTTGCTTTAATAATTAAGAGGATCAATCATTATTAATATCTTCAGAAACAATTTCAAATTGGCTGCCTTGTGAAACAGGATTATGACATCAATGGGTATTCTTTTGCAAGACATGCTATGGCCTTAAGAGTCACACCTCAAAATATTACATTTAAAGCAATAAAAGAATTGTGCAAACATTCTTGTACTTTTGGTAAATAATTTATTAGTAAAGTTTGTTTATATTTTTACAAAATCAACATTAGAGTTATAATCAATGGAATCAGCTTTACTTTATGGACAGACACACAAAGTGTGGAGAAATATATAGGCTTTTATAGTTAGCCAAACAAACCAAATTATACAGAAAGGAAATAAATATACAAAATTGACAAATTAAACATTTAAAGGGAAATAATAAAGTTTCACCTTTTCAAAAGTACTGGCCTGAAGATTGAGAATACAGACTCTTTAAAGTTAGCACCGTAAACAAAACAATCAGTTGGACGAAAAACAAGTTCTTCCTCAGCTTGCAATGAAATCTATTGCCCACCAGAATTGAGAACGAAATGGTAGCATTCATTGCAATATCCGTTGCATTTCTCATTTCCAAAATGGTCACACCCAATTGTCTGGCAACGTGGTTTTTGTGGATAACTCTCCACTTGGTCCTGGGAGCTACCACAATTCCTCTGATGGCACTGTAAACAAAGTTCCTCTGTGCTGGTGTTTACAAAGTTATTGCAATAGTTTCTTGCACATTTTATTTGCTGTCTTCTTAACTCGTTGCGGTCAGAATGTCCATGTTCCCCAGCATTCTAGAGAGAAAATAAAGCAGAAGGTGAGGAAACCATCATTTCAGATTATATTTTAAGCAACAAGTACAGAATGCAGGAAGATATCAAATGTATCTTACTGGGAGGTGCACTGCCCTTTCGCAAATTGTTAGGTCCTTGAAGAATGTCTCAGTAACAACTTCCTCAATAACAACACGTTGCCTGAACCTCAGATTCATTTAATTGTGAGGAAATTCTGAACATAATATCTATCCCCCCCCCCCCGGTCTTGGATCAGCTATGAAACCAAAAACTAAGGGAGGACTGAGAAATCCCAATAACTGTGCGCAAGTCAATCTTTCTTTGTAACCTTTTAAAATTTTGTGTAAACACTGCACTTGAGCATCAACCCAGATTGTGAGTTCAAATCCCGTCTGGGGATCCAAAAGCACTTACGATGTTGGATTGCCCTCTACATCCTGTTGCTTCATTGATTCTCTGATGCTGTGCAGCAATGAAACATTTCTCGCAGTATCCTTCGAACAGAGTCTTTCCAAACGTCTCACAGTCCTGCCCCCGACATCTGGCCATGTTCTGGAACCTAGGATCTGACGGTGACGGCTGGTGGGATCGTTGCTGATTCCTCTGTGCTCGGTTTGGGTTAATTGCTAAAGGATCGCCTTTTAAGAAGAGAAAAAAATTAAGATTAAAATGGTTTCAAACATTCAATGGCAAAACATAACATATAATATTCCTTGCATTTGATATAGGACTGTACTAGGTCGTCGAGACGTCTCAATGGGCTTCATAGAATATACTAAAGTGGCAGCCAGTTTTTGCACGCAGCTATGTCCAACGAACAGCAATGGATTGAGTGACCAATTTTATTTGGGGGATTTGTTGGCTAGGAAACTGGGAGAAATTCCCTTCTCTTTTCGAATAGTGCCATGGGATCTTTAATATCCACCTAAACAGGCAGACAGTAACTCAGTTTAAAGTCTCATCCGAAGGATGGCACCTTTGTCAATGCAACACACCCCCAGCACTATTTTGGAGTGTCAACTTAGACTATGTGATTCTGAGTCCTGACATAATATATATGTGTATACATACACACACAAAAAATATACATATACTTTCATTTGATATAGTACCTTTCACATCAGAAGGATGCCTCAAAGTGCTTCATAGGATTTACTACAAAGTATAGTAACTATATATTTTGCAGTTGAATGCCAATTTCATATTAAGAAATTGTTGCATAGTCTTTGGAAGGAATGGGTTTCGATGGTCCTCCTTTGTTTTGTGTATTTTATGAAAAACACCAAACATCAAAATATGGTTGCAGCACAGCTGATCGACCACAAAATATATAGTCAATTCACTTTACAGGATATTCCATGAAGCACTTTGAGACAACATGATAAGGCACTAGATCAAATGCAAGAATTATTATATAAACCTACATGCATCACGAGACAACAAGTGTTGCGCTACTTATAACATAACAGGAGTCCTGTAGCTCAGTGGTTAGAGCATTCGCCTCACAAGCGAGACACCTGAGTTCAATTCCTGGCAGGGCGAAATGTTGGGCAACTTTCCTATCTCCACACACCTCTGTTTATCTGGCAGTAAGTAGGATTCCAGTTGTTAGTCGATAGGCGGATCGCTTTTCCGGGGGTAATAATTTTTTCAAAAAAATAATAATCGGTCACTTCAATTCACAACTTTGTGGAACACTGTTGTGCGTAATTGGCTGCCACGTTTGTTGCTTAGGATAATACAAGTGACAGTGAAAAGACAGAAGCAATTATGAGAAGGTAGTTTATCATGGACTCTATCCAGCTCCAGGTGGATTTGATATTTTTCATAAGCATTTTCTTACAATCATGCAAATAATCCAGATTTAATGAATTAATATTTCTACAGGGCTATCCAGAGGTGAAACCCAAATGTGTCTACCAGCAAGCTCCCCAACTGAAAATGGTCTTGAGGCAGCTATGTTGTTATTCGAGGGAGATTATGCAACATACCTAAATTTGTCTTGTATTCAATGAAGCAGAGGGTGCAGAATCCTTGATGCTGTTGAGTTCCAAAATACATGCATCCAGGCTTCTTGCACTTTGGCACACCTTCTCGTAACTCCTCAGACCCATGGGTGCCTCGACTGTGCTGTGTAGAGTCAGAACCTTGCAGTCCATTGATGGAGGGACACAGATTGGAGACCTGGTGCTGATCAGTGACCGATGGAAGACCAGCATTCTTTACAAGTTGACAGGGGTCTGAGTGCGACCTCTCATGGCCTGAATGTGAAGAACTGGTGCCTTCGAATGAGGAATTGCAGTTTCCTCGAAAGGTCCTTAACAAGCATGTATTGCACAAGCCATTAATGGTCTTTAGGACGTCCTGATGGCATCTACTGCACCACGTTTGTTCTTGGTGCAATGGGTTAACTGGACCTTGTTTAGTCCTTATATTCTCCTGGGGTGAACCAAGCTGCTCAGAACTGGACTCATTACGATGGGCCAATCTCAGCTCAGAAGTCCTATTATCAGGGACGTTACCGGGCAAGGCTGTCCTTGCTTTAAAGCAACGTTCACATAATCCATTGTACTGCACGTTCAATGTGAATGGGCAAGTGGGAACTTTGCATTTCATGGCACTGGTTTCGCTAAAAAGGAAAAGGCTCGGAGCCGTCGGCGGTGCTGAGCGAGGTCTAGATGAAGGCTCAGGCTCTATCGCAGCATTTACCAACTCAGGCCAAACAGGACGAGACCCTTTCTTTTTCTGCTGCTCATGTGGTTTTGGCTTGCTTTCAGTTTTCCTGCAGTTTGCCCGCTCAAAACACTCATGACAAATTGGCTTGGTCTCCACAGAGCAGTAGTATGGGCAGCCACGCGTTGCGCATTTCTCTTCTATGAGCGAACCTTGAACTGCGGCGGGATTCATTCGGACTGGCTGGTACGCAGGTCTGCTCATCGCACCCGGACTCTGCTGCCACTTCTTAAACTCGTGATTTACCAGCTGATAGTAATCCTCCACCAAATTCAAATCTTCTGGAAGATTGCCTTCATCCAACCTGAAAACAAGCATAGGCACCACCCGCTTAGAATCATAGACACTTACAGCACAAAAGGAGGCGATGCAGTCCATTGAGTCTGCGCCAGCTGTAATTTTAATCCTACTGCTCTGCACTATCCCCATGTCCCTTCAAACCCCTCTAACTTTACCACACAGCAAACATGAGTCACAAAAATTTCAAACATGCACTGCGAAATTCAGAAACCAATAACTAATCACTGAATAATATTTTAAAATAGCTCCAGGTAAACGTTTGGCAGAGTGAAATAGCTAATTCAATTTCTAAGAAATCAATTTAAAAAAATGATATGAAGAGCTGAGCCAGACATTCAAAGTGTTGAATATATTGCATCAATGAAAATAACGCAGTGGAAGGTGGATTTTGCATTATTACTTGTTTCTAGTCATACGTTAGAAGCATAGAAGTGAAAAAAACTTGCATTTTTATAGAATCTCACATTTGAAATATCTCAAAGCCTTTTACAGTGATTTACGTCAAATGTAGTGACTATGCAGCTGCCTATTTGTGCATGGCAAGGCCTCATAAGCAGTGAACTACCAATGGCGAATGACTCATTTATCTGGGGGGTGGGGGGGGGGAATTGATTCTCCCTTCTTTTGAATACTGTCACAATCATTTACTGGAGACATTTTGAGTACAATAGATACCGAGTTCAAAGTTTTTTTTGTTTTGTCATACAATGACTGGTTGTTGGTTACACAGTCTGGTACCAGCCCAACAAGATTGTTTTCCTGAATTCAGATCATCTAATTGTAAGCTACTCTGTAGTCCTAAGCAACACAGACAAACAAGGAGCGAGTCAGAATAGCTTATTCTGTACCTTGCAGCTTTAATCAAGTCAGTGGTGCCAAAATCCTGGCCTTGTGCTGGTATTTCAATAAGATTGAAGTACTCCTTCAATAGTTTCTCTTTATTTTTCTCCTCTTCTGGTGTTAAGAAGTGTATCATGAAGTCTTCAAATCGTCTTCCCTCATTGTGCACAAGTGGAACAGCACGGATTGCTATCAAAAATAATAGGTTGAATGTGTTATGGAACAAAGATTCATAACGTACATAGACATGTGGAGACCACACCTCAGAAGCTTGCTGCATGGATAGCCAAATTAGATAGAGTTGCATAGACTCTGTAGCACCAAAACAGAATAATCAGTGCCAGAGTTTATACCCCAAATCAGCCTCCATCCCTCTCACCCCGTACCCTTCTATTCCCTTCTCCCTCGTGGATCCATTGTGTATTCCTTAGTATTACTTTCCCATTACACACAGTACTAACATAAAAGCTGTTCCGGTATCAAATAAGGAATTAAGGAACATGCAGACATTCGCTGCAGATAGTGGATTGTTTAAAACCAGGAAATGGTTTGATAGCTGTATTGGACAACCCTTTATCTCTGCAACCCAGTTCAGTCTTGGGAAGAATAATTTAAAGAATAACTAAGCTTTAAAATACAGATTAGGCTACCAACATTGGATTTTTTTTTCTCTTATGAGCACTGTCCAAACCAACCTGGTAAATTATAACAGTTTAAATACTGGAACAAAAAAACCTGTTAAAATAGGTAGACAATGCACACCCAAGATTCTATGTATCAGGCTGCTTATGCTTTGTCAACAGACATCACGCACAGAATAAAAACTTAAATCATTCTGGGCTCTTTCTGGCCATCTCAGGAATAGCACTAAGCAGAAGCCAGGTACCAGGTCACTTGGCTCCTCAGGCTGGGCTAAGATGCCTGGGTAAAGGGTTCGCGCCCCCCCCACCCCAAAAAGAAATAAAATCAGAGGAAAGGATAAAATATTGCTAAATAAAATATTCCCATTTCAGTAACAGGACAAACTGTACATACAAGAGGAAATATAGTTACAAAACCCAAGATAAAGTAAACGATAGATACCTGGACCAATGTCATTATCGGCAACAAGCGGAGCAAAATGCTGTGCGTCATAGCCTATTATAATAGGATATTTATAACATTCTTGTGCTGGCCAATGCAACGGCAGATAAATTCCTCCAAAGTGCAAGGGAGCCAAACTTGTATTATTGCAAAAGCTTCTCACCACTCTGTCTGTTGAAAAAATGGGATCAAGATTAGGAAAAATATATTACAAACTGGTGTTTCGTGAAGACCACTTGTACTCAAAAGTCTCTACTAAAATTTCACATTAATGGGGTGGCTTGTTCAGCCTTTTATACTGGAGTCAATCCACTAACTGCAATTTTCTTTGTACCAAAACCTGGGCACCACAGACCTACATTCAGGTTCACTGCAATCCACACTCAAAGGAAGGATTTGCTCATATGAAGAGATCACAGTTTAACCAAGTCATACACAAGCCAGGTTCACAAACAAGTAGACCAATTCTCCTCCCTTCCCTTGAAGCACTGGCACCTGCTGTACAGGGATCCATGGGCAACATAATCTCTGCTATTTCTCCTGAGGGATCATTCCAAATGTGCATAGGCCACCTCAATCATTAGTAGTTAGTAATCAAGGAAAATGCATCCTTTTCACCTCTTACATGTCTCCACAGATCCTGCTGAAAATGTGGAATAACCCAATACGTGTGTATACAAGTTGTACAGCTGTGTTTATACAAATAGTCTCAAATGTTACATAAAATGGTATTTTCTAATCATTTTTCAGAAATCAGATCATCTTTACATCAGCACCTGATGTTGAGTCACTTTATTTGTTCTGGCAAGCGGCCAGACTTCACGGTGAGCTTACTCTTAGCACCCAGCAGCCCAACAAGAAATTAGGTTTCAATTATGTGAAGTACTCACCGGCAATCACAATTATTGGTCTTCTGAGTATATTGGCCAGAACAAATATGTGAATCTCTTCCAGTGAACCGTACGATAATCCAGGCTGGCCCAAGTTGGAAGCTGCTGATGCCATTTTCACCACTTTATCCCATTCTTCATCCCAGTTCTAGAAAAAGGGTTCATATCAAACATGGAGATGTAAACCGGTCTGAATCACTACGGCTGAATAGACACAATTAATTACAGTAAACTACAGCTAATTCATCACGCCAAAGAAAAAGGGCTCAGTGACAAGTTATCTGAATGTCAGGTTTAGGCACATGTATAAATACATATATAATTGCAGCCGGAATAGTGACAGAATGATGACTTAAGTGGTAGCGACACGTTAGCCAGGGTTGAGTTATCAGACATTATAGACATTCTTAGTCATGGCTCCACTGCACCAAACAATTTAATACACTTACCCAAGACACAAAACATAATCCAAGGCAATGCAGGACAACCCCTGTATATAATATATATTGCAGTCTAAAATCTCAGTGGCTGCATTATAAGCAAAGTACAAAAAATGGCCAAATCAATAGGTTGGAAGACCATCCTGGCTTTTCACACTTCCGATCAAAAGTGACATCACATGCTTCCTGTGCATCATGGCCAGGAAGTGACATGAGCAGTGACCTAAGCTCTTGAATATCAATGCGTAATTACGAAACATTTAGGTTTTCATCAGATATTATAAAACAATATTTTTTGCTCACCTTGGTGTCATAGCGTAGACCTGTGGCATCAAATTGCTGAGACCTTACACATTCAATCTGCCATCGGAATTTAAAGTTCCTTGTGTCCGTTCCCTTCAGAGCTTCCCATAGTGTTTTGCGAAGGGCAAGGTCGATGTCCTGAACGCCCCACATAAACTGAGATGTGGCATGAAGAAGGCAGTTCCCGTCTCCTAATAAAAGTAACATGAAAGTCAGATGGATAAATGAGCTAAATTAAAGTTACCCAGTCCAGTGCCCCAGTAAAACATCAGGTGGAAAAACAACCTCCTCATGAAAATACTGCTAAGTAGCTCACTTTGTTAGAAAATTAGCTCAGCCTCTGGGGACAGTCAGTAGTGTTTGTAACATATAAACGATAGCCTGAGTGCCAGATGTTTAAAAGGGCCTGTAACAAAAACACTGCTCTTATTTCAGAGTCACTCCACAAACCAACCATTCTGTGGACCAGGTGCAACAACAAGGTCAACCCCCGAAAACTCAGAGCTTGGCTCAGCCTGCACTTTCTAAACTGGTTTTCTAGCCCACGGAACGCCTTTCACAATACCTTGCTGTGCCAAGTGCCCTTACACTGTTCCTCGCAGCGAAACAGAAGTTTCATTTTGGGAGTAGAAGGTTATGCGAGGGAGTACGGAGTGGGTGGATGCCATGTGGAATATAAATACCCTCATGGATTAGTTGAGCTGAGTGGCCTATTTCCTTGCCATAAAATCTGTATAAATTTAGCAAATGTGAAAGCTTTGCAGAGACTCACCTACACTGCTGGAGACTTGCATGTCTGTCACACTTAACTTAATTTTCCATCATGGTTGAAATATCAGGTAAATAAATATAAAATGAAGGACAGCAGATCTATTTATTACCTCTGCCTTTTTCAATTGACAATGCAACTTAAAGGTATGTTTATTCTCATAGTACAAATAAAATGGGGCTTGAAGCAAGGCAATAAGTCCTTTCAGTTTCCGGGAGTTAAGGTTTCAGTATTTATTAATTCACGCTATCCTTTGTACATGAAGTATGCAGAGGGGCTCACTGTCAGAGCCAGGTGGCAAAACACATTGTGAAGAGACTACTTTAACCCCTTGTGGGAGCCATCATAAATAAACTTGTTATGAATCTTGTTACATAAAGGCTAAACTCAAACATGCTAAACATGCTAAACTCAAAATACAACACAGTCAGGCAAGTGGGGGGGGGGGGGGGGGGGGGGAGAAGGGGGAGTGGGAGAGGTGGGTGGGGGAGGGGCAGGAAAAAGGTGTGGTAGAGAAATCCAGAAATAGTGGCCCTATTGCCTCCATCATTGTCTTGAATGCTCCCGGTGAATTTCATCTATTGATGGGTTTGTCAGCTCACTGCCGGTCAGTGATTATAAGGTGGATATTAATGGTTACAAATGTAGTAACTGTAAATCCAGACGGTGACTTATCAGCACCAGTGATAACGTAACACATTTTTGAGACTCACTTAAATGCTGACAGACAGCCCTGACGATATGTGTTCTGTGTTGATGCCTAGTGAAAATTTACAGATTGTGCCACACACCTGGCAAGTATGAACATGCCAACTGCCAGGCATTCGATCAGGTTCTTTTTTAAAGACATAAAAGTTGTTCAATCTCACAGTCAGCATGCAATGTGCCACACAGCTGCTGTCTACGTAGCAGTAAGAAGCTCGGTCACAATATACGACGGAAAACTAACTAAGTTTCTGTGTAATTCAGGAACACGCAAGTTATTTTCCATGCATTGGTGGAAACAATGATGTTTAGGCATTACACAATTGATATCACGTGTCTAGGCACACACTGCAGCCCATTATAATATGGTTTGTTATAGCGCAAGCAGCTGTGCTAGAAATGGTCAACTTCCAGATCATTAGGATCGCTACCAACATCCCTTCTCGTGTGCTGCACGAGCGAAACCCTGGAAGTGTCACCAGTGGACACCTGACAACTTAAGTTTTTTTTGCCTTCCACAGGCTAAAAATTACAACTTACAGGTCATCAGGTCACCCCAACATAATTTCCTACATTATGCATACACAACACCAAGAAGTGATGTTGGTAGTAATAATAATCCTTGCATTTGATATAGGGCCTTATCACATTCTTTGAGACGTCCCAAAGCATTTCACAGAATATATTGTAAAGTGAATTGACTGTATATATTGTGGGCAAAACTTGATCTAGTGACCTGGAATGCCATTCGTTTTTTTAGTGAGGGAACCGGTCAGTATGCAGACAGGACGCGAGCCGACTGGCTGTGTGCATGTTGAGCTTGTTATAAGGTGGTCTGGAATCATTACGAAGCCCCAACTCCCACCATATAACGAGGTTCCATTATACACACAAGATATACTGCACACAGCTAGACAACAGAAACAGAAATAGAAAGTCTGCAACGAAGTTGCGTGACATGTTCATGCACAGGAAGCTGGACAGTCAGCACCACAAGCCATAGGACCAGCAGCCACTTGTATTTTACCGCCTTATAATGGGGTCAGAGCATATCAATGAAACAATGATTCCTTGACAGCCAATTTGTGAAGGGAGAGAGATTGGAAAAACCTCGGGAGGATGTAGACAGGAATACACTTAACCTATTTAACGAGAGAATTAAAACAGCACCACATGAATCAGCTCGGGGAATGCACAGAGTGCACACTTTAAACTTCCTTTTTAAGAATGGCCCGTGTAA
This sequence comes from Callorhinchus milii, assembly GCF_018977255.1. Classification (NCBI taxonomy): domain Eukaryota; kingdom Metazoa; phylum Chordata; class Chondrichthyes; order Chimaeriformes; family Callorhinchidae; genus Callorhinchus; species Callorhinchus milii. Next base: position 45,731,894 of record NW_024704744.1, on the reverse strand, counting down.
AATTCCCTGTGTAATCTATGGAATTTCCAAATGACTACTCGTTTTGACTAATACCACACGTTGTCAATCACTATTCTTCTTCTGTCATACAGTGCTCTCTGAACCCGGAGTTATGCAGTGGAATTTCCAAGTGGGTGTGGTTGGAGAGTTTGGGTGCTTGGAATGTTTATACATTACACAAGTAAAATTTGATTCAGCCAATAGACGTTGGGACTTTTAGGGGAAGTTACACCTACATTCTTCCCCATTTACTATATTTTCATATTCCCCCAGATATGTCAGCACTGAATCACCGAAAATAACTACATTTCTTAATGCTGTCTGAGAGTCCCTCTATTGGCAAATAGCCCCCAAGGTGTTTTTTTTTGGGAGGGCGGGGGGGGGGGGGGGGGGGGAGAAAGGTAAACAATAATTGCTAATTAAAAGTATTAATTTTTAATTGCTTGCAAAGCTTCAAGCTTGACCTTTAGATTTTACCATGAAGCTTCTTAAACTGAAAATGAAACTGTTCATTTTTTTTAAAAAAAGCGTCAAGAATTAATTTTAACCTTCTTTCTGACAGCTTATGCAACTTTTGTCATGTACACCCAACAGTTTGGCTTTAATCAACATGTATTAGAGAATATTTCCTCAGTACATTTAAGATTAAGATGTTGCATTTTTGTTTGGAACCAACAAAAAGTTTTTTTAAAAAGTTCTGTACATTTATTACCGTATTAGGAAGTCATTTTGAAATTCCAAATTCCCAATCATTTCTTATGAAAACTCTTATTATTTATTGCAATTATACAGAATAGTGCAAAAGCGATGAGTCAGAAATACCATAAGGTACTTAAATTTGACACAAAGATTAAACATATCTATAAGTAGGCGAATAGAGTAAGTTACGAGAAGTCGGTTTGGTAAAGGATATTTCTGTTTCGTCTGTACCAATACCAAATTAAAATTGTCTAAACTTCCCTGGTTTAATGCCTACTAGTATTCGGTCATTCATTCTTTGAAATGCCACAAAAAATAATTCTAATTAATTACAACAGAAAATGTGCTAATATTCGGAATATCATACAATAATAAGTATTCAGCGAAGTGTGAAAAATACAGGGAAAGAGACCAACAGCGATCAAGCTATAGGATATGACTTGTTACCTGCACAGTTAGCTAGATATGTTTTAAGTGAAAGGCCTTGTGCAATTCAGAAATGCACTGGAGGAGCGGAAGAGATGGTTTTTAAATGGTTATTATAGATTATGTTTTGACACATTGCAAATATTCCTAAATTAAATATCAAATTATTCAGAATCCAAAAATGAAACACAAGACAACAGGGTCTACTATGTGCCATATATAGACCATGTGCAAAACTGGGAATATTAAGTGCCATATGTAAACACGTGTGTACTGAAGCAATTGAAAGGGTTTGGTGATTAAACACAAAATTGAGGGTATTTATAATTCCTGTAACCGAATATGCAAAAATAGACACCCTAATTCCATCGTCTCGGAGAAGATTGACATCACCGAGAGGAGGAATCGTCACGGTTGAGAGGTATGGAGGTTTTACCATCACTTGCCTCACACTGTATCAGTCATCCATTTTGTTTGACCCAGCTTTACAATCAAATATTGTAGACCTTTCAACTCACACTGATGTTTAAATAAGGAATCAGATAAACATCTGAAAGAAGAACATAAAATGGGATGGGGTGGGGGTGGAAGGGCAGAGGAGTGGGACTGAACGGACGGGCTCTTACAGACGGGATTGTCCGAAAGGCCTTGTTTGGTGCTGTTATGACTCTATTTATCTCCTGCCAAGCTATTAGTCCAAATACATAAATAAAAATACCTATGTCTCTATATCCGCTGGCATAAACAGGGATGAATGCGTCAGCAAGTATGTGCCAGTTGTTTTGGCCAATGATTAAAAACAGTGCCTTTGCTCTTACCATTGGTCTTTAAAGGGACCAGCTTGGTGACCTCCCTGCACCAGTTGAGATTCCTGAGTTGCTCCAGGGCTGTCTGTAGAGCCTTGTCGAGCAGAGCCGCTTGGACCTTCTCCCTGAACTGAGGGCTGAAGTGACTGAGGCGGAACAGCTCCACCGTGTACCTGTGCAGCCTCCTGAAGTGGTGGATCAAGCCATTGGTGCGGGATGGCCTCTCGATGTCGCCGGGTATCTTCTCCCGGATACGTACCGTCTTCGTCAAGTTGCTGGCAAAGAGAAACTGAGGCAGTAAGCTGCCCTCGGCTGCCATTGCGGCTCTGTATGTGACCTGCACAAAAGGGGAGACGCAGAAACACAGACCATTAACACAGACACCAGCAGACACACACACAGACCACTAACACAGACACCAGCAGACACACACACAGACCACTAACAGACACCAGCAGACACACACACAGACCACTAACACAGACACCAGCAGACACACACAGACCATTAACACAGACACCAGCAGACACAACACAGACCATTAACACAGACACACACACACACACACAGACACCAGCAGACACACACACACACAGACACAGGCCATGAACACAGCGCTTTATTTCTGCTGTAATTAAAACAATAAAAGACTATGTTTGCAGAGCGACTCCTGCAACAAAGACCCAGGAACCCCCCAACACACACTCACACTCACACACACTCACACACACACACTCGAAATCCTCACTTAACGACAACTTCAGTTGCAAAACCAATCAAAATAAACCCAATTCGCAGCGCCCGAACCGCTCCGCTCCCACAGCGCAGCGCCGGACAGGAGCAGAGAGGAGAAAACTCTCAACAGTAAAACAATACAGCAAACGCCACGTTGCAAAAAAAAAACACACAAATAAAAATACACATTACCCCCTCCACCAAAGAAAAAATGGGGGGGGGAGAGGAGGGGAGGGGGGAGGGGGGGGGGGTCGTTGGCTCAGTTTGTAGAAGTCGAGTCGTTACCAGTGTCTGGTGCTGCTGTGCTGTGCTGTTTGGGGGCCAGGACTGTGCACAGGGTCGGGCTGTGTCTGTGCTGTGCCTCCACTCACTCACTCACTCACTGCCTCAACATCACTGCAGCTCTCACTGCAAAGGCAAAGGCTCAAGAAAAGCCAATAAAGACCGGGGGTTTCCAGCGGGGATTTCCACTGTCTGTGCGTCTGTCTGTGTCTGTGTGTGTGTGTGTGAGTGAGTGCAGACAGGGGGAGCCGCCGAGCTCAGCCCTTCTGACTCATTAACGTGCAGAGCATTCACTCACTCACTCACTCACTCACTGTGTGTAGGAAAATAGCTACGACTGTCCCCCCACCCCCCACCCCTCCACCTGTCACCTGTGTGTCCCCCCCCCCCCTCCCCCTTCCTTCCTTCCTTCTTTCCTTCTTTTGCATTTGATTGCAGGTTGTAATCTCTACCAATACCGTAACCGCAAGTGTTCACTGTAAGGTTTCTCACCACCTTCGGGAGGACAAATAGATCGATTCCCAGCTGGAAAGCGAGATTATCATCATCGGAATAACCCATCAATCATCATCATCCTTGCATTTGATATAGCGCTTTATCGTGTTGTCGAGACGTCTCGAAGCACTTCACAGAATAAAACGAATTGACTGTATATTTTGTGGGATTAAAATTGACTTATTTTGCGGATCAGATTGGGAATTGACTGCTGTATATTTTGTGGGATTAGACGAGAGCACAAGATTGGTTAGGATGAAGAAATGTCTTTGGATCATTTGATCTCATCTTTCCAGTATACCCACACTAACGTCCTTCCATCACAGCATCAAGCTCATTTTTAAATGAATCCCATGGCCTGGTCTCAACCACCCTTTCTGGGAACCTGTTCCAGTCATTAATTACCCCCTAGATCCGTGGTGGCCAACAAGGCGAGGCTGCCTGGTCTGCCATCAGCAGTGCCCTGCTCTGGAATTGGACTACCAAGGTTTGACTCGTTTCTGACATTCTGTTGCCAAGCACATTCGCTTGGAGCCAATTCAACTCCAAGGAGACCCCACTTACCTTCCCCCACGCCAGGAAAGGCAGTTGGTCATTTAACATGTGCCATCACATTATCTTAAGATACCCCAGTTCTACTTTATCACAAATATGGTCCTGCACTTGGAACAAATAGCGGACTGATTATAAACAAATGATAATGCCAACTTTTGTTATCCCAGATTTTTTTCCCCTTGGACTCGCTGCAGCATTCCAGTCTCATGGGGAGAATTCCTAAATAGGAAATATAATAATCCTTGCATTTGATATAGGGCTTTATCATGTCTTCAAGATAAGCACTCCACAGAATATACTGGAAAGTGTTTGACTGTACATTTTGTGGGTGAAATCCGGCAGTCAATTGCGTACAGCAGTGTCCCACAAACAGTCGTGGATTGAAGTGACCAATTTTATTCTTATTTTTTTGAAGGAATTATTACTCCAGAAAAGCAATCCACAAATCGACTAACAACCAGGTTCCTACTTATTGCAAGGTAAACCGAGGCGTGTGGTGTAAGGAAACTTGCACAACATTTCACCCTTCTGGGAATCGAGTTTCTCGTTTGCAAAATGAGTGCTCTAACCATTGAGCTACAGGACTCCACACACAGTTGTGGATTGAGTGACCAATTTTTTTAAAAAAGGGATTATTACCCCCAGAAAAGTTATCTGCCAATTGTCTAACAACCGGGTTCCTATTTACTGCTAGGTAAACAGGTGTGTAGAGTAAGGAAATTTGCCTAACGTTTCATCCTGCCCGGCAATTCAACCCGGGTTCCCTCGCTTGCAAGTTAAACATAGAACACAACAATTGAAGAACAAATCATGAACAGCTGAAAGAAATTGGTTGCAGAGATTAAACCACAAATTAATTCAAGGACGGAGGAATGCATTCATTGCAGGAAAACAGCATTGGTCCAGCTTCCCTTTTTGTTCATTTCATCTAGAGTTTGATAGATTACTACTTCACATTACTTAACGTCATACAGGTTATTATGGTCTCATGATGTTCTACTGAGTGTAAAATGTCATGAATTAAAATGGGATTTCTTAATAGGAACTCTGAGTTGCAAATGTTAACTGGAACTGTGTCATTGTAGGCCTGTGGGAATTCTGTTCCGGAGGTGAATTACATTGGTGTGGAGTTTCCCGGTTTGGACTGTGAAACAGACTTCCAGTTACTAGGAAGGAATCCCCATTTGTGACTCAAAGTTGTATTGAAGAAACTCCATCTGAAAATCACTGTATTTTCAATGATCACAACTGAAATAAATGTCACCGTGATGTCACTGGAATCTGCACATCACTCTAATGTTAGTAATATGGTTAAAGTGTGTAGGAACACATCAGAGAGCTGACCATTCATTGCCCATTCATAGAGGACCAGTTTACTTATATCTCAAGACCCATGTTCATCATGTATCTTTCATATACTGTATCTAGGGCAGAAATTTATCGAAAATCATTATTGGTTACTAATAATGGAGCATGATAAAGCATCCACTTATATTCATATGTGTCAGCGTGGTTCAATTGGTAGCATTCTTGTCTCTGAGTCAGAAGACTGTAGGTTCAAGCTCTAAACCGGGGCTTTTCACGTAGTCTAGGATAAAATTTCAGTGCAGTCTTGGGGATATGTTGTATTGTGGGAGATGCCATTCTTTGGATGAGATATTAAACTGGGATCCTGTTCTATTCTCTTTTCAGTTAATTTCATGATTGTTCAAGTGGACATTAATCTCATGGATTTAATTGAAAAGAGAAGGGAGTAGCTCTTGGTGTCCTGGCCAACAATTCCCCAGATAAAATCGGTCATTCACTTCATGGCTGTTTGTGGGCTGCCAAATCGACTGCAACATTTTCCTACACAGTCACTACACTTTACATTACATCCTGTGAAGTGCTTTGAGATGTGCTCCTGATGTGAAAGATTCTACACCAAATGCAAGGATTTTTTAAAAGTAAAGAAATAATATTTATAATTTAAATAGTTAAACAGCAAATTGAAATGGAAAGCAGATGAAGATAATTGTTCAATTTGTTTAGTTGGTTTTCACTTGTAATAATAATAATTATAATCCTTGCATTTGATATAGCACTTTTTACTTCTTCTAGACATCTCAAAGCGCTTCACAGAATATACTGTAAAGTGAATTGACTGTATATTTGTGGGCGAACCGCAGCAGCCAATTGCGCAAAGCAGTGTCCCACAAACAGTTGTGGATTGAGTGACCAAAATATTATTTAGATTTTTTTTTAAAGATTATTATCCACTGAAAAGCGATCTACCAATCGACTAACAACTGGGTTCCTGTATACTGCTAGTTAACAGAGGCGTGTGAAGTAAGGAAATTTGCCCAACATTTCACCCTGCTGGGAATCGAACACAGGTCTCCCACTTACGAGGTGAGTGCTCTAACCACCGAGCTGCAGGAGCTTTGCATGAACTTGTTTCTCTTGCTCAGCTGGGTGTCTGACACATACAGAAACCCATCACCACAATTAAGAGTAACCAAACCAGGCAGAGTTCCAAATATGTATGCCACCTACAACAACAACAACAACAACAAGATTCCATTTATAAAGCGCCTTTCACGTCAGGAGGACGTCCCAAGGCGCTGCACAGTTGGGTCATGACCCGAGCAGGGGGGAAATGGTCAGGGTGAGGGGAGGGAAGGGAGGGAGCGAGGAGGGGGGAAATGGTCAGGGTGAGGGGAGGGAAGGGAGGGAGCGAGGAGGGGGAAGAGAGTCGAGAGGGGAGCTGAAGGCACGGTCAAAGAGAAAGGTTTTGAGACCGGCCTTGAAGGAGGAAAGGGAGGAAGCAAGGCGAAGGCACTGGGGGATGGAGTTCCAGAGCCTGGGGGCTGAGAGGCTGAAGGCCCGACCACCGATGGTAGGGCGGTTGGGGCGGGGGACGTGGAGCAGACCGGAGCCAGAGGAACGGAGGGTACGGGCAGGTAGGTAGGGGGATAGTAGGTTGGAGAGGTAGGAGGGAGCAAGGCCGTGAATGGCCTTGTAGGTGAGGATGAGGATCTTGAAATCAATCCTCTGGGGGATGGGGAGCCAGTGGAGGCGAGCGAGGGTGGGAGTGATGTGGTCCCGAAGCCTGGTGCGGGACAGTACACGAGCTGCAGAGTTCTGAATGACCTGCAGCTTGTGGAGGGAGGTGGCGGGAAGGCCGGCGAGGAGAGAGTTCCCATAGTCCAGCCTTGAGGTGACAAAGGCGTGGACCAGGGTTTCAGCAGCGTGAGGGGTGAGGTAGTGCCGTAGTCTGGCGATGTTCCGGAGGTGATGGAAGGCGGTGCCAGTTGTGGTGCGGATGTGAGGGAGAAAGGACAGCTCAGGGTCGAACAAAACGCCGAGGTTCCTGACTGGCTTTGAGAGGTGGAGAGTGCAGCCTTGGATGCTGATGGTGTCAGCGCCTGAGGTGCGGAGGCGCTGACGTGAGCCAATCAGGAGGGCCTCGGTTTTTCGCACGTTGAGCTGAAGAAAGTTGTCTCTCGTCCAGGACTCGATGTCGGACAGGCAGGCTGTCAGGACATCGGTGGTCGTGGAGTTGAGAGTAGAGGAGGAAAGGTAGAGTTGGGTGTCATCCGCATACATGTGGAAGTTAACTCCATGTCTGCGGATGATGTCACCGAGGGGGAGCATATAGAGGGTGAAGAGGAGGGGACCGAGGACAGAGCCCTGAGGGACACCACATGAGACAGTACGGGGGGTGGAGGAGAAGCCATTCGTTGAGACAAAGTGAAGACGGTGAGAAAGGTACGACCTAAACCATTCAAGGACAGTGCCTTGAAGGTTGAGGTGGGAGGACAAGCGGTGGAGTAGGATAGCGTGGTCGACCGTATCGAATGCTGCCGATAGGTCGAGGAGGACGAGGAGACAGAGGGAGCCCTGGTCACAGATGGTCAGGATATCATTGGTGACCTTGACCAGGGCAGTTTCTGTGCTATGGCAGCACGGAAACCTGACTGAAGGGGTTCAAAAAGAGAATGGGTGGAAAGGAAAGAGCGCAGTTGGGAGGCGACAACTCTTTCCAAGACCTTGGAGAGAAAGGGGAGGTTGGAGATGGGCCGGTAGCTTGATAGCTGCGACGCATCAAGGGAGGGTTTTTTCAGGGTGGGCGTGATGATGGCAGTTTTTAATGGAATGGGGACAGAGCCAGAGGAGAGGGACAGGTTGATGATGTCAGTGATATGTGGGGCAAGAAAGTGGAGCTGGGAGATAAGGAGTGGAGTGGGGATGGGGTCAAGGGAGCAGGTGGTTGGTTTTAGGGATAGGATGAGTTCAGTGACAGAGGGTGGGGAAACGGGTACGAAGGTGTGTAGGGGAGGATGGGTAGGAGTCGGAGTGTGGGAGGGAAGGGGTGGGTGGTGGGTGGAAGTTGGAGGGGAAGTGACCGCGGAGCGGATTCCCTTGATCTTGGATTCAAGGAAATCCAGCATCTCCTCGCAGTGAAGGTTGGAGGAGATGACCTGCGCGGGGTGGCGGGGGGGACGGAGGAGTCGGGTTGTGGTGGAAAACAGTAGCCTGGGGTTGTTCTTCGCCTCCAGGATTATCCTGGAGTAGAAGGACGACTTGGCCGAGGCTAGAGTGGAGCGGTAAATTTTGAGGAGGTCCAGCCAGATTTGTCGGTGGACCGTTAGGCCAGATTTGACACAGGTGCGTTCAGCAGCCCGCACCTGGCTTTTCAGTGAGCGGAGGTGGGTGGTGTACCAGGGGGAGGAGCGGGAGTAGGAGACAGTGCGGGAAGTGATGGGGGCAAGAGTATCGAGTGTGGAGGAGAGGGTATTGTGGAGGAGGGAGAGAGGAGAAGAGGGGTCGGTGAGGGTTGAAGGCCAGAGGGAGAGGAGTTCAGAGGACTCCAAGGCATCGGTTAGGGATTGTGGGGGTAACTTCTTCCAAGGGCGGTAGAAGATGGTGGTGGGTCTGGTGGAGGTGGGGAGGGGGGTGGAGGTGGTGAAGGAGATGAAGTAGTGGTCAGAGATGGCCTTGTCGGTAATAGTGACATCCGAGACACTGAGGCCCCGGGTGATCACCAAATCGAGTGGGTGGCCGTGACTGTGAGTGGGGGAGTTTATGTGTAAGGAGAGGTTGAGTGAGGAGAGCAGGGAAGAGAAGTCTGTGGAGATGGAGCAGGAGGGGGTGAAGTGTAGGTTAAAGTCGCCCAGGATGATGAGGCGATCGGAGCAGAGGCAAAGAGATGTGAGGAGTGTTGAAATGTCAGAGATGAAGGTGGGAGAGGTTTTAGGGGGCCGGTAGAGGAGGAGGATTTTAAGGGAGAGGAATGAGGGGTGGGAGAGGGTGAGGTGCTCAAAGGAGGGGAAAGAGCCAGTGGAGTAGGGGGATAGGGCAAGTGGTGTCCTTGAGATAAGGGCAACACCACCGCCACGGCGGTTGGGGCGGGGGATGTGGTGGGAGGTGTAGCCGGGTGGCGTGGCCTCCGTGAGGGGGAAGGTGTCGCCTGGGGTGAGCCACGTTTCTGTCAAGGCCATGATATCAACGTTCTCATCAAGGATGAGATCGTTGATGACCAGGGCCTTGTTGCAGAGGGAGCGGACATTTTGCAGTCCGATGTGGAGGGAGCGGTTGACAGAAGGGTGTGTGGGAGGGGAGGGGGGTCCAGGTTGTGAGGCAGGGGTGGGGGGAATGGGGATGAGGGAGGAGAGGTTGACTCCCCGGGTCTGTGTCCGGGGTGGGTGGCGAGTGTGGTGGGGAATGGGGCAGTCGGTGTGGCTGCTGCTGGACAGCCAACGCCGAGTGCCACGGTGAGCCCGGCGGAGGATTCCCAGGCTGGAGCAGAGGGAGGTTGTGGGAGGGTCAAGTGGGGATAGAAGACGAGAGGGACGGAGAGAGAGGAGGAGAGAGCGGGAGAGATGCAGAGGGGGGAGGGTTTGGGGGGAGAGAGGAGGGGGGCGGGAGGGAGGGGGTGAGGGGGCTCGGGTCAAAGCGGCAGCCATAGTGCGCACGCGGGGACCGGGAGCGAGCGGTCAGGTGGATGGCATTATCCCGCAGATTGGGGCAGCGAACCCAACAGGACCATAGTGGGCTCTGATGTGAGCCCTGGGGGGGGGGGGGCGCAGAGGGTTTTTTTTTTTTTTTTTTTTTGTTTTTGTTTTTGTTTTTTTTTTGTTTTTGCGCGCGCACTCACCTGAAAACTAATCTATGACGTCGCAGTTCCCCCGCTCCGTCCCCTCCCCTCGCTAGCTGAACTCGCTCCGGCGTCGAGTTTAAGTACCTGGGTCAGTAGGCCCGGGCTCCTCCCCGCGCTCTCCTGCCGCCGCTCCCCGACCTACACATGGAAATTTCCCAGTGTCTGGAATGGAAGGTGCAGGTTTTCACCCTGCTTATCTAATTATGGAGAGAATTAGGGGCAGGTTGACAAGAGCCAAGGTTGGGGACGCCAAAGTATGTTTTGGGGTACTGCTGGAGTTTAACCAGCTAAAAACATTGAGAACACAGTCTGGCAAGCTTCCTGCTGCTTGTTCAGCTAGGACCATCTTACCTGTTAGGGCTTTGGTTGATAGGGTTAACAGGAGCTGAGTGGGAAGAAGTCCAGCTGCCAGCTTGCCTCGCCAAGTTCTACTGGTAAGTCAGGCTGCTTAGTCTGGCATCATCAGTGCCCTGGGGTACTGTAAACCCACCTGTCTCAGGAACCGAACTACCAAGACTATCACAGTGGATTGGCTTGATTACCATTCCTTTACCAAGACATCAGCTTGGAATCAGCTCAGCTTCAAAGCGTCCCCACTTGCTTCTCCCCACTTCACCCACCATACAAAGTTCTTAACTCATGTCGAGAACTTAAGAATAAAAACAAATAATAACATTGTCAATGAATTTTACAAAAATAATTAATAACGACTTGCAGTAGATTTTAGGGAAACCTGCCTGTGCATATTATGTTATTTTTGTCTTTATCTCTGCTAAGCCTCACAATCACTGGAAAAGAGATAGATGGAAAAAAACACACATGACAGATACTTGTGGCCTTGCCCACCTCTTCCAGCTTTGTTAGTGAAACACTTTCTTTGATTGTAAGAAAAAAATGTAAAGTTGAGATGATTTGAGTATAACAGGAAATAAAAGAGAGCACCTATATCGAAAAATTAAAAGAAGGCTCACCCCATGAACCTCATATACCCCTAATAGTAATAATCCTTGCATTTGATATAACGCCTTATCACATCTTCGAGATGTCTCAAAGTGCTTCACAGAATATACTGTAGTGTGAATTGACTGTATATCTTGTGGGTGAAACACAACAGCCAATTGCACACAGCAGTGTCCCACAAACATTTGTGGATTGAGTGACACCAAATTCTTATTTTTAAAAAAAATTAAAAAGGAATTATGACCCCTGGAAAAACGAGCTGCCAATCAACTAACAACTGGGTTCCTATTTACTGCTAGGTAAACAGGCATGTGGAGTAAGGAAATATTACCAATGTTTCGCCCTGCCAAGATTCGAACCCAGGTCCTCTAAGCTAAAGGACTCCTTAGTAGAAAAATGCTGATTCTCAATGGTCTAATGGAGGGATAACTCATTGGAAGACTGTAGGCATGCTCAAACAAGACAGATGATAGGGAAGGCACCACCAATTAACTAAGAAGATTCAGAGCTTCTCATAACCACCTTTCGGGCAAAACCGATATATTAGAGCCATGTTAATTTTTGGCCTAGGTTAACAACTCATGTGCCAAAAATGTCACTTTCAATGAAGCAAAGAATCTCCAAAAAGAAGGAAAGAAAAGCCATTGGAATCAGTGGTATCATCATACAGTATTTAAGTGTTAAAATAAGTAACCAGATAAAGGTGGCAAGGTCTGGAATCAATATTTTGGATCTCCCCCACCACCCTCAAATGACCTCAATGAACACTCAATAAATACTTCTGAGAGATTATGGATCTTAGGTATCTGGTAGGATAAGGATTTGAATGCTTACCCACATATGTACAGCATGATATGAGTATTAACTTAACAGATTAAACCTAGCAAGAATTCTTACAAATGCAATGCATTGCTGCAGAAGCCCTCATAGTTTAAGCTGATACTGCAATGTTGGGGGTGTGGTGCAATATTAGAGATGCTATTCTTCAGATGGGACGTTAGACCAAGGTCCCGTCTGCTGTTCAGGTGGATGTTAAAGATCTCATGGAAATATTTGGAAAGAGAAGGGAGTTTCTCCTGGTGTCCTGATCAAAATGCTCCAGATAAAATTGATCATTTCATGGAGGTTTGTTGGACACTGCTGTGTGTAAATTAGCTGTTACATTTGCCTACAAATACAGTCACTGCACTTTACAGTAAAATGCTGTGATGTGCTTTGACATGGCCCGACGGCGTGATAAGATCCTATTTCAAATGCAAGGTTTTTATTATTATTACTGAGAGCTCAACACATTGCTGTTTGGTCATCCAAACTTCCCTTTGCTTGTTGTAATCAGCTGAGTGAGCTTGTGACCTGCAACGAAATACTTGTGATTTCCCTTGTGAAAAATATTTTTTTCGAACAGAGCAACAATTATTAAAGAACTGGTAACAAGCGGAAAATTTTAACAGTGAAACTATAGCAGTAACAGTCAAGGTTCCCACGCAGGAACCTGGGTAATAGATAACAAACCCATCATGTTTCTGACTCCCATCATGGAATGAGTAATGCAATTTACTAATGTAAAATATTATGAACATGGGGAGAAGCTGGGAACGCTCCAACGTTATGTGCTACAGCGCTCACTTCATTCACTTCTACTAGTGATTGTCAGAAATAACAGAGTCTTTGATAAACTTGTCAGAATAATCAAACTCCACAAAATCCCAAACCAATGAGAAACATTAAGAAGAAATCAATGAGGCTATCAGGGCGATGCAAATAATACAATTATGTGAAGCTTCAGGCAGAAATGTGTCCACTTTCCCTCCTAAGCATGTTACAATCTACATGGGCTACAGACTCTTGCCCAAAAATGTGGCAGGAAATTATGATCACAAGAAAGACAAAGATCTGAGACAATGGTGCCCTTTGTTATAATGCAATATAATGCAAGATAATAATTACTGCGGGGCACTTTGTGACATTTTGACAGTGTAGGTGTTATAACAAAGCAAGTTCTTTTGCCAGGCTGACTTCAAGCGCTCTGAGATGCTATCCTGCATGGAGGGCACTATATAAGTGCAAGTTAGTCTGTCAGAACCAGGCTAGACTTAACTCCATTTCCCCTCTAGTTTTAAGTATTATTTAGATTCAACAGAGGTGTTGAAATTATGAGGAGTTTTGATAGAATAGATAGGGAGAAACAGTGTCCACTGGTAGGTGTGTCAGTAACCAGGGCACATAAATGTAAGATAATTGGCAAAAGAACCAGAGGGGAGATGAGGCAAATTATTTTCCAGAGAGTTGTTATGGTCTGGAATGCACTGCCTGAAAGGGTGCTGGAAACAGATTCAATAGCAACTTTCAAAAAGGAATTAGGTAGGTATTTGAAAAGGATTTTTTTTTAAAAAATGATTATTGGCAAAACCAGACATTAATGTATAGCAATAAGTGGTCAGTTTTGTTGGATTTTTTAATGCGATTTCTCAGCTAGGAAAATCAGACTGCTACTTTTTCTAGTAACAAGAAGTCAATGTCACTTGGTTTCTAGGGAATTCTGCTCTGAAAATAGATTGTGTGGGTGCATTGCTGTGAGTTGGCGTTCACTAACTTCCAGATTTCTTAGTTAAAACTTCCCACTAAAAAAGACAGTACTGCAAAAATATATCCCTTCCTGTTAGAATGTGAAGTTATGATAATAAACCTTAAAATGTAACAATGCTTTGTTATTGCTGGTTTATACCTGTTGCTCTGCTTGAAAATGTTTTGAAAATAATAATCATTTTCAGTGATGGGTGGGGAGAGCAGGCTAAGTCTGAAGTTGCTTTGGAGAGCACAAATGTTGGCCCTCATAGAGAAATAAAACCTGGAAAAACAAAATTAAACACCAAAAATAACCTAGCATCTGATGTCGGGTCTAAAATTTATAAACTAAAATAGTCGCCACAAAATGGCAGCTTTATGTCTCTGGGTAGATTAAACTATTTATCTAGAAGGGGATACCCCAGTGGTACCTAAAAGTGTTTATTTAATAAGAAACAGACGCATTTATGAATTCTGCAAAATTTTCCCCATTAGGAAGTAGAACTTAAATGACTTAAAGCTTAAGGAGCTCAAATATTTAAACATAAATTGCCAATCTACCCACAACATTGCTCTTAAAATCTATAGCTGCAGTATATCAAGCAGCGACATATGTTACATTCTATTGCATTGAACTTCAGATTGGTGGAAATTGAGGGTGAGAAGCTCAAATCTCATACATTATTTTCCTGCTTCTTGAAGAAATCTCAATTGCAACTTGCACAAACAGAAGAGTGACCTGCCTCCTTTAGAAGAGGGTTATAATACATAATCTCTATCAATTAATGTGACCGATATACTTTCAAGTAGAACATCTATGACGCAGAAGCAAATGTCTTCATAACTGGGTTCTTGTTCAAACAGGAACCAAAGTGGTAAAAGCAAATAGCTTGTTATCACTGCTGAGCTGTAGCTGCTGCTCTGGATAGCCATTTGGAAAGTCCCTCAGAATGGAAGACTTCCTGGTATGGTACTGCATGCCTTGTCATGAAATTATGCCCTACTTCCTAATAATTTAAAAGAGCCAGCACAAACCCAACGGACAGCAAAGGCTTTCTACTGAGCTGTAAATATCTATGGGTCTATGGTAATCCTCTTTCACGAAATTGCTGTAAGATAACAATATGCACTTATTGCACTGATTTATAAAAGATATGTCTTTTAAAATACCTTCTCCTGGCTAATTCTAATGATGTTACTAGGGAGCAGGAAAGTCTCAAGAGATTTTTTGTCATGCTCGTTTTGCTGCCAAGAGTAAATTTCCAACAACAACTTGCATCCCGAAGCACTTGGCAGTGGCGGAGTCTTACTCCGAGCCAGGGGCAGAGGGAGGGAAGAGGTGACCGTGAGCACAATCAAAAAGGAAGTACTTTAGGCAGGATTTGAAAGTGGGGAGCGAGGGGGCAAGGATTGAGGGAGGGAGTTTCAGAGCATAGTAACTGAAGGCATGGCCACCAATGGTGAAACAGGGCACGAAGGACAAACAGGAGGCCAGATCTAGTCGAGTGGAAGCAGCGGGTGGTGAAGTGGGTGGGAAGTAAGCAGATCGGATTGGTAGGGAGGTGTGAGGACATGAAGGGATTTGAAAACTAACGAGACAATCTTGAAATTGACCCGTTCAGTAATTGGGAGCCAGTGAAGCCTAGCAAGGACTGGTGTAATGGGGGTACAGAGTTTTGTGCGGGTGAGTATCCGGGTGGCGGAGTTGTGGATTAATTGAATTTTGTGTATGGTGGAACTGGGGAGACCAGCGAGGAGGGCATTGGAATAGCCTAGCCGGGAAGTGACGAAATGGGAATGTGACTCTCATTGTACTACTGGCTACGGGGCAGCATTGGAGCCTCACTGCTGAGTGCAACCGCTGCTTATTATCCTCAGCTTGATGTTGCTCAAAACATAATGGGGAGAGGGGGAAGGTTGGGGGATTATCTGCAAGTGGCAGATACGGTAGATTTTATTGGTAATGTATTTCCCATACAAAATGTGTCATTGCTACAATAATTTGATTTGTAATTTTTTTTCCTTTCAAAATAAACTGAACTTTAAATACTTCCTGTTTATATCATTCCCACTTGTTTTCTGGAAGAAGGTTCTACAATTTCATTATAAGATTTCGTATGACTTGGCAAGCTCAGTTACGTCTTTTGTTTATTTATAAGTCAAAAAAAAATTTCCACAGGCTAACTGGACTCTTTCAATAGCGTATGACAAAGTGGAAATCTTTTTACAATGCAAGGATTATGTTATTAAAATTGAGATTATTTTCAATGTTATTTTTATTCAAAACCTAGGAATTTCTCCACTGAAATCACATGATTCCTCTCTATCAAAGAAAACCAGTTAGCCAGTGGACTTACAGTGAATTACACCATTCTATAATGTGCAGAATATATGTTACCTTTTGGAGGCAGAGGGTGGTGGAATGGGTGGGGGGTAAGCAGATTGGATGGGTAGGGAGGTGTGAGGATGTGAAGGGATTTGAAAACTAGTGAGACAATCTTGAAATCGACCCGTTTGGTAATTGGGAGCCAGTGGAGCCTGGCAAGGACTGGTGTGATGGGGATAGAGAGTTTTGTGCGGGTCAGTATCCGGGTGTCGGAGTTATGGATTAATTAATTTCCGGATGGCTTTTGTGACAATGGAAACTGGGGAGTTGAACACTTCATAGCAGATGTGTTACTGGATCGCTGTGCTGTTGGTTTAGGCCTGTACAATACAACTTACACTTATATTTCACATTAGGAGGACGTCTCAAAGGGCTTGACAAATTTATCTGGGCATGAAAGCTGAGGTGGATGGGTTTGGATAGCATGCACATGATACTTGCGCCCATACTTTTGATTGCCTTCAACTCTTACCATATGTTGTAGGGTTTGGTTCAGTAGTGCTGCCTTTTATTTCCTGCCAGATAAAACATTTCAAGAGGAACCAGTCCCAGTGCTGTAAACACTGTTAGATTCACTTTGTCTTCAGTACACAGTCATTTTCGGTAAAATTACCAGATTTCTAATCATATGTTTACACAGCAGTTTCGTGTTTCACATTCTCTCCTTTATAAATATTTGTTTTTCAGAGAAATGAGTCAAGTTTATACCTTATGGTTCACTCAGGCATAATTTAGCCAATGCATCTTAAATGACACCATTTTTGGAAACATTGAACACAAATAACAGAATTTTTCCTAAGTGAATTCATTTTTTGTGGTTTACTGTACCCAAATCATGTCCCTTTTAAACTGTTGGTCCATTGCAAAAAAGAACAACAACTTGCATTTACCGTATATAGGGCCCTTCACAGAGAGAAACGTCTTGTGCATTTTGGACCCTGTGATGGATATCGAGCAGATAGCAGAAGGAGGAAGAAGAGGAGAAGAAAGGAGGCGACTATAAGCATGATTTAAGTGATAGGTGATTACGTGGCTTTTGAAGACAGAAGGGAACGGGGGCTAGTTGGAAGGGGTAATGGAGGGTGTCCAGAGGGTGGGGACATAATGGCTGAAGGCTCAGCCACCAATGGTGGGAAGAGGAAGCAATGAACATGCAGCAAGCACACCTCTGCTGAGTAGAGGAGGCGATCAGAAGAGTAAGGTTGCAGGAGATCGCAGGGGAGAATTTACGGGAGAGTGAAGGGATTTGCATATGCGAGTTAGGGGACTTAAAGTCGATGCTTCGGGAGCCAGATGAGTCTGGTGAGGAAGGGGGTGAAGGACATGTGAAGCTTTATGTAGGTAAGGATGTGGATGGCTAACTTTTGAATAAGCTGAAGCTTCTAGATGGTGATTGGAAAAAAGATATTTATTAAGGATTAGATAGTGGAGATTTCTGTTTTGGTCAGCTGGATGTCTGAAACAAGTGGAAACTCATCACCATGCTTAAGAGTATCCAAACCAGACTGAGAGTTCCAGGTAAGCACACAATTTATATTTAAAAATCTCCCTGTGCTTAGTATGGAATGTGCATTCTTTCCCCAGAGGGACAGACTCTGTTCATCTAATTCCAGAGAGTATTAGGTGCAGGTTGACAAGAGGAATGGCTTGGGAACCCCAGAGTGGGTATTGTGTGTCAGCTTGGCTCAGTGGTAGCACTCTTGCTTCTGAGTCAGAGGGTTGTGGCTTCAAGCCGCATGTCAGGACGTGGAATCACCTAGTGTAAGATGACACTCCAATGCAGTGCTATGGGTTGTTGCATTGTTGGAGGTGTTGTACTTTGAATGAGATGCCAAACCAAGTTCCCCTCTTCCTGTTCAGGTGGACATCAAAGATCCCATGGCACAGTTTGAAAAGAGAAGGGAGTTTCTCCTGTGTCTGGCCAACATTCCCAGAAATAAAATGTGTCACTCACTACAATGCTGTTTGTGGGACATTGCTTTGCACAATTAGCTGCCACATTTTGCTCACAAAATACAGTCAATCCATTTTACAGTGTATCCTTTGAACCGCTTTAAGATGTCTTGATGAGGTGATGAAGCACTATATCAAATGCAAGGATTATTATTATTATTATTATTATTATTATTGGGGTACTGCTAGAGTTTAATTAGAAAAAAATCACATAGCTTGCCATTGTGAATAATGCTGGTCCAGCTAAGATCCCCAGTCCTTTAAAATTTAGGCTTGCTTTAGGGTTATCAGGGCTGAGTGGGAAGAATCGGTGCTTGTAGTGACTGAACCACCAAACAAGTTGCTTGGAGTACAGCAGACTTGCTTGACTCAGGAACATGACTCGGGAGCTGAATGTCAGCTGCTGCACACACCTCCACATTGCTGAATGGGTACCAATCGGAGTGGGTGTCACTAGTGTCAGCACCCTCATGCCAATTCCATATTGACAGGACTGAAGCAAAATAAAGCTAGTCGAGGCCAGCAAAAGGCCCAAAAGTAATGTTGTCCCACATTCACCTGCCACTGCCCTACCTTTATTTAGATTCAGTCGTATCCAAATTCAAGCTTGAATTGAGCATGTATATTACTACTAGCTTCATCATATAGCATATGCATTGATGTCATCTTGTATGCGATGTCACTATGATTTTTACTGGAGGCCATTGCACTCATCTGCATATGAGGGGTAGAGACCAGTTGGCAATAGTTTTATTACACTGAGTTAAGGCAGGTCTGACAAGAAGGTATCACATTGTCAGTGCTGCCAACAGTGCTGCTCCTCATAATCCTGCAGGCACAAATTAAATACAATGTTAAACAGTGCAGATTCACAGATTCTGTGTTCGTGCAGATTGAGATCAAATTAGAGCTTTATGAATAGATGTGAGATAAACAATTTTCCATTTAACTGGAGTCCATAATATATCAATATATATGCATAATATATATGCAATCTGACCACAAAAAGGCTGAAGATGTTGCTGTTACTTCCTCCACATACTGAGAGCATAACTGAAAAATGGTTTGACAATGAACAAAACATAACATATTGTGCTTACATAGCAAGTGACTGCACTATTGAGGTGAAAGAAAAAAATGTGATGTGAGAATCAGATCGAAACTGTTATGAATCATTTCACTTTTACCCCATTAAATAGTGCACTTTAATGTGTTTTCCCACGATAAACTGTTTCATCGGATTATCGTTGTTGAATCCATGATTAGGGGCATAAATATAAGCTAGCCACCAACAGATCTAAAAGAGATTCTAGGAGGAACATCTTTACACAGAGGATAGAACTCAATGGCAAAATATGTGGTTGAAGTTGAATGCATCAAAGCATTTAACAACAGCAACTTGTATTTATATAATGCCTTGATATACTGCAGCGTTCTTGACTCTGGATCTGAAGATTGTATATTCTAAGCCCCACATCGATGCTGACATTCTGGTCAGAGTTAATGTAGTCTTTGGGTGTGTCAACTGAAAGTAGGATTTCTCTAATACTGTTGTGCAATGATAGTAGGAACTTCAGCTCTCAGGACGTTGAGTTTATAAATAACAATAATGATCCTTGCATTTGATGTAGGACTTTATCACATTATCGAAAAGTCTCAAGGCACTATATTGTAACGTGGAGTAATTGCGTGTATTTATAGGTGAACATGGCAGACATTTTTGCATACAACAGTGGCCTACAAGTAGCCGTGAAGTAAATCATCAGTGTTATCTGAAGGATTGTTGGACAGGTTACCAGGAGAAACTCCGCCTTTTTTCAAAACATGCATTAGGATCTTAAATATCCATCTGAAAATTCCCACTTTCTGACTTCCAAGTTCAGTGATTCTTGGGGGAGGGAGAAGGTAAGTGGGGTCTCCTTGAAACTGAACTGACTTCAAGGTAAAATGCTTGGCAAAGAAATGTTGGACTTGAGTCAATCCTCTGTGGAGATCTTGGTTGTCTGGTTCCTGAACCAGGCGGATCTATAAAACTCCAGGACACTGATGATGACAGCCTAGCCAGCCTTGCTCATTGGCAGGAGCGGCAGACCAATCATTAAGGCAGTGATTCTACTCAGCTCCTGTTAACATTGCAAGCCAAAAAAACACTATCAGATAGCGTTGTCCCAAATGACAAACAGTGGGAAAGCTTGCTAGACCATGCTTTCAATGGTTAAACCTGAGCAGTACCTCAACAGACACTTTGGGGTCACTGAGGCTAGGTTCTTGGCAACCTGTGCTTAATACTCTCCAGAATTAGGTAACCAGGATGCATCCCTCAGGGAGAGAATGCACATTCCATTCCAGACACAGGGAAATGTCCATGTGAAGATTGCATACATATGTGGAACTCTAGGACTAGTTTAGATGTTATAAACGTAATGATGGGTTTGCATGTGTCAAACATCTAGATTGTTTTTAAAAAGTGATTCTTGCTCTTCCTGACATCACCAGTCATTTCTTGGTTCTGTTAACTAATGGAAAAAAAATCCTATGTTGCTTAATCTGCAGGGTCTGTGGTTCCATCAGATATTTGTTCATTCATATTTTATTCTTCGTGGTTCATCTGATACATAATCCAGACAACTATGTGGTCTATGAGTAACTCAATGAACTCTTTTTACAGGTAAAGCTGAATCCATTTTACTGCTGAAGTGACATTCAGGCACTTCCTTTAAGTTTAACCTTCTGGTATCTTCTATCACAGACCTATATCCGTTGCAGTAGCCTATGGTTTTTCACTATCCCCTTGATTCTAAACAGTCTGGGTGACATATCATCCAGACTGTATAATTTACGCATGTCTGGGCAGCTTCAGCATAGAGCAGAGCTAAATAATTCTAGCAACAATGGTCTAACATTTCCAGTTGCAAGAAACAATGTAATCCAATGAAAGTACACGGTAATTATGTCAAGGCCGTGAAAAGTATAATTCTATTCCATGTAAAAGTTACTTCTTTTCTTTGCTCTGCTTGTTATATAGATAAACTATGTTTTCCAATGGTCGAAACAGAACAATGAGCACAGAGTAAAAATCAAAAATAGTTGTACTGTTCTTTCTTTATCATCATAACCAGTAACAATGAATCATGCTGGTTCCCTGTACTGGTGGTGGGGCTCCAGTTTTTCCTCTGGATGAATTAATGTTTCACCTTTGTACACTGCTAACACCAGCTATCTACTGATATTAACTCAATCCTAACCCAACTCTCTTTCACATCACATAATGTGGTCAGAAGTATATTTTCAATATATTTTTGCCCACAAATATACAGTCACTTCACTTTACAGTATATTCTGTGAAGCGCTTTGAGACGTCTAGAAGACATGAAAAGCGCTACATCAAATGCAAGGATTATTATTATTTATTTATAGAAGCAATTTTATCACACAGACACGATGGGCTGAATGGCCTCCTTCTGTGTTGTATAATTCTATGTTTCTATGATCTGTGTATTGCATCAGCAAATTCAAGGGGGATATTAGGTAGTTAACATATTTAGCTTAGATATCAATTAAGTTGTAAGAAAGATAAAATAATGTAGAATTATTTATTTTTATTTTGGGTCCAATAGTCTATATTGCCCTATTTGTTCCCAGGTTCCAAAGTAGTAGTGAGTTCTCCATTACCTTGATTGTGCAAACACTCATGCCCTAGTGCTGCTTTTAATGGCAAAGTGAAAATACCTCTTCACTTTGATGGAACAAATCGTCCACCTGCTCCATTTCTGAGTTTCACTGCAATATAGCTTTGCCAAGGTGGAAGTTCACTCCATGAATCTACCTGCTCATTGCTTTCTTTCTTTATCTGATCATGTAACATAGTCATGAAGTCTGCTGCTCATCTTATCTGATCTCCCAGTCCTGCACACTTTTTGTACTTCAGCACTATGGTGAAGCACATCCTTTACTGAACCCAACCTAGACTTGTAAAAAAAACCAAAATGTAAAATACTGCAGATGCTGGAAATCTGAAACAGAAACATAAGTCACTGTGAACACTGAGCAAGTCAGGCAGCATCTATGGAGAAAGGAAAGTGAGTCAACGTTTCGGGTCCACACCCTTCGTCAGAACGCTGTTTTAACATTTTGGAGTCTAGTAGATTACTACTAGATTACTTGTATACTTGTTTGTTGCTACTTTCTTTTGAAGGATGTATATAAACTGTAACCCTAATACCATCTGCAGTTGATAAAGTGTTGTTATTTTGAAAAGATCTTTTTTCTTTTATGGCACAAACAAATGATCTTACACAATACAATACAAAATTATATTTGTATCGTGCCTTTCACGTCAGGAGGACTTATTTTATTTCAGTTTAGAAATGTAAAATAATTTAAAGGTGCTGATTTTTTTTTCCAAAAGTCAAAATGGATTCCTGTACTCTATAGTGGATCCTCTTATTCTCGGCTCATGTTAGTCTTCATGAAAAGGTCTTGTGGCATACATGGGCTGGGGATGGGGGCGGAAGGGGGATGGTCACAGAATAAGCAGTCGACATAAGCCATAGCTGAACAAAAAATGACATTATGGCCCAATAGCTGTGCCAAGGTCACCCACAATTAGGGACATCAGCTCCCAGTCCTGCTCCTCTCCAGACTCTCTGGTCTTACCCCTATCAGTGGGAGCCTGCTGAGGATGTCCAAGGATTTCTAACCTTTTCACATCCTCTTATTGCTCCTTTAGGAGATGACCCAATCTATTATAAGATTGGGAAGGTCAGAGATAAATCTGAGGTCAGTGTGAGGTTGAACCGGGCAGGGGCACATATCTTACAGCAGCAGACTGACTAACAATGCAGTATAACAGATGTAGCGTGGTGGCTTCTGTCCTTCTTGCTCTATCAGTGAGGGTAGCAAAGGGTTACCTTGTGCCCAAGGAAATATTTCTCCCTGATGTGCAGAAAACCTTCCCTGAGATTTTGCGGTCCAGAGATCTCATGTCGGTATAATGAGCAGATAAACTGGGGCAGGAGATATGCTAATCTTAATGTCAGTTCAGGAACTACTTCAGCCTATTGGAAGTCACTGTGCAGGAGATCTCACTGGCCTTTAGCCTTTCCATGGTCCTCTAGGAGCTCATAGCCTTGTGGTGGTCTGGTCGTTCGACTTCACCCTGTGTAGAGCAGGAGTTGATCCCTTGCTTAAAATTGGCTTCTAAATTAAGACTGAGACTTAAATTTTAAAGCAACAACAACAACAAAATCACATTTAGAGAGTGCCTTTCACGTCGGGAGGATGTCCCAAAATAGTTATACAGGCTAAAATTAGGTGAAATTTGAGTTCTCACAAGATGAAATCAGGCTACAAAATGTTCTTACCTAACCTAGAGTGACTGAAACCCCAATTGCATCCAAGCTTAATTCAGCTAACTCCACACAAACAGGGAATCAAGCCTGCTGCCATCAATATTAATTTGTATGGCCCAGTTTGTGTCATCTGTGCCATCAGAGAAATTATTGTAAAATGAAATGATACATATAAAATTTTAATACAGTTATCCGTAAGGGTAGAGCATCCAACGGGGAGAAATTCCACCTGCGTCTAAATTTACTCTATTTTCTAGGCATTTCAGGCCATTAAGAATTTGGTAAATTGTTGAATTAAATCTTAACTTTGAAGCTGTTCTTCTATAGTTCTAAAAGAACTTTCACAATAACGGCTTCAAAATTAAGACGATAGTGTAGAACTTGCCAAGTTCCGAAATACTGAGAAAATAGAGTATATTTAGACCCACCTGGACTTTCTCCTTCCAAGGTGCTAAAGTTAGTAAATGAAGATAAATAGCTCTGAACCCATTTCAATGAATTTGCAGTATTGAACAAGTGGAACAGAATAGTCAAAATCATGACTGTGCTTTGCTTATGGCAAAATGAATTTTGGGAGGAAAAATCCACTCTGTTCAAATTGAATTCTGTTAATCATCTACCTCTTACAGTAAGCAGAAAATAAGATTGCTGACAGATGTGTCGTATCGAAAGTACAGAGCAAAGCTTGGGACAGAAACAAACGTTGGCAGCTGTTCTTACTGTGTATAGCAAAGAGAGCTAATGGATCATATCAAGGGAGTGAAAATAATATCAGGTTACTTTTTTACATTTTTGAACCTCATCATGAATCACACTTTCGATTATTTTACATCATTCTTTTGCTGCTGGTAAATACTGCTGAAAATAATTAGTCAACAGTTTAAAGAATCCTTATGACCCCAGGGGAAAGTAAACCCTTAGTGGTGCTGAATAGTAATCGAACTATGACTATTTAATCTAATGTTCCAGGACTTTGTATTAGAATGTATGACTGGAAGCCAATAAAGCATTTGCTTGTGCATTTGGTTGAGTTTGCGTTCTTCAGAAGTTACATTAAAGGGTTCATTCAGATGATTTTACAAATTGCAAGACATGATGGAAGCCAGTGAAATCTGCAGATTCTACTTGATTCTCCCTCTCCAGTAAAGGCATATTATCTAGGCAGGCAAAAAGCTTACATATTATTTTACCAGGTTTATAAACAAAAGAATGTGCGATGCCACGATAGATGACTTTCTGAGACTGAACATTTCCCCTGTAAAAGCAACAGGAGAAACAGTTGGTGAATTGAAAATCCCCAGCAGCTAATGTGGTAACTGGAAATTTAAGCCTTTGAGAGGGATTATTGTTAACTTTCCACGAACTCAGTCAGGAAACTAGATATGGTTGCAATGAGCACCCACACCATTGTTTTTTTGCCATCCAGGTGTCTGACACATGTCATGCTTCCAAATATTCAGACCAAACTGTGTTTTATGCATTTTACCTATACATGGAAATTCCTGTATTTTGAAATAGAAATGTGCATTCTCTCCCTGCAAGGAGGCATCCTAATTCCAGAGAGTATTAGGCACTGTATTCGCAAGAGCCAAGGCTTGGGAACCCCAGAGTGCGTGTTCGGGTACTGCTGGAGTTTAACCAGCTAAAATTCCATAGCTTGGCATTGAAAACACTGACTGGCTAGGTTCCTGCTGCTTGTCCAGGCTAGGAACACCCTAGCTATTAGGGCTTTGCTGGAGGGTTAATGGTCAGTTGCCCCCAGTGACTGTCTGCTCTTCCAAGTCCAGCCGATGAGCCAGGCTGTCATCAGCAGTGCTCTGGAGTACTGTGGACCCGGCTGCTTCAGGACGCAGACTACCGAGACCACCACAGAGGGCTGGCTCCATTTTGGACTATTGAGACTGCCACAGAAGATTGACTTGACTCCAACATTGCATTGGTAAACATATCACCTTGGAGCCAGTTCAGCTCCAAGGACACCCCGCTTACCTTTCCACTTTTGAAATATTGGCCATTTGAAATAAAATCCTTCGGATTCTTTTTGGATGAATTCTCTTTCAGGTTCATGTCTTTATTTCAATTTTTCTGTTCCTCTCTGTTTTCAATTACCTTCTTATTCATTCTTGCACTTTCCCCTTCTCTTTTGTACTTGAAACTTTATTGAAAAGGTGAGGTTCAGCAAAAGTGTGAAATAGCTTGCTGAGCCACTTAGGGGTTCATTGGACTGTAACTAGTAACGCGCAGTACTGATATGCATCCATTGGATATCATTAGTGCTCTTATTATTGTTATTATTACAAATGATAAATAATCCTGCATTTGATATGGCATCTTTCACATCGGGAAGAAACCTCAAAGCAGTTTGCAGGATTTACAGAATTTACTTCTAACCGATTGTTTGTCAGGCATCAGTCTGGAAGAGAGCTAATTTTCTCAGTTGAATGTCGACAAGACAGAGGCTCTCCTGCTTGGCATCCTTCAGCATCTCTTCACCTCAGGCGCTGACAGTATCAATCGCCATAGAAGCACACTTCACCTCACAATGTCCTTTAACCTCACCTCTGTGCTATTCAGCTTTCCCCCACCTGGTCTGGGCTTGCTTCTCTCTCTTCAATGACAGTAAGGTCCCAATAATAATAATAATCCTTGCATTTGCTATAGCGCTTCATCACGTCTTTGAGACATCTCAAAGCGCTTCACAGAATATACTGTAAAGTGAATTGACTGTATATTTTGTGGGTGAAACATGGCTGCCAATTGTGCACAGCAGTGTCCCACAAACAGTCGTGGACTGAGTAATCAAATGATTTTTGTTTATTTTGAAGGAATTATTACAACTGAAAAGCAATTTGCCAATCGACTAATAACTGGGTTCCTACTTACTGTTAGGTAAACTGAGGCGTGTGGAATAAAGAAACTTGCCCAACATTTTGCCCAACCCAGGAATCGAACCCAGGTCCTCTCGCTTGCGAGGTGAGTGCTCTAACCACTGAGCTATAGGTCAACTTTGCAACATATAAACGTTGTGTGCAAACAGTCCTCCTTTATGGATCCGAGCTCCTGGGGATGCAGGGAGGGGCTTCCTCCAGCCTATTTGCAAAGTCCAGGATTGAGCAGTGAAGTGGATTTGTGGATTTCTCATAAAATTATCTCCTGTGTAACTACTGAACAAAGCCCTGCAAACATTTCATACATATCTGATTGATTCTGCTTAAATAATAAATAAAATGTGCAACATTATTTAAGACTGTCTGAACCTCAACACAATCACACAAAATAGACAGGCCATCCTGAGTTCAGTTGGTCCCAACCTCCCCTCAAGTGAGAGCAGGAATTTGCATTGTGTTGCTTGGGAGCAAAGCCATGTCAATGTCGAGAATCCAATGTGCAAAGCAACATTTGTGTCTTGTGCAAGAGAGGAATTTCCATAAGCACTAAAAATAGGTTTATCATATCAAGCACATCATCTACGTTAGCTGTGTGTAACCATTGGGCTTCCTTTCAAAAAGCGGTATAACTAGGTCTATCTTATCACAGTGATTCCTTGAAGCAGGGAATCTTCAATACTGCACTTCAACCCTCTCTGACATTTATTTCTTAGAGATTTCTTTCATCTCTCTTCTTTCCATCGGCACAAGTTCATTTAGGCTCTGATTCCAGGTGATTTTAAATTCAAAATGGTCCAGTCAACGTGAAACTGAACAGTTTACACTTTGAGGGTGTTGAAAGACATTGTGTGAAGTTTTGAGCACCCCTCCTTAAAATTGACCTTGTTTTCATTTTTTCTTGGGTGTGGGTGCCGATAAGAGAGCCAGCACTTAACGTCTGGTCCCTACCTCTCCTAAAAAGATGACGGTGGGCCTTCTGAAAACACAGCATCAAAAACAGCAGCAAAATCTGCGAGAGAGGCTAAGTTCTTAAAAAGTCAGCAAATAATAACCACTAATTATATATAAAATTGATCTATACATATTAATCTGCCAAACCACATGCAACATATAGTGGGGCGACAGAGGGATGTTGGTGATAATTATAATAATAATAATAATTATTATCACAAAAAATCCGTGAATGTGGTTAAAAACAGTTAATTATTATCACAAGCTTGGTGGTGAACACTTCCCCCACTCTCCCAATTTTAATAGTTGGGCCTCAAACATTCTTACCACCAACATTTTTGTTCTTACTCAGAGAATTTAAAGGGCACTATGGAACTGTAAGCTGTTATTGTACTGATGGTGGAGTTCGGCATTGTACACAATGGAGTAACACAGGGATTCAATGCTATTTCATGAGTGTGTCAGCCTAGCCCAGATGGTACCACTCTTGCTTTTGAATTAGAAAGATGTGGGTTCAAGTCCTGTTTCAGAGACTTTGAGCTCATGGTCTAGTCTGACACTCCAATGCAATGTTAAGGGGGCGCTAAATTGTCAGAGGTGCTGGCTTTCAGACAAAATGTTAAGCCAAGGCCCTGTCTGACAGCTCTGGTGATTTCATGATACCAGTACAAAACAGAAGGGAGTTACTCTGTGTCCTGCCAACAATCCTCAAAATAGAATTAATCATTCACTTCCTGGATATCTGTGGGATTTTACTGTGTGGAAATTTGTTTCCACAATTGCGTACACCTTACAGGAAGAACTTTGAAATATTTTGACATGTTAAGGCGCCACATCACGTATACAGACTATTTTAACTTTACTAGCAAACAATTAACCCGATGACACAAGTTCTGATGAACAGCATGGCGATGATTATGGGATCAGTTTTTTTTGTGATGAAATTATACCAGGCTTTTCTGGCTTCTCCTCCCTCTCAACCAATTTCAGGATAGACACTCTCAAAAGGATACTGTTCTTTAAATCGAAAAACTTTTTGGTTATCTGGACTTTCAATCTGGTGGATTAAGATTTATTGTTCATTAAAACTTCACTCTGGGTTTTTTCTCTGTAACTTTCCTTATACTCGGATTGTTGTTTTAATTCCTTTGTCTCACAGATAGAAGGCATGAGGAATTTGTGGGTGAGCATGATGATCTTGAAGTCGATCTGATGGCAGACAGGAAGATAGCAGAGACTGGCGAGGACAGGGGTGATGTTAGATACAGTCAATTCACTTTACAGTATATTCCGTGAAACACTTTGAGACTGCTCGAAGACATGATAAGGTGCTATATCAAATGCAATTATTATTGTTATGGGCATGTGAAGTTTTGTGAAAGTAAGGATGTGGACGCAGAGTTTTGGAGGAGCTGGAGCTTTTGTGGAGAGTGTGGAGCTGTGATGATGGCATTTGAGCTGCAGGTGACAAACATTATTATTATTACTACAGAGAGACAGTAAAAGAGTCCATTTTATCCACACTTTTTTTTTCAAGTTTATGTCTTTATTTGCACAGCTAAAGGTTTCACTTTTTTGGAAGATTCTTATCTGCTCTTTGGTAATATGCTACTGTCTGCCAACCTGCTGATGTGCCTGTGTACAACTTCAACACAATCAATCATGCCATCCTCCTCCACCGCCTCTCCCTCATCCACCTTAGTGGGACTGCACTCTCCTGGTTCGAGTCCTACTTGACCAACTGCCATCATTTTGCCTCCGCAAATGTTTTTTTCTCCCGTCCTCGCATAGTCACCTGTGACCCTAAGGCTCCATCCTTGGCCTCCTTTTTTCTCTTATTTACATGCTCCCTCTCCATGATGTCATCTGCAGACCTGGTTAACTTCTACATGTATGCGCACTATCCCCACATCTACTTCTCCTCCTCCAGCTATGACTCCAGGTCCTTTGATGTTCTGTCTTCTTGCTTGTCAGATATCAAGGCTTGGATAAGTGCCAAATTTCTTCAGTTGAATGTTGACGAGATGGAAACCATACAACTTGGCTGCGTCAACATCTTCTTAACTGTGGCTTTGAACTCCTTAACCTCCCCGGCCTCCACCTCCATCACATTGCTCGCCTTCAGCTGTACCTCACATCCTACGCAGCATGAAATCCTTATCCGCGCATCCATCACATTCTCGTGCAATTATCCTTGCTGGTCTCCCCATCACCCCAGATATTGCCAGGCTCCACTGCCTCCCTATTGCAGAACGGATCGATTTCAAGATCCTCACACACGTGTAGAATTCACTTCATTGATTCAGTTCCCTACCTCTCCAACCTGCTTATGCCCCACTCTATTACCTGCCCCCTTACGCAGGTCCTCCGGCCTTCTGTAAGTCCCTTGTCTCCTTCACTCCACCATTAGCGGCCATGCTTTCAGTCACTATGCCACAGAACTATGGAACTCTCTGCCTCAATCCCTTCACCTTGCCCCTCTTTACCCATCTTCAGATCACACCTGAAGACTTTCTTCTTTGACCCTGCGTACAGTCACCACCCCTCTCTTCCTGGTTCTGGGTCAAGCTCTGACACTGTTAACTGCTTAGAGATGCTACCCTGTGTGAAGGGCACCACATAAACAAAAGTTGTTTTGTCAGGTTTTTAAAGCAATTGGATGAGATTTATTTCACAGGATTTCTTATGCTACAGTAGCTTCATCCTCAGCAAAAACGACAACATTTTTGTAGTATCTTTCATGTAGTCAAGTATCTGAAAGTTCTTTATAGATACGGAGTGGGAACCTGATGAGGTCGGCAGATGTGGGAGGGAGCTGACTGAAAGTGCTGTCAATGTGGTGTTTTTTAGAAGTGTTTTGAAAATGGAGAGGGAGGTTGCAAGGCAGATGGATTCAGGGAAAGCGTTTCAGA
This sequence comes from Callorhinchus milii, assembly GCF_018977255.1. Taxonomy (NCBI): domain Eukaryota; kingdom Metazoa; phylum Chordata; class Chondrichthyes; order Chimaeriformes; family Callorhinchidae; genus Callorhinchus; species Callorhinchus milii. Next base: position 45,701,788 of record NW_024704744.1, on the reverse strand, counting down.
AGTAGCATGCTAACGTCAACTTTATAGCTTTGTATCAGTGTCAGAATCACACATTAACTCTCACCCGCACTGAACCTGCAGGAAACTTAATTGAGTGAATTCAGGACTGCAACTCTTCCCCCAGTAACAGTATCTGTTGCACCTGTTTTGTTTAAATGCAAAGGGCATCAGCATAGCTGTTACCTACATGCTACCTGAGAAAGTGTTGAACTTTATTGAATGACTTTTAGATCTTTGTATGTACACTGACCTGTGGCTTACCTTTCTGGGAGTTTCCAGAGCTGTTGCGTTAGCAGGCTTATGGAATCATAGAACGTTTAAAACGAGGGAATTAGGTTCATTGTGTTCCCTCTCTAAAGCTTTGTACTCTAATCGCATTCCCTCTCTTTTCATATGTCCTTTAATATTCTTTTTCCTCAAGTATCTTCAGATTCGTCTTTTTTAAATGCTGATATGGTCTTGGACTTGACTTCAACAAATGGGAATGGACCTCATGCCTGTAGATGATGGTGTGTTGGACCCAGTTCTGGGAACCTCACAGGGATGATATCCAGAATTATAATTATGTGGAGTGACTCGCAAAGTTGGGACTGGTTTTGGTGGAGCAGAGAAGGATAGGATGGGGGATTCTAATGGAATAAAGAATGTTTTACCCACAATGACTGCACAGTGCCTTCACGAAAGTGAGCTCTCTGCAACCCTCACATTGACAGCACACTCAATAATTTTACAATATTGTATTTCTAGAGCTCTGACTCATCTCTGCACTTTCCTGGTTTCACTCCTCCCTCTCCCAGCGTCTCCACTTTGTCGTCTCTAATAGTTTCTCCTCCTCCTTCTGCAGTCATGTGCAGCTTTCTCCAAAGCTCTGTCCTTGGTCCTCTCCTTTTTCTCACCTGCGTGCTTCCTCCTGTGATATCATCCTCAGGAATGGGGTCCACTTCCATATGTTATTTATTATTTAAAAATTTCATGGCACTGTTTGAAAAGATAAGAATTTCTTTCAGTGTCCTGGTCAACAATCTACCTGATAAATCCACTTGTTCATTCCATGGCTGTTTGTTGGGCATTGGTGTGTGTAAATTGTCTGATATGTTTGCCTACAAATACAGTCAATACACTTTATAGCAAAACCTGTGAAATGCTTTGAGATATTTCAAAACCATGAAAGGCGTTATAGCAGAGGCAATGATTACTATTATTATTATTACTCTTGACTGTAAAACCTCTGCTGTTCTGACAGACTGCTCCGCCAGTCATTTGCTCCATTCTCCCAACTTTGGCCAGCTTCAAAGATGACAAAGAATGTACAGCAAAGAAACTAGTCTGTGCTGGCGTTTATACTTCACACGAGTCTCCACCCACTTCTTACTCCCTCCCATATCCTTCTATTCCTTCTCCTTGTGAAAGTCGAGCTTCCTCTTGAATGTATCTATATTAACTGATTCAATCACCACTTTAGGCAATGAGTTCCACAATCTCATTATCCTCTGGTGGAGTAGTTTCTCCTAAATTTTCTTTTTGATCTCCCAGTTGCTATCTTATATTGTGTCCCTCTGGTTATGGATTCCCTGAGCAGTAAAAATAACCAATTTACCCTAACCTTATTAACCGATTTATCCTAACCTTATTAACCGATTTACCCTAACCCTTTTATAATTTTAAACATATCTGTCAAGTGCCCTCTTAAACATCTCTTTTCTAATGTTAAAAGGCCTAATCTATTCAGTCTATATTGGTTACAGTAACCTGCCAGCCCTATGCTGTATTCTTCCCACCATTGCTATATGCCTCTTACAGTGCAGTGACAAGAATTGGACACAATATTTCACATGTGGTTGATCCAAGGTTTTATATAAATTCAACATCACTTCCTCACTTTTTATTTTCTATCCCTCTGGGTATAAAGCCCAAGACCCCATTGGCCTTTTTATAGCTTTATCTACCTGTGCAGCTGCTTTTAGAGATTTGTAGATCTGAATCCCCACATCTCTTTGCTCCCCAACTCCTCTTAGGTTCTACCATCTATGCTATAAATAGCGTCTTTATTTTTCTTTTTTTATATATCTCCATGCCTCTGTCTCCTCCACCATCTGTGCAACCATCAGCAGAGAGTCTTCAGCCACTTTGCTCCCTCTCATTGGAATTCCCACTCTGGATTCCTCCATTGTGCTCCTCCCCCCTATAATATCAAAATCCCACCTGAAAACTTTAAAAAACTACAAACATAAAGGAAGTCTTTCAGTTTAAGTTTCACTCATCCTAGTATTTTATTTATAACACTGAATTTTACAAAATGAATTAAAAAAAAGCTTATTTCAATCCTCAACAAATATTGATGCTATGATTTCATGCGTAATCATAATCATCCTTACATTTGGTATAGAGCCTTTCACATCACAGAGCTTGATGGGATATACTGTAAAATAGAGTGACTGTATTTTGTGGGTGAATGTATTTTTTGTGGGGTTATGGGAGAGGAAGGTTCAATGTACCAAAATACAGATGTAATTCTGATGCATAATCAATTTCTGCCAATTGTATTTTCGGCAGCCTAGACTGAGCCAATTCTCTGCTCACTGGATTTCCCAACTCTTCCCTCCACAAGCTACAGACTATTCGGAACTCTGCAGCTCGTGTCCTCTCCCGCACTAGGCTCTGTGAGCCTATCACTCCAATCCTTGCCTGACTCCACTGGCTCCCCATCCCTAAGGAAGATCAAGTTCAAGATCCTCATTCTCACTTTTAAATCCTTCCATGGCCTTGCCCCTTCCTATCAGTGTGATCTTTTAAAACCCTAACAACCCGGCCCTCCCCCTCCCCCTGGCTCAGCCCTGGGATCCATTACTATGAAGCGCTCTGAGATGCTGTCCGGTGTGGAGGGCGCTATATAAATCCAAGTTGTTGTTGTTGTATAGAGGCAAAATTAGGGACGTTTTATATCTGATTCAATGTGATAACTTGGAATGGGTCAGAAAATGTCATGAATTTCACCTCTATAGATTTATTACAAATGTGCTTTCCACTCAAGTGCTTCATATCTATGGAATTGAAAATGATTAACATGGATGTACTTGGGAGGAAGTATCTTATCAGTTAAGCAATAAACTTAGACATATTAAAAGGAAATAAACAGTTCCTGTAAATTGTATGAAGATACGGATTGCTATGAGAATTCATTTTTGTTTTACAGTATTACTGGACTATCATGTTTTGATGTGATAAGACTTTTTCGGTTTCCCATTTGATGCTGAAAGAACTGTGAATGTGTACTCACAGGAGGAGTTAGTGGTTAGTGAGCTCTTGTGGTCACGTGTGGCAGGGAGGGGGATTTATGTGCATTGGGAGCTGAGGGAGGTTCCAAGAGGAGAATAACATAGGACAGTAGTCCTTGCCTTATGACAGGAATTGGTGTTGATGTCTATCTTGTGCTGATTATCGAAAACATTGAAGAAGACGCAACAATGCTCAAAGCAAGTTCTTCTCGACTCTTCCAAAAACTCAACTAACAGTGAAAAGTCCACACCACACAAGGTCAATCAAGCCATTGTAGCCTTGCTCACTATAGCTTTTGCCACCAGGGGGCTCTGTGCTATAGATCAACAACTTTCCCATATGAGATTAAGGACAGCGACATATTAAGCAATTTCATATTGGTAAAAAATCTGATATTGCGCCTGTTTTGTCAAAACGCCTCAAAGCACTTCACAGAGAATTGTTACAAGGATAGTAGCTGTGTATTTCTAGGCAAATGTGGCAGAGTTTCACCCACAAAATACACAGTCAAACATCTTTATAGTATATCTTGTAAAACACTTTGAGACTCCTCAACTACATGATATCTCAAATGCAACGATTATTATTATTATTATTTAAACCTGCAGAAAACCAGCTTCCAAATTAAGGCTGGATTGAAGAATTGTCCACAATTCTGCACCCTCTCAAATTTTTAGATAAAAATAGTTTTACATACAAAGGGAAAATTGAAATATCAGGCCCTGTGTTTTATGGTAATACTTGGGCACAAAGCTCATTTGTGTGACTACTTGCTGGCTTTTGTCATCAGCTAATGATGAAAGCAGTGTTCATACATAGCTCCTTGGCTCCTCAGTCAATGCACAATTCTGAGCGATTCTTAAATTTTATGATACTATGGATTTACAGACTAAGAATACATAGGATTTGGGGTTTAGAGTTTAAACTTTGGGTTTAATAGTCTACCCACAACTGATTTGAGATCATTCATTTCATGTTCAAGTTCAGACTTTAGACTTTTATTTGTAGAGTTTAAAACTGTAATCCTAAAACTTCCAGGTTACATGTTTACAAGGGTGACTGAGAACTGGGAGCCAGCCTGCAATTGATCCTGTTGATTTATTGCTGTGTTTTATTGTTGGGAGCAAAATTAATTTTCTTCCAGTAACATGTGGATTGGAGAGGAAACCTGACTCATACTTCTATCAACAGTAGACGTGCAGAATGCTCAAATCTTGGGTTAATTTCAGTAATTGTTAAAGAGATGTTTATGCAACTGGCTCTTCAATGACATTTAAAAACATGTTGCATTGAAAGTTCTTGGGCATGTCAGTGCACCCTCTGAAATTGTAAGATTAAAATAGTCTTACTCACAATGGCAATTGAAATATGCTGTGCTTTGTGATAATACTGGGCCCAAAGCTCATTTGTTTGCCTGCCTGCTGACTTTTGTCATCTACCAATGATGAAAGTTTCAATAGGCAATGCAGAGACAAGTCCAGCACTGTTCACACCCACTCTATTTATACTGCAGGGGAAATGAGTGTAAGGAACAGCCCAGTTCCTGCTGACCAAATGCTGTCCATACTATACTCTTGGTAGTAATTTCAAGATCCTTAAACTTGTTTTCAAATCCCTTCATGCTCTTCCATCTCCCTTCCGCTCTGACCTGCTTACCCCCAACCCACAACCCTCTGCCTCCGCTTGACTGCCTCCGGCCTTTTGTGTGTCCCTTGTGCTCTCCGTTCCACCATTGGTGGCCGTGCTTTCAGTCTCTGTCCCAAAACTCAGGAACATTCATTGCTAATTCACCAAACATCAGCTAGATACTGCCACAAGGCTCCCCCTCAATAAACCTCTACAGATGCATATTGTTCAGGTCAACTGACAGGGAAGCTATGCAGTAAACAAAAACTGCCAGCAAAACAGTGGATCAACAACTAACAATAACAACAAGAAAAGTTGATTTCAATCTTTGTGCAGTGGGTGATAACCACAGTTTACATTTCATGATGAAAGGTATTATTTTGACCTTCCCTTGTATTTGTGCTATTTATTTGCATTCAGTTTCATTTTCTGTTTTGGTTTTCAATGCTGCCATCTAGTGGGACAGGCAGCCATGGTAACATGTTGATGTCTTTCACAGTCCTGAATACCAGGATTTCATTTTAATGTGTTTCCCAAACTTTCCTGAATTTGAACACAATTCAGCCTCCAATTCCCATGAGGAAGGTGCACAGTGCATCTATTGTATTTATTAACCTTTAAAGTTGCTGTGCCCAGGACTACAGGCAGTTTAGATGTAGTTGACTGACAGTTCTAAAGAAAAGCAAATTGCAAACAAACCCTCTATGTTATTCAGTAATCAGATGAAATTGGAATGTTATTTTTTTGTTGTATTGGGAATAGTTTAAAATCATCTGTGTGAAAATTGCGATTGTTGTGTTAATTATTACCATTGATAATTATCAATTTGTTGGATAAATGCTGTCAATAATAATAATCCTTGCACTTTGTTTAGTGCCTTATTACATCGTCAAACCATCTCAAAGTGCTTCACAGGATTTTTTATTATAAAGTGCAATGCTGTACTTTAGGCAAACAGAGCAGCCAATTGCGCAGAGCAATGTCCAACAAACAGCCATGAAGTGAATGGATTAATTCTATCTCGAGGATTGTTAGCATGAAACTAGGAAAAACTCCCTTCTGTTTTGAACAGTGCCATGGGGTCTTTAATGTCCACCTGACCAAGACGTTAATCAAAACCTTGGTTTACCATCTCATTCAAAGGATGGCACCTCAGACAATGCAACGCTTCCCCAACACTGCACTGGAGTTTGAAGCTAGACTGTGAGCTCAAAGTCTCAATGTGGGGCTTGAATCCACAAACTTCTGACTTACAAGCAAGAAAGCTACCGACTGAGCAAAGCTGATGCAGTCAGTGGGGCCTGTTGATAACAAGATTGCAGCTCTATCGTTCACAATGTGAACCGGCATTCACTCCAATATTGCAATTCATGGGTCAGCAAGTCTCAACCCGGTCCGCTGAGCTTAGGACTCAACCTTTGTGAAGGAGTTGGGGAGGAGGTGTCACACCAGGCCCAAACTTTAATTATCGATTGTCTTTCGTTATTGGCCTCATTTATTTCCAATGGATTAAATATTATTGGTATGAATTAGCAAATCATAGGTGACAATCTTCACCAAAGTATGTAATGTGGACCTCATGCAGTTTCAAAGTCATAATTAAAGCAAGAGAGTAAATGCATAGTCATTACACTTTACAGAACACTCTGTGAAAGCCTTTGAGATATTTGGCATGATAAGCCACTTCAGCAAATGCAAGGATCATTTGTTTATTTCTAACTTATTGACGTACAGCACATTCTAGAAAAACATGTGTTGTGACGATTAAACAGTTGTTTGGGTTAGAATTGGTAAGAGAAAGTGAATACTAGTTTAAGTTTCCTTTTTGAAATTTCTACCTTTTTCCCTCCTCTGACCTGAGCTGCAGCCCAATACCCTTGGGTGCTGGTAGTTATCTACTACTACAACAACAACAACAAGATTACATTTGTACAGCTCCTTTCACGTCGGGAGGACATCCCAAGTCGCTGGACAGAATATACTGTAAAGTGAATTGATTGCATTTTTGTGGGCGAAACGCGGCAGCCAATTGCGCATGGCAGTGTCCCACAGACAGTTGTGGATTGAATTGACCAAATTATTATTGTTTTTTTTTCTTTAGGGATTATTATCAGGCGTGTGGAGTAAGGAAACTTACGCAAGGTTTTGCCCTGACGGGAATCGAACCCAGGTCTCTCGCTTGACCAAGGAATTCAAAATATTAATACAAAATCTAAAGAGAGAAAGAACCCATTCATTGACTGGTGAGATGCGCAGCTTATTTGAATTGGACTGCAAGGCATAAACCAGTGAGTTTGCATCAAGACTGGAGGTTGAGGGATGGACATGGGGGAAGCGGGGAGGGGGTTGGGTTTGATGGAAATGGGAGATCGATGAGAGTGAGATGCTGGAGGGAGAGAGAGACTCGACAAGGGGGAAGAAGAGATTTTGGAGAGAGGCAGGAAGATGATGGGGGAGTGGGGGAGGGAGATGACGGGGGGAGAGGGGGAGGGAGATGTGTGCATTTTGTACTACATCATCAAAGTGTGCTATTGGTCTATTCGCTCTGTACACCCACCATTGTCACGCTCAATTTCTCACTCACCCAAGGAGTGATTCTCTGTTGGCTGATAAATTCATCAACCTCGATGGTGCAAGCCGATAATGAGAACATCTCCAAGCTGCCTCTGAGAAACTACTAATACTGTTCAATGAAGAATCTGATACCTACCCTGTTTGTATTGGAAAAATTCCTTGTAAAAGCTTTGTTTGTTCCTGAGCTGAATTTCTGTTTGCCTTTTAATTTAGTGTAGGTTATTCTGCATTGTGCACTCCACATAGTTTCTGTGTTTCTTTGTTTCTGTGGGGTTAGTGAGCCCATTCTGTTACAGACAGTAACCTGACTGAGCTTTGCTCTTGTGGTTTATGAACCTGGCTGAAGCTCTTATCGAGAATGCTACCTTGTTATTGCTCCCATAGTGTATATCATGTTTTACAATATGTGGTTTGCGACTTTCATGACCTTGGTGTTATTCAGTCTCAGGTCTATTTTTGTACCACTACTGGTCATCATGGTAGATATGGACAGGACATGAGCTCTGCTGTGTGGATTCCAGTAACAGAGATGGCGTAAGACTAGCTATTGGGATACAATTGCTTCAAGAACTGAGTGATAACAACTTGCACTTAAATAAGGCCTTGCACATAGAATGAATGTTTCGAAGAGTTGATTAAAACATTAACAGTCTAGATTACTTGGAATATAACTCTTATTTTTAATTGAACTCAACCATGGGGAAAAGAACCATTACAGCAGCTTAATCCATCTGTAGACCAACTCTGGATCCAAGAATATGCATTCATGGAAATTAACTATTTTTATATCACATCTGTTATTTTTGTTAAAAATGTAATATTTATTTTTTTACTGCGTTTTTATTTTAAGAGAAACATTTTTTTCTCCTCATTTTGCTGCAGTCACGAGAGAGACGTTCTGCTGAGATGATATTTTGTGCATTAGAAATATCCTTGGCCAAAGATTTGTTTCAATCCTTGTTGGTATCAGTGGAGCAATGAGTTCTGTGTGAGAATTTTAAATTGGAGAGGGAGCAGAGCTTAGCTTTGGCTTAGTTGAATGATAAAAATTCTTGTGAGGTTCACATGTGAGTGGATAAAAAACAGCTCCATTTCCTGAATACCAAAGGTGCAGACTGAGGTGGAGGAGTTTCACAATAACATTGGAAATATTTATGTGAGCATGAGTGAGTTCATGTGAACATAAACACTGCTCTGCTACTGTGAAACGAACCACTCCTTCTCAATCTGCAACCTCAGCATTCAGGAAATATGGGGGAGTGCAGCTTTTATTCAACTCAGATGTGAACCTTATGAGAGATTTTATCAATGTCCCCCCTCAAAACAGGTTTAATATACGGAGGAAACAAAAATTAAGCAATTCTAACATGCCACGTCAATCACTACCTCAGAGGACTGCTCAGAAAATTCATTTAGAGAGACGTCCAAGTCTCTGAGTCAGAAGATTGTGGATTCAAGCCCAATGTTGGCAGTCCAGTGCAGGGGACCACTGCATTATCAGTGGTACCTTCCCTTCAGATGAGATGTTACACAAGGTCTGCCTGCTCTGGTGTATGCTAAAGATCCAATTGCACTATTCAAAAAAAAGAAATGATTTTTCCTGGTGTCCTGGCCAACGATGGCCTGATAAACAATTGACCAATCACTTCATGTCTGTCTGTGGGACTTTGGCGTGTGCATACTGGCTGCTGTTCACCTTGGGGAGGCGGGAAGAGAAGCAACTGAACTAGCTCTAAGGTGACATGTTTGGTAAGGAATGTCGGAATCGAGTTCAGCCTCTGTGGCGGTGTCGATAGTCCGATTCATGTACCAGATGGGTCTGCAGAACTCCAGGGCTTATCATATAAAAGTGTTGCTATTGAATTAATTAAACATCATAAATAGTAATTATTATCATACAAAACTGTTATTATTGAATTATTAACCATCATAATAATTAGTAATGGATTTTTTAAAAAAAGGTTTATTTCCATTGGTCGTCAAGTCAGTAATGAGCACATGTTTGAGATAATCAGATAAAAAAATAATGGTGGGGGATAGAAATAAATTCTTTATACAATGGGTTGTCAGAATAATAATCCTGGCATTTGATATAGGGCCTTATTATGTTTTTGAGATGTCTCAAAGCACTTCACAGAATATACTGTAAAGTGAATTGATTGTATTTTGTGGGTGAATTGCAGCAGCCAATTACGCACAGCAGTGTCCCACAAACAGTCGTGGATTGAGTGACTAAATTATTATTTGTTTTTTTTTTAAAGGATTGATACCCCTAGAAAAATGATCTGCCAATTGACTAACAACTGCATAAACAGATTCGGGTGGAGTAAGGGAACTTGCCCTACATTTCACCCTGCCTGGGAATCGAACCCATGTCTTGCGAGGCGAGTGCTCTAACCACTAAGCTACAGGACTCCACTCCAATATGAAATTCTCTGTAACAAATCATAGTTAAAGCAGAATTTATAAATAGATGGGCATTAAATAAATGTTTGAAGAGAAGGAATATCAAGGAGTATTAGAGAGGAAGAAAGAGCGTGAGATTAGATTGATACAGAGGAAACACAGGTGCAGATTTGATGGGCCAAATGGCCTGTTTCTGCCCTGCAATCCTATGATTCTTGAGAACAGCCCAATATAGATGTTACAATTCATCATTGCCCGTTGTATCAGCTGCTTTTTATTTAGTTTAACTGAAACTATACAAATCATGGTGCCATTACAGGAACAAGGATTAAATAGCTTATGTGAGGAGTAGAACATAAATAAATAAGTAGAGCATGTGAAGAATGGCAGGCTCCTGGAAAAGCTCCCACTGCACCCCCCCCCCCCCAAAAGGAACACAATAGTCAGCCTACAGTTATGATTGAATGTTAATAAGCATGTTAGTGCATCATTCAAGGCAGGCATTCACTGTCTGCTAAGCAATTTATATGAGCAGTTGTGGTGTTGCCTGTGTTGCACTTTTACAATTTGGTATTATTATAAATGTGTCTGTTATTAATAATTTTCTGTTTATTAATAGTTTCTCATAAATAGCAAAGACGTTGCTGTGACAAGGAGGAATGTAATATTCAGTGTTATTTGTAGCTTCCTAGTCTCCTGAATAGCCACATAGAGGCAGCAGAGAGCCACACACACACACATACACACACGCCAGCACGCAAACACAACAATTGGAGCCAAAAGTAGTCTTAAAGGAGCACTGTTGTCATCGGTTTCTGTGGGAGGAATACCAAATCCTGACCTCAAACATAAAGGTAAATTTATCTGATCTAAGCGCATACTGGGCTAATTCTCTTTAAATTTCCATGAATAAGCACTTTGAGACGTGCTCCTGACATAAATGGTGTTATATCAAATGTAAGAATTATTCTTATCATTATTATTAATCTATACAGTTATGAATCTAGCAAATGATCTCCAATGTTTCCTTGCAGGAGGTCAAACAGTTTGACATACATTGCCAAATGATAACAATAAATTGGTCACTCAATCCACTATTGTTTGTGGGACACTGCTGTGTGCAATTGGCTGCCATGTTTTGCCCACAAAATGTACAGTCATTTCACTTTGCAGTATATTCTGTGAAGCGCTTTGAGACATCTCGAAGACGTGATAAGGCGCAATATCAAATGGAAGGATTATTATGATGTTATGTAATCATCCCTTCTTCCCACAATCACAAGGCTTTTAACACTTTAGGCCTCAGTATTAACTTCACTGACTTATCTCATTTCTTTCCTACTCTTTTCAGCCTTGGCAGTGTCCTACGCAATGGACCCTCGCCCTTTACCTAGGTTACTACCTTAAGAAAAAAGCTAAAAGATATGAAATGCAGCTAAATATTCACATCGCTTCCAGAGGTTGCATTATTCCATATGAAGTGTAATTATTTAGCTTTTAAATATGCCACATGTTGTGTTCAATTGGTTCAATTGGTGTTTTAATGTGACATGAACCCTGTAACAGTTCCTTGTCATGATCATGAGAGGTTTGGGTGAAGAATGCCCTTCGGCCCATTTAACTTCATACTTTACGCTTCTCCTGTTACAACATTAAGCTGTTTCTTAAGTGATTCTGGAAGCCAGTATTAAGACTTGGCTTGCGACTCATATACCACAGCCTCAAACCCCATCATTTCTAACCCAGAAAATGGAGAACAACAACAACTTGCATTTAAGGCGAAACCTTTGGTAGGTTTCCTTACTCCACCCACCTCTGTTTGCCTAGCAGTAAGCAGTTAGTTGATTGGCGGATCACTTTCCGAGGGTAATAAATAATTAAATCCAACACTGTTTGGAAGACACTGCTGTGCGCAAATGGCTTCCGCGATTCACCCACAGAATACAGTGGATTGACATTGAGAAACAAATGGTAAACCCTGCTAAAAACTAGTTGAGGATGTTGGACCAAAATTTACAAATAATAGTTCGCCACAGTCTCACAAAAATGGTGCTGGGAAATCCAAGAGGAACAAACTCCTTATCTGTAGTGAGTTTCCACCTGGTGACATTCCTTATATCACTCCTTTTACAAGTTAAGGAATGATTTAAAGAATACTGCAGATTTTATAATATACTGTAATATATTCTCAATGGACCATGAATTGGCACATGGATATGTACAGAACTCAGAATGTAACAGTTCTAAACAGGACCTCTTTGATTGGCTGAAATGTGAGATTTCCATTGATGAAAGGTACTGGTGCAGCGAAGGATGATCACTGTCGACACCTTCGTTGATACTGGCCATCATGTTATCCATCTGAGTGTGAAACTGTAAATCCTCCTTGAACTCCTCAAACAAATCATACAGTGTTTGCTTATTAAATCTAAATCTTTGAAAACAGAGCATATTAGACAAATCTATTAAAGAATGTGACATCTGTAAGTCCTGAGGGACATCTCCCTTTTTACAGTGTGACCATGCCTGTACCATTAATAATTGCCCACCAGGATAATAACTCACATACACCAGCTGTTTATGTTCGGGCATGTATTAATGCTGCTTCTAAGTACAGAATAACTTAAATCAGTAAAGAAACCTGTTTACTTAGAGCAAAAGAGGGAACAATTGCACTGTAAAAAAATCAAAGTATAACCTAGGAGTATGTTATACAGCAAAATAAATAGCACGCCCCAAAGCACAGTACACAATGTGTAGCTGGTGCTATGTGCAGGTGTGGACTGAAGATTTCAGAAGTCCTTAAAACAAGAAACATCCTAAGCGATTGGAAGGAGCAAATGTTACACCAGGGAATGAGATAAACTATTGACCAGGTAGTTTCAGGTTGATAGTGGGAACAAATGTTGGAATCTGTTATAAGAGAAAAAAACTGCTGAGCATCTGGAGAAAAATAAGATGATCAAGGGCCTGGATTTATAAAGGGGCACCACTAAGCTAATTGATGTTTTTCAGGAACTCTCTGAGGACCTTCCTCTTGACTGGACCTGCAATCATCTTTCCATCCCCAACCCTCCTCGGTCCTCACCCATCCTGAACCTAATTCCTAGGTTTGGTGCAAACCTTGACTTTTCAAAGTCTTGGGATGTCCTCCCGATGTAAAAGCCGCTATATAAATGCAATTTATTGTTGTTGTTGAGGAGCATAGATGAAAGAAATGGCTTCACATAATATACTGTAACGTGAATTACTGTACATTTTGTGGAGATGGGATGATAGTTTGAGAACAGAGATGGGTGTGGGTGATGACAGCTGTTTTTAAGGGGGTGGAAACGATGCCAGTGGACAAAGAAACTGCTGACGTCACACTATAGAATGGAGGGATCTCATCCTGTGCTATTGGGAAGATAGGGTCTCAGTCTGTGGAGCAGTGGAACCATGGAAGTGCTTGTGTACTGTAATTCTGGTTACTCTGGTATTGCCTCACTGGAAGAGGCGAGTATCTATCATGTGTTTTTTTTCAGCTGTCAATGACGATGTTTCTAATCACAATTCTCCATCAGTAATAATAGAGGTACATTTTGCAATATTGGGATGTATTAAGTAACTCCTCTGTGCTACATAACACAGGCATTCAAATGAGCCAAATTAGTGATATTTAACACATTAGTTGGTCCCTAAGTATTCTGGAGGCAGACCTCTCTCACACCTCCTTCTGAATGATCGTATCTAGGATGCTGGCTGTGTCAGACACTGGAGTTCTGGATCACTGGTTAGCAGAATACGACCTACTAAAAGTTTAAGAATCTGTCCTCTCCCTCTGCTCGGTGGGCACTGGCCTGCTCCATGACCCTCCCCTCCCCCGCCCGCTCCACAATCGGAGGTCGGGCCTTCAGCTTTCCTGACTTCACCCTCTGGAACTCCACTCCATCCTGAAGCCTCTACGCCTCCCTTGCCCCCCGTCAAAGCCCATCTCAAGACCTTCTGCTTTGACTGTGCCTTCGGACATCTTCCACCTCCACCCCCCTTGCCTTCTTGAATCCCACACCCAGCTGGAGTGCAAACCCTTCACTGTCCAGCGCCTTGGGACGTCCTTCTGATGTGATGTGAAAGGTGCTAAAGAAATGCGATTTGGTGTTGTGACAAGCGTGGCCTCTGCAAATGCCAATCTGTAGTGTGACAAGTGGCACACTTTGTTTGGCACAATTGGTAACCTTGTATCCTGACACACTTAGGAGTGAATACAATTCAGTTTGGGTTGTCAGATATGGAACTGAGCAGCCGCAGCTTCAGTAATAAAAATGTTGGACAAGTCTGGCTCTGGTACTTTTTTATGCTGACCTCAGTGTCTTTATTAAACACGTCTCCAATAGTAACCCAGCAGCACGATCGCATAGCTGAAACTTTTTATGATTTTTTTTTGAAAGCTTGTTTTATTATTTTTTTTCTCTTGTAAATGGATTTTAGCCAACACTCGTTACATTGTCAAAGGCAGTTTTTTTTCTACCGAACTTTTTGCAGCCCAGAATTAATAAAGCTGCCACAATGATTGTTCAGAATCCTAATGGCTGTCACACCAGCTATCAGCTTCCTTTGATGAATTGAATCTTATAAAAACTTTGCTTAATCCCTTGAGCTAAAATGCAGTTGTAACAATACTGAGACTTAACTCACTGCCGCAGTTAAAGCAGGAAATACTGCACAATCCATCATTTAAATCTACTGTATAATATCAAACTTTATTACTCACTTACTTCATGTAGGAGATACTTATGCATTCATTTTAAAAAAAGGGCACATCAACCATAATTCAGTTTATAAACTGTGGAATAGGTTGTGAATGTCTGCATGAATATTCATTAAATCCCTTAATCTGCCATCTATGGTGATTCATTAGGCATATGTAAATATCATTCATTGGAATTGTTCTAAACTGACTAAACTATAATTTTGTCATTCTCAAATTATTAATTGTTCTGTGTAATGGTGCATCATGATGCGCTTGTTAAATCACAAAATATATGATAATGGTAATGATAATGTGCTGTAGTGTGTGTTTACAATGTACCCTATGATGCATGGTGGGAATGGGAATCTGTTATGCTAATGAGCACATTACAGGATAGTTTTACCTTCATTATATATGAACAATTAAATTGCCTACCACTTTGATGCATTACATATTGTGTTTATTTTCTTTCCATTTCAAAGGCTTCAGTTACTTTCACATGGCAATTATTGCTGAATCTAATTACCAAGATTATTGTTAATTATTGCCGAGAGAGCTGAATTGTGCATGACCTTTCAACTGCCTGACCTGGAGAATGTGATGGGTGGGGTGGAGGTAGAGAAAGAGAGAGAGAGGGCGGAGAGAATTCCAGACGAAAACATATGCACAACATGTTCCTTTTCTGTATGAGATGAATTCCCACAACACAGTCTGCTCAAACCATTCCATGAAGCTTTCCCAATCCTTTCTGCAGTCAGTGAACCAACATGTTTAGGGGGGTGGGAGTTGGTAGCAAAATGTTAGCCTTCTGAAACTGACCTGCAAATGATCTACAAGTAACCTTAAGGAACCCCAGGCTAAATACAGGTCATCTATTAGTTTACTGATTCAGTTACTGTAAAACAACTGTGAATTGGAAGAATGGGGTCACTTGTAATGCCACCTGCCCTTAGCTAGTGATGACTGACTCTTCTTTAGTTGTTGTAAATATCTTCTTTCATTGCTTTTTTATTTGACAATTTAGTGGGTGTGACAGTGATTTGATTCATCCACAAACAGATTGCTAAGGATGTTTATTTCATTTAATCAGTTAATTGTTTATTTAAAAAATGAAATGTTGATTGGAAAGCAGCCAATTACATACAGCAGTGTCCCACAAAAAGTCGTGGATTGAAGTGACCAATTTATTATGATTATTTATTTGGAAGGAATTATTACCACCGGAAAAGTGATCTGCCAATCGACTAATAATCAGGTTCCTACTTATTGCTAGGTAAACAGAGGCTGCAGGGTAAGGAAACTTGCCCAACATTTTGACCTGCTGGGAATTGAACCCAGATCTCTCACTTGCGAGGCAAGTGCTCCAACCACTGAGCTATAGGACTCCACAAATGATACGTGCTGACAAGCTGTACTGGCAGGAAAATAATAGAGTATAGAAAGCAAAGTGATAAATGTGGAATATAAATATTTTTTGTAAATTCCAATGAAAATACAAAGGAGCTACAATGAATATTCTCAAAAGACAATTTTCGATAGCCAGATTATTGTATCTCAATCAGTATTCTGTTAAAAGAATTGGTGTTTTGCCAGAAGGTGAACAGTTGTAGCACAAAGTGGAGCCAACAATTCATATATTGGACACATAATAGGGCAGCATAGTTGTCTTGTGAAGGATGGAATGTTGAATGCCGTGAAACCTTGAAACAAAGAAATATATTAATGGCGGGTGACAAAATAATAATAATAATCCCTGTATTTGATACAATGCTTTACCAAGTAGTTGAGACGTCACAAAGCGCTTCACCAGATTTTACTTTCTTACTTCCTTATGATCTTGTCATCTAGTAAGTGACACAATCTTGCTAATAATCCTTGTGGTAACTACACTTGTGAAGTGTAATGACTGTGGATTTATAGGCGAAAGCAGCAGCCAATTTGTGCACAATAATATTGAACAACCAGCCATGAAGTGAATCACCTTATATTTGGGGGATTGTGCCCAGGGCACCAGGAGAAACTCCATTCAAGTAAGATTATTCAGGTATTATTAAAAAATGTGATCTTGCAACACCAGTAACCACCAATGTCCAATCTGTGTTTTTCTGGAGGCGTATTGTGAAGGTTCATCTACTTGATATTAATCATCATCTATAAAATTGATGTACTTTCATATAAATTCCACTGTATTATACAAAAACCTGTGGCCATACCAGTTGTGTCCAAACACTTCATATTACATATAATGGCAATGCTGCAATTGCATCAGGGCAGTATAATGATGCAATGCAGATCCTAAATGAAAATGAGTACCTATGTACCGTGAATGTATTGTCTTCTCTCTTCAAGGATCAAGTAAGACCCAGTGGAATGTTTGTTAACAGGAGAGGAACACCATATACATGAGCACAAATTGTAACTATCATGCTTAAGCAACCACCAAGTATGTCCTTATGTAAGATATTTCTATGGGAGCATAGGCTGAGGCACTGAGCCCTGGTGAGAACGTTCTTTTCATCTTTTCAAGGACTACAGAAACCTGGTTTCCAAATTAAGACTGAATTTAAGGCTCAGACGAGGTGGAATTTCAGGCCTATAGCATCCAATCCCTCACCAATGAAAATGGAGCATTAGTTGTCTGCACCGCATTTTCCCACAAATAGTTGTGGATTGAGTGACTACGTAATTTTAACATTTTTTGAAGGGATTATTACCCCCAGAAAAGCAATCTGTCAATCGAATAACAACTGGGTTTCTACTTACTGCTAGGTAAACAGAAGCGTGTAGAGTAAGGAAACTTGCCCAACATTTTGCCCTGTCTGGGAATTGAACCCAGGTCCTCTCACTTGCGAGGCGAATGTTCTAACCACCAAGCTACGGGACTACATATTAATACAACAACATCAACAAGATTTAATTTATAGAGCGCCTTTCACGTCGGGAAGACGTCCCAAGGCGCTGGACAGTTGGGTCAGGACCTGAGCAGGGTGGAAATGGCCAGGGTGAGGGGAGGGAAGGGAGGGAGCGAGGAGGGAGTAGAGAGTCGAGAGGGGAGCTGAAGGCACGGTCAAAGAGAAAGGTCTTGAAACCGGCCTTGAAGGAGGAAAGGGAGGAAGCAAGGCAAAGGCACTGGGGGATGGAGTTCCAGACCTTAGGGGCTGAGAGGCTGAAGGCCCGGCCACTGATGGTAGGGCAGTTGGGGCGGGGGATGTGGAGCAGACCGGAGCCAGAGGAATGGAGGGTACGGCAGGTAAGTAGGTAATGGTCGATATGCACATAAAGGGCTATGTTCAAATTTGCTGCTGATATTAAATTTGGTCAAGTGGCAAATTATGACAATGTTTTCCCCAAAAATAGACAGTCAAACCACTTTCCAGTATATCCTGTGAACATAGGAACATATGGGAACATAGGAACAGGAATAGGCCAATGGTAGGGAAAAGCTAATCAGTTTAAAAGAAGGGTAGCAAAAATTGGCAGTGGTGATCGTGGAAAAAGAGCAGACCAAGCAGAACATATCTGTCTTTGTAGCCGTCAAATCAAGAGTGTTGAGCAACCCGATTTGTTTGTAGTCAGTGACTCACAATCTCATTTAAGAAACAGTTTGCTGCAGTAATGGGATGAGATCAGATGGTCCGAAGAATCTTCTTAATCTGAACCTCGGTTATGATCTTGTTTAGAGACAAACCTGTTAATACTCCATATTTGAATTGCACAAGCCAGTGTGCATCTGGTAACTACTCTGCATTTCAAATGTCCTATGTCAACAAAGTTCACATAGACCTTAACATATTTTTACTTGAACATTGTATATGTCCTTTAGATAGCAACAGCCACGTTTGGCTGCAGTGCAGATTCCATACCAGCTGTAACTTTCAATAGATGCTAATCCATCACATTGCAACTGAAAATAAATAAAACTGGTGACTCATTTATTCCATCTCTGTTTGTGGGAGCTTGCTTTGTGCAACTAGCTGCTCCATTTCGCCTATAAGATACACAGTCAATTCACTTTACAGCATATCCTGTGAAGCGCTTTGAGATGTCTCCACAATGTGATGAGGCACCATACCAAATACAAGGATTATTATTATAAATGTGGCAATGTGGGCATCTGCAGAAAGAAATGCCTGGCACTACAAACAAGGATAGGCACGGACAACTGAAAGACACTATATAATGTTGTCAGCCTGGCTCAATTGGTAGCACTTTCACCTCTCACTGACAGGTTTGCGGTTTTAGCCCCATATTGGGACTTGGAGCTCATATAATCTAGGCTGTCACTGCAGTGCAGCGCATCGGGTAGGTTGCATTTTTGAAAGTGTCATCCTTCAGATGAAACGTTAAACCAAGATCCCGTTTTCCCGTTCAGGTAGACGTTAAGATACCATGACATATTTGATAAATGAAGGGAGTTTCTTCCGGTATCCTGGCCAACATTCCCCCAAATAAAACTGGTCATCCACTTCATGGCTATTTGCAGGACATTGCTGTGCATAAATTGGCTGCCGCATTCACCTACAAAACTCCACTTTGCAGGATATCTTGTGAAATGCTTTAGATATCCTGCCAATGAATACCAAATTACATCTCTAAG
Organism: Callorhinchus milii; assembly: GCF_018977255.1. NCBI lineage: Eukaryota > Metazoa > Chordata > Chondrichthyes > Chimaeriformes > Callorhinchidae > Callorhinchus > Callorhinchus milii. The sequence continues at coordinate 45,682,580 of NW_024704744.1, read as the reverse complement.
AAGAATTTGAAAGTAAAGAGAAAAGACATGTGTTGGAGGAATTTTGAGAAAGAATTGCAGAGAGTGGGACATAACTGCTCAGCCACTAATGGTGGGACTGAGGGAGTGAAGAATACGTACAATTTACATTTATGTTGCACCTTTCACTTTGGTAGGATATCTCAAAGTGCTTAAAAAAGGAGCAGAGTTGAAAGAATCAAGGATATTCAGGCAAGAATAGGACTGAAGGAGATTGCAAAGGAAGCGCAGGTTCACAATGAATTTTGAGGGATTGTAAAGTGAATGAAGAAGTTGTGCAGGGTTCAGGGTTTGTAACTTTCTGCGTCTCAAAGCACTTCACAGAATATACTCTAAGGTGAATCGACTGTACATTTTGTGGGCAAAATGCTATTTTGTTGGCTCCTTGGAAACAAATGCCTGATGCCATTTATTTTGTAACAAATGCCTGATGCCATATCAAATGCAAGAACAGGAAGCTCGTTGTTGCATGAGTTTGCATTCACAATACAGGATATGTCGTCAGCAATGATAATTTTTTCAGGAAATTGTGTCAGCTGTGTTTCCTGGATGCTGGGTACATGTGTAGCACACAGGAAGTGACATTGCAGCGATCATTTTGGGTTTGTGCCTCATCATAACACAAGGGTGGATTATTGAGGCTGAAATAATGCGGAGGGTTATAATGGTTATAATTGTTGTATTATTTTAATTTATTGTTGTTTGTTCTGAATTTAAATCTGCACCTATCCTGAGTATTTTCAATCAGCTAATAATCAGTATCACGATCAAGTGACTGAGATCTAAAAGACTGTTAATGCAGTTCTTTGGAACATTGCTTAAAATTTAAGAAAGCTGAGATGAAATGGCACTTGTTTTTTTTATTTCCAATACATAATTTTACATGCAGTTTACTCTGTGGGGGCACATAAATGAACCTCCTCCCTCTTATTTATTTAAACAAACCTGAAGCATTTATTCATGCTCAGAATTTCTCAATTCTCAAGTAATGATGTTGCTTAATAGTCAGAGCATGCAGACAGTAACCACGATCCCGAGGCTTACCAAAAGCTAGATGCACGGAATCACGATAGTGTTTAACTTGTAATTGCCGCTTATTAGAATTCAGCACTGAATTAGACGTGTTGCCGACGGGTGACCTTTCTTCAGTGATACTTTTTGTATGATTGTTGAGGCCTTGTAACAAATGCCTGATGCCATTTAATGATGAAATTGCCCATCTCTGATATGCAAATTTTTACAGCGCAGCAATTAAGCAGTTTAGAATTTTATGACAGTGTTTGCGCTTTCCACAACAAAAAGAGGGCCAATAAACTGCTTTGATGGATGAAAGAGTCCCCAAAGGGAATATACCATGTAAATTTCTGGTGACAATTCATTATGGTTTAGGTGTTGCGGTTATTGGTTGTTAATCTGTCTTCCTTCCCAGTTAACTCCCTTTTCCTCCGTTTTTTTTCTGTTGAGAAAGACATGGTCTCTGCACTGTTGGGGCATGGGCATGAGGATACAGATGGGAAAGAAAGGGTATTGCAATCTGCTTTGTTCAGGGAGCTGGTGGGGCGGTACTTACAGTGGGACAGTGTGTCAGCAGGGAACAGTACTGGGGCCCATATGCCTCTGTTCTTCTTCCTTCTGTCACTAGGTACACATGCTGACCCTTTTGTCAGGGCATAGAGAAGAAGATGGGCATGTGCTACTTCTAATCCACCAAGGAACAGATTTACACAAGCTGTCTATCATATTCTCTGATTAACACTTGTCCATTTTCCTTCACTTTCTGCTATAACAAGTTATGTCCCTACAGCACATTAAGGAGATGGATTGCTCATTGCAGCTTGATGATTTCTAGCACAACCGGGCGAATAATACATTTTATAGTATTCAAACAGAAGAAAAGTACATTTGAATAGCGGAGCGAAAAAAACATTATTTTGAACGATGCGAACCAAGACACCGTTCAGCTGTCACTGAAGAAAACAATACTATTAAAAGAAAATATTCTTCAAGCAATTTTAGGAAATTATTAGCATAAATTGCCTTCAAATAGGAAACATTAAAAACAAGGGAGCTTTGCATGTTCAAAGCCTTTATAAATCTTTCAACACTTTATGATCTGAGCATAAGAGATGATTTTCAGCTGACTGCTGATTTTATTAGACAAATTCAGCAAACACCTATACCATTCTGCACCGGTAATTCCCTATACCTTTCCAACGTACACCCCTGGATACCACACTGTAACAGAAACATCTATATAACACACCATCATATGTCTCTTTATATTGTATCACATTGTAAAATGAACTCCTATACACCACACCGTATCATGACCTCTGTATATTACACTGTATCATATATCCCTTTTACCACACTGTAACATAAACCTCTATATACCACGATGTATATAATATAAATATACCTCTGTATTGTATTTATATAACAAATATATATGCCACTGTAAACCACATTGTAACATAATACTAATACTTATGTAATAATAATATAAATAATAATAATAATTATTATTATCCTTGCAGTTGGTATAGTGCCTTTCATATCAGGAGGATGTCCCAAAGCGCTTCACAGCATATATTGTAAAATGGAGGGTTTGTGGATTTTGTGAACACAGCAGCTAATATGCCTCTCTATAGAGAACCACACTGCTACGTAAACCCTATATACCCCACTGTATTAATCAATTTATACCACATTGGATCATAACCTTTACATTTGACACAGTATCTTCAGAACTCTGCAGCTCGTGTACTGTCCCGCACCAGGCTTCGTGACCACATCACTCCCACCCTCGCTCGCCTCCACTGGCTCCCCATCCCCCAGAGGATCGAATTCAAGATCCTCATCCTCACCTACAAGGCCATTCACGGCCTTGCTCCCTCCTACCTCTCTGACCTACTATCCCCCTACTTACCTGCCCGTACCCTCCGTTCCTCTGGCTCCGGTCTGCTCCACATCCCCTCCCCCAACCGCCCTACCATCGGTGGCCGGGTCTTCAGCCTCTCAGCCCCCAGGCTCTGGAACTCTATCCCCCAGTGCCTTCGATTGCTTCCTCCCTTTCCTCCTTCAAGGCCGGTCTCAAGACCTTTCTCTTTGACCGTGCCTTCAGCTCCCCTCTCAACTCTCTACCCACTCCTCGCTCCCTCCCTTCCCTCCCCTCACCCTGACCATTTCCCCCTGCTTGGGTCCTGACCCAACTGTACAGCGCCTTAGGACGTTCTCCCGATGTAAAAGGCGCTCTATAAATGGAATCTTGTTGTTGTTGTATCGTAATCTCATACTGAGTTATGAACCTCTGCACTCCACACTGTATAAAGAACCTCTATTTATCACGCTGTATCATAACCCTCTCTATGCAGTACCACTGTAACGTTAACCCTTAAATATCACACCGGAACATAAGCCCTAATATACCACTTTGAAACAAATATTATGTACAACATAATATTTCCCTCCCACCCTCCACATGTACAACATAATATTTCCCTCCCACCCTTCCCTCCCACCCTCCACCACACACATACACACGCATACCTCTCTGTAACATTGTCCAGTTGTCTTCCCCATAAAAATATAGTAGTCTAATCTTCTGTGCATGATATAATAGTATTCTAGTACACTGATATACTATAAATGTATATTAACTCCAAATAATACTGCACAGTAAGTCCCATAACATTGTGCAGTAAATGCTTTTACATAAATTACCCAGCTACCTGCATGAGGAGCATTATATAAATGCAAGTTGTTGTTGTTGCAAACTATTTTACCAACACACACTCACCAGGAATCTCTTTAGCACAGTGGATAATAAAGCCCAATAGCATTGTATAATAACTTTGGCGGCAAAAATATAACATTCAATGTCACAATGAGGTGTGAGCCTGGCTCAATTAGTAGCACTCTTGCTTCTGAGACTGAAGTTTGTCGGTTCAAGCCCATTTTGGGACTTTGAGTTTATATCCAGGAAAGTGTTGCATTGTTGTCGGTGTCCTTTGTTGAGAGTTTAAACTGAGGTCGTCTCTGCTTGTTCAGGTGAATGTTCAAGATTCTATGATACTATTTTGAAAACAGAAGGGAGTTTCTCCTGGTGTGATAGACAACCAAATAAATTGGTCATTCATTTCTTTGTCGAACATTGCTGAATGCAAATTGGCTGCCGTAAGTGCCTTCAAATGCAATTTACAGCGATTCCTTGTGATGCCTGTTGATGATTTTAACCTGATAGACATGACATCAAATGTGAGTATTACTGACCAACAATCCTCCATATTGTACGACTTATTAAGGAATCCCATTGAACAGAGAGAAATTAAGCAATGATACAACAAACAAAATTAAAGTGTTTAACATGTTTTATTTTCAATCAAAATTTGTTTAATTATTTTATACTTAGTCATATTATCATAATAATAAATTTGGTATAGTACATCAATAGCTGTATTACTGTAATATTAGTGTTTGATATCACACTGGGCTTCCCTGGCACAAGTGTTTTGAAACAACAAAAACAAAATTACATTTGTATAGTACCTTTCACGTTGGGAGGATGTCCCAAGGCGCTGGATAGTCAGTGTTTCGGACCTGAATTAGGGGTCGGAATTGGGGAGGGTGGAGGGCAGGGGGGGAAACAGGGTAATCGAAAGCACTGTCGAAGCGGAGTGTCTTGAGATGGTTCTTGAAGGAAGCAAGGGAGGGGGTGAGGCGGAGGGATTTCAGGATGGAGTTCCAGAGGGTGGGGGCAGAGTGGCAGAAGGCCAGCCCACCAATGAAGGGGCAGGGTTGGCGTGGGATGTGAAGCAGGCTGGAACCCACTGAGAGGAGGGAGTGGGCAGGATGGTAGGGGGTTAGGAAGTCACAGAGGTAGGGGGAGCAAGATCATGGAGGGCTTTGAAGGTGAGGACCAGAATCTTGAACTGTGTCCTCTGTGTGATGGGAAGCCAGTGGAATCGGGCGATGTGATAGTGTCACGGACCCTGGTGCGGGAGAGGACACAGGCTGCAGAGGTTGGGATGATCTGCAGCCTTTGGAGGGAGGAGTTGGGGAGGCCATCAAGCAAGGAGTTTGCATACTCAAGCCTCGATGTTATGAATGCGTGTGTGAGGGTTTTGGCGGCCTGTGGTGTGAGACAGTAGCGGAACCAAGTGATGTTGTGGAGGTGGGGCAAGGCAGGGTGGATCATGGCACAGATGTGGGGTAGACAAGATAGTTGAGGGTCAAACAAGGCACCGAGGTTCCAGACTGGCTCAGTGAGGTGGAGTGTGCAATAATGGACGGTGATGCTGTCAGTGCCTGAGGTGAGGAGGCGTTGACAGGAGCCAATCAGGAGAGCCTCGGACTTGTTAACAATCAACTGAAGAAAGTTGGCTCTCATCCAGGACTTGATGTCTGACAGACATTCTGTCAGGACAGCAGTGGTCCTGGAGTCAAGGGTGGAGGCAGAGAATACAGTTGGGTATCATCCGCACACATGTGGAAGTTGACCCCATGTCTGTGGATGATGTCACCAAGAGGGAGCATATAATAATAATAATAATAATAATCCTTGCATTTGATATAGCGCTTTTCACGTCGGGAGGACGTCCCAAAGCGCTTCACAGAACAAACTGTAAAGTGAATTGACTGTATATTTATGGGCGAACGCGGCAGCCAATTGCGCACAGCAATGTCCCACAAACAGTCGTAGATTGAAAATGACCAATTTATTATTGTTTTTGGTTTTTGGAGGGATTATTATTAGGCTCTGTGTGGAGTAAGGAAACTTGCCCAAGGTTTCGCCCTGACCTGCCTGGAATTGAACTCAGGTCTCTCACTTGCAAAGCGAGTGCTCTAACCACTGAGCTACAGGTCTCCAATATAGATATTGAAGAGGAGGCGACTAAGGACAGAGCCCTGAGGAATGCCACACGAATCGGTGCTGGGGCTAGAGAAGAAACCTTGTGGAGATGAAGTGGAGGTGATGTGAGAGGAACGATCTAAACCACTCAAGGACAGAACCATGAAGGTTAAGGTGAGAAGAGAGTCAGTGGATGAGGATAGAGTGGTCAATGGTGCTGAAGGCAGCAGAGGTCAAGGAGGATGAGGAGGTAGAGGGAGCCTGGTCGCAGATGGACAGAATGACATTTGTCACTTTGACCAGGGTTGTTTCTGTGCTGTGGGCGGCACGGAAACCCGATTGGAGGGGTTCGTGAAGGCAGGGGCGGGGAGGGGTGGGAAGCAACAATTTGTTCCAGCGCCTTGGAGATGAAAGAGAGGTTGGAGATGGGGCGGTAGGTTGAGAGCAGGAATGAGTCCAGGGAGGGTTTTTTAAGGATAGGAGTGATGACGGCCATGGTGTACTATGGTGACTTTCATGAGTAGGAGACGGTTTGAGAAGTGAGGGGAGCAAGGGAATCAAGCGTGGTGGTGACGGAGCTGTGGAGAAGAGTGACTGAGAAGGATAGGTCATTGCGGAAGAAAGCCCAGAGGGTAAGGAGTTTAGATGACTCCAAGGTGGCTGAGAGAGTGGGGGTGGAGATTATTTTCCAGGGGCGGTAGGAAATGGAAGTGGGTTCGGTGGGGAGAGGGATTGAGGAGTTAAGGGAGCTGAAGTGATGGTCCGAGATCGCTTTGTCGACGATGGTGAGGTCCGAGACGATGAGGCCCCTAGTGATCACCAGGTCAAGGGGGTGACCGTGGACGTGGTTGGTGGAGTGGATGTTGAGGGAGAGTTTGAGGGATGAGATAAGGGAGGAGAAGTCAGCAGAGGTAGAGCAGGAGGGGGTGAAGTGAAGGTTGAAGTCGCCTAGGATGAGGAGGTGTTCGGATCAGAGGGAGAGGGAAAATAGGAGGGTGGAGATGTTAGGGATGAAGGTGGGTGAGGGCTTGTGGGGGCAATAGATAAGGAGAATTTTGAGGGAAAGTTTGGAGGGGTGATAAAGGGAAAGGTGCTCAAAGGAGGGGGAGGATACAAAGGAGTAAGGGAATAGACCGAGTGGGGACGGGCAGATGAGAGCCACACTGCTATCATGGCGGTTAGGTCGTGGGGTATGATAGAAGGTGTAGCTGGACGGTATGGCCTTTGTCAGTGGGAAGGTGTCACCTGGAGTGATCCAGGTCTCAGTGAGAGCGAGAAGGTCAAAGTTTTCATCGACAATGAGGTCTTGGATGGTGAGTGTTTTATTGGAGAGGGAGCGGACATTTTGTAGGCAGATGTGGAAGGAACAGTTGGTGGTGGAATGTGGGGGAGGACTGACAGGAGGGTACGGATGTAGATGAGGGAGGAGAGGTTGTCCCCAATCTGACCAAGAGAGACAATTATTTCTCCAGACCTTCAGGTATTCTAATGGTTAGGAGTTGACTGGCAGCCAGTCATATTGGATGTAATGAGTAGATGAAAGTTTTTCCAGTGTGGAATGCTATATTTCTGAGCAATGGTTTCTGACCATGGATGCAGTCACACCACTCAAATTGCATTAAAGCTGATCACAGTTAACATTGAAATTATGGCATTTTCCTAACAAGAGAAGTAAAAGAGTGGAAGAACTTCCTCTACATTATTGCTCCTTTAAAGATTTTTTTTTAAAAAGCCGTAAACAATAACCAATAATTTTAGCATTCTATCGGCATCTTGTTTTTCAAATAGGAGATGCAGTTTATCATTAAGCGTTTTGGTACTTAGAATTGGATACTATTTAATTATAAAATGTTCAACTGAGCATCTAAAGATCTCAGCATTTATTATAAAATTACATTTAGATATCCTTATCGTATCCTCCTGGGGGCAAGGTAAGCAGAGTCTCATTGGAGCTGAACTGCTTCCAAGGTGACATGCTTGGCAACGGATTGTCAGAATGGAGTCCACTTTATGTTTGATTGTCCGGTTTCCGACCCAGACTGGTTCAAAGTACTCCACTGCACCACTAATGATAAACCAATCGGCCTAATCCATTGGTAGGGCTTGGAGGAATAGACGGGGGAGGTTGGCAGGGCTTCTTCCCCTTAGCTCCTGAACTATTCTAAGTTAGCTGGTAGGAAGCTGGACGGTAAGACGGTCGCCAGTGCTTTCCATGACATACTGTGCGATTTTAGTTAGTTAATTCCAACGGTTCCCCGAACACATACCCTGGGGTCCCCAAGCCTTTGCTCTCTCTCGCCAACCTGGGCCTAGTAGGATGCATCCCTCCAGGAAAAGAGTGCTCATTCCATTCCAAACACAGAGAAATTTCCATCCATAGGTGACATTCGTATGGGAAACTCTGTTTGATTTGGATACTCTTATGAATGGTGATGGGTTTCTGCATGTGTCAGATGCCCAGCTGACCAAAACAAATCTTTGTCATTCATTTCTCCTACAAGCCATTCTTTCCATTTATCTACAATGGACTCGTGAGAAAGGCAGGGCATGATTGTCTGGCCTGCAGGCATCTCTCAGCAGATGGTCTGCACAGCACTGCTTGGTCACAGGAACAAGACTGACCTGAGTGGAGCAGGAACGATTCCTCTCTTCCCCATTAATTCTTCCTTCCTTCTTCCACCAGACGCACGTGAGACTTAATGGTCAACAGGGGCTTTCAGTGTATTGCTAGCTTACTTAAAGCTACATTTAAGTCTCCACTAGGAGCTGCTCTCCCACAGATTACAAGACGAATACCTCACCAGTGCATTTCAAGTATTCTTTCCTTCATGTGAAAGACCCTTCTGAACCTCCTCACTCAAAATGCTTGTGAGGTATGAATATTGCTCTGAAAGAACTCCCAAAAATGTAATGCTACAGTCACTTTTTGACTTGACAAGTATACTTTTTACCCCCACAAAATCATTGTTCGAGCTTACGCAAACCAAAGCCTCACACACATTCCTTGGTTGCTACAACCAGCAGCAGGGGGTGCCACCGTTTATTAATTTGATTTTGCTAAATGCAATCCTTTTTCCTGCTGCCGTTTCCTCCTTCCCTGGTTGCAGCAGGATGGAAAAGCCATTGTGTTCATTTAAAGGATTTCATGCACCATATGTTACTGGTAAAAAAATGACATCAATTGCACAAACAAGTTTCCGATGTGGATTCTAATTATACCATTATTTAAATGTGTTTATGTAATGAGCTAGTAACTATAATTTATAGCACATATAAAATAAATCCCTATTGAAATAGCGGATGTTTAATTTGGTAGTTTATTCGGTATTGCCACTATGATTTTTAACTTGCTAATGAACAACAGAAAGCATCAATGGGTTCCTGCACCTATAATAAACCAGGGAATTTTCTATGACACAAAATGCAATAAATTCTTAGTGTTATGATGGGATTCGTATAAAGTATAATTATCAAATGAATTATATTTGCATTTCTTTTCTAATAAAGTCTTGCCTTAAATGCTCATTTGAGTAAAGCTTTCACTTTGCAGTTAAGCACATTATGATCAAAAATTATTATGGAGATTCAGGCTCAGCAAAGAATGGGGAGAGGGTGATGGGAGGATCTTCTTGGGGTTTTGGCGTTCTGTTTAAAGCTTTCCCTGACTGTATTAGGCCAATGCTGAGTGTGTTTGGAATAAGTAGGTTGCACAAGCGCTGTCTGCCTGTCACCGGCTGCCCATTAGTATGGAAATGAGGCATGTGTGTGACAGGTGGCCTTACAACCAACACAATTAACTTTGCCCATTAGCTGGAAACCGACAAAACAGATGCAGCACCAAGACACACAACACAAACAGAGAAGAGCAACTCTAACCGGACAGGCCGCTAATCACTGGGACTGAGGACAGGGGGGGCAAACTCCATTTCGGAATCAGGGTAAAATTATATTATAAATTGCCTCCAATTTTATCATAAACATTCCTTCTTTTCAAAAAAAATCTTGTGTACATTGTATGAATTCAGTTCAAAACATACTGCATTATTTTTAATTACCTCCTTTTCAGTTGTTAATTCCCTCATTAAGTTTCACTCCACTTGTGAACAGTTTCTTTGATAGGCTTTTTTTATTCCTCCTAATGTGGTTCAGCATCATTGCAAATGCAGATAAACAACAAATAATGAGAGCATTCTTTCAGAGGTGACCTTTCACAATGCCTCCTCTCCTGACAGGGTTATTTCACCTGACTACCTAATGGCCCGCTCCACACGTAGGTGTTTAGGGGATGTAACGATATGGTAAGGTCAATTGGAGCTATCTCTGGGGAGAGTGGTGGGAACAGTGCAGAGATGGACTCTATGCTTCATTAGTAATAATCAGTGAATAGTGGTTAAACTATTAGCTTTGAATTGCAAAATGACAGGATGAAAGTGATTGACAGTGAAATTGGAAGTCACATCCTCCCCTGCCCGTTCATTTAAGAGTGAACTCCCAGCCAGTGTCTCTAATTCTGAATGACAGGTTGGACCATAGCTGTTCTTTGTGTGTTTGTTTGACCCAATGAATATTGAATCACCAAATGATATACACTCCCCCTCAAATATTCTGTGTGAATAATTTATAATTTTTCAAGGCTGGCACTGAAAATGATTCAAAACTTTAAGAGCAAGAAGTATAAAGTATATTGACATGACTTTTTTGAGCAAAATAGTTTTGACATGAATCTTGGCTAATATACTAGCACTGAAGGAACCAGATCATCAGAAGATTAACTATTTGATGCGGTTTAGAAGGTGACCGTTTTCAGCCTTTCTTGGTCTACGATGCCATAAATCTTACCAAAATGCATCATTGCAAAATGCAAGTGCATCATGCAACCAACGACTGCTGTGCTCAAATGGCTGCTGCGTTTCGCCCACAAAATATACAGTCAATTCACTTTACTGTATATTCTGTGAAGCGCTTTGAGACATCTTGAAGATGTGATAAGGAGCTATATTAAATGTAAAGATTATTATTATTGTGCCACTTTTACCAATGGTGATAAAATTATGCTCTTCTGGTTTTATAATTTCTCCTCATATGGAAGTTTGCCAAACACGTTCATTTGCCAGGAAGACACTGCCCTTTTAAAGGACTCTTTAAAGAGTTTACATACTGGGAAGCAAAAGCAAAATTTTATTGAAATCATCTTAAACCCCAAATTCCCAAAGAAACGTATTTGTGCCACCAGTCACCCCTCCAACCTTGACCTGCCTGTCAGGAAGAAGTGACAACTGGAGGGTAAGTATATATTTCCTCAATTGGTGAAGTAAATAGAGGGGTGTAAAGGAAGTGTTAGCCTATGACAGCATTACACGTGTCTGACTGGAACCTTCAGCAACCATAGAAGACATTTCCTCCCTATGGTGACGAATAGTTAATGGAATGGCTAAAATAGGAAGAAGGAAAATGTTAAAAATCTATATAAAATCATTAATTTGCAGCTTACAATTTAAGAAGCTTGTGACACGTATATTACTGCCATGAGGATTCAATAAATTATTCTAATAAATAATAATCCTTACATTTGATATAGAGCCTTTCATGTCAGGAAGACATCTATCTAAAAGTGCTTCATAGTATATACTGAAAAGTGGGTATTTTTGTAGGTAAATGCTCACAAATTATTGAGGGGGAGAGGGTTTAAATTTTGTTTATTTGAAATCTGAAAAATAGCCATCAGGAGAGCTACAGATTTGAGTTACAGATACACTGTAATATGCCTTACACTTATTTTAAGGTATAATAACATTAAGCAATATACTTGTGTTTACAGATCTGTCAGTGGTGCTGAATTAAGGGGTGAGAATCACAAAACATTATGTTAATTTCAGTGACTTGGGACATCCTCCTGATGTGAAAGGTGCTATACAAATGTAATTTGTTGTTATTGTTGTTGTTAATTAAAAAACCCTACTCCGACAGTCTTCAGGAGCAATAACCCAAACTGACTGTTTGAAGCATAAGATGGTGTGACCAGGAGAGTGGATTAGACAAGGGGGCTCATGCTGGGTAAAACCCCAGCTCAAATTTAATGGGATGAATAATAATAATAATGATAATCATTGCATTTAATATAGCACCTTATCATATCATTGAGTGCTTCACAGGATATATTGTGAAGAGGATTGACTATGCATTTTGCGGGCAAATGTGGCAGCCAGTTTACACACAGCAATGTCCACAAACAGCCATGGAGTGGGTGACCAAATATATTTGGGGATTGTTGGCCAGGACACTGGGAGAAACTCTCTTCTCTTTTTGAATAGTCCCATGGGATCTTTAACATCCATTTGAATAATCAGACCTGACCTTGGTTTAACGTCTCACGTGAAGGACGGAATGCTCTTTTTCTGCACTGTAACATTGTATGTTTCCCCTTCATAGCTCTGGGTCACTGAAGCCAATAGTTTCATCTCCACCATTATCCTGAGTGAGATCATTTCACTCAATGTACATTGAAGATCAAACCCAGGCATCTTCCTGACCTACATTGCTAAGTGCCACACAGCGTGGTGGATCCATGCACTGATTTAACTTTTCTGATGCTACAAAATCTCTGCAGAAGGCCACCAAAAGTACCACCCAATATTTTTACTCCATGAATAAGAAGATAAAGTGTTAGATCAGAAGTTCTTAAAAATTATAATGTTGCCTTCATTTATCTGAATGTTCTAGCCCAGTAAGGTATAGGCCTGGCTTAGTTGCAGCATTCCTGCCTCTCAATCCAAAGTGGTTTTAAGCCAAGGTTAGGGGGAGCTGTCTATTATTGGTGACATCCTTTGGATGAGATTTTAAACTGAGGTTCCGTCTCCCTGTTCAGGTGAATGTTAAAGATCCCATAGCACTATTCAAAAACAGAAGGGAGTTTCTCCCAGTGTCCTGGCCAACACTCCCCCAAATAAAATTGGTTACTCACTTCATGGCTGTTTGTGAGACATTGCTGTGTCTAAATGACTGCCACAAATATAACAACAACGTGCACTTATATAACGTTCTCCACGCAGGATGGCATCTCAGAGCGTCTCAAATACCTGCAAATACATAGTCACTACACCTTACAGTAAATTCTGTGAAGAGCTTTTTGACATGTTTCGATGACATGTTAAGGTGCTATATCAAATGCAAGGCATTTTTACTTTTTTTACATTTGGAAATTGAGCATATTGTTTTATACATCTCTTTGATTGTTCATCTGTGATATATTTATGTATTAAAAAATGCTGAGGCAGACTACAAGCCTGAATAAAATGACAACAGTAAATTATGTAAAGCAGAGTCGTCCATCAAGGACCACAGAAGAAAGCCTCCTTCTGCTCCAGCATGATAATCCCATTTCCCTGCACGCTGCCTATCTTGGCATTTCTGAGAGAGATGTCATAATTAGAACCAATTAGGTAGCAGGAATAGGGTTTGGAACAACTTGATCTTTGATTCAGACCACCCACATTTGGAAGGTTCAAATCCTGAAATAGTACATAAGTGCACGTGAGCTTTCCTGTGTTGCCAGGAATCTGAAATCTATTTCATAAAATAATGGATTGCCAGAACATTTGATCAGCCCTCTCTGGATTAAACGCAAAACCTAGGTTTGATTCCCGGGCAGGGTGAAACATTGGGCAAGTTTCCACACTGCTCTGTTTACCTAGCAGTAAGTAGGAACCCAGTTGTTAATAGATTAGTGGGTGGCTTTTCCAGGGATAATAATCCCTAAAAAAAANTGTGGTCACTCAGTTCACAACTGTTTGTGGGACACTGCTGTGCACAATTGGCTGCCACATTTCGCTTACAAATATAGTCAATTCACTTTACAGTATATTCTGTGAAGTGCTGTGAGACGTCTAGAAGATGTAATTAGGCGCCATATTAAATACAAGGATTATTATTATTATCAGGGAATATTGACGCCCTCTTTCCATTGAACTGATGGAGATCTGTACCACACCACTGTTCCTGGCTTTTCAGTGAACATACATGTATTCTCAGTAAATCACTGGAGAGATTGGATACTTCCTTGATTAAACACCTAGACACTTCATCCTCACAAGATCACTGGAGTGCCAGACACACATCCCCAAATACATAACCAGATGTTGGATAGATTCTCCTACCACAAAATCACTAAAGAATTTAACTTATCCACAAAGTCAGACATCACAAGGCCATTCAGCAGTATCCTTCACTTCTCTAGATCACCAGGGAATTAGACCTATCTCCACTCATTTAAAAAAACAGGGAATATGGATATTTTAAAAGCATAAATGTATTAAACTAAATAAAAGTTCACACTTTCTTCTCTTTAATAGTTGTCCCAAATACTGTATGCGAAGGTTTCAAAAATGATTGCCTCTTGCTTAAGGGACTCTAGCTGTTTCTGATTTTTGACCGTGAAAACTTAATTTTTCTTTACATTTTAACTTTATGCCAAAAATATATCACTAAGATATTGTCTGTGCCATAACATGTCCTAAATGTTTCTAGTGCTATGATGGGCATGTTAATCTGACACAGTTTCCTGTTTTGAAGCAATGTTCTGTTTCCTCTCTTGCACTAACATTTCACACTAGTTGTTTAGATTCTGAAATTTACACACCAAGGCTGACTAGCCATGGGCAGTAATCCCCAGGAGAGTCTAAATTATATTAAAAAAATTATTTGATAGCTGTAACACAAGCAATTATATAATCTGCCGACTACTAGATACAGTGCATACACCAGCAAATTCACTCCTAGAATAAACAACTTCCAGCTGATTCCTTTGTGTCTTAATCAACTCTCTTTCTGATTCCAACATCAAATGTTGTGATACTAATAATAATCCTTACATTTGATATGGTGTCTTTCACATTTATAGAATGTCCCATATACTATAAAGTAGGTGTATTGTGGGCAAACACAATCGAACTATTGGAGACTGCCCCATGCATACATTTTGGACCTCCATGATCAATATACTATATAAAATCAAAATATTCCAATGTCTGAATAAAGTTACTTTAAGATGAAAATCATTAAAGGTTAAAGAGCCCTTAAATAAAATGTAAGAATTATTAATTTTATTATTATTAATTAATAATATATACTGGCCAGATCACTGCTGACCGATGTAAAGTGCACAAGGATTTCAGCTGGCGTGCATTAGGATCACAGATCACACCCACAGAATAGATCAACGTCAATTGACAGTGAGAATGCTCTCCCAATCTTCCCTCTACTACATCCTTAAAGGAACATGCTGAGGCTCAGCTTCCTTAAAGACATGACTGGTTCAGCTCCAATGAAAACATTGGCAGAGGAGAATCGGCCACCAACATTCAGAGTTTGTACAGTATGACCTCAGGGCCGAACATCTACCAGAAGTTGAGTAGCAAAAGGCCAAGCTCCGAAGCATAAAAAGGCTTACATCACTATTAAATAATTCTTTCTCAGAGAAGCAGATTTGTAATTAGTTACTGTGGTAACTGTAGAGGACTGGAAGTAAGCCTCAGACAATGAAAGCTAAGAAGATGTGTTTCAGAGGAGCGGAGCATATTCTTTTGTATCTGTTAGTTTGTTTTCTGATTTGCTACGGAGCACACTAAGGCAAAAAAAAAGTCCAAGCGTTTGAAAGGAGACGGATAAAACAGTGGCTTGGGATTAGCAGGGAAAGAATGTAACAGACTGCAATACGAACAGAGTGTTAAATAGCTGAATGAAGCTTTGCTGTAGTCCATATTCAAAAATAGTTTCAAATTAGCTCATTTTTGTACTTTTCAATAAGATACACATGCATATTTAATATATTGTGACCAAAACTTAAAAAAATATATCTTATGTATGATCAGATGAGAGAAGGTTGATTGTATACCTTTATAGTAAAGTCTAGAGGAAATACAGAGGTGAAATTTGAGGTACTTCATGTTCCTTATCATAGTTATCAAAAGGATACATTATGATTCACTGCAAATTGCACCACTGAATAATGCATGCTTTTCAAGGTCCACATGCAGGTGGAATATGATATAATCTTTTGCAGTATAATGCTAGAAATGTTACATTTTACAGCCCCTGTGGCTATGTTGTTAATTCTACATATTTTCCTTCTCTTAATTCACTCTGAGATGTTACCCGCATGAAGGGTGCTATATGAATAAATGTTGCTGTTGCTGTTCTGGGTTTTATACTAATGCCTAAACTTTTATTCTACTGTATAACTGGTTTCCAACTTATACAAAAAAATTGAGTGACTGGTTGAGGGTTTAAACCACAGTTTAAAGCAATTTAAACCACATGTTTTAAATAAGCTAGATGTGCATGGCAATGACAGAGATGCTTGTGGATAACAGACGCTCAATAATGTGGGAAAGTGATTACTGACAAGGGGGGAGGGGAAAGAAAAATGAGGATAGAGGAAAACCTAAACTGCGGATACATGTTACGGCTGAAGCATATTTGACTTGTAGAACAAAGCCATTCAAATAGACTAACCTGGGGTTGCTTTTCTCTCTTTGTGAATCTCTACCATTTTACCTTTTGAATTCAAGCAGTTATGCTTGTTGTGTTCTGTTTTAGTGCCTTTCGTAAAACATTCTCCTTTCAGCATGTCTGATGGCTCTATCAGAGTGACCATGACAATGGATGGTCATTTTACTGCTATAAAGGAGTTTAATGATTAAGAGGCTGAACCAGGACACTAAAATACAAACCATTCTTTAACACCCATGAAGCTCCTTTGGCTCAAAATGTCCTTTTGACAGGATCAAGAGTGTTTTTCATCCTGTTCCAAAGCAGAAACATCTGCATTTTTATCGATACCTCCCACTTAGCAGACATAGTTAATGTGTAATTAATGATACAAACCTTCTCGAAGCTACATGTAGTCATCAACGGGTATCCCTCCAGCCTTGCCGAAACAAAAATAAAGCTGGCCTGCTTTCCATCCTTGTACTTCTATTCAGCTATAATAAACCTTGTTCCCAGCTTATCTGGCCAGCTTACATCTTAATCTTTTTTTATCAGCCTCCTCAGGGAGCTGGGATGAAAACCTTCATTTTCTGGTCACATGAGCACATTGGGAGCGGATGAACCAAACACCAAGCGACATACAAAGCAGAATAGAGGCTGCAGCGCTGAAAGGAATATAGAAAGGAGCCAAAAAGAGATGGACAATTGGCTGGATTGAAAGGACAGTTAAACAGTGGGGCCTGGAACCCAGGCTAGCTTGGAGCTATATCACACACACACGCATACACACACAAACATAGGCTTTGGCTTCAGCTGTCAAGTAAAGAACCAAATAGATGCTACATTATTAACCAGGCATCTTGGATTTGCAGGACAAGTTGATCTTCATATTTGTTTTTACTTTTGTTTCCAACCCTGTGTTTTACTAGTTTCAACTGTTATTTTCTATAGATAACTCAGGCATATGATTTAAAGGCTAGGACATTACACTTCTATATAAGCTGCATCATCTTGTTTTCAAAATTTAATCTGAATGTACAAAATATATACCACATTTATTGTAATCATGCACATGTACATGGTAGTTTGGTGAGTTGGCACGTATGGAGCATACAATTAAATCACCTGTATTTCTCTCTATACTTTGTATTGACTAGTAATGGGGTCTAATATGTGATATTTCTCAACAGGTTCCCTTAATAATAAAGACATTGGAATTCTGGGAGATCCTCAAGACCGCTCTGAAATTAGAATATGTTGGAGCAGTGTTTCAGCTGATAGGATGACTTTCTTTTGGTTACTGGAAAGAATCTCTATTTGCACAATTTCCTTAAAATAAGAAATTCCATCAAGAAATTGACCCCTATAATTACTGTGAATTTAATCAAACATCATAACTACAAATCTGAAATAAGACAAAAGGCTAGAAGTAAACAGTATCTAATAATAATTTTTGCATTTGATATATCAGCTTATCAACTTGGCAGAATATCTCAAAACTCTTCACAGAAAGTTGCAGGCGAATCTGGCATCTAATTTGTGAACAGCAATGTCCCACAACAATCTAACATCTGTTCTAAATGAGGAGGTCCCTTAAGTATCATCATTGAATTATCTAATGATGTGCTGGAGGTGGGACATTCGCTCCCCTGACAGGGCTTTGTGAAAGGTGTTGGAATATCCAGCTCTGGTAAAGGGTGCAAGTTTGAAGGTTGGTAGGAAGTATGGGAGCACATCACAAATTATATGACACTCACTTTGACTCAATATTATGTGATAAAGTCAAGTCAAAATCCATTTCATTTGGCATGTGTGAACAGAATCCAACTTCTGCTAAAATAGAACTGGAACTGTACACAGGGTTGTAAAATCCCCAACAAGATCCAAGGTGAAACCTTTATTAAAACATAGAGCTGATATCCATCCCAACCCCAAACAAAGCTGTTAAACTTGATGTCTGTCCATAGGCACTGCTGGGTTATCATTGTAGGAGGTACTTTCAGTAATGCAAATTTCACGGCTTCTTAATCATCTCAACAAATCAACAGGAACAAGCTTCAATAATTCATTTGTGGAGTGCAGGTCTTTAGGAGAATGATAGCAAAATCTGAGACTGTTATTTGGGAGAGCTTGGACAAAACAAACTCCAGTATGGTTGCAATCTCTTTGTAATCCAATTGGTCTTGCTGAAAATGTGTTTAGATAAAATACTTTATTTCCTTCTATTACACATCAAAATTAAGATTGAGACATTATTCTCTGATTATCTATAAATTATACATCTTTAGTGAGGAGCATTTTACTTCTCATTATTAGAGAAAATGCAGTCAAGTGACATACTATATTTAGCTTGTATGAATACACCCAACATAAGGTCAAGAAATTTATGGACAAACACCCAATAACCTCTATCGTCTCACATTTGTCTCCTGCTTTTAAAAAACCCATGCCAGGAGTTCACAGTCCAGCCTGACACTCCAATGCAATGTTGGGAGAGCGCTGCATTGTAGGAGGTGTCTTTTGGTTAAGATATTAAATTGAGGTCCAGTCTGCCTTTTCAGTAAGTCATTAAAAATAACATTCAAAAAGAGTTTCTCCTAATGTCCTGGCCAACATGCTCCAGATAAATTGAACATTCATTTCATGGCTGTTTGTGCAATATTACTGTGCACAAACTGGCTGCCTGCAAATACACAGTCATTAAACTTTATAGCATCGATGCTTCAAGCAGTTTGAGATGTTTCACAATGTTTTTTGCTGTATCAAATTAAAAGATTGTTATTTGTTCTGCAAACATATTCGAATGTTGTTACAACATAAAATCCCAGATTCTGACTGCACTTTGGAGTTTAAGTGCTCATGCTGGTTCTGAAGAGACATACGTCTGTGGCTTTATTGTACTAGGACAACAATACAGAGGTGCCAGGCAAGCACTGTTGGAAGTGGAATGTTTGTTTCACCATTGGAGATAACAGCAAAACAATCAATAGCATCTGATTCTGCATTTCCTGTTAGCATCAAACCTCTTGGTAATCTTGCACAACGCATTCTGTAGATATTTATTCCATGTGGAATTATAAGAATGAATATGTGAGCCACAATTCTTGCGACATTTTGGCAAAATTTCAAGCTGCTGCTGGCATTATGGCAGGAGCTTAATGAGCAGGAGGGAATTAATGGTCACATAGCCCGCTGACAGTTAAACTGGACCATTCACCCTTCCATAATGTGCAGTTGAAACTTCTCCAAATCAGCTTGCCATTTCTGTGCTGTCCATGCATGTGGGCCACGGACTCCATACATTGGTGTGGCTTGAATTCGGCTGAATGGAAATGGCATAGTAACTCCGTAGCAATTTCTTCTCCAACATGGTCTAATATCTGCCCACATGCGACCAAAACCAGGAAAGAGTAGAATAGCAAAGTTGCAATTGTATTAGTGATTCAATTTCCAATAGCTCTGCATTCTCTTTCATCTAATCAACAGTGGGATGAATAGCACAATATTTGTACAGCAATTTTTAATCTGAGTTGCTATGTTACCTGCCCATACCTTAAATAAGAGAATGGAAAACTGTGTTTTTTCAAACAAGGGTCGAAAATGCAATATTTCAAAATGAATTGCCTGAAATTCCATGCAGTCCTATCCTGTAAGACCATTGTGTCTTAAAATTTAAGGTCACCCAGGATTGTAGAATTTTTTCAATTCAATCCAAATTTCGAAGCCAGTTTTCCACAGTAAAACAGTCTTCCACATTCTTTTAAAAAGATCAACTTCCAAATTTGCACTGAATTTTAAAAAAATCTATAATTCTTGTGACCTTAAATTTGAAGATAAAATGGTCTTATAGGTTAAGACCAGGCAGAGTTTCAAGCCTTATGAAATCTTTCCGAGATTCGCATACTTCTTTTGTACTCAGGACATTCTTCCATCACTTCTCTCACCTCCTGGACAGGATTCGAGAAAAGCGTATCTGATAGTGTAATCATATGATCATTCTCACCACCACCCTCCAACCTATCTCTTTCTCTCTCGCCATTACAACCTTGGTTTTCTTTCACTATTTACTGACAGTAGTAATGTCATTGTTCCTATAAACTACCCTATTTTATTCCTCCCCAAATGTATTTATACCATCTTGCACATTCTTCCTCCTGGTTAAATTCTCACTTTGCTGAAATAAAGACACTCCTTACCAAGAACTATACTGATAAGACAAGTCACAAACTAATAGATACGTTTTACATTTACATTATATAAACATTACACCTAATGCGAGGATTACTACTATACATTTAGCTGTTAACTGGAATCTTGGTAATTCAAGATACTTACAATATTGTTTATATTTTTTTTAATGCACAAACTTATGTTAAATTACAATTTTCCTTATGCTATATGCTATTTTTTACCATATGCTACTTCTGTTCAGCAAGTGTTGAATGTTTTCTTTAAAAAAGCAAATTACAGCAAAGAAAAAAGTTATAACATTACAAAAAGTTTACATGGTAAATAGTTTCACTTATAACTGCAATGTCTACCTGTTCTGATGGATATTAAAGATCCCATGGCACTATTTGAAAAGAGAAGGTAGTTTTTCCTGGTAAATCCGTTGAAGTGCTTTCAGACAGATGATGTGATAAAGGCAATATATCAAATCTAATTGAACTACAATCCTGGCTGGCTGGACAAATTGGGAGAGAGATCTGGTCTGGCAAGCCGGAATTTCCGGCTAAGTGTAAGTACAATGCCGGTACCGACATTTACCAGCTTTCTTCACTGCCGAAAAATGCCAGTACCTGTGTTGTAATTATTTCAATCCCGCGACCAGAGGATAGTGAATAAGCTATTTTTTGCAGCAAAGTCAAAATCGATATGTCTGGCCACTGAAGGACAATGCTATTATTATAATGTGTAAATAATTGTGCAACAGAATCTTGTCACAAACAGTTCACTGTAATTGTCTGGTAGTGGGAAATAATTAAATTCACTTAGCAGGAACTGGCTGCATATGATATTATGTTTTGTTTATGTTAAGACTTGCATAATCTTGTACTAATTTTCTGCATTGGTGCTATACAGTATTTACAACTTCATAGAATGGTCAACAATTCAGAATAAAAGTCTGTATTGTGCTGTAGATATAATCTAAATGTTGCTGTGCTGATGTTGGAGTGATATGGCTGATTGTCATTCGGTGAAGAGCACTCAGGACAATTAGTGCACCGTAGGCTTTAATGGTCCAGTTCCTTGCTGTAGTCAGCATTCATATTAAAGTGCAGTACCATTTTTTAAATTAACTTTTACTGTACAAAAATCTGTTAAATTATTTTTAACAGCATAAACAAACAGCATAAAGAAGATCGACAAAAATGGGCAGAAATTTACAGCTGTAGAACTCTCTCACAGGAATATGAAAAGAGAATGTGTTCAGAAACATTGCAAATTCACCACATTGAGGTCCTATTAGTCTGTAAGACTGTTTTGTCTTAAGATTTATGGAATTACAGAAAATTCTTTAATTCAGTCTTAACTTGGAAACCAGTTTCATTTTAAGAACTGCAGAAAGCTAGCTTCCTAATTAACATTGAATTTAAGACGTTTTCACAATTCTGTGCAATCTTAAATCTTAAGACAAAATGGTCTTACAGTCTAAGACAAGATAGAATATCGTTCCTATAGAGTATATTTTAGTGATCAATCCTCAAGTACTCAAAGAGTTAATAGTATTTTTTTCTACAAGTAAAAATAATAGCCTATTTTGGGGTTGGGGTGGGTGGGGATTGGTATACAACAACAACAGTTTGGATTTATATAGCGCCCTCCACGCTGGACAGCATCTCAGAGCGCTTCACAGTGATGGATCCCGGGGCCGAGCCAGGGGGAGGGGGAGGAAGGTGACCAAAGGCACGGTGGAAAAGAAAGGTCTTCAGCCGAGAGCTGAAAATAGGAAGAGAGAGGGCAAGGCAAAGGGAGTGAGGAAGGGAGTTCCAGAGCCTTGGGGCGTAGTGGCTGAAGGTACGGCCACCGATGGTGGAGTGGAGGATTCGGGGAACAAGGAGGGGGCCAGACCCGATGGAGCGAAGGCTATAAAATGTTGCTATCACTAAAATTGTTAACCGCCATTCCTTTCAGCGTCTTAGGACATCCTCCTGATGTGAAAGGCACTACTGTATATAAATGCGATTTGTTGTTGTTTTACACATGAGTAGAAGGAACTTTCCACTGGCTTTCCACAAGTGTGAGTTTAGTAAACTCCAAACTGTAGATTCGCACAAATTATTATTTTCCATCAACCTCATAGTAAAAAAAGAAAGTTTTGAAACATATATCAATGTATTTAAAAGAAAACTTGATGCATACATGAAGGGAATGGAATAGAGGGGTATGGGAAAGGGGAATAGGAAGGCTGGAGGTTCATATACCCCTTAATACCTCTACTGTCCAAGTCTCTGTCTATGTCCCTTTTAATCATCCTTACCGATTCCACAGTTTTCTGGGGTAGAGGATTCCACATCTTCACTACCATCTGTGTGAAGAAAAGCTTCTGACCTCTGGTCTAAATGTCTTTATTTGTATTGTGATGCTCTGCCCCCTTGTAATGGATCTCTCTGCCACAGGGAAAAGTTGTCTATCATCCAACCTATCAATTCCTTTCAGTATTTTAAACACCTCAAACAAATAAGCCCTTAACCTCCTCTGATCTAAGGAATAGAGCTCCCCCACTGGAGCTATCCACTCCTAGCATCCAGGACTATCATTCAAACCTGAAGCCTGTATCCGTTCCCGCTCTGAGCTCTGTAAGCTCATCGTTCTATCCTTGCTTGGCTTCACTGGCTCTCTATGCCCCAGATGATTGAATTCCAGATTTTCATTCCAATTGTCTCCAAGGCCTCATCCCATCCTACCACTGTGACCTTCTACTGTCCTGGCTGCTCTATCCATGTGGCTTGCTTCACGTTTCCCCACCCACTAGGCCTCACCTTCGATGGGTGAGTCTTTGGTTATTTTGCCCCCACTCTCTGCAACACAATCCCAGAGTCTCTCTGCCTTGCCCCCTTCCTCTCTGCCTTCACACCCTACCTTATAACCTACCTTTTCAACCTGCTTTTGTCCACTTTCCCTCCTTCCCACATCCCCCTCCCCTCCTCCCCCACCCCGGTTCAGTCAGCTGTGTGAAGTGCTTTGAGACATCCTCCTGACATGAAAAACACTATGTAAATCTAAACTGTTGTTGTTAATCCCATTCTCCCACCATTTCCTCATACCCTTTTCATGAGTAATTCTGATAGAATAGCTAAGGTAACAATGATAATACATATAATAATAATAATCCTTGCATTGATATAGCACTTTTCACGTCTTCTAGATGTTTCAAAGCGCTTCACAGAATATACTGTAAAGTGAATTGACTGTATATTTTGTGTGCGAAACACAGCAGCCAATTGCCCACAACAGTATTCCACAAACAGTCGTGGATTGAGTGGCCAAATTATTATTTTTATTTATTTTATTTATTTGAGGGATAATTATCAGGCGTGTGGAGTAAGGAAACTTGCCCAAGGTTTCGCCCTACCAGGAATCGAACCCAGGTCTCTCGCTTGCGAGGCGAGTGCTCTAACCACTGAGATACAATGATGTGGCATATGCGGAAAATAGAGGCTGGGTAAACTTAGGTTAAGTTCTCTGAAACTAAGGCGGTTAAGGTTAAGGGGTGAGCTGCCTGAAGTGTTTTGAATAATGACAATTGACAAGCTGATAGAGAGGCACTCTTCTGTCTGGTGGAGGGATTCATATCAAGCGAATCTCATTTTAATGTGATTAGAAGCAAGATCAGAAAACATTTCCTCACAGAGAAGGTGGTGAGAATGCACTATCGCAGAAGGCTGAAGATGCAGAACTGACTGGATGTTTACAAGTGAGATTGACATATACTTGGGAAGCAAGGATGTTGATTGCGGTTTTAAGATTCTAAAGGGACTAGATAATGTCAACCTTGATAAGCTGTTTTATCTTGTCCAGAACAGCAGAACAGAGAACACAGCCTGCGATTGACGGGGGGTAAATTCAAAGCAAATCTGCTTAAACACTATTTAAATGAGCAAGTAGTAAATGTATGGATCAGGCTCCCTAGGGTGATGATGGTAACAGAAAGTGATGATTCTTTCAAAAACAAATTAGATAGATTTATTTGAAGAAATAATATCTTGGGATACAGTATATAGTTTGGAACATGACATGTGCATGCGACTGCCAGGATGGTGGAAGGTGAATCGGATGGACTTTTGTCTTCTTTCATCTCGCAATTCTTATATTCTTATAAGTTGGGGCATGGGACTAAACAATTCGTCATCATCTAATAAAGTGATGGAACAGCCTCCTCATGTCTCTATGTTACTATAGGGCTCCCCATTAGAATGCACCCCATTCGAGTGCAAGTTTGTGTGTAAGAGGGACCATTGGCTTCTGGCCTTGAAAAGCTGGCTCCTCATGTTAAAAAATGGACAATTTCCAGATTGTCAGGTTGCCACTGATATCACGTCAACTGTATTTTGCACCATGTGCAGGAAGTGTCACTGATGTCACTGCCTTACACTGCATACCAAAGGAGCGGATGAAAATATTCTTTGGGAGGGGGCTGAAGAGGTGGTTGAGTCCCCTTTTAGACAGATGCAGCCTTTGTGCCAGTGTCAAAGATGCCCGCCCCCACCGTCCTCACTGCACACACTGCACACCACTCTTCTAGCCCTAATCCGCCAACAGAGCCCGTGCCATCATCAGCGCCCTCGCCACCATCCCAGACTTTCTGAGGGCTCAACGAATCAACAACTGGCTGCCGCGTGACGTCATCCCGCCTGCCTCCTTTGAATCTCGAGGCCAGGACTCACGGGGAAGACATCACTGCCCCCATCTCCTCACTGAGCCTCACCAGCCCAGCCCAGCCCAGCCCAGCGGGCTAACCATGGCTCGCTCAACACTCCTGTCTGCTCTGTATCTCAACGTGCGCAAACTGGCTGCTGCAATTGACCCGAGCTGTTTCCCCAAGATGTTCCCAACCCTGTCCCCTTCCCTCCACTACTCCCGCTTAACTCTCCTCTCCCTCCGCCTGTCCCGACTCCTATCTCTCCTCGACTCCCCCACGGCCTTCCTCTGCTCCTCCCTTCACAATCATTGTCGTGCCCACCATGGTAGACGCCATTGGCTGTTCTACAGCACCCATCCTGACTGCCCCTTCCCCCACTCTCGCCGCAAGGCCCGCTGGCCCTCACCCACGTGAGCCAACCTTTCCTCCCTCACTCTCATCCCCATCCGACCCGCCTGCCCACCCCCTCCCATCCCTCATCCCCCCCACAGTCCCACCACTAACTGTCCCCTCTGCATCGGTCTGCAGAACGTCCACTCATTAACCATGACCTCACCGTCGAGGAAAATATCGACATCCTCGCCCTCACCAAAACCTGAGTCACCCCAGGCAACACCTTCCCACTAGTTGAGGCCACACCTCTAGGTTATACCTTTCACCAAACCCACGGTCTAATCGCCATGACGGTGGTGTGGCTTTCATCTCCCGGTCCCCCCTCGGCCTTTCCCCTTACTCCTCTGGAACCTTCCCTTCTTTTGAACACCTTACCCGCTACCACCCCTCCAGGCTTTCCTTCAAAATCCTCCTGTTTACCATCCCCCCAAGTCTTCCCCCACCTTCCTCTAGGACATCTCTACGCTCCTATCTTCCCAATCCCTCTACTTTGAACGCCTCCTTATCTTAGGCGACTTCAACCTCCACTTCACCCCCTCCTGCTCTACCTCTGCCGATTTCTCCTCCCTCCTCTCTTCCCTTAACCTCTCCCTCCTCATCCACTCCCCCACCCATGACTGTGGCCGCCCCCTTGACCTGGTGATCACCCGGGGCCTCACCGTCTCGGATATCACCATCGTCGATAGTCGTCATCATCGTCATCTTGGACCAGCACGTCATCTCCCTCAACACCTCAATACCCCTTCCCCTTTCCCAACACTCCACCATTACATACCGTCCATGGAAAAAAATTTCCTCCCTCTCCCTCTCCACTGCCCTGGAGTCATCTGAACTTCTACACCTCTGACCCTCACTGACCGATCTCCCCTCCTCACTCTTCTTTCTCCACAACTCCCTCTCCTCCATTCTGGACTTCCTTGCCCCCCTCACTTCCCGAACTGCCTCATACACCCGTAAATTCCCCTGGTACACCAGCCATCTCCTTTCCCTCAAGGCACAGGTGCGAGCTGCCGAACGCGCCTGGACCAAATCCAAACTAACGGTCCATCGGTAGATTTCACTTCACCACACCAAGACCAACCTCTGCGCTCTTGCCTCCACCAAATCCTCCTTCTACTCCAAGGTTATCTTGGAGGCAAAGTACAACCCCCGGCTTCTCTTTTCCACCATTAACCGTCTCCTCCATCCACTTTCCCATACCTCGTCCATCCTTTCCTCAAACTCCAACTGTGAGATGCTGGACTTCCTCAAATCTAAAATTGAGGGGATACGTTTAGCCACCTCAGCCCCATCCACAGCCACCCCCACATCACCTCTCCCTCGTGATCCACCCCCCCACCCATCCCTCCCATACTCCTTTGACCCTATCTCTCCCTCCTCCCTCACCACGACTGTCCGCAAACTCAAACCCACCATCTGCTCCCTCGATTCCATCCCCACCTCTCTCCTTGTCTTCCAGCTTCACCTTCTGGCCCCTCTCCTGTCCGATGTCATTAACCTCTCCTTGTCTACCAGTTCAGTTCCCACCCCCCTAAAAACAGCCCATCTTGAAAGAACCTTCCCTGGATTCATCCCTTCTCTCCAGCTACCGCCCCATCTCTAACCTCCCATTCCTCTCCAAGTTCCTGGAACAAGTTGTCGCGTCCCAGCTCCGCTCCTTTCTTTCTCGCCATTCCCTCTTTGAACCCCTCCAATCCAGCTTCCACGCTGCCCACAGCACAGAAACAGCCCTGGTCAAAGTCACTATTGACATTCAAGCCCCCGCACTGTCACATCTGGTGTCCCCCAGGGCTCTGGCCTTGGCACTCTCCTCTTTAATATCTCCATGCTCCCTCTTGGTGACATCATCCGCAGACATGGGGTCAACTTCCACATGTACGCGGATGACACCCAACTCCATCTTTCTGCTTCCACCCTCAACTCCAGGACCACTGCTGTCCTGACAGACTGCCTGTCGGACATCAAGTCCTGGATGAGGGTAAATTTCCTACAGTTAAATGTGAACAAGACTGAGGCCCTCCTGATTGGCTCGCGCCAGCGCCTCAGCACCCCAGGCTCTGGCAGCATCAACCTCCATGGTTGCATACTACAACTCACCAAGCCAGTCAGGAATTTAGGTATCTTGTTCGACCCTCAATTGTCTTTTCTCCCCCACATTCAAGCCATGACCCGCTCTGCCTTCCCTCACCTCCGTAACATCATCCGACTCCTCCACTACCTCACCCCTCAGGCCGCTGAAACTCTTGTTCATGCCTTCATCAACTTCAGGCTCTACTATGCAAACGCCCTGCTTGTCGGCCTACCCAACCCCTCCCTCCACAGGCTGCAGATAATCCAGAACTCTGCAGCCGGTGTCCTCTCCCACACCAAACTCCATGTCCCCATCTCCCCCACTCTCGCCTGATTCCATTGGCTCCCTATCCTTCAGAGGATCCAGTTCAAGATCCTGGTCCTCACATACAAAGCCCTCCATGGCCTCACCCCACCCTACCTCTGCGACCTCCTAACTCTCTACCAACCCGCCCGTTTCCTCCGCTCAGCCGGCTCCGGCCTGCTCCACGTCCCCTGACCCACCTGCGCCACTATTGGTGGGAGAGCCTTCAGCCACTCTGCCCTCAACCTCTGGAATTCCATCCCCCAGTCACTCCGCCTTATCCCCTTCTTAGCCTCCTTCAAGTTCCGCCTCAAGACCCTCCTCTTTGACCATGCCATTGGCCACCTCCTTCCCCTCCCCTCCCTTCTCCCCCCCACCACCCCCCGACCCCAGCTCGGGTCTGAAATGCTGTACTCTGTCCAGCGCCTTGGGACGTCCTCCCGACGTGAAAGGTGCTATACAAATGTAATCTTGTTGTTGCTGTTGTTGTTGTAGCCACCCGCTGCCTATGCTGCACATGTGTGTTACTTGCAGGAATGGCACTGATATCACTTCATTAGGGAAATAATAATTATCCTTGCATATATAGTGCCTAATTGCATCATTGAGGTGTCCCAAAGCACTTCACAGCATTTACTGTGGCTACATTTGTGGCAGCCAATTTGTGGACAGCAATGTCTCACATACAAACATGAAGTAATGACCAGGACACTGGGAGAAACACCCTTCTTTTTTGGAGTGGTGTCATGGGATCTTTAACCTCCACCTGAACAGGTAGATGGGACCACAGTTTAACATCTCTTCTGAAGACTCTTGGAGTGGATATCATTCCTGGATGAAATCTGAATCTCACGTTTTTAGTTGTATTGTTTTTACCTTAATAACCCGGTGTTGTTAATCTGGATTGATTACACATTAAGACCACAACAACTTGCATTTAGATAGCATCCTCCACATAGGGCAGTGTCTCCGAGTGCTGCACAGTGGCAGAGTTGGACACTGAATGAGAGAGAAGAGGGAGGGGGAAGTGTGAGGTGTGATCACATAGGTTGAAAACGTAGGTCTAAAGGTGGGATGCAAAGATATATAGAGAGGGGCGAGGTGCAGGGATTGAGGCAGGGAGTCCAGAGGTCAGAAACAGTGTCCAGTTTAAAGGCAGACTGATTTTTCGATTTGTTCTATCTCACTAACATCTGTCTCGTCTCTCGTCAATCAAGATTCTGCCTTAACCTCAGCTCAGAAGCCAGAGTGAGGAATGAAATGCCCTTTAAAGAAATTAGTAAATAAAACATCCTTCAGCTTGATCCCTGTTCCAGTGTGCAGGTGACATTTTATAAAATGCAAACCATTTCGAAGTAAATTACCAGTGAATAGATCTAGAATATTTAAGAATAATTTATTAGAATGGTTAATACGATTCTTTGATCTTACAAAACTTACACTGCAAAACTGAACCAAATGGCACATTATCTTCAAAGCTGTAATGAGCAAGATTTATGAAAGAATTAAAACCTCGGTAAATGTGGGAAATAGATAAATTCCAAAAAAATAATCTCTTAAATTGGCAACCAGTTCTTTTTCTCTTTGCTAAATGTGTTTAATAGCTATAGAATCGTTCTAGTCTACCTTCTCTCGATCTCCTAGTCAGTGTTTATATCTACAGGCACCTTCATTTGATATTTTGTTGAGTTCTAACTTGGGGGTTGCAGTTCCTGACATGTACATACTTAAAGCTAGTGAGCAAAAGGTCTGAGGTAAGTAAATTGCTACTGTGTTTGGCCCATAAAATACAGTCAGTGTGTCCTGTGAAGTGCTTTAAGACGTCTTGATGGTGTGAAGAGGCGCTATATCAAATGCAAATATTATTATTATTATAATTTCGTTTGTATTCCTTCGGATGGGGTGGAAAACGTTATGCATCCAAAGTAATAAAACGACGTGTGCCATCCACACAGAGGGTTTTGCTGTCGCGATGGAATAAATGTTATTTTAATTTTCATTGTCAGACAAGCTGTCCCTCAAGCAATCCCCTACATCAAGTCAGCTTCTTTGATATTATTTCAAGCAAAACAATGGTAAGAGTTGTGACTCCACTGTTATAATTTAAGTCGCATTGCATAGTTATTATGAATTTACGAAGCCTCTCGAGTGGAATCAGACAAGTTAATCTGCAGACGGGGTGTTTCACATGAAGCGGTCTGGCTGTGTCAGTGCTCTCTCCCAGCCTCGCTGGGATCACAAGGTGCTGATCAGTTCCCTCCACCACACACTCTGACCCCGGCATCGGGAATGTTTTATTCCAGTTGAGCGGATTTGCTCGAGTGTGCAGTGGCGGTGTCTATGTGCTTTCCTGCTGGGTTGATTTCCTTTCCTGGGACAGCTCGGAATAGGTGAGGAGATTCCCTGACATCCCTCTGAGACAACATCTCCGCCGAGAGTTTTGCTCTCCCCTGTCCATTCTCTCACACTGGGCACTTAAAAGATTTCCAGGCTCCTGGCCACTCTCACTTAGATCTATGTGTGCTGTCTTCTCGTACAAAGAGGCACTTGGAGCCCAGATTAGTAGGATTAGAAGAGATTCACATATGTCCAGTTCAAGCAATTGGTATTCAAAGCTTTACATTTCCAAATGCCACCAAGAGAGAAAAAGGAGGGAAGGGAGTTTTTCTCCAGAATTCTGCACAGTCCTAAGTGGCAGCGCTGACCCGCCACACCACAAGCAGTTTAAGGCGACGACTGCATTGCATATATGCACTATTTACTAAATTTCTCCATCTCACTGGTGAATATATGTAAAACACGATGCAGATAACATGAGGTCCTCGTTATTTGTATGTTCCGACAAGTTCTAAGTGTTTCCGTTTGCTGTGCAGAGCAAACTTATGCTGTTACATAATGGGACCAAAATCCTCAATTTTCTCTCAGCATTTACTTTCAAATTTGCTCTCAGCGTTTCAAGTGAAAGGAATATTATTATTATCTGTGTGTGCAAAGCGGGTGCGGTCATAAGGGACAATTTTAAACGACCATGATTGTAATTTTCGTTGCATTAGTTGAAACTCCTATTGGTTTAGGAAGTGTGTTGTAAATCACAGACAGCACAAACCAGGCGTGTTTTCTTCACCTCATTTAGTTGCAATGAATACATTCAAGTATCTATGAGTGTGCATGCATCTATTGGTAAACCGATATTCTTATTCAAGAGTGCAATACCGAACCTTACATGTGTAACCAACAAGAATCTTACCTGTGGGCTTCAGTCGATAGAAAAGAACAGTCGTAACTATTGAAACTATAAATTGAAGCTGCAATACGTGTTAATGGGTGGAATCTACGGTTTCCAGCTGGTCAACCATTATAAAGTTATAGGATTTTACAATTAGCATTCGAGTGTCACTCCATCTTTAATATGGAAAACGCGAGTTATTTCGTAGCATTGGATACAGTAAACTGCTCATCTGCTTCTGTGAAATAGATCATTTTAAGGACTCTGACTTGTTATTTGGAGGGTCGGTGGCTGGTGCCCCTGTTTCTGGTTTCGGGGTGTGAATCAGGAAACGTGCAAGATCACAACAAAAAGCGAGGGGAAAACAAACAACAAATCCTAATTGAAAACTATCCCAAATAAAGTCTATTTAACAGGATTTCAGGGCAATATGATACAAGCGCTACACTTCGCTGAGATATTCCGTTTGATCGAATCAATTTCTGGACAAATGAGGGCTAAACCCACGTTAACTGTTTGCATTCTGTAACTTTTTCCAGGTTATTAAAGTTGGTTGGGCTGAGTTGAAAGAGCATTTTCTTTCAATGATCTGTCTGTGTACTTATCGCTGTGGGGACCAATCTTTCTTGCCTGGTCTGGGCTGGTGCAGCAGCCGGGCAGTCGGGAGCAGGTCACTGCAGTCCAACCACAATGAGCAAGAGGAGAAAATCATCCCAGTAAAATTGGGAGATTGAAATGAAGACACCACCCCGTTTTATATCATTTGATATGTTATATTTTTTATGTCTAAATTATATATAATATTCAATGCTAATACTTGAAACTGGTGGAAAAGTGATTGTGCAATGTTCCAAACAGCTGCGCAGTTTATTCCAACATACAAATCAACCTGGTGGTGAACAGTTAGACTTGATTTTATCTATTGAAGTATAAGATTAAGACTCAATGATTGTTTGGGGGTCTGCGATGTGCGTTTTTTTTAAAAAAATACTTTATCACTATCGCATCCCCTCTCTCCTCCTCTCACCCACTCGCAAGTTTTCTAACCCCGTGTGAATGTTTGCATTAAGAATGAATGAGAGCCTAAGAGAAATCTTACAACTCCGGTCTGGCTCCGTTTCTCTCTACCTTCAAATTGGGCGCTGAAAGAAACGGTGACATAGATATAGAAACACACATACATATACATAAAAGGCAAAATACTGCAGATGCTGTATATATATATACATAATATATATACATTTTTCAGAAACAACTACACGAGCACTTACCCAGAGCGCACACACATACACATATATAATATATACAGTATATAGATACATCCAGACGGAGACAGAGACAACACATGTGTGTATTGATCTGAACCCTTCACTATCTGTCTTGGCGGATTTGGAACAGTCGTTAAACACATTCCTCTAAATGTATAACCCGTTTAAAATGTTGGCAATTAACTGAACAGAAGTTCACTGGCCTTGAGGGTGTGTGTGTGTCTCTCATCAGCCCTAATGCTACCGAGCCGTTAAGTTCACAAAAAGCTTCAGCAAAACTTCTCGGATGTGATCGATGCTGTGATTAATAAACGGAATTAAACAATCCCTGAAAGTACACCAGTTCAATACAGAGTCCCGTGTTTATCGGGAGTGTGTGTGTGTACCATGCATTAACTCCATAAACTAGTTATGTTCATGCTTGTTGTCTATTCCACATATCTAAGAAATGACCCCCCAGCACACACACACACACAATGCAGAAGCGTCCATACAGATTGTTGTACTATAGGCATTAACATAAGCAATGCCTTAAATATTACTGACCAGAGAGGACTGTTTCTCTGTGTTAGTGTGACATCTACATTTATTGTGCAAGTCCCTTGTCCTGCAGTTTCTCTCTCCCTCTCTCTCTCACTCTCTGGGGTTCTGCAGTTTTCGGTCGCTGGGAGGCGTTTCTCTTTCACTTGCTTTGCTACATTTCCACCCACAGATTCCCCATCGCCTTGTCCCATTCTGTGAAGCGAATCGCGCTTTTAGATAACAAATATTTCATTAGAACCTACCACCTTGTACTATGGACGGTTATCCCGCTGTCGCTGAAACAGATGCGTTGTTTTTTAAAATATACGTATATATAAATCCCCTAAAATTAGTCGTTGGTAAGAAAATATGAAAATTAAAAACTAGAATTAAAAACGAGATTTGCAAAGTTCATGTCATTCGGTTACTGTCTGTTGGCTAAACCGCTGTGATATCTTTGCGCCGATGTCGAACAGGTAACCTGAAATGCAACGCATATGAAAAATGATGCAAATTGTTGGAGCTCTTAAAATATACATTATTGCTTCGGTTATTTTTTTGTCTGAACAAAACAGCAGATCCCCTCCGGTTTTCGAATAACGAAGCCCTTCGCTGATTTAAAATTGTGCGTAAATGTAGCAACTGCTGATTTATCCGATGGACAAACTTTAAGCCCATTCACATATTGCTCTTTAAAGGGCTTGAATGCGAAACTGCTGTTCGATACGCGCAGCATAACATTGTCTCCCCTTTCTCTCTCTCTGGTTTCAAATCGTCCGTGGCAGGGTGTCCCATAAAGAAAAAAACAATGAATATGAATAGGACATAGCTAAATGGGACCGTCAAAGCTGCGCCGCCCTCAATGATCTCCACGTCATACTAACAAGACCATTATGTATAGGAGGGAGCTTTTGTTTCCATGCTCTCTGCCACCTCTATAAAAAGCTTCTTTTAACACCACATCTCGTTCAACATCACAACTGGACAAGAGGTCCAGCCTGCTTTGGAGTTGTGCAAAAGCCCGAGCTTTGCAGGAAACGCTGTGCTCTTTTTTTTTCTTTGCACCTTTCTCGTGCTCGCGTTGGAGGTTGGCATCCAAACGAGGTCTTAAACTGTTGACCAGAGGACATTCCATAGAAGCGAGAGGCGATAAGATGAATTCAGACTCCAGCTCTGAATCCAGCAGAGCTTCCTCGCCAGAGATGGACGAGATGTATCTGAGAGATCATCACCAACACCAGGACTCCAGGATGAATTCCGTGTCCTCAACGCAGAACGATCTGCTGCAGAAGCTCGCCAACGACCACCACAATTTCAAAAGATCTGAAGAGAAGCAAGGAGGCAAGTTCAAAATAAAAAAGCAGCTCTCTGAGCAAGACTTGCAGAATCTCCGGCTGAAGATCAACGGGAGAGAGCGCAAGAGGATGCACGACCTGAACCTGGCGATGGATGGCCTCAGAGAGGTGATGCCTTACGCCCATGGACCGTCAGTGAGGAAACTTTCCAAAATCGCCACTTTGCTGCTGGCCAGAAACTACATCTTGATGTTGTCGAACTCTCTGGAAGAGATGAAAAGACTAGTAGGGGAGATTTACGGCGGCCATCATTCTGCTTTCCATTGCGGGACGGTAGGACATCCTGCTGGGCACCCGGGACATTCCACATCTGCCCATCAGATCCACCCCATCCTGGGCACTGCCCTGACCTCCTCTCCCTCCCTGTCGGCAGCCCTACCCGGGATCAGCGCAGTGAGGCCCCCTCACACACTGTTGAAAACGTCCTCAGCTCCTCCAGTACCGCTAGGAAGCACCTTCCAGCACTGGGCAGGTCTGCCATGTCCTTGTAGCGTCTGCCAAGTGCCACAGCCACCCCACGTTTCAACCATAAGCGCATCCAGCTTGCCAAGACTCTCTACAGAAGCTAAAGACTTACTGAAGTAAGCTCTGAATTTTGCCAGCTGTGACTGTTGTTCAGAATGAGACGCCGTGTTGTATAAGAAGGCTGATCGTGTTGAGTTGCATTAAAAATAAGACTGTCCTGGGTTGCTGCTTAAACCCGAAATTACCAGCTAACATCAACAGCCAGATCCGATTGCATGCATGCATTAAACAAAAACTAATAATAATAATCTGTGAATTTTATTTTCCAAACGGTATCTCATGTAGCCAAGACGTTATCAAAATGCATTTCCCTGCAACAAAGGGTGAGGGGGTGGGGGGGGGGGGGGGGGGGTGGTAATTTAAGTATTTCAGAGCCCTGTTTCTGTGACTGTATAAAATGAAATCCACCGGGGCAGAAGTATGGGGGACAGTGCAAATGGGAACGAGAGCGAGCGAGACAGACAGACAGACAGACAGACAGGAGCTGGTGTTGTCAGTGTTGGAATTTCTCTAGTGCCAGAGGTAATGAGATTGCTAGTGTTTAGTTGGGTGCTCGTCTGTTGTCCATGTTCCCCCAGATCCGCATGGCTTGTGATAAACAAATTCGTTGCAAAAAAACAAAATCTCTTGTTCTTCGACATTTGCTGCGACTATTTTGTTACACATCGAAGACAACACTCGTGTCTTTTATTTTTGTATTATCTCGACGACTTATGGATATATTTATTAACACCCGGTGTTCCCCGAATGATCGCGTTTCAATAAAACCCGTTTAAAAAACCCGAGCGGAGGAAGCAGTCTCAGTTTGTTGTTGGTTGTTAACTGTTCATTCGCACACCGACTCTCCACCCGACCTGAGGAGCAGCCGCTTTTCTGGCTGCTTCCTGGGAAACTTTGAACGTTTAAACGTTGAAGAGAGGTCACCCGACATTAATGCAAGGATTATTATTATTATTATTATTTAAAATTATTTTTTGGTGAAATAATACGACAGCCCGAGATCATCTCTCACTGTTTGAATTCAGTTCTTTCGTATGATTTGTTTCATCTAAGCCGTGCTGCTGCTGCTGCTAATAATAATTTCATACTGGGGCGATGGATGCAATAATAATCGTTGCATTTGGGAGGACAGCTCAAAGCGCTTCACATGATGTGCTGTAAAGTGCACTGACTGAAGGCGAATGCAACGTGATGGAGGGCAATTCATTCACAGTATTAAAGGGCTCCCGATCCCGCAGTGGTTTGGGGGATACGGGCTTTATTATCACGGGTTGCACTCAATAAATGTAGTCTGTGATTTTTTGCTGCCACACTTTATGTTAGATGATTGACAGGAAAGTTGGTCAAAGCCGTGGTGTGCATTCACTTTAGGAGAGGTGCATTCAGGCACCTTTATGTATAAGTACAACTGCGTATGATGGTATTTTATCAATGTAACTGTAAATGGGATTAAACCCTTGTAGGTGGGCAGGTGCAGTTGTAATAAATCCGTCTAATTTCGTCCGTAAATCCTGTCATCTCACTTTTCATAAGGGCAGGTCAGCGCCCCGGCCTGGACCTGCACTTGTGAGTCAAATACCATCAGCAACATCAGTGCATCTCAGCCCCAGTGAGTACAGTTACTGTGTGACATGATGTTTGGGGCAAAAACTCTGCACCGACGATGAAGGCTGAGGAATGGGAAGTTCAGATTTCTCCATCCCATGTCGTTGATCCGATTAGTCTTTGGAAACCTGTCGTGGCGTCCTCCCCCGCTGCTCTCCTGGTTTGGAAAGGCTTGTGGCTTCGCGTTATGAGCAACTTGCACGGCTCTTGGTTCGCTGCGACCCTTTCAAGTTCAAGCCCAGCAGCTTCAGGAGGACTCAGCCCTGGGGGCTGTGGGCTGTGGGCTCAGAGCAGCGCTGATTTAGCGAATGGTAACACGAATTCCTTTCACCTAATTGGTAACACGGTTTCATTTCACCGAAAAGTAATGCGGATTTCACCCAAAGAGGCAGACTTGCCTTCGGGTTGTTGCCAATGCCTTGAAAGATGAAAATAAACGCTAGTGATCTTTGAACCATGTTTGATCAATGCTCTCATGGTTTTTGGCGCATCGCACATTTTGAAACAGTGCAGTTCACAACGAACGCACCGCTCTTTCTTTCTTTCTTTCTTTCTTGCTTTCTTGCTTTCTTTCTTTCTTTCTTTCTTGCTTTCTTGCTTTCTTGCTTTCTTGCTTTCTTTCTTGCTTTCTGCTTCTTATATCTTTTTGGAGGCGAAGTTACTTTATGAACTCCGTCGGATTATGTGTCCGGAATGGGCATCAACGTCGTGGGAGTAAAAATAGTGGCGTTTCGTAACAGATTCGATGTGATGATTATCTCATCGAGTCTGTTTCGAACCATCCCATCGCATCCCCTCTCCTTTACACACTGAGACTTTTGGTGAGACGTCGTTTTATCTCCCTCGTTTTTAACAAGTAATACCTTACATATAAATAAGACATTGGATCGAATCAGAAACGCAGTGATTACCGTTAAGAAAATGACACAAATTATCCTATCAAACACCCCAGAATTTCAAGATGCTATAAATAAATACATGCGCCGAGTTAAGAGATGAATGCAGATGGAAATGCTTTATAATTTATAACCATCTACTCCATCCTGATATTATTCCTGAATGTTTCAATTGATTGTTTTACTGGAGGCGGCTTTGGGCAAAACCTTTCAAATGAATAGCTTTAAATTAAATTCTGGTTTCACTCCCCCCCCACTCCCATCCTCTCTCCTTCCCGTTTCGCCCCAAACCAATTCTTTTAAATCCACGCAAAACTTAGAAAATAAAGTATAAGGAACTCATTTATGATAAAACACGAATTTCCATACACCAAAAGGTTGGGCTGTCGCAACAAATAACCAACCATTTAGTTACAATAACTTTTGCTTTCGCTGTACTTGTCAAGTCAGTTTGTCCCTAAAATCTTAAAGTACAGAACCGTCCTGTGGGGATAGAGCGAATCTGTCTGTTCTATGTTCTTGTGTCTGTGCTAAATTCTGTCATAAAGCGACATAAATCAGTTTTCTGGTTGCATCTGTGTAGATACCAAACCATGGGCAGTTTAGCTTCACACACTATTGAAACATGACTAGCCAGGAAAGCACAAGTCCCAACGCCTATGTTTAATAAATAAGAAACCAACTAAAAAAACGTCCCTCGACTGGAAATGAAGGCGAATCCGGACCAATTCAACAGCGCATAAACAAAACGGATTACTACAACTCCGAAGTATGGAAGTGATTGATGGTGAGGCAGTCACAAAGTGCCGCACTGTTTCATTTACTGCGCCATTTGCTACTTGTATGAAGTTTAGAGTAACTGGGCGAGAGGGTATGTGTTTGCAGAGATTACAAACTAATTGTTCTCTGTGAACAATGAAGGGGAACACATTAGAGAGACACAGAGTGCGGGTTTCACAGCCGTAGATTTAGAGGAACCGTAATGCAAGATTATGCATTCCATCCACTTGTAATGTCATGGAAATGAGGGAGGGAA
The DNA here is from genome assembly GCF_018977255.1 of Callorhinchus milii. Lineage (NCBI taxonomy): Eukaryota > Metazoa > Chordata > Chondrichthyes > Chimaeriformes > Callorhinchidae > Callorhinchus > Callorhinchus milii. The sequence goes on along the minus strand of NW_024704744.1, from coordinate 45,644,163 downwards.
TTGTCCCTATTGTATGTTTATAGATGGGAATCCCCTTGTTCTGTTTTCCCCAGATTTACTGTTAACACCGTGAGCACAATAAAAGGTTTGCAACTAACATTTTGGTTTCGCTGCAAAACAACACTGCGGAGCAGCAGAGGCGCAGAATGGACTGGCAGATGGAGCAAGATTAACTTTATGCAAATGTGTTCCTTTTGCTTATGGCATTAGCTAGATTACACCAAATAATTTTCATTTTTTTTTACTACCCAGACATATATAGCTCAGAACCATTGCAGCTGTTGTCTTACGATACAAACATCTAAATAAATGCTGTTCATTTGGGGTGATTTCGTTTAATATCGTTTTGATTCCGAATCGAAAAGTTACAAAAATGCGATTCAGTTTCAAATACAAAAGCACAGAATAATGATCTATGTCCCCCCCCCCCCCCCCCCCACTGCAAATTATAACAGTCTTTGTTTACGATCAATGCAATACTGCTTTCCTAGAGAAAACTAAACTGTATATTTTAATATCAAAATAATGTTAAAATTACAACCGTTAACAGTAATTTGCGGACACTGCTTCCTTAACGAATACAGCCTCCAGTGATGTTACACACGTTTCACTGTGGTGTGTGTTGAAATCTATGGCAAAGCAGTTTGCATTTCACTGAGCAGTCCATTGAAGTCATTTTAATTTTGCAAAGGATACGTGCGATTTTCAGGAATCTGTTTACTGACGTCTCCTCTTGCACATAAAATCACCAACTGGGGTGTTTTCGAATAAATCAAATTGATTCGAAATTGACCAGAAAATACACACTTTACTATTCTATTGTTGTGTTGATCCGAGGGCAAAAACAATGCTGAACGTTTTCCCAAAAGGACAGACTTGCTATGGACTTTATATATCATCTCTTTTTTAATTTACGAAAGAGAGATCATTTAATCTCTGAACTATCGGGTAACACGTTTCCAGATCGTTTTTAAAGCTTCCAAAGCTTTGGGTTTTCTTGCACAGCTTTTCCCACAAAGTCCAATCGAGGCATCTGCAACAATACATTTTGTTGTCAACCAGAGGTGAAAAACCTTTGACTGACAAAATCTTGCAAAACAATTCAGCAGCAAATGGTCATATGTATCATGTCGGGCCGCTAAATTGATGCACCTACCCATTCTGTTGCCATTTCTGTTATCAATTCTGAAAAGATTAATAAAAAATAATTCATAAGAAAACCCCGTCTTGGGAAAATGAATATATGTGAGTATTTTTTTTGTGTGTCTTGAAACAACTTGACAAAACGGCCCCGATGAATCTCAGCAGTAACTGTCAGATCATGTTTGTTGACTAAGTGGATAAATCTATTAAATTAGTTGCAAAATGTTTCGCTGCTTTCCGTGAATCCTCAAAGGACACACCTGTTTGCTGAGCAGTTTTTAACCAGCTTGTTAAGCAGCTCTGACAGATCAAAGGATCCGGGCGATACACATGAACTTCAGCAATAGGCTCGCCTTGAGCAGGAGCTGCTGTCACACCGGGCTTGTGCCAGGAGCATTAAGCCTGCAATTGAAAATAAATTTTATTTGAATAAGTACCTCCGCCTGATCAGAGGGTTTGCCGACCCTGAAACAAAGGCAGTTGGAGATAACTTATTGACTCAATTGACAGCCTGAATGCAGTTCATTATGCTTGCCCACTCTCACTAAAATGTGACAGGTTTTAAAAGTGAATTAGGTGGCAGGTGCACGAACCATTTTTCTTTCTCCCTCGGGAGAACAGAGGACCAGATATCACCTGATTCCACGCTCACCAGAATTTGGCTTCCCCCATCCCAGCCTCTCCTCTCTGCCTACCCCTCCGGCCCTTAAGTAAGACGAAACACGCTAAGATATACTTAGGCAGGGCAAACATTTTGCTGCATGATTTTCAGCAATGCCATTTAGCTTCTTGTTATAACTTTCGGAAAACGTTGCATTGCCTTTTCCAAAGCAGATGGTGTTCACTAGTTGGTCACAAATGGCTGTCATTGAGTGTTTGTCTGCCTGCCAGTAACTCACAGCACAGAGCCCCTCAGAGAGTGTATCAGCACTTGCTCTGCTGATAGCACAATCGTAGCAAATGAACTGCCCTCTCTTGTCAATCACAAGATGGTGTTTCCCGAACATCACTTGGAAGGAGGACTGGTGACAGCAGTTGTGAGCTGAGTTGCTGGGACTTCACTGCCTTTTGCATCGGTTTTAAGTTCAGCGTCGTTATTGCATTGCATCCCAATCGTGTGCCCGGTTTATCAGATCAACGAGTTTCAGAAGGGGAAAAAAAAATCGCTGCAGCAGAGATCACGAAATTGACATTCGCAGTTGTAATATTTTTTTTAAAAAAGGAAGTTTATATTTTAATTTCACCGCAGCTCTCTGCACACATATGCATTTTAACAGGGTTAAAACTGTACTGTCCTGCTTGGTTGATATTTTCCTTTTTGAACTGAAGTGAAGGGGAGGAAATTTTGATGCAATATCCTCCTTTTTATACATTCTAGTTTAAATTGAATAAAAAGTATTCGTTGACTGATAGACTCTTCTAACTACTTGTTCTGTAAATTTAAAGAAACAAACATATTTGGGTGTAGAGGTGTAATGAGATGTGTTGCCCATCTATGATAGGATAATTAAAACATATTGCAATTGTCATGCTCCAATTTCAGACATTAAGGTGTAGCTAGTCTGTATTTTTTCTACTTGTACGTTCCCAGCGAATCAAGCATCAGTATTGAAATTATATTGTACCCAAACGTTTTAAATGTAATATCAATTTATTCACAATCATAGAAATGACAGGATTGGAGGAGACCATTCTGGCCTTCAAGCCTATACAGGGTGTAATCTCATCCACTGGAGCTAACTACTCTAATCCCAATTGCATGCTCTTTGTCTAATCTCTTTTATCTTCCTCTTCAAATGTTTATCCAATTTCCTTTTAAATGCTGTTATGGTCTCAGTCTCAATAGATACTTGTGGCAAAGCATTCCATGTTATAATAATCCTCCTTTATAACCTCTGGTTAAACTCTTCCAGGGAGAATCCTGAGTTTCTGTATCCTTATTACTGATTTACCAGAATTTTGACGATCTCTTTTGGACCTTCTTTTAACCTACTCTGTTCCAATGAAAACAGATTCATTTTTTTAACCTATCCTCAGAACCTTTCATCCCCATATCATCTTTATGAACATATGCAGAACCCAATCCATGGCTTTGATTTCCTTTCTGTAAATGGGATGCCTTGAATTGCACAGTCCTCCAATTGTGTCCAATTAACTTCTTTGACAAATTTAACTGTACTTCCTCCTTTTTCTATCAAATGCTCCAGTATATAAAAAAAATCCATTTGCCATTTATGGCCTTTTCTACCTGTACGGAATCGTGTAGCTCAGTGTTTAGAGCACTTGCCTCACAAGCAAGAGACCTGCTGGGCAAGTTTCCTTACTCCACATGCCTCTGTTTACCTAGCAGTAAGTAGGAACTTGGTTATTAGTTGATTTGCAGATCGCTTTTCCAGGGATACTAATTCCTTCCCAAAAAAATTGATCACTTCAATCCACGACTGTTTGTGGAACACTGCTGGGTGTAAATGGATGCCGTGTTTTGCCCACAAAATATACAGTCAATTCCCTTTACGGCATATTCTGTGAAGCGCTTTGAGAAGTCTAGAAGATGTGATAAGGCGCTATATCAAATGCAAGGATTGTTATTATTTCCAGTTTGAAAAACTGATATACTGTGGTAACTTCACCCTTGGCATTATACTATTTAGGTTAAATATAATTTCTTTGTTCTTTCCCCCCAAAAAAATATTTCATATTTCAGAACATTAAACTGCATCTGGAATTTATCTTCCCATTCTAATCTGCTGCACTGCAGCTCCCTTCTGCATTTCTCCTTAGAGTTTTCCATACCCCTAATTTGGTACCATTAACAAACCTAGAAATTGATCCTATGCCATTTCCAAATCATTAATATAGATGGAAAATAATAGAGGTCCCAGCATTGATCCCTGGAGCATACAACTAACTATACCCAGCTAATCTACAACATATCTATTTACTCTACTATCTACCTTTTTTCTTTCATGCATCCCTCTATTCGTGTGTATCTAGGACATAATACTTTTCATTAGTTAGGTATATCTAGTCTAGCAGGTGACCCTAATGTCTTAGTGCACCTGGAGGCAATGAGAGCAAGCTACAAACAATATGACATGTGTGTTTGTACAGCACTACAACAACTTGCTTTATATAGTCCTCTTCACATGGATGTAGTCCTCTTCCATTGTTGATTCAGAGCACACTCTAAACATCCTAGTAATTTTGACATAATGTATAAACCCTTTACAATGATCACAGATAGATCTGTTTCAATATTATTTCTTAAACACAGAAACAATTATTTTGGTGACAGAATGACAAGGTAGATGAAGATTGGATTTTTTTTTGAAGAAAGCTCGTAAGAGATATTTAAGCAAAAATTTGTAAATTCAAAGCCATATTTTAACTTTACTTATTCCTGAAAGTTAATATTGCTTGGTTTGCTTCTTTTTATCATTTGACTACAGAAAGGAAGCAATGATCAGACCTTAGCACCTGTCTAAAAGATGGTGTTGATGCAATTGTAAGTGATTCATGCTCAGAAAAGAGTACATGTGAAAAGGGTGTTTAGATATGTTATACCAGATGTTTTCCAAAGGATATTATTATTTATATATGAAGTCACTTTAAAATAGGTTATAACAGTCAGCCATCAATCACCTGTTATTAATTTGAAAAGTCTAACAAATATTTGTAAAACATATTTGTGATTTGTGCTGTAAACATTTATTTTTCATAAAAAAGCATTTTATTTAATAACAAACACAAAATATATATGCATTCTTACAAACAACTATGTAACTGAGTGTGAAATATACTAATACAAAGATAAATTAACCATGTCTTATGAACAATAAATACTAATAATAATATTCCTTGCATTTGATTTAGTGCCTTACCACATCATCAAGATGTCTCAAAGTGCTTCACAGGATATGCTGTAAAGTAATGTGACTGTGTATTTTATGGGCAAACATGTCAGCCAATTTGCACATAGCAATAATAATAATAATAATGTCCCACAAACAGCCATGGACTGAGTTACCAATTTTACTTGGCAGATTGTCGCCCAAGAAACCGGAAGAAACATCCTTCTCTTTTTGAATAGTAACATGGGATCTTCAACATTCACCTGAACAGGCAGACAGGACCTTGGTTTCATCCGAAGGACAGAGATGAATCTCAGAAAGAATGAAAAATGAATGTCAGCAAATTTATGTCTTTATTTAAACATAGTTCAACTGGAGAAAAAATAATCATGCACATTTTTTATTCACAACCACTGGATGTTATGATGGTACCATTTACTTTTAAGCCAGATAAGAGCATCTCAAATGATTTTCAGACTGACCTTCACTGTTGATTTTTATCTTGGGGCTGTAGTTTGGTTGATGCATTGTCCCCTTTTAAAAATCCTTTTTGGTGAATTTTGTTACCGTCAACTAGCTTGCATTTATATAGCCTTTATGAAGGATAGCATCTCAGAGTGCTAAAGGTCAAAGTGAAGGATCTTGCTACTGGGAAGCAAACTCAGTTTGTCGCTCAGTTTTAGCATCAAGCATTATCATGTCAGATAACGTTTTGAAGTCTTACTCTGCAAGATTAGTTCCCCAACAAAGAGTGTTCCCCCACACTGCATAACTGTATAATTTTCAAAACAAATCATCCCATTTGGCCTCCTCCAATTGGCTGCCGCTTTTCGCCCACAAAACATACAGTCAATTCACTTTACAGTATATTCTGTGAAGCGTGAAGTGCTTTGAGACGTCTAGAAGACTTGATAAGGTGCTATATCAAATAAAGGATTATTATTATAATATTATAATAATATTATAATAACTTACAGGCAGAGCAGAAACCATTGTGTCGCATAGAAATTGACTTGTGTTGGTCTGCACCTATCCTTATATTCCCCAAAGCTGTTGTCAGTATGATACTTATCCACTTATTCATTTTTGAAAGAGTTAATTGAAGTGGCACAAGCTGATTTTGTGCAGAGTCTGTTTCTCGTATTTACAACACTGAAGGGGAAAAAATGTTCTAACATGAGTGGGATTTGACTCCATGGCTTATTCTCTCTCATAACCTCATGTTCTTGAGATTATGCTTTTGCTGCAAAACAGCAAGCAGCAGGCCTTGCAATCACTGAAATAATGTGTAGCCAGGCATATCACAGAACTCAGGACAGCATGTCAATTGCAGATTTTTGCCACTGTGTTAAAATCAGCCAGCATTTTTGGCAAAGTCTCAATCACTTCACACAGCTAACTGGGAACATGATTTAGGGGAAAGCTAAGGAGGGTGGGGTGGGAGGGATATGCCCCAAATCAGGTCGAAAAAATAGGTCTAAAGGTAAGAGTTAAAGGGGAGGCAGAATGACTCTGGGATAGCGTTCCAGAGATAGGGGGCAGAATGCTAAAAGCTTATACACTAATGGAGGGGTGGATTGGGAGGATGGTGGGTGGGGGGGTGTCATAAAGTAAGTAGGTGTTTGTTGAGCAGAGGGAGTGACTGGGTAATAGGGTTACAGGAGGTTGCAGAGTTTGATAGAGGTGAGGCTTTGGAGGGATTGAAAGTGAAGACAAGGATCTTGAATTAGATCCACGGGGGAATAGAGAACCAGTGGAGCCAAGCGAGGATGGCAGTGGTGGGCTTGCAGAGCATGGTGCGACTGGAGAGTTCTAGATGGTACAGATAAATACTTAATAAACTAATGAAATCTTTTTAATAGCAGTTATAGACTTCACACTGGAAAAGAGAACTCTGAGGAGAGACCTTACTGAAAGAGTATAGGTAAACTGAACTTCAATGCTGCAATATGTTTCACATGGTAATATGGTCAAATATGTTCAAACCAATCTATAATAAGGATCAGAAGCTAATTTTAATTACTTTACACAAAGAGTGGTGAATTTGTAGAACAATCTACCTTCACCAGTTCCAGTGGAGCTGGAGCAGGTAGATTGTGTCAGCAAATTTACAAAGGAATTATACAGATATTTGGCAAATCAATTTAGGGTATGGAGATTTAGGACTGACCATATGGACTGCAAAGGTCTTTCCCGGACATGCACATCCAATGTTCCTATGTAAGGATTAATGTTAAAATGTCTTGGCTGTTTATTATTTTGAAAGGAGGGTAGAGAGATTATGTTGCTGCAGTAACACCCTAGAACACTCTAACCTGTTACAATAAGATCACAGCAGAAACCCACTCCCTCACTCCTGCCAAACAACAACAACAATTGTACCTTTCCATAGGGCCTTTCACATCAGGAAGACGTCTCAAAGTACTTCACAGCGATACCTGGGAGCCTGGGGTGGGGGGAACTGAGGAAAGCGGAGCAGGGGAACGGTGGCCAAAAATGCAGTTGAAAGAAAGGTCTTAAGACAGTTTTAAAACTGGGAAAGAATAGGGCAAGGTGCAGCAACTCCTGGTTGGAGTTCCAAAGAGGAGAGACAACATGGCTGAAAGCTCGCCCACTGATGATAGGGCAGGATGGATGAGGGACATGAAGCTGGCTGAGTGGAGTGAGCAGCTGGGGCAGTAGGCTTGCAGGAGGTCACAGAGGTAGGCAGGGGCAAGCGACAGAACATGTTCCAGTTATTTATAATAAATGTATGCTTCTTTTATGAAATTACATAGGAACACAAAGATATAACTTTCTACACATTCAAAACACAGTCCTCTTTAGGTTTGGTTCTTCCCGTAGTAGAATACAACAGAATGACAACAATAGCAATTTGCATTTATATCGAATCTTCACATGGGTAGCATTTCGGAGCGCTTAAAGTCATACCATAGAATTGCTTCACTGGAGGTAATAAGATAACATTGCTTTTACAATATTCAATTGTTTAGATACTACTTAGCAGCAGATTGGTTTGTAGTGACATAAAGATAATGTATGAAATGTATGTTGTACACAGAGTAGATGTACCCACTGCAGACCTAATTCTAACACTCGTTAGAATTGGGTCTGCAGTGGGTACATCTACTCTGACAGTTTACCTACTCTTGTGATTCCCGAGTACCTGACCCAACTGTCCAGCACCTTGGGACATCCTCCCGATGTGAAAGGCGCTCTATAAATGGAATCTTGTTGTGTTGAGATAAAGAAGCTCTAGGAGTTTACCTTGTGTGAACTCAGAAAACCTGTATCTACGCTATGCTAATAATAGATTATTGGGGCTCTGCTTCGAGATGCTGTCCTGTATAAAGGCCCAATATAAATGCAAGTTGTTGTTGTAGAGGCAGGACTCGCCTCCAATAGCATATCTTTTATTGGGAAGCATAAGAATCATTTTGAGAGTTGATACAACTTTTGCTGTTGATAATTTTAGAAATAATATTTATTTGAGAAAGTAGGAAAATAAATGCAATATTTGTAAAAAGTCTTGACTAACTCATAAAGTGACATCCCCACGTTTAAATTTAGTTGTTCAAATTGAGTTATCTTGGGTCAACTTTGAGTATAAAATATGCTGATTGCTCTGGCCCATCACTCAAATAGTGATTACCAAGTGTAAAGTGGGGCTGCACAAACAAGACAGAAGATTTTGCTTTTGCTTGTAGACAGGACTTATGCTCCTGAGTGAAAGAAGACCATTACCGACTGAAATCAGAGATGATATCAGAGATTAGATGACCATATTGGCTGCGTCCCAAGGGAAGTGTGCAAAATGAATCAGATTAAATGAAATTGATACAGTGAATACTTAATCAAACAGACAAAGGTAGTCTGCACAGCTAATTAGGGGCAAATAGTGTGTCCCTCTTGTACCTCATTTAACTGACAAATTGTGCAGACAATTTTAATGGTAAATCTGTTTAGCAAAGAGATGGCTGATCAGCTGACAGCTTGGCAAAATGTGGTTTCTGCAACACCACATGATGCTTATGTAAATGCTGCCTGAACAGCTGATCTCTGCTCTGACACGCTCTGTTTCAGCCAATGTCAGATGGGGCTCTCACATGTACTTTGCTGTAAACTTTCATCTTCCCAGTTTATGGCATCATTTTAATCGCAGCAATCTAGGCCAATTGAGACTATCTTATTTTGAATTACGATATACAGAGTACTTGCTCTGTTGATCAAGCATCCAAGGCTATGCAATAAAATAGGAGCCAAAGCTGTATGGCAAATACATCCCTAATCCTTGCATTATAGATTTATTTACCTTACAGAAAGTCTCAAATCACTTCACAGGAGTTTCAAATAAGAACTCCTTCCAGACTCCACTCTTATACAGTTTATCTCTAGAGTAGATTGTCTGAGGGTTCAGAACTGGACACAGTTTGCAATTGCAACATTAAATCCTTAATGAGGAATCCTGTTAGAAATCGCTGCATTTAGACCATTCCATGTTATAACAAAAAAAATTATTTGGGATTTTAAGGTAGTAATTCAAGGTAAAAATTCTGCTAACATGTTTAATCCACTTGGGCTTCGTTATTGTGTTGACCGTGATCAACCACTCTTTTGAATGTCTGTGCTTGTAAATTGTTGCCAGCTATCCGATGACCTATTCACACTGACTTAAAAATAATCGTTGCATTTGATATAGCACCTTATCATGTCATTGAGATGTCTCAAAGCGCTCCACAGGCTACACTCTAAAGTGAATTGACTATATTTTGCGTGTGAAACGCGGTAGCCAATTGCACACAGCAGTGTACCACAAACAGTTGTGGATTGAAGTTTTGAGAACTTCAGCTTCATTTGTGATACAGAGTTGAACTGGTTCACTGACTTATTTCTGTCCACATGGGAAAAGCTGGCACGTACTGGGAAAATGTGTTGAGAGTGCACTGCCATGGGAAAATTCACACCAGTTTACTCTGTTTAAGAGCAGGCTGGGTTGGAGGTGTTGTATTTTATTATAAAAGGCCAATGACACTTTCAGATGAAGGTTTTGAGCTGGCTAGATTGCAGGAACAGACAGAACAGATTGATCTGAATTGGTACAATGGTACACTGTATTGATGTCCTGACTGCCTGTTCAGGTAGGCATTCATGATCCTGTGGCATTAGTTAAAAAGAGAAGGGCATTTCTCCTGTGTCCTGGGAACTATCCTCCAGAAATTGTTGGTCATTCACTTCATGGCTGTTTAAGGGGCATTGCTGTGTGTAAATTAGTTGCCACCTCACAGTTATTACTCTTGACAGCAATTACCTATGAAGCACGGTGAGGCATTTGGACATTACAGGATCTAGATCAAATTCAAGGATTATTATTATCAAATTCAGTCCAGTTTAGTAAATGCAGCACCAGGATGCTAATGTACTCCTGCTTCACTTCCGGTCAGATCCTCAAAAGACAAGGGTCTGAGAGGGCTTCCACATTGTCTTGGCTTCAGTGTAACAGCTGGACCTGAAGTCATGTGAACGAATTCCAGTTAACCTCATTACTGACACCAGTCTGACAGCCCCTTCCCTCGGGGCCAGTAACGAGGGTGATTTGCATGTGGTGTGGAAAGCGAGTTTCACACGTTGAGCACTCTGGCTTTATCCCTGGCTTGGAGAGTCCCTGCACATGCTCAGGATCTCGCAGCATAAGAATAAACCATGGTGGGTGCCTAAAGTGGCTAGTGATATCTGGTTCAGTTATAAAGACCTGCTGGTTGTTAGCACTATTAAACTAGTCATTAAACTTCACGCTGCATTATGAGAAGGACATAAGTGAGTGATCTGGATCCAAATCAGAGCCTGCCATGTGTCTTGTTTCTGAATCTCTTGAGATTCATTGAGGTCTGATACAAACAAACTTTTAAATTTAACATGACAATTTCTACTATGTTGAACTTAACATTTACATAGCACCAGGTACTCAGAGGTCATTGTAATCAGTTACTAAAATTGTAATTCTCATTTGTGGGTCTGCCCTGAGCTGTGCTTTGTGCTTGCTGACTTTAACAGAAGTCAGTGTCGTTGTCATGTGAATTGACACCTAACAGACTTTCCTTTGACGCCAAAGTATAAGTATACAGCCTGGGTTAGCAGTAACCAACACTTTCTCTACAGTCAATCAATCACTGGTTATACAGAGGCAACAATGTAATGTTTCATAACAGATTTGATGTGATAATCAGGGAAGCGGCCACATCTCCGGCTGAATATAACGTGAAGTGATAACTATCACATTGCAGAGAATTACAGCCAAACCATTTAATAACCATCACCTGATCTGCAGGGGTAAACAATCATTGATTTTGGTGCAATGTTTTGGTCCAAAGGTGGCTGAAGTATACAGTAGTCACTATTATGCTTTTTCTGCAGTGCCCAGAAGAGCATCGTCCGAATTAATCCAATTCCCAAAATATCCCAAATACACAGTCTCAGCACAAGCTGCGAGTGCTGACAGAATTACACCCTCCAGTATCCCAACACAGCTCTCTAGACTGCACCGGCAGTACTGACAGAGTTACACAGTTCAGTGTCCCAACAAAGCTCTCCAGGTTACTCTGAAGTTAAGGTAATTACCTTCATTCAACCCTTCAAACTACCAACCAGTCCAACATTAATCACAATTCTGCGATCTCTCAATATGATTTCTTGTGCTGGATCGACTTCTATAACAAAGAATTACATTTGATCTTAACCAAAACGCTGTGCAACCATCATTGTTCTTGCCAAAGCGGCAAGCAGATGTCTTTGTTTTTGTCACCTGTCTTTCAGTGCCACTTCATTGGGTACCAACATCATTCACTTTCCCTTTGGTCAATATATAATATTCCTTGCATTTGATATAGTGCCACATCATGTCATTGAGACATTTCAAAGCACTTTACAGGAAATACAGTGGAGTGACTGTATTTTGTAGGAGAAATCCGATAGCATACAGCAATGTCCCATGAACGGCCTGGAGTGAGTAACCAATTTTATTTGGGAGATTGTTGGCCAGAAACCCCTTTCTCTTTCGAACAGTGCCATGGGATCTCTAACAACCACCTGAACAGGCAGATGGGACCTTGATTTAACATCTCATCCGAAGGTTGGGATGGCGCGAAATGCAAGCTAAAAAGATGGAAGAAAAACACAGCTTAAAAAAAAGTGAATGAATAATAAAATCATAGCTGCTGATTACATATCCTTTGCAATAACAATGCGATAACCTCATTTGTATTTGTTTTTATCCTTGAATTCATTAAAGGTAAATACTCTATGCTGTAAAATGTTAGCATTCAATGCATCTCAGTAACCTGGCTCCTAAAACTCAGACACAGAACTGTTCCAGGCAGAAGTCACACTGCATGCTAAAAACGGACAACTGTCCAATTCAATGCGTTATTTGGGATTTGTGCCACTCCTCATGGGCTGCCACCAGATAGGGTGAATAATGGCACTAAATTAGTATCTACCGATAAACAGAAGTGACAGCACTGGTGGCCTCATCCTACTGTGTCAGTGAATCAGTGTACTGAACACAGGCTCTGGGTTAAACGCTTTGTATACATATCGAATCGCACAGAATGTAAGAGCTAAATGCATGTCCTGAATTCAACAAGCTTGTTTCTAGTTTTGCCTATTGTATATGTGCAGGGAACTCACGGAATAGTTTCTGAAGGCACTTACAGTACTTTTGAGAAGCAGTTCTGTCTATCTGTATAACGTTACTCGACTATTCTTTGTTGGATAACTATTTCCATCACTTTCGGGTTTATCACGTTAGCTGTGGCACCATTGAATACACTCGCACTGGGTGCCGTAATAATGCAGTAGAAACAGTGAACAATACAATGCCTTGCTATATAATGCAATCAGCCTAAAGAAAATTGCAAGCTGAAGCAAAAAAAGATATTGTATGGTGCCTGCTGCTGATTAAAACTGACAGCATTCAAATCCGTGTTAATGTCGTCAGAAGCTGAAAGAGCCAAGAAATAATCCCATGTAATTTACTTGGGTAAGAGCCAGGCATATAGCAAATTATTTCAGGATAATGTGTATCTCCCACACTCATTATTGTATTACCCAACAGAATAACACAACAGTGTCGGATAATTTTCAACATTGTATCATAATTTTTTCAAAAAAACACAAATTGTAGTCTTTCTGTTTTTCTCCCTCTACTCTGGTTCCTCTACACTGGTGTTCCTCAATCTTTCTGATACCAGAGGATGGTTCAGTTTATCCGGAAAATTTATGCCACCATTAGCAAATGAGCCTGTCAGGTTAATCTAAATACAGTCCCAAACATACCCCAAATACACAGTCTCAGCACAGACTTTACTGCGAATGCTGACAGGGCTAAATGGTCCAGTGTCCCATCACAGCTCTCCGGGTTACACTGAAGTTAAGGTAATTACCTTAGTCCAACCCTTCAAACTACCAATCAGTCCAAACTTAATGACGATTCTGCGATCTCGCAATATGATCTCGTGCTGGATCGACTTCTATAACCAAGAGTATTTAGAATTGCATTTGATCTTAGCCAAAAGGCTGTGCAACCATCATTGTTGTTGCCATGAGGCTATCACAGATCAGCACAAGTCCTCACAGTGATCATTGACAAAAACTGCTCTGGACCAAACATGGCTTGCTGAGGGGAGGGTGGTCCAGGCCTCTGTCAATGTCACTCTTAACTGATCCTCACAAAGCTCACAGCACTTTACTTCTCTAGGCCCTCACCTCTGCAGCATCGACCATCTCTACTCCCATTCTCCCCCCACCCAACTAAGTTGCTGAGACCCTTGTCCATACCTTCATCAGGTCCAGGTTTGATTCCCAGCAACTCCCTACACTAACTGCAGACCATCCCCCCTCTCTCTCTTTCCCTTCCAGCCACCTTAAGACCTGTCTTTTTCACTATTCTTCTGGTCACCTTACTCTCCCTGCCCCCCAGCTCGGGCTACCTGTCAACTGTGGGAATTGAGGTCTCCAAGCCTTGGCTCTTGCCAACCTTTGCCTAATACTCTCTGGAATTAGGTAAGCAAGATGCGTCCCTCTGGGAAGAGAATGCACACTCCACTACCAACACAGGAATTTCCAAGTCTATTTGGCGTGCATGGAACCATCAATTTGGTTTGACTATCCCTAAGCATGGTCCGAGGTTTCCGTATGTGTCAGACTTTCGTCTGATCAAAAAAAAATGTCTTTACCTTCTCGGCCATTAGGAGAGACTAGCAATTGTTAATCCTTTACTGCAGGTGTCGTCACACATTAGTGCACCAAGGGCTGGGCCCATCCATGTCCACTGTGATACCTGCTGCACCCAAAAAAATCAACACCAGAGCAAAACTTCACTGAGTGTATTATATGAAGTCGTGGATACAGAGTAGTGATTTGAAGGTTTCAGATAATGGTGCTGAAATATTAATTAATTCTTGTGGTTTATGATCCATTCCATGAGAATTCTGCTCCGCCATCACCTTGGATATCCATCGTTTGCTATGTGCTAGTCTATAAAATAATATATGTTTTTCCTGTCTGGTTAAAGGAAGCAATGCACGTATACATCATTCAAAGTACCACCCCAAAGATTGTTGGGCAATAAAAGGTGCACTGGGCAGACCTGATTTTGTTTTATTTGTTAACAGAAATAAAACAGGTAATCTGGAGGAGCTGGTGAGTGCTGTGGATGGATGACAGATGGATGTATGGGGGGTGGGGGTGACTTATTCTTGAGATCACCTAAGCTTTCTGTGCTGTTGTTATTGATCTGTTTGGCAGAATGCAACAGCCCGAGATGCTGACAGTTTGAGTGACTTGCCTGTTGGTGGTGGCTCACTGGGAGGTAGCGACAATGATGGAAAGTGATGGATGGCCCTGACATAGCCCCACCCTAACCACTTAACCACATACATTACAGTAGTTCCTGGAGGCCTGGGCTGGGCATCTGAACAAAGGCTAGAGTAAGTATTCAAATGTGTAAAAACAAAGCATTTGGATCCAACAGAGATTTTTTTACACCAATTTATGGCCACTAATGAGTTGCTAATGTGAAAATAATTTTCTTTTATAACTCTGAATCGCAAGAAATAAAGACAGATGCAGGGAGTCTTTAAAGTGCTCATCATGGCTTTGCAATGACTGATGAAAGATATTCAGGAATGTAAATACAGTCTGGACATTTCACTGTTCAAAAGTGACAGCTACCTCTTGGCACTTTCACCAGTCAACAATTTGCTGTCAGCTCTAAGGCCCAAACTCTGAAACTATTTATCTTGCATAAGAAAGCAAATCAAGTTGAAATGCAAGTTTCCAGATGAAGATGCAAGGAGTGTTTGAATATTCTAACAATGATCAATTGAAATCTCAGACAGTTACTTTGTTTAAAGTGGGGGTATCCTTCCACTTTTTTTGGAAGGGGAAAGATTCTGAAAGATTTTCTTTCCTGATCTTAAAAAGACCAAAAAAAAGGTGATTGACAGCAGTGCAACACACATTGTTTATTTAAAGATTTTAGACAGCTTTTTTAAAAAAAAATTAGATTCAAAGCATATCCTGTATAAGATTACATTTAAATTTCCTGCACATTGAATAGTTCTTTACTTTTTTTCAATCCACAGCCTCCTGCCTCCCCAGTTTACTTTCCTCCTTTCAGAAGCGCAGCTCTCCCTCTGATAATCTGATAATTTACCCAAATTGTCATTCTTTATTTGTGAGACCAGACTATAAGTGTTCACAGACTATGGAACCATGCAAGGGGTATCAAAGTTCAATCCAATTCTGTTCCACATGCAATCTTCCACACTTGCAAACTTTCCAACAGGAGTCACTAAATATCAACCAGAAACATGAACCCTCGTCCAGGGCACTGAGGTAATTGTAGCTCCTCTACTGCTGCCATAGACAAGATCAACTAACTCAGCACACAAACCCAGATCAAACCTGGGACTTTCCTTCTTTGTACTGTTCAGCCTCATACTAGGCAGTGACTTTACTAAATCATTCAAATAGTTGTGATTTGGATAGAACAATATAAATATTTCACCTAAAGATCTTTTGTTAAAAACTTTTGGGAGTTCATAATGGGGCCCACTTTACAATGATCAATGGGAGTTATAATCTGGGTTTTTAAAATTGTATCACCCACTTATAAAGATGTACAGCAAAGATTGCTAAGTTTGGCGAACACAAATGTGGTGCTTGTATCTAAAAAACATTATTTTCTGGTGCTAATTTGTCATTTCTGCAACCACAGACATGCTAGTAGTCCTGTAAATAGTAGTTCATAGTTATAATACACCTGCTTTTTTCAAGCCTCTTTCTTAGAGGCACCAGCAGCTGTCTAGCTCCAGTTGCACATTTGCACCATGCCCATTTTTTCTTT
The DNA here is from genome assembly GCF_018977255.1 of Callorhinchus milii. Taxonomy (NCBI): domain Eukaryota; kingdom Metazoa; phylum Chordata; class Chondrichthyes; order Chimaeriformes; family Callorhinchidae; genus Callorhinchus; species Callorhinchus milii. The sequence goes on along the minus strand of NW_024704744.1, from coordinate 45,627,765 downwards.
CTCCTCAGATGAATCAGCTGGTTCTAACCATTTGTTGCAGATGGAATTAATATTTCAGAGGGGGCTGAGGATGCTCCTCTGAGGATGCCAGTAGTCTATTGATTAGGAGTTGTCATCTCTGCAACCACAAACAAGCAACCATAAAGAGGGGGGAGTCCATAACTTATCCTACTGCCAAATGGTGTCAAAAACTCGTCACAAAGCTACCTTAAATATGTTTCCTCTCCGCATGTCTCATAGCCTTGCAGATAGATGAGGGTTATTGTTTGCTGAAGTAGATAGTCCCAGTTAGTCTCCGATCACACTCTGCTGTTCCATTTTAGCCTTTGGAAGCCATCTAGCTCTCTATACACTCACTGCACTTTGTTTCTTATTAGCTACGACCAGGTTCTTCTAGCTGCTCATAGAAGCTTTTATCTTATGTACAATTAAAGTGCATCTTTCGTCACTGTATGTTTATCAACACTTCCCCCACTGCAAATAAATTTGACATTAGCAAATCCTGCTGTTACCTTTATAAGTCTCAGGTGACCCTCTGGAACTTTAATTTGAATCAGATCTTAGTTTCAGTTTCCATGAACGTCATCACCAACAACTTGCATTTATATAGCTCTCTTTGTGTAGGATAATGCCTCAGAGTGCTGTACTGTGGTGGGTTTGGATATCAAGCAAGGGAGAAGGAGGAGGAAGTGGTGACCATAGACCCAGTTGAAGAGAATTTAAAGATACCTAAAGAGAGACTTAGGCATAGGGATTGAATCAGGGAGTTTCAGATATTAGGGTATAGTAGCTGAATGTACAACTACTGATGGTGGCACAGAGGAAGTCAGGGGATGCACAGCAGGCCTATGCCAGCTAAGCAAAGGGGACAGGATTGTGTTTGAGAAATCAAGTCAGGAGGCAACAAAAGCATTGGATGAGGTTTCGGCAGTTTTTTGAGTGAGATAGGGTCAGCATCAATCAATATTGTGGAGGTGGAGGAAACTAGTCCTAGTTATGGACTGAATATGGGGTAGGAAGGATATCAGAATGGAACCGGGGACCAAGGTTGTGCACTGATTCAGTGAGTTAGAGAGAGAGGCTGGAAGCCAGATGTCAACCAAATGAGGTTCGTGGGGCATGGAAGGAGATTCGCGTCTAAGTGTAGTTCTTCAGGGATGGCCTTTGAAGCACTTTGATTTATCCTATATGAAATGAATAATATAAGTGGAAGTTATATAATCTCTATCTACAGTGCTAAACTGTTTTCAAATTGTATTCAAGCTCCAAATGACAGTCGCCCCAGTATTGAGTAAAACCTTTAAAAGGGCACAAGTTAAACTCAAAAATTAATGTTCTGAGCAAGGATATCAGGGGTTTACAGGCAAGTGGTAATGGTTCACAGCACCGATAGCAAACTGGAACACTACTTTGTATTACAATTTACATTTATATAGCGCTTTTCACATCAGGAGGAAGTCTCAAAGTGCTTTACATAATTGACAAGGATTCTGAGCGGGGAGGGGTGGTTGGTGAGCTGATGGCTTAGGGGAGGGGAGGGAGGTGGCTGAAAGCACAGCCAAAAAAATAGGTTTTAAGACAGGGTTTGAAGGTGGGAGGGGAGGAAGGAGGTGAGTCATTTCAGCAGTGTGTTGCCTTCTTTTCACCGTTTAGTGTAAAATCGATTGCTTTACCATTAAATTAGGCTAGGCTCAAACTCGCCTGTACTCTAAGTAACCCATCTGACCATGAAAAGTTCCAAGGTTACCTCAGCCAGCCATGACACCTCATTAATTCATGTTTACAATCGCAACAAGCAATCACACACTGTGATAGATGTAACACACGTCAGTCCGTATGGGAAAATAAGCAAACAGCAGCAGCTGTAAGAGGGAAGAAATAGTGTCATCCTGTACATGCATGAAAAATATCCAGCAAAATGCATGATTAATAAGCCTGAATTAACAAAAAAAAAAGTTTTAAACGGTCGAGCGTCGTTTCATTGGATACTCTCTGCATTGCTGTGTGTGAGAATGATTTCATTTATCAGTTTAATTTGCGGATCAGGAAACAATAGGCAAACACGACCCCAGTCACTGCTGCTGAATTGCTGCAGTGAGGTTCAAATGGTCACATTCAGGACCATTTGAATCTCACTGCAACATCTCGTAACACCTCGTTAAAAAAAAATACCAAAGGTGCCCATCCAGAGCACGCAACAACAACAACAACAAATGTAGCCCTGCATTACGAGCTTCAACTCTTATCTACATGTGTGTGGTGTGTTTGGAATTCTAAGGGGAACCGTTCGCACATAGTTGGTCAGACGTGCAGTGTGCACTCTCTGCAGCTTTTTTTTTACTGTGTACCAGCCATCTATTTTTTAAACCGTGTAAAGTAAGTGCCTGTGAACTTATTTCGGGTGCTCACTGATGCCAAACGAAGCAACACAAAAAAGGTGTGAAATCGAAGCTGTCCTGATAGCTGGACGCGGCTGATTAATAGAAATTTGTGGGGGAGTCTCCTGCAGCTCAGAGGCTGAAGCCTTGTGGGGGTCACTGGAACGGGAGCAGCTGTAGAGACAGCAGGAGTGAAGGGGACAGCTTGACCAGCTCTCCCATGGTAAGCGCAAATAGCACTCGCAGGTTCCTGCTCAGCCCCACAGCAGCAGAGCAACTCTGCCCTAATTCAGCTCACTGACAAAGAATAGGCTAAGGGTAAGAACTCCTTTGCAGACTGACTGCACCCCCAAGAGTGGGGAGGGCATCAGGGCCGCTTTGCTTTACGAATGGGATTTTTTTTAAAAAAACACCTCGATTTTCATTTTAATCTGAGTTTTACTCAACTGAACTTTTGTTCTCCCGACCAGATCGCGTGGAAAGGCTATTTGTACGTTTTCAGCTCTTTGAATGTTTCCAGACAGATTTTATGTTGTGGCAACACCAAGCAATGTGCACTATTAAACCAGATTTCCACCTGCAGATTAGGAATTGCTCCAGTCTGCATTGCTGGCCTCCAATAACCTGCTTTTATGTCTCTTAAAAGCGACGAATGGAAACAAATTCTGAATATAATTCAACTTTCAATGCACCAGGCACGCGTTCAACTTTTGCATATAAAAACACCACTGGGTATTTCAGCTGCTATTAGTTTCTTTTTATTTTGCTTCACTGGGAAAATTGTTGGTAGCAAAAGATTGAAACTCTAATGTCCCGAGTTCTCCCCCAGCTCAGCAAACACTGACCTGCTTCACACCCCCTACCTGACATGGTGGGAAACTTGCAGCCATTCTGCCCCCAGGATCTGGAAATCCATCGCAGAGACCCTCTACCTCGTCCACTCCCTCCCCACCTTCAAAACCCACCTCAAAACCTAACTTATTGACTGCACTTTTGGTCACCTTTCTCTCCCCCCCCCCCCATTTAAGCTACCAGTCAACTGTGTGCAACACTTTGTGATGCCCTCCTGACATGAAAGTAGTTATGTCAATTGTTATTAAATTGTTGTTGTGTAATGTAGTCACTGAGGATGGGGTCAGAGATACGACTTGTTTTAATATTATTATCCCGAAGAAGGTGAGTCTAAATCAATGCTATCTATCATAATAATAATAATCCTTGCATTTGATATAGTGCCTTATCACGTCTTCGAGACATCTCAAAGCTCTTCACAGAATAAACTGTAATTGATTGTATATTTTGTGGGTGAAATGTGACAGGCAATTACGCACAGCAGTGTCCCACAAACAGTCATGGATTGGGAGACCAAATTTTTTTAAAGAGTTTACTGAAACTCAGATTAAAATTAAAACATTTGCAGGATCAAACAATCTGCAAAATGATGAAGCCATCATTCTGTTCTCTGTTTACTAACTAGGTCACTTGTAACATGTTACATGCCAATTCAACTAAAAAATGTTGATCAATTAGCTATAAGACATTACATGATATTTTAATTCTACATCTGCAACATATTAACTTATTAGACAGTAATCTTTTTACAGCTGATAAATATGTCATGGTACTTAGAAGGGAAAAAAACTTTCTTAATACCGTTAATAGCCATAGATTTGCCCACAAAATATAGTCAACTCACTTAACAGTATATTCTGTGAAGCGCTTTGAGATGTCTCAAAGATGTGATAAGGCTTTATATCAAATGCAAGTATTATTATAGTTAAAATAATATCACTTAAACATAGTACTAATAAGAAAACGATGACACTATTTCAATTTGTTCAAACATATATGTAACCAAAAGTGACCACTGGCCAAGAACACATAAACTCAGGTTCTGAGAAGAGAATGGGCCAGAGCTATGATGGCAACCAGTGGCATAAAAAACGTTGATTGACTACAGGTCAGAGGCAGGGATTTCTGCAAGTAAATACATTGTTTTAAGATGGTTGAAAGGAAAGCATAAAAGTAACTGTCCTCAACCTGACATCAGGGTAGAAATAATGGCGACCTAGCAGTCAGAGACAGACTTTGGCAACGCTGAAAGTAAATCCAAACTTTCCCCAACAATGGGGCACTTGTGACATTGATGTATATTTGTAAAGCAAAAGGTAACGTTGGGAGAGATGTTTCCACTGTTTGCATGGAGATTTTTTTCCCGTAATCCCAAAAAGGCATGACGAGATCCATACTAATAAAGAAACTGTAAGATATAATATTTTCATAACAGTAACAGCTTAGGGCATCAATAGATCTTTGGATGCAGAAGGCACGTGGCAAAAAGAAATCTGACGGGTGTGAAATTGGCATGATTAATAATTAGAATTATTAGCACATATGCCAGCTGCTCATTTATGGACTATCCTTTGATTTATAGCATCATAAGCCCCTATATTAGTGCTGATGCAAAGCTCGACCATAACTACCACAGGGAGGTATTCCTCCTGTTCTCTCTGGCACCCCTCTCTTTCTTTCCATTGCTATCTATATCTCTCTACTTTGGCTTGTACAGCAAACACTATAAGTGACTTGAACCTGGTCAATGACCGGGGAGGAGAGGGGGGAAGGGTTACGAAAGGGTACTTCATACTGCTAGGGTCTGGCAGACTCACTCTCCTTGAAACTGTTGCCAGGCTGCAAACAAGCACTTCATGGGAGATAGAGGAGGTGCTAAAGGAGGGACCATTTATATTAACAATAGAAATAATAGCTGATACCACAGGGGTTGTAAACAGGGGCATCTCTTTTTCCAGCCTTAGTTTGTGCATATATTAAACTGTCACCATATATTTATGTATCAAAGTACTTTTATATCAAAGTAGTTTTTCACCCTTAGAACAGACAATATCACTTTATCACCGCTGGAGCACCTAGGCAACCCACTTAGGCTGTATTTCAAAACTAACAACAAAGCAATCTATCTGGCATGGTGTTTCAGTTCTACCACTATCCTTATTGAATTATGTTTATTCAAGTTTGGCAGGGGTCTATCAAAAAAGCAAAGCTGGTATGCTTTGATGTAGTAAATATTAATATCAAAAGTTTTATAGCCTTTCAGATATTATTGTTAATAAGATTGTTGCTTATTTTAATTGGGGTTTCTCATTCAATGGTAACATTTTGCAAGGTGTTGTTGCAGTGATTTTAACAAGGACTGCTAAGGGAAGCTCAGAAAACGCAGAAGCATTGACTTTTGTAGCACAAAAGACCATTTGACCCATCATGTTTACACCACTGGCTTCTTAAATCGCCTTTTTTTTAAACCAATCTCATTTTCCAGCTCTTTCTCCATATCTCTTTATGTTTTGTACTTCTCAAGTATTTAGCACCTAGCCAATTCCCTTTTGAACGATTGTATTAATTGCAGGATTTGTGAATCGTAGCTGTTTGCTGCAGTGCCTGTAATAGATGTGGATGCCTTGTGTTTCAGTACTCTGAGACGTTACCCCACATGAAGGGCACTATATAAATGCAAGTTGTTGTTGTTGATGTCTCTGGTCGCATTTTTGTTGTTGGTCTCTGGTCATATTTCCAAATGCAAGTAATAGTTTCTCCTTTGTGACTTTTATCAGCCTTCTATTACTTTGGCATATTACCTTTGCTGCTGAATTGTATTGCTTGTAGGTGCGTAATTAAAATAACCCATGGTACACGTTGTTTACAACAGCCTTCAAGCTTCAGGTTTCATTTGTTCAGCACATGTAGAAATTTATGGGATTAAACAGGCCCTATTATTCAGGTAATGGCAATTAAAATTATAGTAATCTTAAACACATTCCAATCTTTAATTATCTTAGACAACAATTAAGGAATAGTACAAAAATTATGGTTAAAAACAGTCCCTTTAAACCCGCCTTTAAAGCCAGGTTTGGGACTCAACATCTCCATGACTTAGGAGCATGGTTTCTCCCTCAGGCTTCTCACTGAATCTAAATCCAGGTGGAAAATCTAGACCCAGGTGGAATTTCTCCCCTGCAGTGTGCAAAAGCGTCAAATGTGGCCAGCGCAATAATTGATGAAGGTTGCAAAAGGCTAATTGGTACGTGTCTAAATAAAGAGCCAAGTACTGTATTGCTTTGGCAAACAGCCTGTATAAAGACACCCAGACATACAGTATCTAACACTGGGTGTTCTCTAGCACAATGGTTGCGCCTGAGGATTTCTCCATGGTAAAAAGCTCCTTTGTTCACAAGTCTCCCCCATATCTTACAAAGTTACATGGAGTGATATGCCACAGAAACAGGCCCAACCTAGTTCATGCTGATGTTTATTCTCCATATGAGCCTCCAATTCCTATTCCTTTCTCCAATACCCCTCTATTCCCTTCTCGCTCATATATGCATCAATTTTTATCTTAAATATATTGATATAATTTTCTTTAACCACAACTTCTGGCAATGAGTTCCACATTCTCACAATCCTCTACGTGAAGAAGTAGCTCATTTAGTTGCAGAAAGGTATATCTTAGCAAAGTCAGATAATGAATGACAACAACTTGCATTTACATAGCGCCTTTAGGTGGTTTAGTGTCTCCCAAGCAAAGTTCAACTATCTACATTGCAATATGTTGAATCCCTAGCAAAAAGGGAAATCTGGAGTCTGGATTTGTATATTGTGGCTGTTAGTTCTAGTGCCTGACAGAACACAATATGAGTTTGTCCAATACAATATCAACAACAACAACAACTTGCATTTACATAGCGCCCTCCATGCAGGGTAGTGTCTCAGAGTGCTTAACAGTGGCGGAGCCTGACTCTGAGCCAGTGGGGAGGTGGCCATAAGCACGGTCGAAGAGGAAGGTTTTCAGCCAGAACTTGAAAATGGGGAGAGAGAGGGCAAGGCAGAGGGATTGAGCGAGAGTGTTCCATAGTTTTGGGGTGTGGTGGCTCAAAGCGCGACCTCCAATGGTGCGAGGGGCGCCGAGGCGCCGAGTGTATGGATTGGGGAGTGAGGAGGTCAGAGAGGTTGGGAGGTGCCAGGGAGTGAATGGATTTGAACACGATTGTGAGGATCTTGAGGTCGATCCGTTCAGTGAAGGGGAGCCAGTGGAGCTTGTATAATATCAATTGTACAATATCAGTGTGAGGAGCGCTCCGAGACACTACCCTGAAGGATGCTTTATAAATATAAATTGTTGTTGTTGTTGTTGAGGAATATTTTGGGAGTTGGGTTTGGAAATGTGTCTATATCCTGAGGAAAGCTGAGCCGAACTCTGATCAGACAAGAATCAGAAAAGAACCCCACTCACCAGGGAAATGACTAAAAAGTCAGTTTCCTGTCATTTTGTTTTACTGCAAATCTGCCTGAATAATGTCAGATTAGGGAAAGCTGCAGACATGGTGGCTGGCCTCAGGGTGCAGCACTGCAAGCTGCAGATGATTGACAGCTGAGTTATTGCTGGCATGAACTTAAGGAATGAAGTTTGCAATGTTTCATAATGTATCCTTTGTGTTAATTAACCCATTGATTCTAAAAGTTCAAAGGTACAATTTAAATACGGTCCACAAGCCTGGAAAGCAGCTTGTTATAGCTGATACCTTCAGCCGCCCTCACCAGTCGGAGGTCTGAAATTGCATGGTATCAAAAAAGATGTTAAACGATGAAAATCGCTGTAAGGCTATCATGTTTGTCGTAGCGTGTGATTTGGAATGACTGGGGATTTGCTGATTTATAAAAGGAGTACTGAAGGCGTACAATATACTAACATAAGGCTAATTGGCAATGAGCCAGAAATGCCCTAATAAAGTGCTGATGGTCAGCATTAGGCCAGGCCTTTAAAATGATTTGATAAAATATTTGTAAAAAAAGTAGAAATCAATAACAAAAAGGCTTCAATAACCTTTAATGTTATCTTTATGATGTGAAAATACCTCATCAGTCTCCCAAGTTTCTTCCAGTATCTGCACTTTCATTGAAAAAAAACAAATATATAGAGCCATTCACATCTTCAAGTACTTCACAAGATTTACTGTAAAGTGTAGTGACTGCTTATTTTTAGATGAATGCGGCAGCCAATTTGCATATAGCAATGAGCCACAAATAGCCATGAAATGAATAACCACTTTATCTGGGGAATGGTTGACCAGGACATTGGCAGAAACTCTCTTCACTTTTTGAATAGTGCCGTGCAAGTTCTTTGTTTAATGTCCGCCTTTGGATTGGACTTTGGTTTAACATCTCATCCAAAAGATAGCACCTCCAACAATGGAGCACTAACCCAGCACCAAGTTGGGAGTATCAGCTTAGATTGGGTGTTCAAAGACTTGAGTGGGGGCTGAATCCACAACCTTCTGACTCAGTGGCAAGAGGGCTACCAACTGAGCCATGCTGACCCCAAAGAACTGCACCTTTCAGAGATCTGCACTGGACTGTCAGCAAAATTGGACTATGAGCAAAATTATTCGCATCTGGCTCCCTGTGTTTTATAATTTGACCTGTTGAAAAATGTTGTTAATAGAATAATCTAATACAGTACTGACTCTTAAATGAAACATAATCTTTGATTTTAGGATCATTGTTCTCACCTTCAAATCGTTCCACAGTCCCACCCCACCCTACTTCTGTGACCTCCTTCCACCCTACTGACCTCGTCACTCCCTTCACTCATGGAACAGTGACCTGCTTCATATCCCCCATTGTATTTTTATAGGCAGACTTTCAGCCATTTTGAGTTTGCTGTATCACGACTCTTCTTCGCTCAACCGGCTCCAACCTCACTCCTTCCGCCTTGCCTCCTCCTTCTCAGTCTTTAGATCACACCTGAAGACCTCCTCTTCACTATGCCTGCACTCACCTCCACCCTCTACCCCGCTCAGTGTCAAATTCCACCACTGTTAAATGTTCTGAGATGTTATCCCATGTGAGGGGCGCTATACAAATACATGTTGTTGTCGTTGCTCTCTATAACTTCCTCTTGAGTCCCTCTGACTAGGTCCCCCTCTAACCTTATTCAAAGTACATCTCAAGATATACCTCTTTGACTATTCTTTTGATCATGTTTCCCCTCCCACCTCCTTCAGCTCTCACCCCTGGCTCGGGTGCCCAGCCAGCAGTGTTAAACGCTTTGAGATATCCTTCTGATGTGAAAGGCTCTATATATCGTATTGTTTGAATGAGTTCAGGAGCACTCACTGACTAATAATCAGCTGGTCACCAGGACATTATCTTACAGTATAGGCTGTCTCTCCAGTACAGTACTGGGGGAGTGTTACATTGGTAGCGGTGTTTTAGAATAAAACATTAGATTGAGTTTCTGTCTGTATGTTCAAATCAAGGTCGAAGATCCCATGACACCATTCAAACGAAGAGTGGGGTTTCTCATGCTGGTTGCCAAAATAAAACAAATTGAAATTGATCATTCACCTTAAGGCTTGAAAGAACTTCCAGAAAATGGCTTAAAAATTTAAGGCGGTATCTATGAACTTGCAAAATTTAAGACATTCTTTAATGTTAAATCAATAAAGTAAATCTTGGCTCAGGCACCCCCCCCCCCCCCCACCTCCCTACTGTCCAAATAAAATCAAACAAATTGGTTATAAACCATACTATCCCTCATAGCTAGCATTGGCTTGCAGCTGCTAAGATGGAAGCTATACAATAATGCAGTAATAAAAAAGCCTATTAAACATCGTACAAGACCTTTTAGCATTCTTTGGAGTTTGTATAACTGGTCCATTGCCCCAGAGCTCCTGACTTGTTTAATTCAATCCTATTGGAGAATATCAAGCAATTATTGAAGCTGTTGGGGAATATTGCTGGTAAGGGATCAAGAATCCTGCAGGAGATAGTATACTAATTGTACAGCAATAAGTAACCATGCACATTAACACTGCATTAACTACACAATACCCAAATCCACTTTTAATACCAACATCTGTGGCAATGGTGGGAACAAAATCATCTCTGTCACAACACTACCATCCGGCAGTGTTCTGTACTGGGAAAATATGAACAAGTATGGACAGATGTAGATGACGAGAATGTAGTGTCTATCATTTCAGAAATAAACAATAAATTAATGGATCCATTAATCACCATCAAAACTGTATATGCGGTGATGATAGCCAAAGAGAGCTTGTCTGACGTTGACTGGCCATAAACCTGTCCGAAATGTAATGCAATTACAATCATGCCTGCATCTGCGGCACTTCTGGGGGTGATATTTGATGAAATTAAGTAGACAGGCCATTCAAGCGTATAATGGATATCTAAATCATAACAAACATGGGAAAGCAGAACATTATTAAAAATATTGCAATTTAAAAGTACCGGGCAAAGAGTGAGACCATTACTGTCATATGTACGTTGCTTACTTGTATAGCCTATCAAATCTGTTTACTTTCCACATTTAGAATTGGGAATGGCTGCAGTAGATTAAATTCACCAAGCTTCACCGTCCAAGTAAATATTACACTTCATAGATTTAAATTAACTGTTCTATGTGTGTCCTGACTCCCTAGAAATCAAATCAGTCCTCCCTCCAGCAATGCAGCTGAGGACAAGACAGTGGAGTATACTAAATATTGCAGGGCGTTTGATTTAACCAAGTGAACTTTATCAGGCAATATTGTGAATCTAGATCATATAACCGATAATTATAGTTCCATGTTATTACCTTACCTGTTACATACTTTGGATTGTGTAATTATTTTAATCTGCATTTTTAAATCTTCTGGCCATTATGTTTATTTATTGCATTGAACGATCTTAACCCGTACGTTCCTACTACTTGTGACAGCAAAGCTCATCAACCTTTGGCGAGCACTTACTGACTAACTGACTTTGAAATCCCAGTCAATTGAACGATTTGTCTGGCAAGCAATTCTGACTTAGATTAACAAATCTTCATACACTGTTAAAATGTACAGAACATGCTTTTTTTCCACAAACAAATTGAAACAAAGTGATTATCAAGTAAACTATGACATTGTGATATTTGTGGCTTCATCAGTTATTTAGTATCTGAGGAAAGTGAATAATGACATGCAAACTGGCCTCTGCAGTCACTGCTCTCAGGACTGTACTCCAATGCTATTGTGTTTCCCCGACTATTATGACTGCATTGCTCCCCTGCTGGTGCAAAGGAGCTTGGCCTTGTGTTCAAAAATGCCTTGGGCTCAAGAAAGCTGCAATTCGGAGGCCTACGTCTGTAGGCTACCTCATTCTACCTGACATCCGTTTGCAGATGGGTTGTTCCCCAGGTAGGCCTGCAAAGCTCTTTCCATTAATCATTGCTTAAACCACTCTCAGAGGAAAGACCTCAGGTTAGTCATCATTTGAAAGCAAATTGGGTGAAAAATAGGGCTGGCAATCAGGAGGTTGTGTTGTAATCCCCTATGAGACCAGCACAAATGCCTAACCAGACTCTTTCTTGCAAGCAAGTAATCTGTCAGTCAGGGAACGACATCGTAATCCAGTTTAATATAATAACAAACAATATAAATTACAACTTGATTTACTTCCTGTGCCCCTTGATTTATTTTCCTTTGAAATGTAGTGAGCATTCACAGAAAGGAGCCAAGGGATTGTTAAAAGAAATGTAATTTGTATCAATTGAGAAGTGAATCCGATATGATTTTAGATCTAGAATATTGGATTTCTGGTATTTGTATTGAGAGTAATATGTGCCTTGATCCTGATCAGTTTTAATTCACAGACTGAAATTCAGAGCAATTTTACTATGAATTTTTCAAATCAGCAGAAACTATAAATAGTTGATAGCAGTTTCTTATGCAATAATTTACTATCCATTGAATGAAACTGTTAGTAGTAATAGTACTTACCCTTTGAGGACTGTAACAAAGTTATTGTGGAATTTCATGAGATATGACAAGTTCACAGGGGCCTCATTTCATCCTTCTTGGAATGTTTGTTTAACACAATTCTGATCCATGTCACGTACAGCGTATCTGTTGAGCGTTCTGTGATAGTTACCATTCTAGTTATGCAGAAAATAAGAGTGATTGTGAAATATTTGATTTCTGTGCATCAAGCATGGGAGCACAAATTGTTGAAAACTTGAAAGAGTTGAAAAGCAGTAATTCGATCGAATAATTCTGTTGTTTTGAATCTCATAGTTTATCAATGAGAACAGGATCACAATATTTAACTAACGAACTCACCCGTCAGTTTTTTTTATTCTATGAATTTTAGATTAAATATATATGTATGGTTTAATTTCAGGTACTCTTTAATAAGGAATCCTGTTAGAATGCTGAACCTGAACTTGGCTCCATCACTCTGCTCCAGAAGTCACTGACTTCAGATCAGGGGATCAATATGATGTATTTCTGGTTACCAGAAGAAGTCTCCACTTGTGCGACTCAGACAAAATAGTGTATTGTTTTATTATTTAATGCACAGCATTACTCGGTTGTATTAAACTATGTGTAGATTACAGAAAAGTTCATCAACTAGTTTATATTACCTATTAAATAAAGGATACTAAGCATTTTGAAATGGATTGCAAGAAATATTGCCAATGCCATCAAAATAAATTTACAATCAAAATTTTTTTTTACTGACATTGTTGTGGGCAGCAGCCAATTTGTGAACAGCAATGTCCCCAAAACAGTGATGATATGTATGACCAATTTTATTTGAGCAAATCGTAGACTAGGTCACCAGGAGAAAGTCCCTTCTCTTTTTGAATATTGTCCTGGGATATTTAATGTCCACCTGGACAGGCAATCGGGATCTTGATTAAATGTCTCATCCAAAGGATGTGGGTTGGCTTGGCTTAGCACTGAAAGAGTTCATTGTAATAGGAACGTACAATAACAGCGTTTACACTAAAGGCCGTGTTTAACTCTGTGCTTCAGTGTAAAACCCTATTGCTAGGTTCCACGAAGCCATTAGAAAAATGGTTTAATCTGGCAGTTGGGGCACTATGAAAACAGAAGACAGGCAATAATTATTGAGGTGTCTTGGAGAATTGACTGCTGATATTAATGTTGGATCCAAAAAAGCTGTGTTTTTTTGGTCCATAATAAAAAATCAGTAAACAATTTGGTTTGTAATGATGGTCAGTAAACTTACTGATGGGAGGCAATATTGATTGGAAGGCAATAATTCAAGTAAGGGAACCAAATCAATCACATTTGTCAATTGAACCCTGAGACCGAATTACTGCCTGCATCCATTGATTGACAATAATTTGTATATTGACCAGATGCTTTAACTCTTTGTTGGATGCTGCTTCTTTTGTCATTATGGGTTTGTGCCAAGTGCCAAGTAACACCTCATGCTTCATTGGGTTGTGGGACAGAATCTCACAGGATGTAAGGTTCTGTTTGGTGAAATATAAATAACTTATTATACCCCATGTAATAAAGTAAGAATATCAGATTGCTGAGGAGTTCATCACCCTCCATGTAATATATACCAATACACTGCTGCCTCATTCATGCAATTTGTTATGTTAAAAGAATATAAATATTTCAAAACAGCGAAATATCACTGTTTACAGCAGTGACTAGTTTTAACATTTTATCTCACAGAGAAACAAATCATTCAATTCCTATGAAATATAAGAATGACGAGAGTCACAACAAAACATTATCACCTATCTCTTTATTTGTAATATTACATATTCCAATGTTAAAAGATCATGATGTGTAAAATTCAATCTACATGTAACTATCAATGTGAATGCCACCCTTGACTGAATATAAGTATAATCCTGCCCTATCTAAAGTGAAGGAATATGAAAACATGTTTTAAATTCTTGAGTCTATTGCTACTTACCTCTGATTGCAAATACAGTATGTGTTTTATCTTTTGTGCGATGACCACATACTGTTGAGTTTCTTTCATTTATCTTAGAGAGCAACATTTAAAAGGCCACAGAAAGATGCTTGAAAATACAATAATAACAATAATAATAATCCTTGCATTTTAAATAGCACCTTTGAGACGTCTCAAAGCGCTTCACATATATACTGTATTGTAAATTGACTATATTTTGTGGGTGAAATGCAGCAACCAATTGCGCAGAGCAGTGTCCCACAAACAGTCGTGGATTGAAGTGACCAATTTATTATTATTTATTTTGAAGGAATTATTACCCCCGAAAAAGCAATCTGCCAATCATCTAACAAACAAGTTTCTATTTACTGCTAGGTAAAGAGAGGAGTACAATGTCCAAAACCAAGATTTAACAAACAGAACACATTTATATTAAAAAAACTCAACTTATCTCACAATGCTTGTCAGAAATAGTCCTACATTTATCAACTATTGCAATTGCAATTTATTTAACAATAATTTAAATGTGATTAATATAATATGACCACTTGCAATAATTGTACAAAAATGAATAACAAATGAATAAAAAATACTTTTTTACGGATCCAAAATGCTGATCTTCCCACTCCCCACATTCGGTTTTCTTCTTTCATTGGATACCTGAACAAGAATGGGAACATATAGAAAACAAACGGATTGTTGATGGAAGATGATAATAATATAATCATAATCCTTGCATTTGATGCAGTGCCTTATCATTGTCAACAACAACAACTTGCATTTCATAGCGCCCCTCACACAGGGCAGAGTCCCAGAGCGCTTGTCCTTGAGAGGTCTCAAAGTGCTTCAAGTAATTTTTGTAAAACGTAGTGACTGTGTGATTTGCAGGCAAATGACATAGTAACAAGACATTATATTTAAATTTATATTTCACATTTCAAATATATCTTTAATTGCATGATATCTTTAGATCAATCATATTACATGACAGTAATGGCAATCCTATGCAAAACATAGAGAATGCTTCTATTTTGAAGCAAAAGTGGAAAATAAAGTTGTCTCATATTTTCTTACAAAACACAAACATTTTCTCTCTGCATATATGCAGGTATGTGTGCACATACACATCTATATTGTGTGTATATCTATATAGATAAAATATAGAAGCACATAATTGCCTTGGGGAAAAATACATTTTCCTTCTGCTTGAGTGCAGCATTGCATAATTCAGTAAATCACAGAACAGAGCTTTACAATATGTGTGGTACTTGTTTTAAATCTTGATTTTTCAATCACTGATGACATCTGGTAGGAGTTACAAACTTTACCTGTTTGAAAAGACAGATCCATAAATGATATGGATAATTGTAAAAGACATTTGTGCTGCCACTTTTATGATCATTTTATGCAATAAAACTGAAATAAAGTACATACGGTGGGTACCGCCTGATCTAAAGATGTAAATTAAAACACTTCAAACTTCTCATTGTATACAAGAAGAGTATTTTACAGATATTTCAGTATTTAAACCAATATGAGAGGACCAGGCACCCACACAATGGGATGGGTTCAGTTCTTATCTGAAGGTGCCTTCTATTGGGAGTCCTTTAGCTCAGTGGTTAGAGCACTCACCTCACAAGTGAGAGACCTGGGTTCGATTCCCAGCACGGCAAAACTTAGGCAAGCTTCCTTACTCTACAAGCCTGATAATAATCCCTCGAGAGAAAAAAAACAATAATTAATTGGTCACTTCAATCCACGACTGTTTGTGCGATACTGCTGTGCGCAATTGGCTGCTGCGTTTTGCTCACAAACATAGTAAATTCACTTTACAGTATATTCTGTAAAGCGCTTTGAGACGTCTACAAGATGTGAAAAGTGCTATATCAAATGCATGGATTATTTATTTTTTATTTTATTGCTAGTGTTGCCTTTGTTAGCTTTCTCTGCTTTTTAAGAACTCGAAAGATATTTCAGCTGCCTTCAGAAAAAATGTTTTCCAACTTTTAAAAAAAATCTGCTACAAGTATACACTTCATGGTTTTTAGATACTGTGTAGATTGGGTGATAAATCAAAAAATTAAGATTATAACATGTAAAATATGCATTCAAAATCATAGTGATTAATAATCTCTGCATTTGATGTAACGCCTTATCACTTCTTCGAGACATCTCAAAGCTCTTCATAGAATATACTATATGTAAAGTGAATTGTATATTTTGTGGGCGAAACGCGGCGCAGTGATCCGCCAAGCGACTAACAACGGTGATACTACTTATTGCTAGGTGAACAGAGGCGTGTGGAGTAAGGAAACGAAAAAGGTTTCGCCCAGCCGGGAATTGAACCCAACTCCTCTCGCTTGTGAGACGAGTGCTCACTAAGCTACAGGACTGATTGGGTGACTTGAATGAAAGGACTGAACTTTGTTGGACTACAACATCTAATTATTAATGAGGAAAACCTGGCACAGTGGTAGCACTCTTGCCTCTGATTCAGAAGGTTTTGGGTTCAAGCCCCATGTTGGGACTTGCAATCACATAGTCTCAACTGACACTCCAATGCAGTGTTGGGGGAGGGGTGTTGATTTGATGGAGATACTGTCCTTCGGATGAGACGTTAAACCAAGGTCCCGTCTGCCTATTCAGGTGGATATTAGCAATCCCATGGCGCTATTTGAAAAGAGAAGGAAGTTTCTCCCAGTGTCCTGGCCAACAATCCCCCAAATAAAATTGGTCATTCACTCCATGGCTGTTTGTGGATCATTGCTCTGTGCTTTTCGCTTACAAAATAAAATTCACTTTAAGGTGAAACCCTGTAAATAGTTTTGGGACGCCTCAATGATGTGAAAGGCGCTTTATCAAATGCAATGATTATTATTATTAAGAATTAAACACAAAATACACACAATCTCCAAAATCTCTTTCAAAATGAGAAAAACAATCCTATATATTAAAAATGCCAACAGGCTGTAGATTTATTTTAATAATGTAACATTTCAAAGTATCCAGAAATTGTCAAACTCTTAACTGCATTCTTCAATTTTGAAGCTGGTTTCTGTAAATTCTGCAAAAAAAAACAGGCTTCAAAGTTAAGACCGAATGCAACAATTTGCCAAATTCTGAAAAGTCTGAAATGCTACGTAAATAAAGTAAATCTACACCTGGCTGTAACTTTTGCTCCTGAGTTTCCATAATATAATAAAGTAAAGAATAAAGATGCAGCTATTTAACAGTGAACCAGCATCACGCATTTAATGGTTGTAAGAAGTGGTTCATTGCAATTCAACTCATTTACATGAGCTAGTTTATTAATATATCATTATGTACTTTAGGGCCAAAGAGTAATTTTCCTCACCCTGTTTTGATAAAATGAATTGTTTTCAATACTCTTCCCCATAGGATTGCTGTTTCTGATTGTGCATTGTGATATTTGTAGTTTGTGTGAACAACATCAGCTATCAGAACAAGAAAGACAAAAACAAATGCTCTTCACACAAACTACCACATTCTCAAAGATTAACGAGCAACTTAAGTCGGTGAGAAAGATTTTAAATGCATTCTGCCCCCCCCACCCCCCCCCAAAAAAATTATGGCTTTTAAATTAGTGTAGTCTGGAACATTAAAACAATCAATTCTAACAAATGAAACTTTCTTTGATGCCAAGTTAAGCACCAGAGCAGTTGAGCACACATTTCAAAATATGTATTTGAACTCATTAAGTAAAAAAGCATTTATATTGTTTATTTAAAAATAATAACTGCTCCCAAAAATGTGTTAAAAATGCCTCAGCTGAGCAGGCAGACACCTATCTGATCAGTAACGTTTAACATGGCATATTGCTGTCAGATTTCCCCTGGTCATGCCAATCAGGAGGGCAAGGTGTTGAGTTAGCATGGCTGATGTAGCAATCATACAGCCTCAATATGTTTGTCCCTCCCAGCAGACCTCCAGAGATAACCTGCAGCCTGCCTCAGCCATCATACAGGATTATTAGGATGACTGCACCGGCATGGCAACCCAGAACAGCAGCTATCAGCAGCAAGATTTATTGCTTCATTTGACAAACAGAGATTGGCAAACCGAGCATGACACTTCGGGGACTGAGATTTAGCAACACGACACTACCAAGTTGTGTTTTTTTTAAAATGCTCCTTCAGTCTTTAGCCCTGCTGAATTAGCATAGAATGGCATCTGGCTTCCACTGTAAAGTCTATGTAATAATTCAAAAAGCAGCTTTGATCGCTCTCATACGTTTCCTTAGGCACTACAAGGAAAGTAGTCAGTGAGGCTCCATGGAAAAAAGACAGGACTCCCGGTGTAAGTGTGTCCAATATGGTTTTATTTTCCATTCTCCACAGTCAAGGGCACAACATGAGGCTCTCATCTGTCACTGAGGCCCAGCTCTACCTGCCTCCTCTCTGAATCTCTCAGCTGCCAGCTCAGGATGAGATCCTCTGTCTGTCTCCACATAAAATATTACACTGTCATCTGCTGACCTGATTGCGGTCCTACTTCAGGAATCAAAGGATCGACACTAAACAAGATGTCAAAGATGAAAGCATAAAACAGTAATTGTTCCCCATTGTCTACTTAGGATTCAGTCCTCTTTTAAGAAGGATTATGCATAATAGATCATAGATCCCATTTTGATATTTGCTTAAAGCTGCAGTCTCTATTTCTAACGATATGTCCTCCCGACGTGAAAGGCGCTATATAAATGTAATTTGTTGTTGTTGAGACGTGTCATTGGGAATAATATCCTTTCCTAAAAAAAAAACGCAGAGAAGTGTGTGTGTGTTTCAGTTTATTTACAATTCGATCCTTTCTTCCCCTTTTTAAAAAAAATAAATCTTGAAATGAGAAATCTAAACACTGAGATTGATGTAATGACAGTGACTGAAAGATGAGTGAGTCTAACAGCACATTTTTTTTCCTGTGCCTGTGTAAGTGAGTGAGTTTAAAGGAAGGAACTCTGTCCAACACTAACTTCTTGATCTCCAGTGTAATTGGGATCAGTGGACAGGAAATGCTATGTGGTCACCGAGCATTCAATAATTTTAGTGCAGTTGACAGCCTCTGCTTCTGAAGGCGACACCTGTAAGAGGTAAGGGTTTTGACTGGAGTAAAGATAGGTGGGGGTTTGCCATTTCGTGTATGCATGTAAACCACAGTGAAGTGTTGAGGACTAACCTTTCCACTGAGCACTTGAACAACTGTGCTGTTTGAGCAGCAGCATCTGCACTGAATAATTCAACCTCAGACCGCTTAGAGGGAAACCAGGGGAATGAGAGTGCAGCTCGGTGAAGAGTACATTTTTCACATTTGTTATTGGGCCAAGATAACATTCCATAAACATTTTAACGACTTCTCGTTTCTGACTAATTGTTTGACTTTAATTTCCCCAACTTCAGAGTAAAGAGAGTGAGAGTGCTGAAGATTGCAGAGAGCGCTGACAGGTAAGAAAGAAATAGTTTGGGATTGGTTGGATGTAAGCGAGGAGAGCAGAAAGCAAATTATTTTGAAGCTTTCTTAAATCTCTTAAGATATTTGCGGATCCCTCTTTTTTTAAAAAAAATACTTTGCTGGATACTGTTGTACTTGTTTGAGAGAAAATGGAAATTCGTAACACAGCTGCTTCTTCGGATGAATAAAAACCCTGGACCCTGACCATAATGTGGCTATATGTTGTATGATATATAGTGTGTGTGTGTGTGCGCTGTTTGTGAGCTTGCTGGCGAGTTACTGAGAATGTTGTGCGGTGTAATTGTAATTACAATTTGAAGTGTTTTTCTCTGAAGCATTTCAAAGCCACTTTGGTGCTGTTTAACGCCGCATTCTTACAGTCACAAAGCTAAAGTTAAAATTAACAGCTCGCCATTCGTTCCGGTCTCCCCCGGATAAAAGCTAATAATTTCAGGTTGACTGAAAGTTTAACTTTGCTAAACTATTTATTTTGCAGAAAATTCACCGTGACGTGGCACGCGTTGCAGAAAGAAATCGCTTCGCCATTTAACAAATGACTTGTTTTTGCAAAGGGGGGAAAATCCTTCCTTTTTTTTGTGTGGCTTTTCTTCATTTGTGTGAAATTAGCAGTTTGTGTAACGCTCTCTGAAAAGACTGCAATCGGTGCCTCGGGACAGTGTATGTAAGCCTTGCCCAGCCAATTGAACAGCCTTCAAGAAAACTCAGGACTTTTTGTATTTCTTATTAAAAGAAAAGTTTGACCTTTTTTTAAGTAATAAATAATCACTGTCTGCAACCTTACTACAAATAGCAACGATTGGTTTTGAAAATATTAATAAATATAAATAATATGTACAATAGCAACATGCAATTCTTATGTGATCTATGGAATTACATATATATGGCAATTAATTTAGAGTCACGGAACTGATACATGCCACATAAATAGTATAAACATATAAAGGTACAGAACAAAAAAAAGTTGTTGAAATGTCAGTATGTTAAGCCCCCAAATGATAACTTTATCCATTGTGACCAGAGCAAAAACTAATATACAACTGAGAGCGAACTGGTCGGATATTGTTCTATAAACAGATTGATAGTATTGTTTAAATATTAATATTATTGATGGTTAATATTCCATGACAATGATATCTGTTGTTTTGCTCTGGCGACTATTTAATATGGTGGAGGCATAAGAAATACAAGTTGTATATTTAAGTGAAGACATAGATCGAATCAAGGAGAAAATGAGAGTTCGGGGCTGATATGAAAATGAAGTGATTTCTCCCATAAACGACCTTTATTTATGTGGGGACTCTCTCTCGAACAATGACATTATTTATAGCTTCTTTTCTCGGTCACTTTAATGCGTTCGAGTTGCCTTGATCTCGTTTGCTCAGCTCCTGGAGAGTGCGATTTCTCTCTGAGCCCCTTCAGCAGGTGTTTAAATCACATCCAAACTCCACATTGTTCAGTCAAATAATGCACCGTAAGAGTATTTTTATATTTAAAAAAAAGTGAGACCAGAATGCAATAAAACCCTTACAAAAGGGATCGAAAAGCTAACGACTGTCACTGTTCACATTCACGGAATTAAATCGTTTGCAAAGTGGGTCTAACTCGTTTTATTGCAAGATGTTGCAAGGTTCAAGATAATTAACAACAACTTGCATTTATATAGCGCCCCTTAACATGATGACATATAGGAGCGCTGATCAGCTCTAACCTAATGGTATTTGTGGTTCAGAATAAATAAGACTTCTTCATTGCAGGGGGAAAAAACCCTGATCAAAACATGGGGAACAGAGAAGCCAAACAGCCATTGCAATCATCTTAAAATGCTCAGTTGAGTTGATGTACTGACAATGTGACCTGTGACTAGATTTGCTCTCAGCTTCTTAGCATTTCGTAGCGTTCAGAACTTGACAAACTCTTAAATCCACTGCTTTAGTTTTGCAGCCGGTTTTCTAGCAGTTATTTGGAGGAACTGCAGCATTCAGAGTTAAGTTTGAATGCCACGGGTTGACTAATTCTGGATTGTTTTGAAACGTTAAGAAAATAAAGTGAATCGAGACACAGGTGGGATCTCTACCCCTGTGTGTGTGTGTGTGTGTTAGATTCTGATGAATATCAAAGTCTTCTCCCCAGGTCCATCATTGCACTATACAGCCCCAGTGGTCTGTGACCCGACTCATACCAGGCTTAGCTCTTTTAACTTCCCAGGGACCGACATATCACTTAGATCCTGCAGTAAAGGTAATGTTTGTCCTTAGCCTTTCTGCCCCCCCCTCTCTCTCTCTCTCTCTCTTTAGCTCCTTTTCTGTAATGACAGCCATTCTGGATAATGGATTGCTGTCCCGAGACTGAACTCACTCCTCAGTCATACATCAGCTCCCAAACCCCCGCAATTTCTCACCATTTCCCACCTAACATCCAAATGTCTCTCATCCATTTAGTCATTTTATTATGTGTCCCAATTTAGATGCAATGAATTCCATTCCATTCGATCCTATACATCCCAATGTTTTCCTTTCAGCCACCTACCTGTGTCTTTACATATGTATCTACCTTTACAAACCAATTACATTATATATCTGGTCTTAATACAGGTTTGTGGGATTTCGAGGGTTTTTTGAGGTGGGGGGCTTGAATTTATAGTTTTAGTATTAAATAAGGAAAGTATTCCCAGCGAATGAAATTCTCGATTTGGGAATAAAGGAATACCGAAAATAAGCATAGATCGTCCTGGCTTTTTCCTCCTTACATACTATTATAAAAAGTTCAAAAAGTTGGTGTGTAGCTGCTGCTGTTGTGAGGTTTTGTCGCCCCTCATATAACAAAACTTTTGATGCTGCAGGTCACTGTGAACAGGAAGCTTTGAAGCAGATTTCTCTCCTCTGTGTTGGAATGATCCCAAACCATTGCACGGTTTTTCTGCTGTAGAATTAGGTTATATTGGATCATTTAATCAGTTCGGAGACAGTGAAGTTGTGTTTGAAAATCTGTCAAATTGATGGGAGTGAAAGCTTTGCAGTATCCCAGCACTATACACACACATGTTCTTTTGTTAATGTACTTATTTATTTGTATGTGTTACCTTTCATCGTCATCAATTTTGAACGTAACCAGATTCTGTTACTCTTGAATTAAATCCCACTAATAATCATATTATATGCCACTGTATCGCTGTATGTAAACTCAAGTGTATTGAAGTTTGATATTGTTTTCCTTTCAACAATCTCGCTGTGGTTTATACATACGTTGCTGTGATTTTGATAATTTCAGTTAAAATCACTATTGTCCTGCAACACGTTTGTAAGAACCATTTCCAAATACCAGGATCGTATCTTGTATATGAGTTTACAGAGATGATACACATTACCTTATGCACGATTTGCATTGAAACAGTGCGACTTTTATTACTTGTCTGCTCAGCTCTGTTCACTGTTGCCATCTCTTACTGCCAGAATTATCAGCAATTTGTTTTAACATTAACACATTAACCCACTTGGTTTGTTAAATCATACACCAAAGTATTGAAGTTGTGCTTAAAAGTGAACACGAAGCGTGTTGTGAACCATTTGAAATGTCCAGAATCTTTCTTTTGAAAGTCTTCCTTCAGTGACACAGGAGCTCTGCAATCTCCAGTGAACGGGGTTCAAACATCAACTGGCAACTTTGCAGCTCAATGCAATACTTTACAACGTTTTGTTACTGTGATTTTGATTATCAAAGCTAAAATTACTACCTATTAAAACCTGTTGGGAGTAGGGATGAACGGTCGTTGCAAAACCACCTGTCCCCAAATGAGTAAATACACCAATATAATATAATTTTATAGCAGAAACATGTGCAATCATACCAACACATTCCAACACAGGGGAGAAATCTGCTTCAAAGTTTCCTATTCACAGTGACTTGCAGCATCAAACCCTTGAGTTCGTGCTGTCTGCAAGCCAACTTTACAGGGAAAAGTATTAAACCCTGAAATAGGCAGATGCATGCATGTATGTTTGTGTAATAAACATCCCACTTGATTCTGACGCTGCATCCTTCTAGGGCAGTGCATTCCACAAATTCATATTCTTTAACACCCACGAGTGAAGACATGTTTTCTGATCTCACTTCTAACCATCCAAGCTCCAAGTACTGTCACCTCTGGCTCCTTGTGTTTGAAAATAGCACAAATTGATGGAATGAAAGTGTCTTTCCCATATATGTCCATAACTTGGGATCGAAATGATATTAATTGGCAATCTCACTCAGAAACATGATAAGAGTGACTAGTGTGAGAAATGGAAAACATTACTATGGCACAGTGGGAAAGTGGATGCTCTTCCCAGAATCACAGATAATAATAATCCTTGCATTTGATTTAGGGCCTTATTACGTCTTCGAGACATCTCATAATGCTTCACAGGATTCACTGTAAAGTGTAGTGACTGTATATGTTGTGGGCAAAACACAGCAGCCAATTGTGCACAGCAGTGTCCCACAGACAGTCGTGGATTGAAGTGACCAAATTATTATTATTATTTTTGGGAGAGATGGAGAGAGAGAATGGAGGAAGACATGGAGAAAAAGGCTGATAGAGAGAGAGAGGAGAGACAATGAGAGAGAGAGATCACAGAAATACCCAATATCTGATGCATGCAGAGCTTCGCAGTATCACAGTACCTATGCAAAGTATAAATTCCTTTTTAAAATGTATTTATTTATATGTGATATCTTCCATCGTCATCAATTTTGAACATAAGGAGCAAGAGGGTAAAAGATTGTCATATGTTCCAGAGCACTGCACAAAGTGCACCATTCAGTACATTTGTGAAAGGACAGGACTCTTTATGTACAGAATGTTTATTATTATTTTTTGCAACCTTAATTAAAAATGTTTAACTAACCTAAGTCTATTGAGGAGAAATAGTGAATTTATGTTTTTTTTATTCAAAAGTCTATTAAAAAGTACAACATATATTCTCATCTTTATGATAGCAAAATCATTTTAAAAAAACAATAATTTTCATCAAAGCTAAATTTAATTAAAAACAAACTAAATACAATGTAAACAAAACACAAAATACTGCAAATGCTGGAAATCTGAAACAAAAACAGAAGTCGCTGGGAGCACTCATCAGGTGAGGCGTGGACCCGAAACATTGACTCACTTTCCTTTCTCCATAGATGCTGCCTGACCTGCTAAGTGTTCCCAGTGACTTCTGTTTTTGTTTTAAGTACAATGTAATTTCTTGTCATTGCTGATCAGATTCTTTAGTAGGAAACAACCTCATAGAAAAATCACACTTCAGCTACAGTGGTTATCAAAAATATAGTCTTAATCTTATCTACCCATCAGAAAACTCCACAGACTGGTGATATTACTACACTTCACTCAGGAAAATTATGGTTTTTCAACAGAATTTAGTCAGAAGATTGACTGCAGAGCTAACTTAACTTGGTTAAGTGAATTGACACTTGATGCATGAGCATTATAATATAGTTTGGACAGAGGATGCTTCAATTTCAATGCCCTGAATGCTAAGGGTTTATCTCTTGTCACAAGGGGAATGGGTTAAGTTTGCAGCTCATGACCTCAATGGCTGATGTATCACTTCCTCTATTACAGGTAGGGTGGCTGAGAATCTACACCTTTTCTGAGGTTTCTGCCCTTGAAAGTACAAAGTATTTTCTTGATATAATTTCTGAGATTGTTAGCTGCTTTGGAATTGTTGACTCCAGGGAATTCTCAGGCCTTCTGCCATGCTCCCTCCCACCCCACCTTATTGTTACTATTTGAACTACTCGCTGGGCACTGAAGCTGGAGGTGGGATACGAAGGGGTGGGAGGGAAGAGAGGTAAGTTTTGAGACGTACATATAAAAGGACAAGGAGCACCACACATATCCAGTCAAATATAATGTGAAAGTAAATTGCCATTTATATTAATAATTCCTTAAAAATAAGTTGGACACTCAATCCACAGCTGTTTGTGGGACACCGCTGTGCGCATTTAGCTGCCGCATTTCGCCCACAAAATATACAGTCAATTCACTTTATAGTATATTCTATGAAGCGCTTTGGACGTCTTGAAGACGTGATATGGTGCTATATCAAATGCAAGGATTATTATTGTATAAAGTCCACTTAAATGATATGTTATCTGTAAGGTTTGAATGGCGTGATATTATAGAAGTATTTCAAATGAACCTATCGGATATGATGGGGGTGGGGGGTCCTGTTGTTTTTCCTGCTCCTCCTCCTCCCTCAGGCTTTATAGCTGGCAGTCATCCTCCTTTGAGCAGCTGCAAATGTTTTACTTTATTTGGGGCAGGGCCATAGCTCCAGCCTTTGTCATTTCGTCCCACTACTTACTGTGTTCCGCCTTCAGCCAAGCCACTCTTTTCAAGTTTTCTTCTCTATCCCTGGTAGGGTTACCACCTTCTGCAATGAGAAAATAAAACAGGACCTAATGAGAGGGGCGGAGGAAGGCAGGGTCACCCCACCCCTCCCACCCCCGCCCGTGAAGCCTGAGAAAGTTTGTGTTATTCTTTCCTTTAGACGCAAAAACAATCAAGTTTTACTGTGGATCAATTGGACACCAATATAAAGCAAGAGCTTCAGACAGACACAATGTACATTGTTGATTTGCTTCTCATCCCCTCAAGAGGAGTCATTGGCAGAGGAAAGTGATCAAGGGAGCTCATCACAGGCGGGTATGCAGTGGGGAGATTAAACATCGACTTATTATGCAGATAGGGGAGGGGCAGAATTATGAATTTCATTCCCAGATCCCCTTGATTCATTCAGTCTTCACAACATGGTACTAGTCATTGGATTTACTCAAAAATGCACAAGTCTATAACATAGCTAGAGACAGAATTATATAGAATTGCACAGATTGTGCAGCACGGAAACAGATTATTTGGCCCAACTTGTCTGTATTAGTGTTCCCTTCTCTCTCATATATGTATCAAGTTTCCTCTAAAATGCATTGATGCACTTTAACCATGGCTTCTATCAACAAGTTCCAAATTCTCACACCCTCCAAGTAAATAATTTCCTCATAAACTCTATTTTAGATCTATTTGTCCCTATCATAATTACACCCCCTTATTTTAGACAAGTTTTTCTGTAGAGACTCAGTACAAATCCTGCATTAAAAAGAAGCTGAAGTAATCATTAAGTCGTGAGTTCTTCTTCAGAAAGAAAAACACTTCAACCAGTAGAAGTTCTGATAGAAACAGACAAAATCAAACCATGTCCTTGATTTAGATGATACTGAGAAAGAATTACATTAAAGCTGAATAAAAGGGTAAAAGTAATACTGGCTATACTGGCTATTACTTCTGTAAATAATACTTAGAAAGTCCCTGCTGGTTTGATGCAAACAACATTAAACAGACACATTTTCTTACTATAATTGACCTATTATACATTTTAAAGTGTAGTGAAATCTTGCTGGGTAGAAGTGAGGGCAGAGACAAATTGTGGCAATGGTGTAAGATGTCACTATTGCAACTGACTGGCACACACCACAGTCAATTTAATAGTGCCAATTTTTATCAATGTGATATGCAATATAAGTGGGATATGGAGAGTGATGTTGTGCCTACACTCCTTCCATTGGTGCTGCTGACTGTCAAGGTGGACTTGCTGTGACATACTCCACAGAAGAGAGTCCCAATTCTATCCCAAGGGAGTGCACTGTCCTCATTCTGTGATTTTTACTGAAGTCTGGAAGGGGTACCGTTGGCAACTTGAATATGCACAGTGCAGATGAAATGATATGGTAGTTTGGTTCCAGCCCATTTGGAAACCTTTGATGTAATTTGTCCACTGTTTAGTTCAACACCACGGTTAATTTACCTTCAATCCATCAACTATTTTTAATCATTTGTTTTCAAATCTTATTGATTCATCCTACTGTTCCTCTCACTCACTTACTGTGCACACAACAACATGTTCTTCATACTGTCCCCACAATCTCTGACCCCATGACTATTCCTGCCCTCTTTGCCTCATCATGCTTGCTGAGTCCTTCTCCCTTTGCTCACCATGGCCAATACATTCTTATACGTACTTTGCACTCTTACTCCCTTTGCCAAATATATCTGTATTCATGCTCTTCCTCATCCATATTGATCCCCAGATGGCCCACCAACTCTGATTACACTCCCTTTGCCCGTTGTTAATCAAAATCATTCTTACCTTCACCACTGTCTCCTCTGCCCACATGTCCCCTGGCCTTTCTGCCTTCCTCAACTGCTTTCTTCTATTTTTCAGGTGTGCCCCTCCTTCCTTCTTGGTGCTGTGACTCTCCACTGCCTACATTATTTCCCATTCTTCTTCCATGCATGCATTTTCTATCTAGGATGGTTGAATATTCATTCTTACAAATAACTTAGCAGATAGGTTCTAGGCACACATCTTCAGTACCATTGCACATAGCAGCAAGAGGAATTTCATAACCTAGAAATCCTAATAATGGATAATCCTACGATAATCACCACATTTTTCATGGCCTTATCAGGTATGTTGCCCGATTCCCTGAACTTCACCCATATGTTTATCAGTACAATGTACTTCATTGTTGCTGCTTGTACTTTATGTCCATTATCAGCATTTATTTTCACACTTTCACCTATAACTTGACAGACAGACAGACAGATCCCA
Organism: Callorhinchus milii; assembly: GCF_018977255.1. Taxonomy (NCBI): domain Eukaryota; kingdom Metazoa; phylum Chordata; class Chondrichthyes; order Chimaeriformes; family Callorhinchidae; genus Callorhinchus; species Callorhinchus milii. The sequence continues at coordinate 45,599,450 of NW_024704744.1, read as the reverse complement.
TAAGTTAGAGGGTAATAATCCCTTAAAGAAATTTCAAAAATTGATAATAAAGTGGTCACTCAATCTACGACTCTTTGTGGGATGTTGCTGTGCGCAATTGGCTGCTGCATTTTGCCCACAAAGCATACAGTCGCTACACTTGTATTGTGTGAAGCTCTTTGAGTCGTCTCAATGACGTGATAAGGTGCTATATCAAATGCAAGTATTATTATTATTAGGCATAGGTTAGCTGTCATCAGTAGCTGCTCCTGAATTCTCGATATCATTACTAGAGTAGCAGCACAGGAGAAGTTTGAAGTTGCACTTAATGCAGACATGTAGGAGGAAATTCTTTTAGTTCACACCCGGTGACACTTAAAATAGTACTACTATTAAAGCAGTACTCAAATATCCCAAATAATTTGCCAATACTAATGTGATATTGTGTCGAAAAATGTATTGCTTTGAATTTATCGCAATTGATCTGTTACGAAACATTGCATTTTCACTTCATTGATCCCAAACTACTACAAATGCAATTTTACATAACAGTAAAAGATTCACAGACTTTATTTGTGCTCAATCTGTTACCCATATTCCCTCTTCTTCCCTGTTTCCTCTCCTTCCTATTTTATATTGTTATGTTAAACACATACATTTCTACGTATTCTAATGCTCCCTATCTTTTGAGACTTTCTTTATGAACTTGAAGTTTGAAACCTACTTTGCCATTTGTTCCAGTCATCCATTTTAGAGAGGAGAACAATAATTTGTTTTAAAAAAGGATTTTTTTTATTGACTGTAAAACAGCCTTATGTCTGCTGGCACAAAGCTAATGCCTGAGAGATTACACAGTAGGAGAAATGGGCAATAACTCATAAAGTTGCTGTTGCCCTACTGTCTGCAGAATGTCAAAGACATGCATGGAGCCACAAGCCCCAGTTTCCACTGGTCTACAGAAATACACATACATTTTCCTTGTAGTGATTAGTGACCCCAATTATTCTAACAGAGACCATTAGCAAGATGCAGTGTCATCCACACCATTGCCCTTGAGGGTGAGACTTTTTGCTTTGTAAAGAATTGGAATGACAGACAACTACAGCTATGCATTACTTACACTGAAGCCGTCAAGACAATCTGCTGTTCGAGGCAAAACTTCAGTGTGCTGCTCCCCTCCTGCCCCCCTTAGCAGTTCGATAGCTTTAGCTTTAACTGAAGAGACATGAAATTACGTTAATTATGCCTGGCACTTGCATGTGGCACTGGCTGCAACCGAGCCTGTCTCAATTTTGCCAGTCGAGCATTCAAAAAAAATTCCTTTTCCCAGAAATCTGCTACCCTAGGCAGATGCCTACTTTGCCTAAAGGTAGAGCAGCCCCTACTTCTCAGTGACTCAGTGATGTGTTTTCACAACTTGTATTTGTTCATCCAAACCCTCCCTTATTTTAAGAGGCTATTTGAATGCTGGACTGTGATGTTTGTGTCATTTGTTATCATTATGGTACTGATATAGTGATTTCAGTCAGTGTATCCAAATGGCCACATTTTCATAACATCATAGAAATGAACGTCAGCAGTGTCAAAATGCTAACATTTTACTACTGTTCACTTACAGGATTATGAATTGGCACTGTATGATAATGTTTGAAGTGTCTGTGAGAAAAAAAAGGTGGTACCGATGGGAAACTTCAATCAGCCCAACATAAACTGGGAATGCCAGAGTGGTGAAAGACTCTGAGCTTGTAAATGTAGTACATGACTGCTTCCTGACCTACTGTGACAGGGAGATCACAAGGGGCAGTTCCCTTTTTGACTTAGTTCCAGTCAGTGACCCAGACACTATTCAGGAGTGGTTGTAGTTGATCCACTAAAGGACAGTGACCACAGCTCAGTAACCTTCAGTTTAACTTGGGAAACAACTCCAGCACTTAACCAATTCCAGTGTACAAATTTAAACAGGCAAGCTTCAGTGGCATGTGCAGTAACCTAAGGGACATTAACTGGAAGGCATTACTCATTGACAATCAGTTGAGGATAAATGGTCATCCCTAAAGAACATTATGCAGTACATGCAGGACAAGGGAATACCCAAGTACAGCAGGGACAAAATGAAATAAAAACACACTAAACTGGATCGAAATAACAAATAAAAAGGGCAAAAAAAGAAATGTAGACTTATAAAGCTTGTAGGGAGAAAGCAGAGGTTGACCATTGGACTAAGATAGTACAGAGAGAGGTTAAAAAGAGATCAGGGAAACCAGAGAGAACTGGGCAAGGACATAGCAACAAAATACAGAACATAACCCCCCAAATTCTTACAATATTACAACAATAACATGACAATCAGTGAAGACATTAAAACCTTAGGGGATTCAAATGGGGTCGAAAAATGAATGAACAGGAGATAACAAACATATTAAATGACTATTTTCTGGAGGATTTTACTAGAGAAGACTCTAAAAATCCAATAGCCAGCAAACATTGTTTGAGATCCAGGACTTTAACCTAACTGCGTCTGAGATTCCTGATGGGCCCAAAGGCCTTAAAACTGACAAATCTCCCGGGACGGATGGACTGTATCCCAGGATACTTAGGAAGACAAGGCAGGAGATTTGTGCAAGATGGACAGACATTACTGGGGAGATTCCAACAAATTGGAAGCAAGCAGATGTTTGTTCACATATTCAAGAAGGGCAACAAAACTAAACCTGGCAATTATGGACCATTAGCCCGATATCAATCATAGGAAAAAGATGGAGTTTATCATCAGAAAGGAAGTTGAAAATTACATATGTAAAATAATCTAACAATTGATAGCCAATATGGATTCAGAAAGGATAGGTCTTGTCTGATCAAATCTCATAGACTTTTTTGAAGAGGTAATAGTCCAAATTGACTGTAAGAAGCTAAATGACATAGTATATCTAAATTTCATAAAGGCGTTTGCCAAATAACTCATGAAAGACTCCTTCACAAACTATGGTCACTGGGTACAAAGGGCAAGAGATGGATTCATGAACATGGACATGATTCAGAATTAGGTGAAGGAAAGGAAACAAGAGTTTTTGTTAGGGGAGCTAGGTCAAAATGGGTAGAGGTACAATATTAAACTGGGTCTGTACTAGGACCCCTCCTGTTCCTCATATATATTAATAATCTGGATTCACAGTCCCAGTGTAAGATAGTTAAATTTCTAGATGACACCAAGTTGGGGGGAACTTTGGAATCAGAGGAGGCAGCAAAGGTCCTACTAAGAGGACAGGCTGATAACTGGCAAATGAAGATTGATATTGATAAATGCAAGGTATATTGCTAAACTAGTTGACCTTAGATCCCCAGACATAATATTCAGACTAAACATTGCTCTGTGTGCTGATCAACAACAATGACAACTTGTATTTATATAGAGTCCTTTACTCTGGACAGTAGCTAGGAGTGCTTAGACCATCGCTTAGATCACATCTTGAATAGTGTACACAGTTTTAGTCACCTTGACATGGCTGCTCAGGCTCCTAAGGGTGTTGCAGAGGAGAACAATGAGAATAATCCCCAGTGTTAGAGGAATGAGCTATGAGCCAGGCCTCTTCAGTCTTGAGAGAAGACAACTCAGAGAGGATTTCAGAGAGGTGCATAACATTTTAAATGGGATTAAAGCCAGTAAACCCATATCAATACTTCAGGAAGCATCAAGACAGTAGAACAAGAGAACATAGGTTTAGAGTTGTAAAGGGCAATCTCAGGAAAGATACCAGGATTTTTTTCTTAACGCAGAGGGTAATCAACAACTGGAACAGGTTGCCAGGAAAGGTGGTAGAGGCTAATACAGTAGAATCAGTTACAAAGCAACTTGATGCCACAACAACAATTTGTATTTATATAGTGCTCTTCACACAGGGTAATGTCCTGGAGTGCTTCAGTGATGCAGTGATGAGGGGACAGTAGAGTGGATGTTCTGGAGGGATAAGATTGGATGGCTTGAAAGGCCTTCTTCATCCAGACAAAATTTGTGATTGTGTGAACTGATTGTCTAAGGTGTGTGACTGACATTGCCTTCAGAGTGTCTGACAGCTACAATCCAATACAATTTACACTTTTATAGCACCTTTCAAGTCAAGAGGGTGTCCCAAAGCACTTGACAATTATGGCTGGGCACTGGAGCTGCGGGAGTGAGGAGGGGAAAGATGACCGAAAGGATGGTCAAGGAGGTAAGTTTTGAGACAAGCTTTTATCAAAGGAGAACCAGAAGAGGAATGTGTTTCATTACAGTATCATCAAGCACAATTGTGGCACAATTATGTTTTTTCACAAGACTGATCTCCTTGCTTTGTGTGTGTGTATATGTAGGGCAGGGCGGGGGGCAGGGGGGGAGGTGGGAGGGATCAACAAGTTAAAATTTAGTTTTTCACAAATAAAAATCAGTAAACTAAATAGACCGCTTTCAAGCAATTGCCACTTCAGACAAATTCAGTTCAGAAAACTCTCTCAAACAACTTTATTTGTAAGTGTAGAGAGCCAATCAGTTCTGCAATGGTGATTCTTAAACTTTTCACCTCTTTGTAATTGTAATCAAAACAGATTTTCCAACCAGTTTCCTTCAGATCAGTTCAAGAGGATCACAAGTCATTGATTCCAACGTGAAGACTGCTACTGAAGTGCTTCTAATGGGAATCTTTAGCGTCCCAGTCCTTTGAACCCGCTGCAGTGTGTTTACTGGTATTTACATTTCGTGGCCTAAAGATGAACCATGGAAATTAGAAAACAAACTCCTATTCACCATTTCATGTCAAAGGTGATGCCCATGCCTGAGTGTTGTCTGTGCAACAAACCTTTTCTATGATCTGGAGGCCTCTGTTCTGCAGTGCTGCACTCTCCACAGTTACATACCTGTCTGGAGGGAGAGCTGCAGTTTATCTTGTCAATGTGGGAAGTCCTAGACGATGCCATCAAACTGATCGATGGCAGCGATGCTCCTTTGACACGCACACAATGGTGCTGGCAGAGAAGAAAGAAAGTGAGTCGTTCTCTAAACAATAATGCTTTTGAGTTGTACAAAATTCACACTCGGTGAATGAAACAGTTGCCATGTTCTTGCGGTTCACTTTGTACTTTACGTTAGCCCCCTCAGGGAAAAAAAAGTTTTTTTTTGTGTGTGCAACTAACTCACAGAGCAACAGCCCCGGTTTACTTTCCTGCGTTTAAGGGAACTGTGGCACTTGGAAGTACACGGAGCACAACAGTGAGCGTGCACCTGTTGGACACTGCAGTTTGGCTCCAACTCTGTTTTCCGACACAATTATAGCTTGTTGCTATACTTGCCTCACTGTTGCAGTGATCCTACAAAACGATAATTAAGGAGCAATGTGCACCTGTTATAGAAAATGTATGAATGGATTCTGGACTAAAGCTGATGGTGTCCTCGCTCTCTCTCCGTCCTTTTATAGCAACAAAAAGTAGACATAGGTTTCAAACAATCGATGCTTAAACACTTCATGTTAACTCAGCCACTCTTTAGGTGCTCTTGACCCCTTTCTCTGAACTATTGCAGTTGTGACTTGTCACTGGCTGGGCTAGGAGGTGGACCCTGGTCACTGTTGTTTACTTTACAGTGGTTGAAAACCAGTAGAAACTGGGCTCTAAAAAGCTAGAGGAGGAATAGTGCTTGGGAAGGAAGCGGGGAGATCAGCTAAAAAAAAATGTTGTCAGGGACTTGGTTCTGTATGAATGGAATGCTGTTTCATTTATGTGCTCCTCTTCAGAACTAGAGATTTCCGACAAGATAGTGCATGAGCTTTCTGAAAGGGAGAAGCTTTTTGTTTTTTTCACACAAACATGCTCAGACATAGCTTTCCTTTCAGCTAATTAAGCTGTTTTGAAGAAAACTGGTCAAACAGTGACATCTTTGTGGGGAGCCTTGGAATAAATAGCCTGATACAGAAGAGGGGACATTTAAAGGGTGACTTCTGCCATTGTCTGTCTTGGATGGATCTTTTCTACTTGGTCAGTGCTGCCGGAGTGACCTTATACAATGGAGAGAATTTGAAGCCAATAACCTCGAGAGATGCCATTAAGAGGACAATCCAGAAAAACAGTTCATGGTAGGGAGCCAAGCTTGCTTTCTCTTGGCCCATGATGCTTTCAACATTTTGTATGCATGTTTTTTNGCTGTTTGTTAGCATGGTGTTTGTGACAGAACAGCTTCACATCATTTTTCATATCGGTTATGTTATTATTGCTCACATCATCATAAATTGATTTATTATCGGCTTTTCACTAAATCATTACATATCCGCTTATGGATTTCAATTATATTCCAAATAAATGTACCTTAAAATACACTGTTTTTTCTCGGATAGGGAAATGTATGCGGCATTTCACTGAGTTTATTACACAAGGGGCATGTAACAAGAGGATTGATGGGCTTTTTAAAAAAATCTAGGACTAGGCAGATGGACTGCAATGCTCTGTTCAGTCCTTTACATCCCTCTGTTCTCATTAGGCCAGCCTCTGAGAGAGACCACACAAATAATTAGCAGACATTGCGGTTTAATATGCAGCAATTGATAATCTGAGTCACAAATAGTACCTTTTTCGGTAACATTTATATGAATTGTAGCAGACATGATCATTTTGTTTTAAAGGGAAGGGCAAAATCCAACTTTCAACTCACACATCAAGGTCTGTAAAGTCACTGACAATCAGAGAATCACCTTTATAGGGGGTAAGTTTCCAGTTGTCAGCATATGCCTTCGAGTTCTCAACATCTAAAAGGCAGTTTAGAGCTGATTTTTCTATCAACCTGATTTTATTTTGTTCGCCTATTTCTGGACAAAAGATTTCTGTACCAAAGCAAAATGTACTAACTCATCTATTTATATAATTGTTGTATTTCACACAATTATTATTTTCCAGTTATGACAACAGCTTTCTGAAAGTGTACACGAAGGTTCAAGGAAACCACAGATTTAAAAAGTATGCAATGTTTATTCCCGCCTGTTTTACCCCTCCTCCCCGAAAGTTATTTGGATTCCAGGATATAATTCACTTAATGCAGCAAGTTTCCTTTTTCCGCATGCCTCTGTTCAGCTAGCAGTAAGTAGAAACCCAGTTGTTAGTCGATTGGGGGATTGCTTTTCCGGGAGTAATATAATAATACTAAAAATAATCATTGCATTTGATATAGCGCCTTATCATGTGTTCGGAAAGTCTCCCACAAACAGTCGTGGATTGATCAAATTATATTTATTTATTTTGAAGGAATTATTACCCTTGGCAAAGAGATCTGCCAATCGACTAACAATCGGGTTCCTACTTACTACCAGCTGAACAGAGACATGTGGCGTAAGGAAACTTGCCCAAAGTTTCGTCCTGCCAGGAATCAAACCCAGGTCCTCTTACTTTCGAGGCAAGTGCTCTAACTACTAAGTTAAAGGACTCCACAAGTCCTGTAGTTTAGTAATAATCCCTCAAAAAAAAATTGGTCACATCTCAACAACATGATATATCAAAGGCAAGGATTATTATTATTATTTTTATTATTAAATCAATGGTTTTGTCACTAGATATTAAGAGATTTGTTCTCCAAATGCTCTCCTTGCCAGCCTTGAGTGTGAAATACATGAATTTCCATGTGCGAACATGGAACTCTCAGCCTGGTTTGGATACTCCAAAGCATGGTGATGGGTTTCCACATGTGTCAGACATCCAGCTGACCAGAAAAAAACATAGATAATGCCTCAAACTGCTTTACAAAGAAGGGGATGGATGCCAAGCAAGAGGGAGAGGGAGGGGGAATGGTGAGGCGGTCTTAGATGCGGTTGATGAGGTAGATTTTAAGGTGGCACTTACAGAGTTAATTATCCCCATGGTCGACGTGCTCCACTGGCTCCCCAATACCTCAGCAGGTCAATCCTAGATAAATCTGTCCCATCCTATCTCTTCCATCGCCACCAGCCTTCTTTTCAAATACATATCCTCCACATCTCCAATTCAGGTCTATCAAATGCAAGGATTATTATTGTTATTATCATTACTACTCACTCTTTACTGCCATTGTCCCCACATCAGTGGTTGAACGTCCAATTCTACTCTCTGAAACTGTCTTCCAAAATCCCTTTGTCTTCTCTTCCTGCCTTCAACACATTTCAGTTAGCCATGCATTTGGATGTCAAACTTATGACATTTCAGGTATTTATGACTCAGTTTGGCTCCAGGCAGTAGCTTTTCTAACTGAGCTATTGGGTGAGCCATAAAACATATTTTTAGGTAATTTTCTAAAATAGCTAGGGGGATACTTCGAACGGAAAGCATGGACCACAGGCTATTCTCCCCCTTAACTACTTTTTGAAATAATGTTCAGGGTCATGTAAGACATCAGCTGTCTTGCCTTGGTGGGACACTATACCATCACTTGAGTGATATTAGCTGCATATAAAGTAATAAATGAACAAGGTGGTCACTTTCCATGGCAGGCGGGCGCTGCTAAGGTCATCCCTGATGTGCTCCGAGGCAACAAACCATGTAACACGCGACATCCTGAGGGAATCAAGAAACATTAAACTAACATTGTGGCCTGTTTAGCAATGACCTCTGAATGCCCGGTGATTACATTGCTTCTTGCTGCCTGCAGCAGTTTATGTTGTATTAAATTAAATGTAACATCTACTCCACTTCTCAGTGTGAATGTACTCAGTGACGTTATCTTTTCCAATATCAGGAATTCAGTGCCAAACGCAAAAAGATCACTTGGGTGAGCTGACAGAGCCTACTCTGCTTGCCCATTTCATTTAGCTACCTCAGGTGAACCCTGTCACCTCCACACCATGACCAGTGGCAAGCCTTCAGCTACTATGCTTCTAATCTCTGAAACCCCTTCCCGCCACTCTGCCATCTCACCCCCTCTTATCTGTCATTAAATAGCACCTTAAAACCTACCTCTTCAACAGCGCCTATGATGCTAAAAAGTGCTCCGAGACATTAAGTGAAGGATGCTATTATAAATTCAAGTTGTTGTTGTTGAAGCTCATTCTGTTTGAGTGAGGATCATCAGGAGAAGAAGAGTAAGAGGAAAAGATTGAAGTGTTCTTTGTATATGTTAAATCCCTTCACCTTACACGCTTTCATTCTGCTTTGAAACCCCTTCTAAAAACCTACCTCTTTTGACTGCACTTTTCCTCTTTGGTCATTTCCTTCCTACCACATATAATAATGTCACCCCACCCCTATCTCTCAACCTGCTTAGAATTCTCAGTCCAGCTCTGTAACATGCTTTGAGATGTTTATCATTGTGAAAAGCACAATATAAGTGCAGGTTGCTGTTACTGTTGTGAATGTATAACCGCAGTGCAGAATGCATTATTTTAGGGCAAAAGGCTCTGCAGTTAAGTGATGAAAAATCTTAACACACTTTACAGGTAATTACTTTCACATGTAGTGATGGTTTCTGTAGCTAAATGTGGCAACTATCAGCAAATTCCAGCAAATAGCAATGAATCTGGCCACAGAGAAACTCCCTGTTACAAGATCTTAACATCCTCACCGGCAGCTGTTTCCTTCAAGCCGATCTGAGAGGTGAAATGGAGCTTAATAAGTTGACTACACCTCGGTTTAATATCTCATCTGAAAGATGACCTCCAATAACACGCACTGATCCAGGGCTGGACTTGAGTGTCATCACTGTGTCAGAGTCCCAATGTGGGTGTGTTCCCACAACCATTGTGACCATGAACACATCATTGGTATTCACTAACCTGAGTCAGGATTGTGTGAGGTTCTTGAGGCTACCAGCACTCTTTGAATATACAACCAAAAGAGAGAAAATAACTATGAGGGTAGTCAGTCACCCCACCCTTGCTTAAGTTTAATTCTCATCATGGGGTGGGGAAGAGAGGAGATATTTAACCCTTTCAGGACAACAACAGCTTTTCAGCTTCATACAATTGCAAGATTGCATATTTTTAAAAGTTTATTCTCCCCCACAGAAAACACAGTCACTGCACTTTACAGGATATTCTGTAAAGCACTTTGAGACCCGCCTCTTGACGTGAAAGAAGCTATACTAAATGTAAGGATTATTATTATTCTCAGCATATTGCTGCATATTCCTCTGATTACACGCCATAACATTAAACATTGAATATCAACAGAGAATCTTTTTTCTTGTAGGTCTTGCACTGCAAAGCATACTTTTTGCATGGGCTGTTATCCTGGGATTAGGCACATTGGTCACTGGGTTGGAAAGGAAAACAATAACGCGGAATCTTCTTTTATAACCCTCATGAGTGGAGTGCGCCACTCACTTTGGTATGGATTGGAGTCGCATAGTGTAGTAGTTAGCGCACTTATCTCACAAACGAGAGGACCCTGGTTCGATTCCCGGCCAGGGCAAGTTTCTTTATTCCACAGCCTCAGTTTACCGAGCAGAAAGTAGTTGTTAATTGATTGGCAGATCGCTTTCCGGAGGTAATAATCCCTCAAAAAAAAATTCTCACTCAATCCACAGCTGTGTGCAATTGGCTGCTGCGTTTTGCTCATAAAATATACAGTCTATCCATTTTACAATGTATCTTTTGAAGCATTTGGAGACATCTCAATGATGTGATAAGGCGCTACATCAAATGCAAGAATTATTATTATTCTTGCCCAGTCATATATAGTCAATGCTGCCTTGCTCTTGCTTGTGTTGTCATCTCTGCCCTGCACGCTTAATTTAAATGCAATGCCACTGAGCTCCACGCATCCACGAGAACCTAGACTACAAGCAGGCAATATAATTCCACCATTTCGAAGCTGAACTATAATAATGTGCTGAGTTTTACACGTAGGTCAGATGTGGCCAGCTCTCAGTTATCTTTTTAATTGATTTCATTGAAAAGGTTCTTCTCGGGAAGCACACAGGAGGCTGCTTCCTTCAAGCTCATCTGAGAGATGCAGTGGAGCTTTTTCATGGGAAATCTCTTAGAAAGTCATTATAGTGACTCGCTTTATGTCGTAAATCTAGGATCACTTTCAAAAGGGGACAGAGGTTGGAAGATGGAGTGAAATTGATGTACTTAAGTTCAGAGAAAGTTTTCATAAAGTTTGATATGTGGCTATGATTTCATCATTTATGCTGCAGAAATGTTCAGCCAAATAAGACCAATGTCTCTGATTACTCTTTTAAAGTAATTCCGTAAATGAGGAGTTAGTCCCACTTACTCAATACTACCTTACAAAGCAAATAATAATATTTACTATCAATACTGGCAAATCTTATCAAAGAAGTTAGCAAGCTGCAAACTAAGCTGTGTCTGTGAGAAACTAGTCTCTACGGATTACAATTAAATTCTGTAAAGCATTCTGAGGTATCCTCCTGACATGAAAAGCGCCATATAAATTTAAAAAAATAATTTTTATTGTAAACAGTTTGTGCATGTGTCCATTTTTCTAATTTAATAAAAATAATAATCCTTGCATTTGATACAGCACCTTTCACATTGGCAGAGTGTTTCAAAGCACACGGTTTCATTGTAATCTGTAGTGATTGTGTATTTGTTGGAGAATGCAACCAATTTGCGCACAGCAAATCCCTCACAAACAACCATGATGTGTATGAACAATATTATCTAGGAGATGAACAAAACACAAAATACTGCAGATGCTGGAATCTGAAACAAAAACAGAGAGAGCTGGGAAAACTCAGCAGGTCAGGCAGCATCTATGGTCAGTAAGTGTTCAGAAAAAATTTCCTTCTGGGGCTGCAAAACAGTGGAATGTGATTTAATTCACATTAAATGGATAACCTCTGAAAATGTTGGTGGGTCACTTGCATGTGATGTCATCGCTAAAGAAGTGGTACACAACCATTCCGTCTGATCTCTGTTCCCAAACCGTCAGTGTTTGTTAGATTTGGTTGTTTCATTAATTCCATCAAGGGCATTATTGGTTTGAAAATAAAGTAAATGTTATCAGCTGCCTTAATATTCAAGTAAATGAGATTTCTATTTGAAAACTTGTTTTTTTTCTTCAGTAGCTAACAATGATGTGCTTCATAATTGTTGTACTAAATGACACCCAATGGGGTCTATGTTGCATTGGTTGAAAACAACAAATATTTCCTTGTGCATTTAACATTTTAACATTTACATCAACAATGCATTTCCATTAACATTTCCATAACATCTTTTACATAAAGAAACGTCTTCACTTCAATGGCAAAGATTGGCACAGTCCTTGGCAATCTAACATACCTACTGTACTTCTGATGTTCCCAGTGTGGAGGTTCAGAACTGCTGCTCAGTACAGGTGCTCCAGGTTTAGTGGAGCACAAGCCTCCTCTGGGGTGGTATCATGGGTATTGTCTACGCAGTGCCCATAATTGAGCCAATTATTCAATTAGCTTTTTCTTCACCTCTCCATTAGGAAGCTGCTCCATGCATTCCTGCACAGAATCCCAACTTGCTCTTCATAGCAGAATGTAGATCTTTTAGCAACTGAATGTTGCCTTCACCTCGGACCAAAATTCATACCCGAAAAGAGAATCCCATTACTCTGGAGCTGTGGTGGGTCAACCCCATGGTCTGTGATGGAGAGATGAATGACTGATTGGGATTCTCCATCCTTCTTTTTGTTCTCCAATACAATCCCTTGATTCTCCTTCTTCTTTTGATTTTCTTTCATTCTCGACACCCACCATTTCACAACAAAATCTTGCAGAATATTGTGCTACCTCCACCTCTGTTGCATTACTGAAGGTGGCTGTCCTTCCACTCATGGTTTTGGAGTAAACAGAATATCTCAAAGAAATTAGAAATATATAGAAGATGTCTCATCATGGTCTAAGAAACTATACAGTTTAGTTTGCACTCATATGAATGAACAAAGTTTTAAAGTAGTCCAAGTAAGAACAAGTTATTTTAAGTGCTGAACAAAATAATAATAATCCTTGCATTTGATATAGCGCCTTATCACATCTTCGAGACGTCTCAAAGCACTTCACAGAATATACTGTAAAGTGAATTGACTGTATATTGTGTGGGTGAAAATGCAAATATAGTGGGGAAAAAAAGACATTGTAAATGAAAGTTGATATACATTGTGGAAATTCGCTTCTTAACAAATTCTCTTAAAAATGAGCACTTGAAGTGTTAACAGAACAGACAGTGAATGGAAGGAGTGAGTGCACAATGATTTACCACCTAATAGACAAATGTTGTTTTAAGTGATCTGGAACTTGAACTGGAACTTAAATATTCTCCAGCTCAAAGATCCATCAAACAAGACAAAATGGTTCCCAAGAGCTGACTACTGTGTTTGTTCCACTCAGAGATCCCATCTTTGTGGTATCTGATGAGATCTGGTCCAATTTAAAGTTATAAAAATGTCTGATCAGTAAAGATGCTCTCTGACCACCTGCCACTATCTCTACATATTTGCATTTTAACTACAATGCTTTACTCCATAGAAGCCATGTGTTATCATAATGAAACATCATTTAACTAAAGTGTTTAGTGCAATTTCACCGGAGACAGAACATGAATAATAATACAGAACAATTAAACGTCTAACTTTTGCATTATTTTTGGCATTTAAAACATGGACAACTTTTCGTTTAATGTCACATTCAATAAGACCATACTGAGGTAATAAAACGAGATGTTCAGTTCTATCTCCTCTTAATAGAAAGGAAATAATCTCTTTTTTCCCCCTGTTTTGGCAGCAAAATGTCCACACACATTGCTGGGGCGTCTGTAGCAGCATGTGTTTCTAGGATTGTTCTGGAAGAGAAAATACCAAAACAGCAGGGAGCAGGAGATAAACAGGCAATTCGTGACTCATTAAAACAGCCAACAGTGGCCAACATTGTGGAGCATGCGAGCACCCAGATCCAGCTCAGCCATAAACTTTTTTTCCACCAGCTGGAGTTAGCATCTGTCAAGAGTTGGGAGAGAAGATAATCTGATACAAATGATTCCAGTGTATTGCATTTAGAAACCTGCCGTCTTACATAACCGTGCTGATTGGGAACCCAGGGAACTCTTCAAATGATGACACAGCTTTGTGATGCCATCTTATAATTATTCCTCTTCAAACATTTTCCTATTCTCCCCCACCCTCCGCCCTTTCCTGACAGGCTTAAAATGCTCATGTATTATTTCAAAAGCAGGATTCACAACTGCACTCTAAAAGAACTTTTGGGCTAGTCCTTGCCATTCTGGGTTGGCCTCCATTCCCGAGGCTTTATGAACGCAGTGCCCAAACTACTCGAGCAGATTAACATATGGTTAAACATAGGATAGGGATGGGGGAGGATCACAATGCACCAAAGACATATCAGACCACAGTAGCATATTAGCTACATTTATTCCCTCAGGACACATACTCACTCTCAGCGTTGTTTTGAGAGTCATGAAATCTCTCTCTGAAAAAAACCCTGCTCGGGAGGCCAGCAGCAAATGTTGCATTACGAACTAAAAGATTGGAATGCGTGCAACCACTGCCAAAGGTTGGGCCCCAGATGCTCATGTGAGTAACATTAAAAATCTGCTCTTATCACATGCACGAATTTCAATATTTATAGCACTCAATAAAATGTTTGACTGTCAGAGGGAGAAGGTGGCAGCGCGTTCCTTCGCAGCAGATGGGCTGCAATATGGCACATTTACATGGACCAGCTGTGCCGGGCCGGATTGAATACCGGTCAGAGACAGAGCACAGACAGCACATCTGGATCGCTGACAGGACCGGCTGACACTTCTTTTGAAAAGTTTGTTTCACCGCAGCGATTGCCGATTTAAAACCTGCTCCCGACTTTACCTTCCTCTTTTAGCGGAGTCCTCCATCAGAGGCGAATAACAATTGGGTTGCTTTTTTTTTCTCATCCCCCCTTCTCTCTCTCTCCACCCCCACTGTGGTGTCTCTGTAGGATCTCAGCTGTCGGGGACAGAGGGTGACAGTGGTTGACTGGTCAGTCAATGTGCTGGTGGTAACTGGATTGAAATGCTGATTTGCTGGGGATGATTTTCTGCAGCACTTGCACATCAGATGTTGATGTCAGTTTCACAGCACATTGAGACAATATAATTCCATTGAAATGAATCTAGACCACGGGTTTGAAGATTTATGGCTCTCGATTTACATTACAGTTTAGGACAGCTCCGTAAATTCAAATGCATTCGTATTTCTCTACACAAAGGAAGACGTGATGACTGAGTTCAATAAATACTAAGATATTTAAAATACTGCTATGGAGGAAAAAATATTTCTGCAGTTTTAAAACCGAGGACTTTATGTCTTTCGGGGTCAGTTTTGTTTCAGGCAAAACCAGTCATAAAGAAAACAATTCTGAGCAATCGGATCAAAAGGGTAAAAGCCATAAGTGAAGTCTGAGTCAGTGAATATTGAGTTTTGCATTTTGCACTATAAATCCCTTCACAGCCTTATCTTTCTAATCTCGTCTACCCCATTCCTCTGCTCACTCCTCCACTCGGCTAACTCGGGCTTACTGCATGTCCCTCATTTCATGGCTGAGCTTACCCTAACTTATGCTACTCCCTCCTTCTACCCCCTCCATCCGCTCTATTTGTCTGCAAGTTCTGCCTTAAAACCTACCTCTTTGACTGTGCCATTGGTCACTTCCCTCTTTCCCTCCTGTCCCCCTTGTTGCTCAATGCTCAACTCCATCACTGTAATGCGCTGCAAGACGTTATCCTACATGAAGGCACTATGTAAATGTAAGCTGTTGTCGTTGTTGCAATGTATACACTGACATGCAGCAAAAACAGATGCTTAAGAGGTAAAAATGCAGGATTTAAAACCAGCAACGATAATAACAAATGGCTTCATGCTAACAACTCAAATCATTGAATTCACAGATTCATCCTATTTAAATATGAAAAACAAAAGAGAAATATTGAAGAAAAATTAAGATTTTTTAAAACTAAAAACAAAAGAAAAAGACATAAAGCTAACTGAGCACATCCCAAAGTGGACCTTTACTTATTCTGGCAGTCGTGGGTTGAATTTCATTACACACAGGGCTGATATTTTGTGAGTAGATCAGAAATGGTAATACACACAGGTGGAATAACATTTAATAGCCAGCAGTGACACACATGGTGTTCCAGAATGCATTTACAGCAAAGCCGTGCCATCGCTGCACTTTCACAAATTAAATAGTTACAAAGAAATCATGATTAACATCCTTCTGCCTTTTTCTGCTAATCTCTATTTTCCCTTCAAATATAGAAGGGAACATTTGCATCATTGGAAAAGCTCTCGTGCTGCATTTATGTTATAAGCAGCAAGAGAGACACATACATTTTCAGCGCAGAAAGAGGCATTCAGCCTTTTGTGTCTGTGTCACGGTTACTTCTTAATATTTTTACTTCTCAACTGCTTGTCCAGTACACAATATTGGTATGGTTGAAAAAGGCCTTTCAGCCTATCTGATCTTATCCCTTCCGTGGAGTCCTGTAGCTCAGTGGTTAGAGCACTCGCCTTGCAAGCGAGAGACCTGAGTTCAATTCCAGGCAGGGCGAAACCTTGGGCAAGTTTCCTTACTCCACACGCCTAATAATAATCCCTCCAAAACAAAAAAAAATAATAAATTGGTCATTTTCAATCTACGACTGTTGTGCGCAATTGGCTGCTGCGTTCGCCCACAAATATACAGTCAATTCACTTTACAGTGTGTTCTGTGAAGCGCTTTGGGACGTCCTCCCGACGTGAAAAGCGCTATATCAAATGCAAGGATTATTATTATTATTATTATTATTATTATTATACCCACCCTAACATCCTTCCACCATAGCATCAAGCTGTTTTTTTTTAAA
This sequence comes from Callorhinchus milii, assembly GCF_018977255.1. Taxonomy (NCBI): domain Eukaryota; kingdom Metazoa; phylum Chordata; class Chondrichthyes; order Chimaeriformes; family Callorhinchidae; genus Callorhinchus; species Callorhinchus milii. The sequence continues at coordinate 45,582,660 of NW_024704744.1, read as the reverse complement.
TCAGTCCAGTGTCCTGACTTCAACCACCCTTCCTGGTAACCTGTCCCAGTTTCACTTCAGAACTATTCTATTAAATAGCCACTTGAATGAATACCACACTCCAACAACCTTCTGACTGAAGAAATTCCACCTAACCTCTACCTTGATTATTCTGCTAATGATCTAGTGACCATGACTCCTTGTCATCGATTACTTTGCCAAGCCCGTCAATGTCCAAAACATTTCTATCATAACCCTTATCCCCTTTCAACCTCCTCCATTCCAGTGGAACCCCCCCCACTCCCCGAATTTATCCATCGTTGAAATATAAACAAAGTGGAGGTATTGGCTTTGAAGGAGATTAACATCTTATCTCCAGGGGAAGATGAAACTCATCCCTCGAGGCAACAGGTCCTGAGATATCAGGGGACGTAGTCCTGACAGTACAAGCTGCTCCTTTTGCGGGCAGGCTGAGCTATCAGTCCAAAAATAAAGTCTCACAGACAGAAAATAAAGTTAGTGTTTGTGATTTGGAATCAAATGGGAATGAGCATGTTTCCACATTTACAGCTCTTTCTATATTTGTATCGAACCTAGTGGATTTCAACCTACACAGTAAACAGGACAATATCCACAGCCCGGCATCCTCAGGGGAGAAGTAGATGTGACATGAATGGAGTTACTAAGCTCAAACTTTGACATGTCCTCTATTGTAACATGATGATTTTCTTAAATGCTCTGAGCAAAGGTCTAGTGGATGCACTGTGACTTTTGGCAAAGTACCCACTCTCCATTCAGTTTCCAGATTCTCTCATCAGTACTTACAAATAAAAACAAACACATCTACACGTGTATATGAATGAAACGTGTTTAAGTTTTATAATTAGGTGTTAATGGTGGGACTCCCCCATTGTCTCCAACTAGAATTTATGGCAAATTGTTGTTGTAGAATTACACCTGCTAATAGACTCACTAAGAGAGTTCCTTGTGTTCTTTCATTCTTGGTAATGGGTCATGACTCATGTGATAAACATGCCTTGTAGTGCAGCCCTTTCCCCCTTGTAAAAGGATTTCCATAACTCACTGTCTGTTTAACTTCTGTTCCTATGTAGGCTGTGAAGCAGCTCAGGATTTTCACTTTGTCCATTTTTGCAGGAAAGTTGAAATTTCTCCTTTTTTTTGTCAAATAAATATTTGATGACCCTCCATCTCTTTATCTACAGTCTTGTTTTCCTGTACATTAACTAATAACAGTATAGTATACAAAACTTGTTTCAATATGCAAAAATGTCCGGTCTCAAAGAATCATTGGGATAAATTACCTTTGTAGACTTATTGATCCATTGATACATCATGGTTATCCAAAGATGTATTGGGTCAAATCATTAACATAATATCTGTCTATCAATTCATTGGAGGGCACTTTGTTGATACCAAGGAAATGACAGAATGCCATCTGCTGAAAAGAGGACCAAGGGTTACTAACTGCATGGCAATGTTCCACTGCAAAGCACAGCTCTTCACTGCTTTGCCTGATATTGCTATTGGAAGCTGATGTGTTGTTTAACAACCCAGCACCAACACAAAGCTGATTACTTACAATATATCTTTGTCAGCCTAGTGTCAGCTTGGCTCAGTTGAGAGTACCCTCACTATGAATCCTAAGGGTTCTAAGTGCTGCATGAGGATTTCAAGCTCATAGTATCAGTTGAAACTCCAATGCAGAGCTGGGGGAGTGCTGCATTATCAATTGTCCTGTCCTTCTGATGAATTAAACCATAGCCCTGCCTGCCTGTTTAGGTGCACATTAAAGATCCATGGTACTATTTGATAAGAGGAGAAACTATTTGATACGTTTTCTCCAGTAAATTAGTCATTTACTTCATGGCTGTATGGCTGCAAAATACATAGTCACCACATTCTGCAGTAAATCCTGTGAAGCATTTTAAAACATCTCAAAGACGTGGAAAGGGATTTTATCAAATGCAAGGATTGTTTTATTTCTTTATCTATACTCTATACATAGATGGAAAGCACATCTGTGTTGTGGCTTTATTACATTGTGAGGAACAGGGGATTTGTCATCCTCCTGGGATATGTGTCACATTCATGACATTGGAGGCTGTATCTGATGTTAGGTACATATTCATAAAGCCAACATCGCTATTTCTTATTTATTAAGAATAAATAATATAAATTTATCATTTATTTATAATAAATTTTCTTTTTTCTCCTAATTCTTACCCTGCTCTGTTCTCTTCCTTGGGTGTTGAACACACTCCCATTCCTCACCTAGTGGCCATTCTGTATGTGTGGTCACTTATGGTGCTTTTCAGAGCTCTATTTTCATCCTTCTACTTTTCTTATCTACATACTTTCTTTTTTTGACATAATCCACAGGCACAGGGTACGAAAGATCCTCTTCCCTTTGTATCCAATTGGCACCCAACTCTACGTTTCGCTATCCTTGGTGGGATAAGTATGTGGGTTTTCCTTGGGTCTGAACTGACTCCAAGGTGACATGGTTGGCAATGGAATGTTGTAATCGAGTCAATTCTCTGTAGCGGTCTCGGTAGGTTGGTTCCTGAGCCAGATGGGTCTGCAGTACTCCAGGGCAATGTTGATGAGAGACCAGCCCGCCTAGTTTACCCATTCAGTGTGATTCTACCAGTTGGATGTGCGAAGCTTCAGCAGCAGCTGCTTGCCCCTCTGCATGCTAATCAAGGTAGGCACCAAGCCCTGGATATAACAGTGTTTGTTCACGAACCCTGACTCGAGGTAACGCCTTCCAGCAGCTGTCATCCCAAACCCAAGACTTTCCTCATCAGCTATTCGAAGGACATCTGTCTTTCGTATGGTGAAAGGACCTAGAATCTATCCAGGACATAGATTTCAAGTCTTATTTGTGGAAAATTGCTGTTGTCACATTTGCCTACAAAGGAATAGTCACTAAACTATTCAGTAATTAGCTGCAAAGGGCTTTCAGATATTTCCACATTATAGGTGCTATATCAAATGTAACTATTACATTGTTATGCTATTTGTTTCTAATAAGCTTTTGTTCATTTTCCATTCCATCTCTTTCTTGAAACACTTCAGTTTTTGTCCATGTCAGCTGCTCCTCATATCACTCCTGAGAGATGCTGCTCAGTTTCTGATGCTCCTTCCTGCTCCATTTCCTGCTGTCAATCATTCTGATTGACGGCATCCCCCAATGTTTTCTCCAATCACAGGAGAGAATCAGGTAAAGAAAGTCATTCTGCCAACTTGGTCTCGCCCTTCCAGAAAACACATCTTCTTCTCATTTCAGTATCAAATAATTTCTTAAATGAACAAAACACGAAATACTGCAGATGCTGGAATCTGAAACAAAAACAGAGACGGCTGGGAAAACTCAGCACTTCAGACAGCATCTATAGAGAAAGGAAAGCGAGTCAACGTTTCGGGTCCACGACCCTTCTTAAATGAATCCATTCTCCTAGTCGCAATCTCTCTTCCTGGTGACCAGTTCCAGCTATTGATCTCCCTTGGGTAACAAAATATTTTTTGGTGTTTGTTCTAAAATTGCTCTTCACAACCCTAAACTTGTGCCCTTTTCTTCTGCTGCCTTGGGTGTATCTGCTTCCGGTTCACTTTCTCCATCACATTGAGCATCTGAGATGTTTCTTATCAGTCTAACTTAGCTAATCGTTCTTCATATCTTACCTCTTGTAACACTGGACATCAGATTCGTCTCTATACTGCCTCAAAGGTCTGGCTAGTGCCCCCCCCCCACCCCCGCATGCTGCTCATATGGCAAACTCCACCCTGGGGGTTCCCTGTTACCTCGGAAACCAAGATAGACCAATCAGCAACCCCTTATCCAGTACCTGAGCATCCTGGTTCACTTCGCTCACAAAAGAAACCAGTCCAGTCCCTATGTTGCTGGTTACAACACTCAACCAGCTTCAATCTAAATAATCCTCAAGTGTATTGGTGGGAAACAGACTGGGTGGCATCTCTTATCAAAGCTGTAATTTTACCAAATCAGCATCTTACTTTACCATTGATGTTAAACTGCAGGTATATTTGTAAACTTGTAGTCTGTACGAAGCAGTGTACAAATAATGAAGCAACATTCACACAAACCTTTGCCTGGGAAGTCATTGTTAATCTGCAACTCAGTGGGAGGGGTCAGGCGTGTATGAATGTAGTGACCCTCAAGGAGCCCTGAATGTTGAGTTGCTGTCCGTGAATGAAGCAAACTGAAAGGGAACATTTTGCTTTTGTTAAGCAGCAAGAAAGATGTGTTTCAGTCATTCAGCAGAAGCAGAAGGAAAATGTACTGACTGCAGCAGGAGTGGCAAAGAACTTCTCATACATCCAATGATGAAGATATACCTATTTATAACAACAATAATCCTTGCATTTGATGTAGCACCTTATCATGTCAATGATACATCTCAAAGTGCTTCACAGAATATACCGTAAAGTGAATTGACTGTATATTTTGTGGGTGAAACATGGCAGCCAATTGCACAAAGCAGTGTCCCTCAAACAGTCATAGATTGAGTGACCAAATTAGTTTTATTTATTTTGAAGGAATAGTTCCTGGAAAAGCGATCCGCCAATCGACTAACAACCAGGTTCCTACTTACTGTTAGGTAAACAGAGGCGTGTGTGTGGAGTAAGGAAACGTACTAAACTCTTCGCCCTGTCGAGAATCGAACCCAGGTCTCTGGCTTGCAAGGCGAGTGCTCTAAGCACTGAGATACAGGATTCTACGACATGTGAAGCTTTGCTACTGACATTTGTTGAGACAATTTGAGCTGCATTTAAATGCAGTTTTATGTTCGTTTGGGGTACAGGGCAAATAGTTTGCTGGGTATTAAAGGTAACCTACAGATCAGCTTGTATTGATCATGGAAGAGAACTTGTATGTAGCAGCTGGCAACAGACTCTGCTTTCCTGCCATTTCTGATGAATATTGCTGACCAATATTGTTGTTGCTGTGATGTTCCCCGAAGCACTATAAATGTTTAATACTTCACAGATTTAGGCTGGTGAAAGAAATTCAGTATCACAGCTTTACTTTGATGTTTTAACTACAGCACCAGCTGCTGGTTATGAGAACACAAATGCCCACCATTTCAGGTAGACAGTATCCGGGCTTATCCTCCTAGGTTATAAAGAGTGTGAAAGGGGCAAAGTCTCACTGTAAACAAACAACAGAAAAATCAATGGAAATCCAAGGCATGATGAGGTAGGTTATGTCCCAACGACAAAACAGGGTTGATTTTGTTGTATTTACTACATTAAAATATCTCTAAAGTAATACCCTAAAATTTGCCCTAATTTGTGTTTCGAAAGATGAACCACAGATTTGTACTTCTTTACAAGTATTAGTTTGACATTCACCTCATGACGTGCATGGTTAATTTTAATCCAACCCTCCCCCTCCCCATACATACACACACACACTATTCATTTCAGAGCAACCCATTAAGTACTTTTATTTGTATGTCACTTGTTTCACAAAATGTGGGAGTGGGTGAAAATGATGAGACTTTCTCTGCTCTAGCGAAAACAGTTCAACTTTTCAAGTCTCTCTACATAACTTGATTCTCTTTCTTCTGGTATCGTCCTAGTGAATCTTAGCTGTATCACCTCCATGGATGTGATGTACTTTCTGGTGAAATGGGCATTATATCTGCAATGGTAAACATTATTTGCATCACCTAGCACAAGATCACAAGATTGGTTTGGATGGAGAAGGCCCTTCAGCCCTTCTGATCTCATCCCACCCTACCACCCTCCCCTCACAGCATCAAGTTGCTTTTTAAATGAGTCCAGTGTCCTCAACCACCCATCCTGGCAACCTGTTCCAGTCATTAATTACCCTATGAGTAAAGCTATGAGCAGGATGTTTCTGTGAGGAGATTCTTTTCAATATGAGTTGTCACTGGGGGCTGGGATTCTTCACCTTCTACTGGCTCTCAAGTCAAAAGGTAGAATGGTCCTAGGTGGACAAGCAGCAAAAAGCTTACAAGTGCTCTCTGATGGAAGATTGCACAGTTTTAGCTAGTTAAGCTCCAGAAGCATTCTATGGGTTCTCCACGCCTTAGTTCTTGTCAACTCCCACCTAAACTGTTCAGGATTAGGTTAACAGAGCGTGTGCATCTGGAGTCCGTACTCCATACCAGACAAATGGAAACCAAATGGAAATAGATATGTGAAACTCTCAGTAGCTTGATTGGATGCTATCAGGTTGTTTCCACTTATTAGTGAGACCAAGGGGGCATAATGTAAAATAGGCAGAGTCTGGTCTAAAAAGGAATTTAGGAGGAACTTTCTTACACAGAGGGTAGTGAGAATATGGAACTCACTACCATTGAAGAGATGAACGGATTGTGATTGAAACAGAAAGCATCAATGTATTTAAGAGGAAAGTTGATGCATATATGAGGGAAAAGCAATAGAGGGGTATGGGAGAGAGCACCGACATGTTGGGACAAATGGCCTGTTTCTATATTGTGAAATCCTTGGTAATTTAAAGACGCTTAAGCATGGTGATGGATATCAACGTGTGAGAGACATCTCACTAACCAACTAAAAGTGTGAGGAATCAATCAATCAAACAACAACTGCAGCAACAAAATTACATTTATATAGCATCTTTCATGTTGGGTAGGTATCTCAAGGTACTGGACAATCAGTGTTTCGGACCTGACTTGGGGATTGGGATTGGGATTGGGGAGGGTGGAGGGCAGTGGGGGAAGGAGGGTGATCAAAGGCACCATTGAAGCGGAGGGTCTTAAGACGGGTCTTGAAGGAGGCAACGGAAGAGGCGAGGTGGAGGGACTGCGGGATGGAGTTCCAGAGGGTGGGGAGCCCACCTGCCAATGGGGTGGGGAACAAAGCCATGGAGAGCTTTGAATGTGAGGACCAGGGTCTTGAACTGTGTCCTCTGTGTGATAGGAAACCAGTGGAATTGGGCAAGGATGGGGTGATAGGGTCATGGAGCCTGGTGCAGGAGAGGATATGGGCTGCAGCCTATGGAGGGAGGAGTTAGGGAAGGCTGACATGCAGGGAGTTTCCATAGTCGAGCCTGGATGTTATGAATGTGTCTATGAGGGTTTCAGGGGTCTGCGGTGTGAGACAATGGCAGAGCCGGGCGATGTTGTGAAGGTGCGGCAAGGCAGGGTGGATCATGCCACAGATGTGGGGTAGACAGGATAGCTGACAGGTCAAACAAGACACCGAGGTTCCAGACTGGCTCAGTGAGGTGGAGTGTGCAATAATGGATGGTGATGCTGTCAGTGCCTGAGGTGTGGAGGCGTTGACAGGAGCCAATCAGGAGAGCCTCGGTCTTGTTAATGATCAACTGAAGAAAGTTGGCTCTCATCCAGGACTTGATGTCTGACAGACATTCTGTCAGCACAGCAGTGGTCCTGGAGTCAAGGGTGGAGGCAGAGAATACAGTTGGGTGTCATCCGCATACATGTGGAAGTTGACCCCATGTCTGCGAATATTACCAAGAGGGAGCATATAGATATTGAAGATGAGGGGACCATGGACAGAGCCCTGAGGAACGCTGCATGAGATGGTGCGGGGGCTAGAGGAGAAACTGCTTGTGGAGATGAAGTGGAGACGTTGTGAGAGGTACGATCTGAACCATTCAAGGACCTCAAGGTTGAGGTGAGAGGAGAGGCGGTGGAGGAGGATAGAGTGGTCCACAGTATCGGAGGCACCAGAGATGTCAAGGAGGATGAGGAGGCAGAGGGAGACCTGGTCGCAGATGGACAAAATGTCATTTGTCACTTTGCCTAAAGCTGTTTTTGTGCTGTGGGTGGAATGGAAACCTGATTGGAGGGGTTCATGAAGGGAGTGGCGGGAGAGCAATGAGCAAAGCCAGGAAGCAACGACCTGTTCCAGGACCTTGGAAAGGAAAGGGAGGTCGAGAAAGGGCAGTTTGAGAGGAGGGATGGGTCTAGGGAGGGTTTTTTAAGGACAGGAGTGATAATGACCATTTTTAAAGGGGTGGGAACAGTACCAGTGGATAGGGAGAGGTTTATGATGTGTGTGAGTAGGGAGCAAGGAGGTGGAGCTGGGAGCTAAGGAGAGGGGTAGGGTTGGGGTTGAGGGAGCAGGTGGTCGGTTTCATTCCAGTTAATAGTGGTCGTGAGAAAGGAGTGGGAGACAGGTTTGAAGGTGTGGAGGGAGGGATGAGTAGGGTTCGGGGTGTGAGGGGGTGATGGGGAGGGAGTAGTTGATGGAAGGGCAGAGGGCAGAGGAAGCTGAATGCATCCTCTCTCTCACTTTGGTTTCGAGGAAGTCCAGCATCGCCTCGCAGTTGACGTTGGAAGAGAGGATGGGCGAAGCGTGAGGGAGTGGCGTATGAGCTGGTTGGTGATGCAGAAGAGGAGCCTGGGGTTGTCCTTGGCCTCCACAATTGTCTTGGCGTAGAACGATGATTTAGCGGAGGTGAGGTCAGAGCGGTAAGATTTGATAAGATCCTGCCAGATCTGCTGATGGGCCATTAAGTTGGATTTGAGCCAGGTGCATTCAGAGGCACGCACCTGTGCCTTAAAGGAGTGGCGGTGACTGATGTACCAGGGTAACTTTCGTGAGTGGGAGACAGTTCAGAAAGTGAGGGGAGAAGGGCATTGTGAATGGTGGAGAGGGAGTTGTGGAGGAGAGTGACTGAGGAGGATAGGTAATTGCGGGAGGAAGCCCAGATGGGAAGTGTTCAGATAATTCCAAGGCAGCGGAGAGGGAGGGAGATTTTTTCCAGTGGCGGTAGGAGGTGGAGGTAGGTTGGGTGGCGGTAGGGATTTAGATTGAGGAGTTAAGGAAGATTAAGTAGTGTCCAAGATGGCTTTGTTGGTGATGGTGAAGTCTGAGACGGTGAGGCACTGAGTGATCACCAGGTTGAGGGGTGGACCATGGACGTCGGTGGCTGAGTGGATGTGGAGGGAGAGGTTGAGGGAGAAGAGGGAAGAGAAATCATCAGAGGTAGAGCAGGAGGGGGTGAAGTGAAGGTTGAAATTCCCTCGGATGAGGAGGCATTCGGAGTAGTGGGAGAGGGAAGATAGGAGGGTGGAGATGACGGGGAGGAAGGTAGGGGAGGGCTGGGGTGATAGATAAGGAAAATTTTGAGGGAAAGGTTGGAGGGGTGATAAAAGGTAAGGTGCTCAAAGAAAGGGAAGGTTCCGTAGGAGTAAGGGATCAAATGATCAAAATGAGGAGAGCTTGGTCATTTCTCAAAGATTCAATGGCCAATTAGACTCTGACTTAATCCCTAACAGTCATCGACACATCGTAAAGTCAAGTTGGAAAAATCAGAGCAGGAAAGGTCTATTCTAGATTTAGCTTCAAACATCTTGACTCTGAGGATGAATGGTAAATTCAGGCCAACTCCAGCCTATCTGATGGTTGCTGTAACATTTGACTGTTTCAGCTCCCACTCGAGAATATGGGCTTTTAGCTGATCAAAGCACTCAACACTCCCTTTGTGCTTTAGCAAGCCCTCTGTCAGCCAGTCCCAACATACAACCTTATCTCAGTTATACACCACAACCACATTCGCAAAGAAATTCCTATGTGATCCTGCGGATAAAAGAGATACGGCAAGAGGATAATCTGCAGCCTTTTATTTAAATGAGTGAAGTGAGTAAATGAGCAGGTGCTTGTGCTTTCATGAGTGCAAAGGCAATTCATATAATTCAGGAGCCCATAGATTATCCTACTTACAACAGTCAACCCTTCAATATTAGTGTTTAACATCAAAATCAAATAAAATTTATAGTTGATGTTAATGGGTATTCTTATGAACACAAAGGGTGCTTTAATATTCCTTGTGAACTGTTTCTCCTCCCACTCTCCAGAGGTGACCGACTGCTTGCTTACCAAACCCCAGAGCCGGCATAAACTATTCAATTCAATGAGGGGAGAAGGCTTTTTACCCCTAAATTCCCCTTCATCACCACTCAGCCATGGAGCGAGCACTCTTTTTGCTCAATGTTGAATATAAAGAGAGTGAATTAAAATGCAAGTTTAAATTTGCCATCGGCCACTGTACAGAAATGAGAGTAGCCCCACGGCCATTTCAACTGTGCACAGCAGGCGGCAGAGCTGCAGTTCCGGAGGACCTGACACAATCTTGAAAAGAGTGGAATGATACCCATCCACTTACAGCTCTCACCATGTTCATGGCTGAATCTTTTCAAAGGTGACAGATACTGATTCGAGCTGGGCAATTTTTCCATGTTGATGTTGAACCGCACAAACCATGTTGAAAATATGAGGTGAGGAGAGGTATGGATCTTAAAGAGCAAACACTCAGTGTTGTGGCTGTCTGTCAGGCAGCTACCGTGGCAATTCAACTGATTTTAGCCCCACATGCGACTGTCACAGGCTAATAGACAGGGAATGTTCCCACCTTACAGGAGGTCAAGGCCAGGGGGCACAGTACAGCAAATAGCAGGCATGGACCCTTTTGCAGTACAATGAAACCAAAATCAAATACATTTAGAAAATGTTAATGCACTTATCTGTTAGCTCCTTCCTTTTACTAACTATCTGTTAATAGATTCAGTGAGTTATTTCTAATTTTTAAAATAAAAATAATTATCACCTTAAGATGTCTGAAAGTGCTTTACAGAATACTGCAAAGTAAATTGATTGTATATTTTGTGGGTGAAATAAATTAAAAGATAGTTGATTAGTCATATTAATAGCATATAATAAATGTTAGATACTTTAATTGAAGAATTATATTTAAAAATTCATTCACAGAAATGTTAGGGTGAAATTTGCACTGTGTGATATAATGTTTGTCACTAGTGATAATTATCACATCACATATAATATAATAATCCTTGCATTTGATATAGCGCTTTTCACATTTTCTAGACGTCTCAAAGCGCTTCACAGAATACTGCGCTTTGAGAACACTTAATGGAAAATGTCCTTCCAAACATCTTTTCATGAGTAGTCTATATTTTCAGGTTCCACTCCCAGCACCTTGCGAAATCCTACCAACATGAAAGACACTATATAATTATGAAGTAAATTTCTATTATACTTAATTTAAAAATTATATTCAGTTTTCGTGCTTTAGAGAGACTGTGCCAATGAGAAATGGGGGTGGCTGTCATGCATTACAATAACAACAACAAAAATATATTTGTATAGCGCCTTTCATGTCGGGAGGACATCCCAAGGCGCTGGACAATCAGTGTTTCGGACCCGAGCTGGGGATCAGCATCAAGGAGAGCGAAGGGCAGGGGGAAAGGAGAGTGACAGAAGGAAAGGTCGAAGAAGAGGGTCTTGAGATGGGTTTTGAAGGAGGCAAGGAAAGGGACAAGTCGGAGGGATTGTGGGATGGAGTTCCAGAGGGTGGGAGCAGAGTGGCTGAAGGCCCACTCATCATTGGTGGGGTGGGGGATGTGAAGAGTTCTGGATGATCTGCAGCCTGTGGAGGAAGGAGTTGGGGCGGCCGACAAACAGGGAGTTTGTGTAGTCGAGCCTGGGTTTATGAATGTGTGTTTGAAGGTTTTGGCGGCCTGCAGTGTGAGATAGTGGCAGAGCTAAGCGATGTTGCGGAGATGGGGAAAGGCAGAGCGGGTCATTGCATGGATGTGAGGTATGAAGGACAGTTGAGGGTCGAACAGGTCCCAAGGTTCCGTATTGGTTCCATGAGATGTAGATTGCATCCATGGAGGGAGATGCTGTCAGCACCTGAGGTATGGAGGCACTGAGGGAGCCAAGCAGGAGGGCCTCGGTCTGTTGACATTCAACTGCAGGAAGTTAGCTCTCAACCAGTACTTCATGTCCGACAGGCAGACTGTGAGGACAGCAATGGTCCTGGAATCGAGGGTGGAGACAGAGAGGTTGAAATGGGTGTCATCCGTATATACATGGAAGTTGACTTCCTGTCTGCAGATGATGTCACCAAGATGGAGCGTATAGATATTGAAAAGGAGAGGGCCAAGGACAGAGCCCTGAGGAACACAGCACATGAGTTGGAGGAGAAGCTGTTAGTGGCAACAAAATGGTGACAATGGGAGAGGTAGGATTCCAATCAGGCAAGGGCAGGTCCGTGAAGGTTGAGCTGAGATGAGAGATGGTGTAGGAGGATGGAACGGTCGACATTATCAAAGGCAGCAGAGAAGTCGAGGAGGTCAAGAAAGCAGAGAGAACCCAAGTTGCAGATCATCAGAATATCGTTAATGACTGACTGTTTATGTGCTGTGGGCAGCAGGACTTGTTCCAGGGCCTTGGAGAGGAAAGGAAGGTTGGGGCATTAGCTGGAGAGTAGAGATGGGTCCAGGGAAGGTTTTTTGACTGACAGTTATTGTTCTATACCCTCTTTCTCTGTTCTGAGGCAAACAAGGGAAAGAGTGCTTCTTTGTGTTGTACTTTAGGTGTTACATCCCAAGTATTTAAATTTCCTCAAGTTAGCTGGTATCAGGAGTTGGGATGCAGTTAGCCTCATTGTCCCTGGGTTAGGGAGGATAAAATCTGACAGGATTCCTGTCATTGACTCCTATCTCATGTACATTGGATGAGGATAGACTTGGGCTTTGCTCTGATTCTCAAATAGGCTGCCAACTCTCACTGTCAACTCTAACGCTCACTATCAATATGGCCACTAGGGAGCAGTACTGAGGACAACCACTATAACCCAGTGTAAGTAAGGAGTCAAACATCTTGAGTAGAGGAGGGGTGAAGGGAAAAATTGGAGAAGAAAATTAAAATGTTTAAACTAACTGAAACTAAAATAAACTATTAGCAATGTGTGCCTAGCCAGCTGTGTGGAGAACTGTAGCTTAGTTGTTAGAGCACTTGCCTTGCAAGTGAGAGGACCTGGATTTGATTCCTGGCAGAATGAAACATTGGGCATGTTTTCTTACTCCACACGCCTCTGCTTACCAAGCAGTAAGTAAAAACCCAGTTGTTTGTCGATTAGCAGATCGCTGTTCCAGGGGTAATAATCTCTTTAAAAAAATGTGATCACTTAATCCATGACTGCTTGTAGGACACCGCTGTATGCAATTGGCTGCCATGTTTCACCCACAAAACATACAACATACAAACATACACTTGCTTTACAGCATATTCTGTGAAATGCTTTGAGATGTCTAAAAGATTGGTAAGGAATGTATCAAATGCAAGGATTATTATATCTTATTACTTGCAACATTCTCTTGTCATGAAGGTGAGTTTTAAATGTAAATTGTATTTTATTTCTTCCCTCTGGATTTCTCCCCTTATTCTCTTCTGAAACTGGCGTCTCAGGCAGAAACATATCTGTGCTCGTCTGTAGGCCTCCAATACTTCATCCAATGGATAAGGATTAACAAGCAGTTCAACCATCGGAGGCATCACATCCAAACCGGATCATCACTTACAACTACACACATGCAATTCCAGCAAGGGCCACTAGAATGCAATGCAGAGCAAAGGCACTCAGGCTAATTATGACTTCCTCACAGTCACTCAAGCTAACTCAGTACAGACCAGGGAATGGACCTGTGGACATTTGACCACTAAGCCATTGTGAGAGTTTGACTACTTTTAAAGGAGCTGCTTCTGGACATATGACCCTTGCACTAAGTCAAGCCAAGCTGCAAATGTGGTCCAGGTCAGAACTAGCCACACTCTTACATAATCTACCTAAGACTTTAGTGCCCCGTTAAGGCATATTGTATTTTGAAGCTAAAATTAGTTGTTGGAAATATACAGAGCAAGTTGATCAATATCTAAAAGAGGAATGTAGGTTAACAGTTCCAAAATAAGTCTTCATCAGTATCTGCATCAAATTTACAGAAATCTTGGGCTTTTCTTTTACAGTAACTCTTTTTTTCACTGTTTGGACAATAGTGCCATCGTGATTGTCGACTTTGGTGTAAAAATTCAGCTTTACCCAAATCACCTTTGGCAATGTCAGCCTTTAAGTGGGATTTCCCATTAGAGTCACCCATCCCCAAAGACACTATGTGTACTGCTGAATGGAATTTATACCCATTTGTTCTATACGATCAACATGTGTGGTCAAGTCACAATTACATTAGGGCTTTCAATTGTAAATATTTTCGAGAACAGATACTACCTGAGAATTTTTTTTAAAAATCATGAGTTTTTGAGTTTGATTCCTGACAAAAACACCAGCCATCAATGAAATACTTACAATCTGATTTTTTTTGAAAGGGGGAGGGGAAGGGATGGATCTTTGCATTCTTTAAAAAAATCAAAGGATTGTAGGAAATGCTAAATACAGATGCAGATAAATACTAGGGCTCAGATAGAAATTAAACTGTAGGTAAGGGATGAATGAGCAAAAGCAAGACAAGTGTGTCGCAGTCACCGAATGAATCAATGCTGATAAATAAAGTATAATACTTACAGATGCTGCTTATATTGAAGGCATGTGTTTATTGGTGAGGTCCCAAGCTTTAATAAATCATATCAAGATTGATTTGGTGTTAAACATATGGTTTGCTTATGCACATGTGGAAAAGCTCTGGTGCAGAATATTGTGCAATGCCCTGAGAGTTTGGGAACCACTGGAGCCAGAAGCTGGCTTTAGATTGACAGCAGAAAAGAGAGTTACATTGTGTCTATGAATGCTTAAACTTCACAAGAAAACTTTTAGTGGCCCCAGACAGAAAGTCCTGACCTTTTCTACAAGGCTGATTTGATATGGGTAAAAGCTATCTCCCACCCTATCCGTTTTACCTTGTAGACAATTCCTTTATCACACATTCAGAATCCAGATATCAGCACATATGGTAACCTTCCATGAACCTAAGGAATTTATGAGCCGTGAAAGTATATTTTGATTTGTATCTTGATTTGTTATGTTTATATTCTTCAGAAAGAAATAGTAACATTTAAACTGAGTCAAAGGTTTAATAGGAAGACAGGATGAGGATGTGGCTATTCAGTGGACAGTGGTGTGATTGGGTCTTGTTTGCAGAGTGCTATCTGCACATCACTGCACTGTGGCAACTGTGACACCTCAACAACAAAATAAACCTTTGAATAATTTCCTAAGCATCACTTTTGAGCTTTAACCTTAAACCTAGCATGTCTGACACCACTGAGGACTAGTGCGAGTTTCCCAGATTGTTTTTAATCTTCTTGTTAATATTGTATTAATATTTATTTTAGTATTCAAATCTAATATCACTGAATATGAAAATTCACCAAAGTAAATTGTAGAGTAAACATTGATCTGCAGTTGATAATATATTATTGCAGAATTGGGTGTTTTTTCTCATGTTCTGTGCATGTATGATACAGATGGACAGTAACAAAAGCAACAGCTGCGCACCTCTGTGTTTTGGGCTGGTGATGTTAGAGGCCTAAGGCAAACAGTTTTCATTTTTTATGTTTTTGTCTGTCATTTCCATATAATGTGGTCATTTTATAAGATGCTAGTGACTTGATCCAAGTTGCCCATTTTTCTGTTCCACATGTTATAATTTCTGTGGACATTTCTCCCACATTCACACACACTCATAACTTCTTGCAGATTGCCAAAATTTAGTTTTAGGCCTTTTCAGATTCTGATTCAAATTTTCTGAGAATAGAGGCGAATATACATGTATGTGAACATTTATCTCCAATAACTTCTAGATATATTTTGATAAAACTGTTTTCGGAACAACATAAAGCTGCATTTAAAATATTTAAAGCATCATCACAAGTTACTGAGGCAGTGTGTTAGATGTATATATATTCCACAATAACCACTCACCTATTGGTTTGTATCCCATTACAATAATAGCTGCTCTGCTGGTTTCGACTCACCCACAATTGTGCACAGAGAGTCCCGCAAACAGTCGTGGATTGAAATGACCAATTTATTATTTTTTTTGAGGGATTATTATCAGGCATATGGAGTAAGGAAACTTGCCCAACATTTCGCCCTGCCGGGAATCCAAAGCATGGTATGGAGTTCTGGGTTTTGGTTAATGTTTCTATCCCCAGAACACCCTGTGATACACACTCCCCACTGTCACTCAAACAGCCTCTGATTTTGTCACCTCCCCACACAAAGAAAATTGAGAAACAACAACAACAAGATTTCATTTATAGAGCGCCTTTCACGTTGGGAGGACGTCCCAAGGCGCTGGACAGTTGGGTCGGGACCCGAGCAGGGGGGAAATGGTCAGGGTGAGGGGAGGGAGCGAGGAGGGGGTAGAGAGTCGAGAGGGGAGCTGAAGGCACGGTTGAAGAGAAAGGTCTTGAGATCGGCCTTGAAGGGGGAAAGGGAGGAGGCGGCGAAGGCACTGGGGGATAGAGTTCCAGAGCCTAGGGGCTGAGAGGCTGAAGCCACCGATGGTAGAAAGGGCTGTGATCCATACAGCAGCTAGTCAGCTCACGGTTTACCCATGGATAAATCCAGAGCATGGTATGGAGCCCTTTTTGGCTTTCCCTTAGTGGAGTCTCAGGCTGTTTGATTAACAATCCAGCACATGGCCAAATTCTGTCACATAAGATAATAATAATAATCCTTGCATTTGATATAGTGCCTTATCACATCTTCGAGACATCTCAAAGCGCTTCACAGAATATACTGTAAAGTGAATTGACTGTATATTTTGTGGGTAAAACGCTTTGCCAATTGCACACAGCAGTGTCCCAAAACAGTTGTGGATTGAAGTGACCAATTTATTATTATTATTTTTTGAAGGAATTATTACCCCCGGAAAAGCAATCTGCCTATTGACTAACAACTGGGTTCCTACTTACTGCTAGGTAAACAGAGGCATGTGGAGTAAGGAAACTTACCCAATGTTTCACCCTGCTGGGAATCGAACCCAGGTCTCTCGCTTGCGAAGCGAGTCCTTTAACCATTAAGCTACAGGACTCCCTAGATCCGACAACTAAATGTTTTTGGATAAAAACAGGAATAATTTTAAAGATTTGTCTCAACCCTCCCCCAAAACAATGCAACAAACTCTTTGATTGGATTTTCTCAACTCGTTACCTAAACTTCCAAACCCAGTGCTGATTTTGTAGAACATCGGGTCAGGTTACAAGATACCTGACTATATGTTGATGTTTTACAAGGCTCTTAGCTGAGGTTGTCTCTGAACATCAACGCAGTCCACCTGACACAAAATATATAACCTGATAAAAATGATTCCTCAGTAATGAGACAACTTCAAATGTAATTCCATGTTGGGCATAGTATTGTATATCATAAATAATAATTCTTGCATTTGATACAGTGCATTTCATGTCAGGAGGTTATCTCAAAGCGCTTCATGGGATTTACTGTAAAGACTGCATTTTGTATGCAAAACACAACAGCTAATTTACCCACAGCAATGTCTCACAATCAGCCATGACCATGATTCTTTATGCATAAAGAAATTATCAACACAGCAAATACAATCTATCTCTGAATCCCGTTTAATGCATGCACATTGAAATAATAGTAAATAAATCTGGCAAAACACCAAGAAAAACAAGCTAAACTAGCTCTTGGGAAAAATATTTCATGGGAGTTTGAATATTCAGCAAGTTATTTGTAAACTGTTGGAGAAAGTGATGAGTGGCTGACTTTATATGTTTAATTTACAAATTGCAAGTGACACCTCACAAAGCACTCTTTTTGCCTACAAAATGCACACTCACTAAACTTTACCTTACTTACCATGAAGCACTTTGGGACGTCCTCCCAACATGAAAGGTGCTGTATCAAAAGCAAGAATGATTATTAGTATTATTGCTGTTATTTAATAAAAATTAAAATTACTGTTTGATTTTTGGTGTGAAAATCCTCCTTTAGAGGTAACAGAATGTGTCTGTATTTTTCTTATTCACTGGTTTCTTCTATTTCTCTCATTGTGCTATATCATTCAATGTGGCGGGATTGTAGGAAACTGTAATTACATGGTAGAATGTGTGCATTTGAAAAAGCTGGAAAAGACGCATAGTACTTAAAGGTTTAAATTCAACCCCCAGTCTGCAGAGAATCCACTACATGTTTCTCACATATTGTTGTTTCCTATTTTTGCAGTCATAACTTCAATGTAAATCAATGGCCTTACAGAGTCTGAGTCTGAACTACAAACTAGGAGGTGACGTGTCCAAATTTGTATGTCATTGGAAATCTCTAAAATGTTTGTTGAATACATGGGTGGGTGGACTCATACATGCTGGACTTTTCTGAGAACCAGTCAAAGATTCCCTTCAAATGTTTTGTCATTGGTTAGAAATTATACTTAGAAATATTCATGGGCGGCTTGCATTCTAAAGAGCATATGTGTCGTTCTCCACCTAAACAAGCTTCATTGGTACACTGCACGTCTTTATCCTGAGATAAAGATCAACAATTAAACCTCATGTTTCTTTGCTCAGCTTTTGATTCCTCACAAAGCTTTCACGCTTGCTGCCTTTAGACGTAATGTTAAGAAAGTCCGTTAACATCAAGGGCTGCTGTAACAGGCATGGCGGATTATTTGTTGTTTTTGCTAAATCAAGGTATTCACACTCAGTGTTCAAACTATCAGTTTGATTTATTTGTCCACATTGACCCGTATTCACTCCTTAATTATCCTTGTATAATGTTTCAAGAGCATCATGACACATGGATAAAGACAATCGGCAATGTTCAGTCAACCAACTGTTGACCTGATGGCCAAAATGATGACTGTAGGTCAAGGGTCACTTGCCTTTTGAAGAGCCCACTCCATTCTTTGGTAGCCTGGCTGGAGCCACTAATCCTAGTTGCAGATGATAGACTAGTCACTCTACTCAACAAGGAGCTAAGGTATGATTCCTACATCTTACCCAACCCTTCAGTGGTCAGAGAACTTACAAGGGTGAAAGAAACTGCTGAGGTGCAAGTCTTATTGGCTAATCAGTCACCAAAGTGCAAAAACATTTGGCATTTTGTTTTTTTAAAAAATAAGTGGTTAGCAAGTATTACACCTAAATGAGAGATTGCTTTATATTCACAAGCACACAAAACACATGAACAACATACTTAATATCAAACTAGAACCCCTGCTGTCTCTAGTTACCTGGGAGTCTAGACCCTGCAGTTTGAATAATGTTATAGCCACAATAGGAATGACAGCAGAAGTGTGGAGAGACAGATGAGGCTTCCTGCATCTCTTACCCTTTATGGTTCAACTGATTCATTTTCTGGTTTTGTTTTTCTTTTAAACAGTGGATAAAGTGCCTTCACAAATCAGACTGATTATTCTTTCCTTGATGAACCTGTGGAGCAGTTTTTAATCATATAAATAATTGACTAAAACTGAAGCAAACATGATCCCTTCTGCTTTACTGTAACTAGTACAGAGAAGGTCAAGAAAGCAATTCACTGAGTATGAATTAGAACAACAAATGCTGGTACTTGTTCATTAATTCAGAATATCTTTAGATAATTGACTTGTGTGGATATTTTTAACCAGTGTTCAGCCGCTGATTGAATCAATGTTTAAAACAATGCTAAAGTGTACTATATCTACCCGCACTATGTGATTTTCTACAGTTTACTAAGAACAGAATTAAATCTCACCATCTTCCCATTTGCACAGCCAAATTCCACATTATCATTTTCACCAGCATTGCAGATATCAGCTAAAAGGAATATTTCTGAAACCTCTTCTTTACCAGTTGATCTTTTTTAACCATTAAAATGCTTCATTGAAATGCCCCATGACTGTAAACATTTTTAAAAGATCCTTTCAAACCTCTTTAGCAGAATTTCAAAAGCGCATCTGTGCTGGCTGAATATGGTCAACTGCTGATAATATTGTCAGTGATCAAAAAGGCTTGTTATGGATATCACCAGTAGCTGAGTTATTAGCTTCTTGTTTCCCAAGTGCAAATGAGGACATGATACGTGCAGTTTGTGGAAGAGATTTAGATAAGTTTAGCTAAGTTTATCCCCTAACATGAGAGCAAATAACAAAGTCAATTATTAACTCTTCAGCTAGCATCAGTTAAAGTTTTCCTTGAGTATAGCACCTTTCCCTTACATTGGGAATTCCACTAAGATTGTTCTTTATGGGACATGATAAATGTGGAATTTGGGGTGAAATCTAATTGCTTTTCCTTTTGCTCCTGCAGCACTCTCCTTTACAAAGTGTAAGAGAGTGCCATTTTCTGAAAGAAATGTATCCAGTTGGAGCCACTTTCGATTGCCAGCAGTTTTATTTCTGCTTACACAATATTACGTCTTGTATGTCATTCTCTCTTCCTTTTTCCGTGTTTTAAGAAACTCTTTTTATAGGGAATAAAATAGAATTAATTTTGATTTATACTTTAAAACAAAATGAGTAATAGTTTTGTCACATGATCATATCTTTTTATTATTGATCAATTGAATTTCAAACAGCAAATGTTGTGATATTAATTTTGTAAGTGTAACTTTTTTAAAAAGAAGTGTCACTTTGCTGTTAACTCCCGAGGAAATATCAACTCCCAAAGGGTTAATGTTCATAAAGACTGCAAAATAACCATTCAATAGCTACCCTATGTACTCACACCCATGAAAGCTTTAAGCAGCTTCCCTGGTTCAGGTCCAGTGAAATCCATATTCTGTGTTCCTTGTTGCCACAGCAATAAGGTCTGGAAAACAGCATGTGGAATCAGCACTGATGTCTAGCAGAAGAATAGGGAAAGCCTTGAATGTTCATGTTTGATATTGTCTGAAAAGTTGCCCATCATGTTGCTGCTTGGAAACCCTGGCAGTCGGGGATGACACGCTCCGGCTTCCCTATTAGATCCCCTGCTTTCACATAACAATATGAACTGCAGGCTCCCAGCCAAGCACATACACTTGCAAACTGCCGCCAGTCAGTTCCCAAGGCCAGAGGCTGGATGCCGTTGACAAAGGAGATGTGAAGCAGGGCTTAGCCCAGCTCATTCTCCCTGCAGAGCAAGTGGCGCTTCTCATGGAGTTCTATAGGACTGGACCTCCTGTCAGCACTAGGGTGTTGACTGCAAAGAGTACATTTATATTCAACAAACTAATATTTTAAATCAACGCAGTCTGCTGGGTTCCAAATGTGACTTTGAAGCGAAACACATTTTAATTTATTTGCATTTTTCTTTTATTTATGAATTCTGAAGGAACTTAGACCAAGACACAGAAACTTCTGCCTGCATTCCACCAATTCCATGTATTTTTTTTAAAAAAAATACACTTGGAACCGGTACTATTCATCAGTCTGGTGTTAGTTCCCTTGTGGTCACTTTCTGGGAAATGCAATGCCATTTCTGACACCAGTACAGTCACTTCCTCCAGCACATGTAATGTTACTCAAATGTCCAGTAAGTTATATTCAACAAAACTTTTAATCTACTCAGAGTTGTTGATCTCCCATTCCTAGTGTGTCAGTTCTTAACACATTGAATATTTATTCAACAATACAAATTCCTCTGTGAGAAGTAGGCAATTCAATATTTTATGTGCAAAATATCAGATTGCTCAAATAGAATAATCCAAAAGAAAAGTTGGTTCATTCCCAGAGTCTAAGGATTTCCATAGTTCCTATCTGCCAATGTTAAAACCCTGGATTTGTTAGAGGGCTTTCCCCCAAGCCAGATGGCAGCTTGACACTCAAACTCACTTGCTGTTGCTTGGAATGTGCTTTGCTAGGGCATTGATTGAGATCCCAGATTGGAGCTCCATATTGAGGCAATTGGTTCCATCTTGTGAAGTTTGTATAGTCTCTATATAAGTCCATCTCTCATGAACTGAATGCAAACCACCACTAGCAGTATTGACTATGACATGGGGTAACTGTAATATCAGTCATTCCTGGCCCATGACTGAATCATGCAGAAAAATTAAATAACAATTTTACCAAAGGGATAATTCTTGTGTTTGTTGTATACAAGAATATTGGGAAACCTCAAAAATAAACTCTTGTGTCTTTAAAAAAACAACAGTGCATAAAAGACTGGACAGAAAGTCCATTCAGCTAATGCCTTGCAGTTTAGATTTGTGTACAAGTTCCATTGAAATACACATTTTGAAAACATGGAGAAGGCAACAATGCAAGGAACCAAATAATTTTTCATACAAAAAATGCCACAGAAACATACACTTACACAACTATATAGCTTCACAAATATACACTTACATAACTATACCTTTACACAACCATACTCTCAAACAAACATACACTTATGCAAATATACATTCACCTACACATTCACTCCCAACAAAGATTCACATAAGCACATACTCCTACAAACGTATACTGTATTTGTATGTGAATCTTCAATATTCAGCAAAAGAGGAATTCTCATATGGCATCACAATTACTTTGAAACATGTCTCCCAAGTGTGATTTGCATGGTTTAGGTTGATGTGCATATCATATGATTATTTGTTGCTGCTATTGGTGTTACAAACATCACTGCAAACAAAAGACAAGGCAATCACAGTGCAGCAAAAGTAAAAGAGTTCCAGATGTACAGTTCAGTAGTGATCACTGTATGTATAAGCAAGGTAGGTCAGGGGTGCTCCTTGACAGTTTGAGTTCAAGTGAAACTTGTGGCACGCTGGGTTGGGACATAATGCATTGTTTGTCTCTCTATCTGCTGCCCCTCGCCACGCATCCTATTCATCTAGGTGAAAAATCTGAACACTGACCTGTTGCTAGGCTGTTGGCCAATGTGTAGGTGGTAACCATCAGATGTATGAAGGAACAATATGAGTAGACTGTGGCATTGAGGGGAAGTGAGAGGGTCATTTACTAATTGTCGATTCAAACAGTGGCCTTGATGAGATGCACAGAAATTGTTGTAAATTAACATGACCAACCAGCTGAGTATCAGATGGGTTTATCCACCAATGTCATCCTTTCCTTAGGGCAATCATCTCACATCCATTTACCATCTCTCCTGAGATACTCTTGCTGAGATACAGATCTCACCCTGAAGGGAGCCATAGACACAGATCATGCATTGCACCAATCCGCTCCACAGTATGGACTATGAGTGCACTAGCACATTTCAACAACACCAAATTGCATTTATATAGTGCCTTTAACATCTGGAGGATGCCCCCAAGATGCAGGACAGTCAATGGTTTGCACCCAAGCTGGGGGTTGGAGCCAAGTGAAGTGGAGATGGAGGTGATGGGGGAAGATGATTGGAGGTCCGGTCAAAGAGAAAGGTCTTGAGAAAGACCTTGAAGGAGGAGAGGGAAGGGCAAGGTAAAGGGTCTCTGGGGTTCCAGGAGGCAGAAAGGTTAAAGGTCTGACCACTGATGGCGAGGTGGCAGGCCAAGGGACATAAAGTTGGCTCGTGCCTGCTAAGCGGAGGGTAAAAGAGATAGGGTGGTGCAAGACCACGGAGGGATTTAAAACTGAGGACTTTAACTCCTCCTCTGGGGGATTGGAAGTCAGTGGAGCCAGCTGAGGATGGGGGGGGGGGGGGGGGGGGTGATAGGCTCATAGAAGAGGACATGAGTTGCAGGGAAGTCTGCAGCTTATGAAACAAAGAATTGGGAAATTCAACAAGCAGAGAATTGGTTTAGTCTAGTCTGGGCATGATACAAGCATGGATATGGATAATGGTCTCGACGGTCCGAGGGCGAGGTAGTGGCTGAGGCGAGTATTACTGGTACTTTCAACCCTAAAAGCTGTTACTAGTTGAAAATATGTGCATTACTAGCAAGGAGAAGGAAGATAAAAACGGTGAAGGTAAAGATGATACATAATGCTACAGATGACTTGGGAGGGCAATTTCAGGACAGACACCAGGAAGCTATTCCGTACTCAGAGGTTAATTAACAATTAGAACAGGTTAAGTGTGGTTAAGACCAGGACACTAGACTCATTAAACAATAGGTTAATGCTGTAATAGTAGGACAGTGGAATACATATTTTGGGAGAGTGACATCAGATGGGTTGAAGAGCCTTCCTCAACCGAACTTCTGATGTTGTCGAGCATGAACCTGTCTCAAGGCGAACAATGTGCGGAATAAACCACTGATAAAATGACAGAGGAGTGGGAGTGGGGATCAGTATGGGTCAGGTTGATTACTGACTGTTTGCCATGTTGTCAAATTGGGGGAAGTTTAGAGCAGATTGCATTCCTCTAACACCTCTGTGCAGTTCTTTCAAAAACTATCCACAAGTACTATGCTGGATATAGCACCAAGGTTTCCCCACAGGAGATTCTAGGGATGCATTTTACAGTATTTCCTTATGTGATTTCTTAATTAAGAACTGAGTGATGCAGACTCGGAAATGCCGCTCCAACTGGGTCTATTTTTGGAGCAGGGCTTGTGTCGAGTCTATGTGAGGAGTTCATTTCCAGATCACCTAATTAGGAAATTATGTTAAGAAATATGCAAAATTAATCCCACGACTCTGTCTCTAATGCATTACGTACCTTTCACTTAACTTTGTTAAGGCTAAGATAAGATAATGCATTCTCACCAGCAACATGAATTTTCAGTTACTTTATCACCAATGCAGCATTGTGCCCTACCCTGTGTGTAAATGTAGTAAAGCTACAAGACACTTTAACATAGTGACAGTTCTCTTTCAAGAACCTAAACCTCGAGCAGCTTCCTTTGGTTTTATAAATTGCACCATGAAAATTTTATAACTGCTTGTTCTTCGAGACGAAAGGTGATGGAAAGTTAAGTTGTGCTTTTACAAGGACATTGTTTATTCAGCAACTTGAATGATTAATAAACTGACCCTAAATGTAAGAGAGGAAAAATCTGGCGGAAAGTCATTATTTTTTTACTAGTTTGAAGTAAAATTATGGCACTGAGGTGATTTGGTTTTTGAATGACTTTTCCCTGTGATCCACCCATGAATAACCCTGAGAAAGTGAATAGAGAAAGACTGAGCTGGAGACAGAGACAGGCAGAAACAGGAGACAGAGAATGAATCTGTGTGCCCCTGCTTTACACTCCTCTTGTTTCCACAAAAATGTCACAGAGTGACCATGGGATCAGTTCACAGCCCAGCATGGGGACTCAATACAACGTTATGTGTGACATGATATGTAACAATTCCCAACCGTGGCAACAACAGAAGAATGCTGCTCAGCCTACCGTGCAACAAAAATGTATGAAATCGCATTTAAAAAACAAGATTTCTTGGTCTGCAGACAGAAAGATTCTTTTATTTAAAATTCTGTTAAAGCCTCATTGAATAACTGCCTCGGATAGGATAAATAGGTAACTTAGACGTATTCTTTCAATAATACAGAAAATATATAGGCTGACTCTACATTTGAAAATCAAATGTTTGCATTTGGCTCTTTTTTCATCCGTACTTTTTTAAAAAAATGTAAGGGACCATGGACCACAGATTTGGTTTTAAGTTAGAAGTTGATGCGAATGAACTTCTCAGCACTGGCTCCTGTGCTAAAGGAGGCACAGAGCATTTTATATCAATACCAACAGTACACTTATTAGACTTGCTATTGCTGTCTGGTTGCTATTGATGAGCATCACTAACAATCCGTTTCCTCTTCCCCAAAAGGCAAATCTGATTTCAGTTAATTCCATTACGAACAAACTAGCCATTTGTAGCTTTGTATTTGTATCATTTTTGAAATAATATCCGTTTTGTCTTCACACTGTTTATAAACACTCGCACACCAAGCTGCTTCAGTAACTCAGCCACTCCAGCATCGGTGGCACTGCCGTTCATATACAGATGAAATATGCACATTGGCCTTTAATCTGCAATTGAAACCAGCTGCCCAGTTAAGATGCTGAATTAGTTAAAATAACCTCAATGATTGCACTTATTTGCTGATTGTTTTATTTCAGGCTTTGCTGATGACAGCAAATGCACAAATGTCACTACAGAACAGAAAGAATATTAAAGTAATTAACTCATCACAGGATTTTCCGAATAATAGTCTGCTGCACAAAATGGCAGAGAATACATTTATTTCAGGGTTATAAAGATTCTATTGAAAAAACTTATTTTTTTTGTTAAGTCTGAAGAAATCCAGTCATGAAACTTTCATTACGGATCGATTTAAAATGATCAGTTTGTAAAATAAGATTAGAGAAAGCAACCAAAGACAAAACATGTCGCCTTTCCATTTTGGGCCATTCAGATATATTTTAGATGAACTAAAATGCATTAGAAATCAGAAAATTATTGTAGATTAGTCATTTGCGGCCTTCTGATTGGCACTAATCCCCACAAGATCTTGCGTTCGAAGAATCTCAATTTGAATTTGAAAGTGATACTGGGAGCGATGTGCCTCTCGATGGCTACAGCAAACTCTATTTTGGAATTGGGGCCCTAATGCTTCAATCAGCTTTTTAATCAGAGAAGCTGCTGGAGACCATGATGTAGGCAGAATCCAGTGTTCTAGTGTCAGTTGTGTACATATTATCGGCCCACTTCAAAGAAAGAACGAGAAAACCTGCGTATCAGCTGAACCAAACCAATGTCAAATATGGTATGGGTTCTTACAAGAAACAAACATTAGGGAATAAATCTGATATATTAAGGATAAGCCTCTTAAATGCATGAAATCAATGGAGAGAGCAGAGATTGGGCACAGTAGATCTTCCCAACCCTGGGAGTGGGGGAGGGGATGGAAGAGAAAGAGAAGAGCAGTTATACTGACAGGGTTTTAAAGCTGACAATCTTACTGAGCAGTGAGGCAGTGTTTTAGAATTGATCAACAGGAAATAGAGTACCTGATAACTTGCTTTATTATTATTATTATTAATTATTATCATTATTAATAACAATCATTCTTGCAAAGTGCTGCATCAAGTTAAATGTCACAAAGTGCTTTGCAGGATTTATTTTACAGTGCTGCGTCTGTGTACTTTGTAGACAAACAGTGCACAGCTAGATGCAGGATAATCTGCCTCACTCATTTTCTCTGGTTACCTTTCTGACTGTGCTGTACATGTATAAGGCTGCCATACAACTTGTTGAAGCCAGTTCATTTTGTTTTCTGTCTCTTGCTGTCTCAATATCTCACACTATCAGACTGTGGACTCATTGAGTGGGATGCTGTTTACCTGGACAAGTTGGGAACCATCCTTGATCCTGAAAATTAGACAAGTTCCTGGAAATGATGCAATCTGTGGGGTAGGTAGAGGTATCAAACCAATTTTCTCGAATATAGAATTTTTGTTTTGTTCAGCCGGGTGTCTGACACACATGAAAATCCATCACCAATGTTTTCCAAGATTGAATTTAAGAATTTTCCACAATTCTGCCCAATCCTAAATTTGAAGACACAATGTGGGTTTAGGTCTCAGTGTCTCCACACCCAGTGCCTGCTGGCTAGGAGTTCAGACTTCAGCTGTTTCTATCTCAGTAATTCCTTGATGAAAACATCAAGTCTGTGATCTTTAAAATGTATTTTCTTTAAGGACTTTTCTTCAGCAATATTATCCTGTGGCCTGAAGCAGAAATAAAGCTAGATGCAAATCACTTCAAAAAAAGTACGACAATTTTCCATTTAGGACCATAGTGCAAATTAGAGTTTAGTTTGTAAGGCTGAGGACATGTCTATACCTCCAAGTCTGGCTTGATTTGCTGCAGACTTGCATGACTTTATTAGGCAAATCTTCTAAGAGCCAATTCAGCTCCAGCAAGACCCTGCCTACCTTCACCCACCCTTTGGAGGTTATTTTCAGCATCGATTTTATTAACACTGAAAGAGTGAAGAGGGTTGAGCGGACTGTCAAATCTAAAACTTTTCAGTGCTATTTTTGGTGCTCTCCTCACTGAGTTGCCCAGGATGGTGTTGGAAACTACTACCAAATGTCAACCATCTGGTTTCCAATTGTTAAGCTGATTAAATTTCATGATCTTATCTGACAACTGAATAGGTGGGTTATCGTATCACCAGGAGTAATACCCCATTCACAATAGCAATAAATCATGTTGGTTTACTTCTAACGTATAGGGTTTAACAGCTACAAACTGAACAATTTTGGTTCATGCATCACAATGGTTACACTTTGCAATGATGGGAGATTTATTTTGAATCCCATGTGATGCCCATTCTGTATCCATATGACTGAGAATTTCAATCTGTAAAATTTCAGTTAATGTTACGCAAATGTATTTGAAATTTGGAGGTCTGAAACTCCAAGCCTTAGTCTGTAAGATCATTTTATCAAGCAGAATTGTGAAAAATTTGCTCTTAATATGAGAGCAGATTTTCTGCAGCTATTAAAAAAGGACAAAATAAAGACTGGATTTAAGAATTTTTCACAATTCTGCTCAATCTTACATTCTAAGGTAAAATGCTCTTCAGGCTAAGAGCATCTGAATTTCAGGCCTCTGATATCAAAATGTTTGCAGTTTCACATTTTAAAAAATGCAGCCAGTGGAAACAATTGATTTTTTAAAAAAGTGATACACTTTATCAGAGAAAGGCTTTACTGTAAGATTGAATGGAACATCAGGGAGTCAAACAAGCGTCTCTGTAATTGGAAAAAAGTCACCTTTCAACTTTCCCCAAGAAAGATCACAGGACAGTGTTTTATCAGCATGTAGTGCCTTCCCCGTGCCAAGCTCACGCCTGCTGGTGAGAGGAGGATGGGGGTTCTTCAGTACTGGAGGTACATTGGCAGTCACTGGATTTGTACACATCCCTTCTGTTGTTCATAGGCTTGTTTAACCTAAATATAGTGTGACTGGCGCTGCATCAATAATAAAGGCTCGTCCCATGAAGTTCATGCATGAAATTGAAAAATTGGATGTAACTAAAGCTGTGGAACACAGGCTAATCCTCAAGTATTCATCGAAAAGTACACGCCCATATCTAATTTTAAAAATAATTGCTTGCAAGTGAGAATCTTTTTTAAAATAAAACAAATCCCCATGTGGTGGCTGGCCCAGTGTTCAGAGCTGCTGCCTGCACCTCATTTCCAAGACTAGACATTGACACAGGGAGGATGCATCTTTGCCTAGCCTCAGCTCCCATTGCCTGCCTCTACTTTCTCCTTTCACTGGAGCTGAGGAAGAGCCTTAGGAGCCAAGCCCAGCTGAAGAAACATCACATCACATCAGCTTAACCTTAAAAAGACAGGGCAGATGGTAGGCTGTGCCACATCGAGTTATTAAAGGGACGTATAACGTGATTAGGCAGAGCTGTGGAGCGCTATTTGCGTTCATGCAAAATTAAGGGGTCATTGATAGCACAAATGTAATTCGCATCTTGAAAAATTAATTGTGCAGCAAAATCGTTGTTCTTTATGTCTGTGTAATACACATGATCTGCGATGGTTAACATGGCGCTTGGCTCTTCCACACTTAAACAATATAATTTCCATTCTCACACTGGTGATAATCCCGATTTGTTTTAAATCTCACTCAGAATGCCTTCTTAATACAACAACAACGACAACAACAACGCACTTTGCATTTATATAGTGCCTTTCACGTGAGATAGTGTCTCGGTACTCTGAAAATTACACACTGGCTTGTATATTTCTCAGACAAATATTAAGGTTAAAGTAAATTTATGTCTCAATTCTGCAGCATCCCTTTATATAAAAAAAATTCTGGGAGTATTTGAGTTGCAATTTAATGTATGTAACAGATAGCTCTTTGAAAATAAGGCTTATTAAATTGTTAAATAACAATCCTTGTATTTGACTCCATTCCTAGAATATGAACTCAAAATCCCCATGTTGGAACAATTTCTCAATCCCAAACTTTCAAGTGACCATTCTAACCTCCTTGATTGCCTCTTTCCTCACTGACATATTGGGACTCCATTGTCCTGTTTCAATTCCTACTTGACCCACTCTCTGCAATTTGTCTTCCTCCTCCCGCTCTCACACTGTCACTTGCAGTTACCTCAGGGCTCTATCCTTGGACCCTCCTTTTCATCATCTACATGCTTCCTCTTCCTCCACAGGCATAAGGTTAACTTCCACTTGTATGTGGATGATACTGAAATCTATTTTTCCTCTTCTAGCCACAATCCCAAATTCAATGATTTTCTGTCTGCTTACTTGTTAAACATCAAGGCCTGGATGAGAACCATCTTTCTACAGCTTAACATGGACCAGACAGAAGCTATCATCCTTAGCTCCTACCAGCATCTCCTCACCTCTGGCTCGGACCTCCTCAACCTTCCCAACCTATCCCTCAAACTCACCTAACCTGTCTATAACATTGGCATCTGGTTCATTCCTCAGTTGTCCTTCTTACCTGACATTCGGTCTCTGAACAGGACTGCTTTCCTCTGCCATGTTGTTCACCTCCAACCCTATCTCACACCAAGTGCTGCTGAAATCCTGACCCTCCACTGTGAGAGTATCTGGGTGACTGGTGTATTGTGAGTAACAAGGAACCCACTTTGGTTGCATGGAACAGTCACTGGAATATTTCTTGTTTTGAATACCTCTGATTGTTCACAACACCTGTTTGTCCTAAAAAAAGGTGCTGTATTGTCACAAGACGTCAAGCCACAGTACAAACCTAAAGAAGAATTGAACAAAAGTCCCAAGCCAAAGCTCTCTTTATTTGCATGTAGGTCTCCCACGGTTGAAGTGTACAGAGGGTATTGGAGCCCACTGGCAGTCATGGACACAAACTCTTTCAGGGTTGGGTAGTGCCATCTGGGTGTACGCAAACGTACCTCGCCCACTCCCCCCGCACCCCCTCACCTCCGCTGCAAAGAGAAGATTATTGTTGGGGGAAGGCAGGGAAAAAGAAGCCAGGAAGTAACGAATAAAGATTAATTTGCAAGTAAAGTGAGCGTAAGGAAGGAACCCACAGGTTGTACAACTTGTTAAAAACTTTCACACGTTTGTGCCCCTCACCCTGTGTAT
Source organism: Callorhinchus milii (assembly GCF_018977255.1). NCBI lineage: Eukaryota > Metazoa > Chordata > Chondrichthyes > Chimaeriformes > Callorhinchidae > Callorhinchus > Callorhinchus milii. The sequence continues at coordinate 45,551,909 of NW_024704744.1, read as the reverse complement.
GAACCTTTAAGCTTAAGGTTGCTGAGATTAGCTCTCAAATGGATAAGAGCTGTGGAGCTCGCAGCAGACTCAGTGGGAGGTGAATACAACAATTTGATGCTAATGCCGGTAATACGTTAAGAACTTCCCTCAGTTCCGCAAGAAGTGGAACCCTGAAGAGCAGCCGGCCCACACAGCCCTGATTTATATTGCTGTGTACAATAGTTATTAATACTCAACCAAGGAGCTTACGGCAGGAATCCACACAACAAATAATAACGCAATACATCCAGCTCTGAGGAACTGCCCACCCTAAGATTCATAAGAGTAAGCATTTCAAAGTGATGTGCCTTGTGTTTCTCAAGCATAAGCAGAGGGACGTATGCTGGCGGTGCGAGTCGATACACTGCACCAGCTAGACCCACATTTAAATCACTTCACAGCTCATGTTGTTAAAACTTCATTAGGCTTCTTTCCACAATGAAACTGGTGAAAACTGTAACTGGTGTGATTTAACGGCTCGTGCAGCCACTGGAAATTCAGCATCGCACCATAGCAACAGCACAGGTCGCAAGCACCGCTTCCGCCCGATTCATACCTGCTGCTCCTGAATACGACGTCAAAAGTTAACTTTTTTAAAATTAGCCACAGAGCAAAGATTAACTTCAATATAAAGAGAGGGATGATGCACATCAGATTTTTTAGAGTGTAATAGTAATAATAATAGATAATCCTTACATTTGATAGGGCGCCTTATCACATCAAAGCGCCTCACTGTAAAATGTAGTGACTGCATATTTGTCAGCAAACGTGGCAGTCATTCGCGCACAGCGGTGTCCCATGGATTGTTGGCCAGGGTACCGGGAAAAATTCCCTGCTCCATCACATCAGCATATCTCTAGCAATTTAGAGTGTCCAGATTTGGGCAAATTCCCAAATGCAGCCATAACTTTGAAGTTAGTTTTTTTGCAAGTTTCAAGACTAAATTCAATAATTTGCCTAACTCTGGATGCTCTAAAATGCTACATTAAATAGAGCAAATCTAGACCCAGGTAGATTTTCACCCCCAGATTATCTTTCAACTTAAAACTGTGGGAAACGCTTAACTCCATCTCAAACAGTAAAGCAATGGACAAAGCAGAGGAGTTTCTTTCACCACTCATGACTCCAGCAATAATGAGCTCTTGGGTTCGCCCGTCAGTGCTGTAAAGGATCTTTTCACATTCACATCTTCAGCCTCTGTTCATTGGTGTTTGCTAACAGCATGCACTATGCTCTTTAAGATATATAATGCCAGAGTACTTTATTTTACACTGTCGACACTTACCGAGAGTGGCCAAGGTGTTAAACACGGAGAGATTACACAAGGGCATTCCACTTCAGTCCATCATAAACTTTGTGGATTCTAATTTAGTCTGAGATGGACAAATTCAACATTTTGTGTTAAATTGTTACCTGTTTTTGATGCACTCTATATGTCATTCTTAATAATACGCATAGCTTGTTTGTTGTGAAATTCTGCTATTTGGTACAGTTACTCCACCATGTGTTTATACAGCAACATCACAAAGTTTGATAATCACTAAACAGAGGAATTTCCCCCTCATGTGTTTGTGGTCTGTTTTATGCCTTTTCACTTTCACATTTCACACATATTGATAGCTCTCCTTTGATCTGTTTCACCGCATCTATTTCTATAGTAATGATTTTTTTTCCTTCTCTGAGCTTCTCTTCGCTCGTGAAGGTGTGAGCTTGGTCAGCCTGTGGGACAAGCCCTCTGGGAGCTTGGGCAATGAGTATTTACTTGCTTTCCCTAGCAGGGCATCGCAAATGACCCTGATCCTAGCCTTGTGTTCACACATTCCAATAGGTGTCACTGGAAAACAATCTAGGGGCCTAAAATCCCACCTAGTCTTAGCCTATGAGTACATTTTTTCTTAAAATTTAAGATTGCACAGAATGGTGGAAAACTCTTAAAATCCATTTTAATTTGGCAGCTGCTTTCCCATAATTCTTAAAAAAAAGGCTTCCAAATCAGGACAGAATTTAGGAGTTTTCCACAATTCCATGCATGCATTACATTTTAAGATAAAAGATCTTAGCAGAATAAGACCACATGCTATTTCAGGCCTTAGAAGACAGAACCCTGACTGATGTTCCCTCCCTAACCCAAAATGCTAAGGCCATTTGTAGCAACCAATAACTGTCTTGGCTGAGATCAGCTAACCCATCATAGACAAGAACTGAATCTGGGAACTCCTGGGCTAAATAGCTCAGTTTAACAGAAGTCAGTGGTTTCACTAGCAGAACCATTGGCAAAGCTTGCATCTATCTTTGTAACTACCTCTCAATCTACACAACAGAAAAGGAAATAAATATTATGCCTATAAAATATTGAGTTCATATAGTAGAAATGACATTTGGGGAGAAATCTTAGTTCCGTATTAAAGGAACTTGGGGTTAACGTCTTGTTTCTGTTCTGTGTTACTGCAACCCTTCATTTAAAAACTACTCAGCCAACCAAAGGAACAGCAGCAACAAGTTTCCTGTTTAATGATGCACCAAGAAATCCAGGCCCACATTGGTAAAATCAGTCAAGCCAGCATTTGTTAGAGGAGCAGTGACACCTATTGACCAGGAAGGAAAAGACAAAGTTTAAACACTTACTTTCAAATTAAATACAGAAATTAAACAGTCGAGGCCTGACATCTCTCATGGTCTTAGCCTTCGGACTATTGTGTTAAAATTTAGGGTTTGTGCAAGATTTTGGAAAATGCTTCAATTCAGTTTTAATTTTGAACTGGCTCCAAGGTGACATGTTTGGCAACCAAATGTCAGAATTGACCCAGCCCTCTGTGGCGGTCTCTGTAGCTCGATTCCTGAGCCAGATGGGTCCACAGTAATCCAGGGCATTGCTGATGACAGCACAGCCAGCCTGGCTCATAGGCAGGACTTGGAAGGGCAGACCAGTCACTGTGGACAGGGAGTTATCCCACTCAGCTCCTGGTAGCCCTGCACTCCAAAGCCTTAACCTGTAGGATGATCCTAGCTGGACAAGCAGCAGGAAAGCTTGACAGACAGTGCTATCAATGGCCAAGCTATGTGGATTTAGCTGGTTAGACTCCAGCTGAAACCGCAACGCACACTTGAGGTCCCTAAGCCTTGGCTCTTGCCAACCTGCGCCTAATGCTTTCTGGAATTAGGTAAGAAGGATGTTTCCCTCCAAGGACAGAGTGTACATTCCATTCCAACAATCTATCTTGGGAATTTCCATGTGTAGGTGGATGCATGGAATTCTCTGCTTGGTTTGGATACTCTTAAGCACGGTGATGAGTTTCCACATGGGTCAAAATTCTGCGTATAGTAAATCGTACTGCAATTTCAATCTGATGGCTAAAGCCATTGAAAGTCGTGAACACAAGGATAATTTCTGCAACAGGTTACTGGGGAGTGATCATGAATTAGAAGCCTGGCTGATTGTTTCAGTCCAAGTGTAGCATTAATTGCAGCACTCTCACCACTGCCCTGGTTGAGCACAACTAGCTCAACACAGCAGAAGGATTGACCTTCTGCTATGGACCATCGTGCTATGATTCACTGAGCTGTTGGGATGTAAGACTTTTATTTCTTGCAATGGCAAAGACACTATTAGAAGATCAGACAGAAAATCTGCCCTCTGTGAAGAGACATCAACCATTCCAATAAGCACAAGGAAAACCAGCAAAGTGAAGAGGAGGGGTTTCTGAGGATATTTTTCATGCCCACAGAGCCGGCAGCAATCTGCATTTGACTTGTTTAACAGAGCCCAAGTCAGCTCCACTCGTGATTCAACAGGTACTGCAATTCATTGTCACACAGTTTTATTTTTTGAGTCTTCATATCTTACACCTAGTAAAGCCTCAAAGTCAATCCTAACTTATGTTTTTGAAACATTTTAACATTTCATTCAGGTTCACGCCTTACACAGGCAACACATGAGAATTACCTTCCTTCTATTGTTGTGGGTGTACTTCCCAGCTAAAGATCACCTTAGACACCGTCGACCACTCTATCCTCATCCAACGCCTCTCCTCTCACCTCAACCTTCACAGCTCTGTCCTTGACTAGTTCAGATCGTACCTTTCACATTGTCTCCACTTCATCTCCACAAACGCTTCTCCTCTAGCCCCTGCACCATCATGAGCGATGTTCCTCAGGGCTCTGTCCTTGGTCCCCTCCTCTTCAGTATCTATATGCTCCCTCTTGGTGACATCATCCACAAACATGGGGTCAAGTTCCACATGTATGCAGATAACACCCAACTCTATCTCTCTGCCTCCACACTTGACTCCAGTACCACTGCTGTGCTGACAGAATGTTTGTCAGACATCAAGTCCTGGATGAGAGCTAACTTTCTTCAGTTGAACGTCAACAAGACTGAGGCTCTCCTGATTAGTTCCCGTCAGAACCTCCTAACCTCAGGCTCTGGCAGCATCACCATCCATGGTTGCACACTCCACCTTGCTAAGCCAGAACCTTGGGGTCTTGTTTGACCCTCAACTATCATTTCTACCCCACATCTGCGATATGTCCCACTCTGCCTTTCCCCACCTCCGCAACGTCGCCGGCTCCGCCACTGTCTCACACCGCAGGGCACCGAAACCCTTGTACACGCTTTCATTGCATCAAGGCTTGACTATGCAAACTCACTGCTTGTTGGTCTCCCCAACTCCTCCCTCCATAGACTGCAGATCATCCAGAACTCTGCAGCTTGTGTCCTTTCCCGCATCAGGCTCTATGACCCTATCAGCCCATCCTTGCCCAATTCCACTGGCTTCCCATCACACAGAGGATACAGTTCAAGATCCTGGTCCTCACCCTCAAAGCCCTCCATGGTCTTGCTCCCCCTTACCTTTGCGACCTCCTAAACCCCTACCATCCTGCTCGCTCCCTCCACTCAGCGGGCTCCGGCCTGCTTCACGTCCCTGCCTCGCTTGCCCTACTATTGACATGCGGACCTTCTGCCGCTCTGCCCCCATCCTCTGGAACTCCATCCCGCAGTTCCTCTGCCTCAACCCCTCCCTTGCCTCCTTCACAACCCATCTCAAGACCCTCCTCTTCCACAGTGCCTTTGATCTCCCTGCCCGTCACCCTCCCCGACCTCGACCCTCAGCTCGGGTCCGAAACTCTGTCTATCCAGCACCTTGGGATGCCCTCCCAATGTGAACAGCGCTTTACAAATGTAATTTTGTTGTTGTTGTCACCAAAAACAGTACCAGGAGAGTACTGTATAGATGGGTTATTTTAGTATGAATAGAACACACCTATGTGTAAAACAATAATAACCTTGGCATAGAGTCTGTACTGTCAATAATATCTCAAACAACAACAACAACAACAACAAGATTCCATTTATAAAGCGCCTTTCACGTCAGGAGGACGTCCCAAGGCGCTGCACAGTTGGGTCATGACCCGAGCAGGGGGGAAATGGTCAGGGGAGGGGAGGGAGCGAGGAGGGGGGAAATGGTGAGGGTGAGGGGAGGGAAGGGAGGGAGGGAGCGAGGAGGGGGAAGAGAGTCGAGAGGGGAGCTGAAGGCACGGTCAAAGAGAAAGGTTTTGAGACCGGCCTTGAAGGAGGAAAGGGAGGAAGCAAGGCGAAGGCACTGGGGGATGGAGTTCCAGAGCCTGGGGCTGAGAGGCTGAAGGCCCGACCACCGATGGTAGGGCGGTTGGGGCGGGGGACGTGGAGCAGACCGGAGCCAGAGGAACGGAGGGTACGGGCAGGTAGGTAGGGGGATAGTAGGTTGGAGAGGTAGGAGGGAGCAAGGCCGTGAATGGCCTTGTAGGTGAGGATGAGGATCTTGAAATCAATCCTCTGGGGGATGGGGAGCCAGTGGAGGCGAGCGAGGGTGGGAGTGATGTGGTCCCGAAGCCTGGTGCGGGACAGTACACGAGCTGCAGAGTTCTGAATGACCTGCAGCTTGTGGAGGGAGGTGGCGGGAAGGCCGGCGAGGAGAGAGTTCCCATAGTCCAGCCTTGAGGTGACAAAGGCGTGAACCAGGGTTTCAGCAGCGTGAGGGGTGAGGTAATGCCGTAGTCTGGCGATGTTCCGGAGGTGATGGAAGGCGGTGCCAGTTGTGGTGCGGATGTGAGGGAGAAAGGACAGCTCAGGGTCGAACAAAACGCCGAGGTTCCTGACTGGCTTTGCGAGGTGGAGAGTGCAGCCTTGGATGCTGATGGTGTCAGCGCCTGAGGTGCGGAGGCGCTGACGTGAGCCAATCAGGAGGGCCTCGGTTTTTCGCACGTTGAGCTGAAGAAAGTTGTCTCTCGTCCAGGACTCGATGTCGGACAGGCAGGCTGTCAGGACATCGGTGGTCGTGGAGTTGAGAGTAGAGGAGGAAAGGTAGAGTTGGGTGTCATCCGCATACATGTGGAAGTTAACCCCATGTCTGCGGATGATGTCACCAAGGGGGAGCATATAGAGGGTGAAGAGGAGGGGACCAAGGACAGAGCCCTGAGGGACACCACATGAGACAATGCGGGGGGTGGAGGAGAAGCCATTCGTCGAGACAAAATGAAGACGGTGAGAAAGGTATGACCTAAACCATTCAAGGACAGTGCCTTGAAGGTTGAGGTGGGAGGACAGGCGGTGGAGGAGGATAGCGTGGTCGACCGTATCGAATGCTGCCGATAGGTCGAGGAGGACGAGGAGACAGAGGGAGCCCTGGTCACAGATGGTCAGGATATCATTGGTGACCTTGACCAGGTGGAATGTCAGCGCTAGGTGTTGAAAGACTGATGCAAGAGTAATGCCAACTGAGCTAGGCTGAGACCTCAAATGTCCCACACCATCACGATTCCACCTGTACATAATATACAGGACAACCAAAAAGCCGTGATACCATTACAATGTCTAATACATCTTAAAGAAATTATAATTTTTTTTACATAATAGCATAGCTTCATGACTTTTTGGTCACTCTGTATATCCATAATATATGCAGATGCAAACAAAGAGTACTGTAGCAAGTTGTCATGAGATTAACTAAAGCTTTCGATTGGAAGGGAAATAGCATTTTTAACAAAATTTCCACCTAACTTTTATGGAACAAAAAGTTCCAGTATTTGTCATTGAATCATCACCACAAACATTTCCAGTGCGAAAAAAAACCTTTCAGTTTATAGAGAATAAAAGTATAGATATTGTGTAATATTTGGAATGTTGATTGGTCATCAGCTGACAAAGGGCATACGGTTAATAATCTTGACAAACAAATCTCATAAATATTGATGGAATGGGTTTAAAGATATGAAATGAATCTTCAGGCAAGATCCTGGCTTTTATCAGATGAAACTGGAGAAGGTTCACAGAACCTAAGGTACTAACAATGCAAGAGGAAGTTTCTCACAGGTCTGCCCTGCATGCCGAAACTCTATTGGTATTTGGTTACCTTCAGCTGGGAATTATACCCACAACAATAGAGGGAAGGTGATCATGTGTTGCCCATGTAGAATTTGTGTTGGTAAATCTGGGGAGAGGAGGGTTTTACTGAGAGGCAATAATTAACAATTGGGAATATTTTGTGACATTTTAAATTTTATCCAATGTGCTTATCCGTACCATAGAAATTTACAATACAATTTAGATTCATATAGTGCTTTTCACATCAGGAGGACTTCCCAAGGTTCTGAATAGTTTTCATCAAAGCTGGGAGGTGTCTGTCACCTTACACGCATTTTGAAATCCATTAAATTTCTCACAGATATTTCGAACATATCTTGATTACATCACACACCACATTTTTTACACCAAGGTACTTTTCAAACTGCAGTGAATACGCTGCGGATAAACACATTCCTCAGTACAAACTGTTCCTTCTTATTCAGTATTGCAAATATGAGGATGTGAGGATTCTGAAAATGATACCTTCCTAACTTCCGCATTTTCTTCTTTCCACAGTCACACCCAAAACTTCATGTTCAGGCACCAGTCAGAAATCATCAACAACAATATCCAGCAACATCTCCACCAACTGCATGCACTAACACGACTGCTGTTTCACCTGCATCACACGCATTGGATGGATCTCATGCACATCAACAACAACAACAAAATTACAGTTATAGAGCGCCTTTCACGTTGGGAGAACGTCCCAAAGCGCTGAACAGTCAGCTGTCGGGACCCGAGCATGGCGGAGGGGTGGTGTAGGGGTGAGGGAAGGCAGAGAGGTAGGAGGGAGACCAAAGGCATGGTCGAAGAAAAGGATCTTGAGACCGGCCTTGAAGGAGGCAAGGGACTGTGGGATGAAGTTCCAGAGTGTGGGGGCAGAGAGGCTAAAAGCCCGGCCACCGATGGTAGGAGAGGTCGGGCGGGAGACATGGAGCAGGCTGGAGCCTGATGAACGGTGGGAGTGGGCAGCTTGGTACGGCGTCAGCAGGTTAGAGAGGTAGGAGGGGGCAAGGCCATGGATGGCCTTAAAGGTGAGGACGACGATCTTGAACTCGATCCTCTGGGGGATGGGGAGCCAGTGGAGTCGGGCGAGGGTGGGAGTGATGGGGTCATGGAGCCTGTTGCGTGAGAGTACACGAGCTGCAGAGTTTTGGATGATCTGCAGCTTGTGAAGGGAAGCGTTCGGAAGGCCAATGAGGAACGTTAGCACGTTAGGAACACGTATGTCTAACTCTGTCTGCTGAATAAGGTGAATTACGTTGATTTGTTGTAGGCCACAGGTTATCTGTAACAGCAGCTTTTAGAGAAAACTTCTTAAGCTCTGTACTGCTTGTTCAGCATCTTTGATGCCCTAGTGCAAACGTAAGTCTGTTTATCCACATCCCAGAAACAGAACATAAACATAATGCTGACACTCTTTCACTATTATTTCTATGCCAGAGTCTGCTTCCTCTATCCACTGAAATTAAACATTTCATCTGGAAGAGTCAAATTTATGACCATAGATTTGATGGTGAGGTGATGGGATCGTTACAAAACCGGCAATCCTGTCAGTGATTTGAAAAGTGCAGAGCAATAACAACAACTTGCATATATATAGCACCCTTCAAACATCTTAGCATCTCAGAGTGCAGGATAATTGAAAGTTGGATGGAATCAAATAAAAAAATCCTTGCATTTGATATAGTGCCTTATCACATCGTTTAAACATATTAAAACGCTTCACAGGATATACTGTTAAGTGGATTGACTGTGTATTTAGTGGGTGAAACCGCGGCAGCTAGTTGCGCACAGCAGTGTCTCATAAACAGCCATGTAGTAAGTGATCAATATTATTTTGGGGGAATGTTGGCCAGGACACCAGGAGAAATTCCCTTCTCTTTTCGAGTAGAGATCTTGATTTAATGTCTCATCTGAAGGACGGGGGAATAACTGAGGGGAATAACATTAAAAGGCTCGTCTGAGTGGTAAATGGAAACAAGCACTTCACGTATTTAACTCAGTTCAAATGGGATGGACATCTCAAAGCACTTTAGGTACAATTCAGGAGTACATTTAGTTTGGTAGGAAATGAGTCCAGATATGGAGTTTTACTTTTTAATAAGTTCTTATTCAGTACAAAGTGTAAAACATTTTTGCAGTGGCAGATTTTTTCTGTGTGTTTGACAAGAACAGTTGTGTTTGTAACAAAATGGTGAAGGATGGTTTTCCAATAGGCAATGTTACAGTGACACCAAGTGGCTCCTTATAGTATGGTTTATTAAGGCCACATGAATAATCCATTAGGAATTCTGGAAATGATTTAAAGATTCATAAAACAAATTTACCTACCTGAAAATAGGAGGCGAGAGGAGGCGAGGCGAAGGGAGTGAGGAAGGGAGTTCCAGAGCCTCGGGGCATAGTGGCTGAAGGCACGGCCGCCGAGGGTGGAGCGGAGGATTCGGGGGACAAGGAGGAGGCCAGACCCGGAGGAACGAAGGCAACGGCACTGTTTTGAGGAGAGAGGAGGTCAGAGCGGTAGGGGTTGCAGATGAGTGGAGGGACTTGAAGACAAGGGTGAGGATCTTGAAGTCGATCCTCTCTGGGACAGGCAGCCAGTGCAATCTGGCAAGGACTGGGGAGTGGAGTTTGGTGCGGGTGAGAATGCGGGTGGCAGAGTTTTGAATAATCTGGATTTTATGGATGTAGTGGATGGGAGACCAGCGAGGAGGGCGTTTGAATAGTCCAGAATACACGTTAGTGCGTTTATTCTAATCTTATTTGACAAATTCTATCACCCGTCCCCTCCCAACTCGACTTTTCAAATGCCCTCTTTGCTGGTCTCCCAACTCCACCATCGACAAGTCCAAAACTCAACTGCCCCATACTCACCCATACTAAACATCACACCAGTTCTAGCCAGATTCCACTGGCTCCCAATCACCAAATGGATCGATTTCAAGGTCCTCTCACTCATTTTCAAATCCCTTCATGCCCTGGCATCTCCCTACCTCTCCGACCTGCTTACCCCCCAACCCACTGCCCGCTGCCACTGTCTCTCGTGCCCTCCGTTCCACTATCGGTGGCCGCACTTTCAGGAATTATGTCCTAAAATTCTCGAACACTCTTCCTCTATCCCTCCGCTCTTGCTTCCTTCAGAACATGCCTGAAGACCTTCGTCTTTGACCGTGCCTGAGGTCGTCACTCCCGATCTCCGGGCTCAGCATCATGCTCCACTACTGTCAAGCGCTCTGGGACACTACCCTGAGTGAGGGGCACTATATATATATGCAAGTTGTTGTTGTTTTAGACAAATAATATAGATACTTGAACAATACATAACAACAATCTGGCTAATGTTATTTGTATTGTTTCCTACTGTTGGCAATATCTCCCCTACTGTTAATGTTAGCTCCCTTACTATTATATATCAGTCTGGCTCAATTCTTGCTTCTGAGAAAGAAGGTTGTGGGTTCAAGCCCCACATTGGCCACTCCAATGGTATGCCTGGTAAGTGTTGCTTTGTCAGAGATGTCATCCTTCACTTAAAGCGAGAAGTGAGGTCTCCTTGGAGCTGAACTGGCTCCAAGGTGACATGCTCGACAACTGAGTGTCGGAATTGAACTAGCCTTCTGTGGCAGTCTTGCTAGTACTCCATGGCATTGCTAATGGCAGCACAGCCAGCCTGGCGCATCGGCAGGACCTGGAAGGGCAGACCAGACACTGGGGGCAGGGAGTCATCACATTCATTTCCTGCTAACTCTGCAAGCCAAAGGCTTAATGGGTAGAGTGGTCCTAGCTGGAAAAGCAGCGGGGAAGCTTGCCATTAATGGCAAGGTATGCTGTTTTAGCAGGTTAGACTCCATAAGTATCCCAACACAAACTCTGGGGTTTCCAAACCTTGGCTCTTGCCAACCTGCACCAAATATTCTCCGAAATTAGGTAAGCAAGATGCATCCCTCCAGGGAGGGAGCGTATATTCCATTCCGATAATCTGCTGTATCTCTGGAATTTCCATGTGTAGGTGGGATGCATGGAATTCTTGGTTTGGTTTGGTTACTCTTAAGCACATGGTGATGGGTTTCTGCATGTGTCAGACACCTAGCTGACAAAAAAAGTCCCATCTGCCTGTTCAGGTGTACGTTAAGGATCCCATGGCACTAATTGGGAAAAAGAAGAATGTTTCTCCCAGTCCCGTAGCCAACAATCTCTCGAATAAAATTGGTCATACATTTCATGGCTGTTGTGTACCACTGAGCTGCGTGTTTGCCTACAAATACACAGTCAATCCACTTCACAGTAAATCCAGTGAAATGCGTTGAAATGAAAAGCGTTATATAAAATGCAAGGATTATTATTACTACTATTATTATTATTAATATTATTAGTGCTATATCCCCTATTATTAGTCCTATCGCTCTTCCTGTTGGTACTAGCTCCTCTATTGCTGGTGATACACCCCCATTACTGATTCCAGCTTCCTTACCATTAGTGGTAACCTTCCCCTCCATCATTGCTGTTGTCAGCTTCCTGACTGATGGTGCTAACTCCTCCACATTTGTAAATCAGATAAAACAAATGTATTAATATCACAACTAAGTTATACATAATGCAAAACTCAGGGCTATAATTAATTAGACTATTTCTCACATGATTTGGAAAGCTTCCTAACACTCAAACATTACCATTGGTTTAAATTCAAGAACATTTTTAACCAAAGCATATAAATGATTGGCTTATAATAAAACAAGTATTAACATTTCCCACAATGATAGAAAAGCATAATGCAATTTATTATATTGTAAAGTTTACGAAACATACAAATGAGTGGAGAGTGCAGGTAAAATTACATTTTACAATTAATATTTTGAATTGTTAACTAAACAAAAAGTATATATTGTAAGCAGGGTATTTTCTTTCATGCAATATGCCACATACAAATTGTTGTGCATTAAATATCTTAGAGTATACTATGAATCATTTATTAAATGCAAGGATTGTTATTATACACATTTGCCTACAAATACTACACTTAACAGAATACTATGTGAAGCCCTTTGGTAAGATACAGCTCTATATCAAGCGCAAGAATTTTATTATTATGATTATTATTATTCATAAAGAATGACTATAGTTTAACAATCCTAATTCTTTTATTTGATACGGTACTTTCATCTCGGGAGTATCACAGAATCATAGAATTATATAGCACAGAAGGAGGCCATTCTGCCCATCACTCTAAACCTAATGATGTCGTGATCACTGTTGTCCAGATGCTCACCGACCGAAACCTACTCCGCTTGCCCCACTTAATTCCCCAGAACAAAATCCAGCTCTGCTTCCTTCCTCGTTGGATTGGAACCATACTGATCCAGAAAGTTATCCTGCACACATTTCAAGAATCCATCCCCCTCCTTGCCCTTTACACTGTTATTTTGCCAGTCTATGTTAGGATAATTGAAGTCCCCCAGTATCACTACTCTATTGGCTTTGCATCTTTCTGAAATCTGCTTGCAGATTTGCTCGGCTATCTCTTTCCCACTATTTGGTGGTCTATAATATACACCTAACAGAGTAACAGCTCCTTTTCTGCTCTTTAACTCTAAGCAAATAGGTTCTGCTTTTGGATCCTCTAGTTGGCATATCATCCCTTTCCAGGGCCGTAACCATGTCTTTAATCAATATTGCCACGCCTCCCCTCCTTTTTTTCCTTTCCTGAAAACATTGTAGCCAGGAATATTCAGCTCCCATTCCTACCCTTGAACATTTTGCACCCGTTCCGTGATGTCTTCAACCTTGGCACCAGGGAGGCAACATACCATGCGAGAGTCACATCTTTGGTTGCAGAAACTCCTTGTCTACTCCTTTCACCATTGTGTCCCCAATGACAATTGCATTGACACTCTTCCTTGTGTCCTCCTGTGCATCCATTTGCTTTTGAACCCCCTCTCCAGAGGTGTTATCATCCTGATCGGTATTCAGTACAGAGAACCAGTTTGTGAGTGCCACACTCTCAGGGGATTTCTGCACTGCGCATCCTGTTGTCACCCACTCACTCTCCTTCTGGACCCTCTGTGGCTATGGGATGACCACCTCCTGAAATGTTTGATCCATGAACTCTTCAGCCTCCAGTATGCTATGTATGACACCAGCCTTTTCTCAAGCTCAGAAACTCTGAGCTCAAGCTCGAGCAGCTGGAGGCACTTCCTACACACGTGTCTGTTCAGGGCACACAAAGCATCCTGGAGTTCCTATATGGCACACATTGTGCATGCAACAGGTCTCAGCTTTCCTGTCATATTCTCAGACATGTTTTATATTATTTTAATATAACTTATATATTTTCTAATTATGTGCGTCTTTCCCCCCGCTCACCAAATTCCCATTCTCACCAAATTTCTTAATGGAATGCTCACTCTGTTCCACCTCATTCAGTTCCCTCCTCACACTGCTGGGCTCTCTGCTCAAGTCTGGTATGCCTCAAAGCACTTCACATGATTTACTGTAAAGCGCAACGAATGTGTATTTGGAAAGTGAAGATTTATTGTGTATTACTCATTCATCCTCTTTCTGATTGTGTTCACAAGTTCATTTAGTATCCAGCTTCAGAGCAATTTAGTACTTTTGCTTACTTCTCTAGTATAGCTTTCCCTCCATTTTTTCAATAGCCCAAATCCCCATTCACTCCCAGTGCAGTCTGTACAATTAATGAGTAACCAAAAGGCCCAATATAATTAACAAACTGGCTTTGCTGCAATACTCCTCCTGTTCAGTTTAGATGTAACTACTCTGTCCAAGTACAGATGCTGCCAGATAAGGGAATCTGGAAGACAGTAGTCTCAGATGCACTGTAACTGAATTGAACGCTAGCCAGGCCCAACTAGAAGGAACAGTGCTGTGGGCTACCTAGCCACTGTGGAATCCAATTAAATTAGTTGAAGCCTCGCACTCCATTAGGGAGCAGTCCTGCTTCCTTTAAGGCTTCGTAAAACCTCTCAGGCAATGGGTTCTTGAATTCACAATAAACAGTGTAGACTTCAGCTGTAAGCTAGAACTAACTGACTTCTTGATGGTGAAAACATACATTTCTTAACTACTAAACTTCAAGTTTAGAACTTATTGCAATTTACAAAACATTCCATGTTGATAGTGCAACAAGTATGAATTTAGCTTAATGCAGCGGATTCTTTTGAGCTTCGAAAGATCAGAGGTCAGAGAAACAAGTAAGACATGAGTGACTCCAAGTCAGATTCATTTACATTCAATTGTATCATCCTTCCTATAGGGATCCTATAGCATTTAGGAATAGAGGTGCCTTATTCCTGTCTCCTATGGTTTGAGTTCTGAAGGTACCTTTACCAACTGGAAGGATGAAATCAAATGAGCTGAAGGGCCTTCTTCATCCAAGCCTGTGTTGTGATCTTATGATACAATTAGAATATTACATGGGAAAATAGATACACAAACACCTTGTAAGTACATTTGTGTACTACAGGGAAAACATATACAGCACTGAAAACCCCTAAATAATTTAATAGCCTTATGCAAATGACAGTTTAAGTTGATTTATCAAAGGTAATTCACCACGACCAAATGCATTATACAGAGAATGTAAATATGAAAGAAGAATGAGTGGACAATGCAAATCCACATTACTTTGGAGCAGTCGGAGTAATTGGTATGCTGCAATGAGTGATAGGACATGGCCTCACCCCTGCAACTCCCACACCAAGCATCGTGAGCCAATCACTCCTATCCTCGCCGGGCTTCACTAGCTCCCCATCCCCTAGAGGATCGACTTTAAGATCTTTGTCCTCACTTTCAAAGCCCTCCACATCAATTTTTTGTCCCCAATCCACACTTACGACACTTCACAGTATAATCCTGTGAAGTTGTTTCAGACACCTTGATGTTGTGATAAGGTGCTATATCAAATGCAAACATTATTAAGGTTTATTCTCTAAACCTATCTTGGAACATGAAGTATTCCCTGTTAGAAAGATGCCATTGTTCCTCTCTGCTGCAGGGCATTTCAGTAGGATTCCTTTACTGTAGCCAGCTGGTGTCCTGTAGTTGTACTCATAAAATGGAAATAAACCCTGCACAGCAGAGAGTCTTGGCTGAAAATTGGAACCATTAGTATTGTTTTATGAGCCACCATCCTTTGGGTACAATAATGTCACCCTCTCTACAATGTTTCACACAGGGAAGAAGCAATGCGTTCCCTGAGGTGTAATGTGATTTCTCCACACAGCAGTACATAGAATCATAGAATTATACAACACAAAATGAGGCCATGAGGCCCATCGTGTCTGTGCCGGCTCTTTGAAAAAAGCTATCCAATTCAATTCCACTCCCCCGCCTTTTCCCCATAGCCCTGCAAATTTTTCCTCCCCAAATAATTATCTACTTCTCTCTTAAAAGCTGTTATCAAAATGGCTTCCACTACCCTTTCAAGCAATGCATTCCAGATCTGAACAACTCGCTGTGTAAAAAAAATTCTCCTCACCTCCCCTCTATTTCTTTTAAAAGCTATTTTAAATTGGTGCCCTCAGGTTACCGACCTACTTGCCAGTAGAAATAGTTTCTCTGTGTTCACCCTAATGAATCTCCTCATAATTTTGATAACTTTTATTAAGTCTCCTCTTAACCTTCTCTGCTCCAAGGAGAATAATCCTCACTTCTCTAGCCTCTCCTGATAACTAAAGTCCCTCATTCCTGGTGCCGTCCTACTGAATTTCCTTTGCACCCTCTCCAACGCCTTGACATGCCTTCGGTCCCTGGTCAGAATGCATGTTCTATTTGATTATTTTCTGTATTTTGGACTTGACATTTATCATAAGCCTCCTTTTTCTGTTTTATTTTAATCCCAATTTCCTTACTCATTCAGGGAGATTTCCTTACTCATTCAGGGACCTTTTCCTTTTGTGGGAATGTATCTGTTCTGAACTATCTCCTTCTTGAAGGCTTCCCATTGGTCGTTAGCTGTTTTATCTGCCAATCTTTCTTTCCAGTCCACCTTGGCTAGGTCCCTTTTTAACTCACTGAAATTAGCTCTCTTCCAGTTGAGTCTTCACCTTTGATTACTCCTTATCCCTTTCCATAAGTGCCCTAAACCTAATAATGTTATAATGTTGTCCAGATGCTCTCCTACTGAAATCTGCTCCACTTGCCCCACTTCATTCCCCAGAACTAGATCCAGCACTGCTTCCTTCCTTGTTGCGCTGGAAACATACTGATCCAGAAAGTTATCCTGCACACATTTCAGGAATCCCTCCCCCTCCTTGCCCTTTACACTGTTATTTTGCCAGTCTTTGTTAGAATAATTGAAGTCCCCCAAACTCTATTGGTTTAGCATCTTTCTGAAATCTGCTTCCAGATTTGCTCATCTATCTCCTTCCCACTATTTGGTGGTACATAGCTCAGAACTCCCAGCAGAGAGGTTTGATTGTGGCTAATTCTATCAATATTTTAGATAAAAGCAACGGACCCAATTCCTGTTAAAATAATCTTTGCACGTGTGACAAGTGGTTCCATAGAATTGAAAAGGCTGATTGATCCAAATCATAACTTTTAAAATTAATTGCAAAATAATTTCTGGAAAGGGTGGTTTGACATGTGAGTTTGAAACCATGACAAGGTTTCGAAAGCAGAAGAGCTATAGAGCTTGCACTGTGTAGCCCTCATAGTCACTGAAGCCAGCTGGTACTGAAATTATAACAGTAACATCTGCTCGATTGCTTTCCTATAGAGTGATGCTCTCCGAATTTCTTTCCAAACTCAAGAATTTATGTGACTGGGTACATCGCCATACTAGGATGTGCAATATCTCTTTTTTATTTATATAGCCAAAGTTGCTGCCAAAATCATATTTACCAGGGGACAAGTTAAAAGATCCCAGAAATATTGAGAGGTTGTGTTACCCTCAGCATGTCAATGAGTCAGACAGTGACTCTACAGACACAGAAAAGAGATATCAGGGAAGATTGCAGCAGCAGTTTACGTCTGTTGTTGTGTGGGCTGGAACAGCTGCATTTAAGGAAGGGAATGCTACTGATGCTATAGATCAGTTTGTAGTCAGCAGTCAGTGAGGCTGGCAAGAGTCAAATTCAGAAAATTGTGGTTGCTCTCTGTTTGAATCTTTTAAAAGAATAGTTTCACATAGGTGTTAGCTTTTATTTGATCAGCTGTTTATCTGCTAGATGCAGAAACTGATCACCATGCATAAGAGTCTGCAAATTACTGAGTTTCACATATATGTGGCATCTGCTTCTCTGGTATAGGGAAAGCATTCTTTTTAGTACTCTTGAAGTATGCATCTGCTAACCTAATCCCGGAGAGTTTAAATGTAGGTTGACCTGAATCCCTGGTCTGCTGCTCCAGGTTCTGCTATCAGGTCAGGCTGCCTGGCCTGTCATCAACATTGCCCTCAATTATGGACTTCCCTAGCTCAGAAACCAGATGCCTTACACTGTCACAGAGAATCAACTAATTTCTGATCTTCCACTGCCAGTTGTGTCACCTTGCAACCAATATAGCTCCAACTACCTAACATCCCACAGGATAGCCACTAGTAGGAGTCAGCTTGTTTTAATTGTTTGCACTCTTGCCTGTGGGTCAGAAGATTAAGGATTTATAGACTTTGAACTCACAGTTTAGGCTAACATTCCAGTGCTGTACTGGGGGAACCTCAGAAACAAGAACAGGAGGCCATTCATCGAGTCTGTTCCACCAAGTTATTCGCTCTTGAGAGATTTTTTAATTCCAATTTTTTAATTACAATGCTGGAAGTGCCATTCTTTGACATACTACAATCAAAACCTTGTCTGTCTGTCCATGTGGATGTAAAACATTTCCCATTGTCTTGGCCAATAGTCTTTCAGATAAATTTATAATTTGCGTTATGTCTGTTTGTCAGATTGTAATGCGTGCAAAGGGGCTGCCTACAAAAACTCTATACTTGACAGCAATTACTTGTAAAGAGCTTTGAGACGGTTTGATATTATAGGTGCTATAGTAAATGCAAAAAATATTTGTTTTATCTCATTTAGAGAGGCAATAAGGACACTGAAATAAAAAAATATCTTTAGTAAAGAGGGAGATTGTTCTGAAGATTAGCTTCAGTCAATTGTTCAGACAGCATATAGTGAAAATATCCTGCATTTGTTGTTGCTATACCTGGTTTGCCACTATCCCTAGATGCTTAGGCAATTATATTTCTCTCATTGATATCTTATTTATCATATCTAATAGAAAATGGAATTTGTATACTGGAGTGAACTCTTTGGGTATTTCGAGGATTTGACCGCTGTATTCTGTTTCTCTACCACGATGCTTTGGATTAAACATTGCTGTCAAGACTCACATGCTTTTTTTTTGGTCACCCTGTTATCTAACACATGGAGAAACCAGTTAAATAGTTCTGTTTCCTCTGAAATATCCTTTGGTTTCCAGAGAGTAAAGTTTATGCGTCTCAAGCGCTATCACATGATCAGTTTCAAATCCTTCATTGTGTACTGTTTTTCATCAATTTCCAGTCAATTGTTCACTAACTTCCAGTTAATGGTCTGATGTAATACGAGGCTCATTCTGACCAGCTCACACTAACTTGAGGCTTGGTTCATTTAGCCCCGGATTAATCTTTGGGTTTCCTTATGTATATCTCAGTTTCTAAAGTCTTGTCAGCACGTATTCCTGCAGCAGATATGCTACTGCATCTGCTTGTTACATTTTCTGAAAGGTAACCAAGGTCATACGGTATTTGCTTTGTTTAACTCTTTGTTATTCCTTCTGTAGAAAAGTTCTTTATTTTCTTGAGGCCACAGTTGTTCCCTTTTTATTAGGTTGTTGGTCTCTTGCAGTTTATGCTCACAATTTTCTCCCAGTTACTGTGATTGAAGAATCGGTGGCTTGCAATGAGATTTACTAATAGCTACTCAGTTGGTCACAGCGAATCCTTATGGTTACAGGCAATACATCACATATGACAACAAGGAATCTACTTCCATTGCTTTGGAACAGGGAATTGCAGGGCCAAGATATAATGCTGGCTATCACCTGGGTTCTCTGTCAGCAACTCAGTTGCTGTTAATGAATCCTATTGCAATCCAACAATTTTTCAAACTCAAGTTTCCTTATCTTCCTCCCCCCTCCCCCTCAGACCCATTGGTCCGGCTAGCCAAGGTTTTAGTGTATTTGGCCATTCAGTATCTTCATGTAGTTTGAATATTAAGCAAGGTACCATATAACTCCACTAGCATCCAGGACAATTCCGATTGATAGTTCAGCTGGGAAAATTACAACATTGATTCAAAGTAGTATTGTCCATTTAAGAGATTTGGGATGTTGTACAATCTCATTGTTGTTTGTAGGATATTGTTGTGCACAAATTATCTGTCATGTTCACCTAGAAAATACAGTCACTACACTTTGTAGTGAATCTTGTGAAGTGCTTTGAGAATTCTCCGATTGTGAGTGGTGATATATCAAATTCAAGGATATTTTTTATATCTGATCCATTTATTTGTTACTGTGGTATATTTCTACCCGTTTGTTTCCTTGGGGGTGCCCACTTTCTCTTTGGTGGTCTTGAGAAAGGGTAGCTTTCTGTATTAGTACAATTGTCAATATGTTATAAAAGCATCCAACCTTAATTATAGCTTTTTAGAATGATAGACATCATTATTAAAAAAANGGCAAAATACTGCAGATGCTGGAAATCCCAAAAAAACAGAAGTTGCTGAGAACACTGAACAATAAACCAGATGATTTATTATTTTGCCTTTATTCTGATTCTATGCAATTTCATTTCATTCAACCAAACCTCAACTGACCGCATATGATCCTGGAGCTCACATGGATTTGATCGGATGTGAACTAATTCACGATTCATTGTTTTTCCTTGTGGAAACCCAGTGCTGCAGAGAAAAAAAAACCTCCCAATTCCAGACTTGTATGTTTGTAAATGAAGGAAGAAAGGTTTCGCAAGCACGTTGTCATCATTCCAACATTTCGGCATCTCTTTAATACTGTGATTGGCAGAAAACTGTTTTCCCCCAGCAGTGCTGAGATGTGGAGCAGAAGGCTGGGTTTATATTGCCCATCCCACTCTCTTAAAGCAGGCTGGGAAATCTCCCTCCCAGTGATTTTAGTACTCTTTGAGGTCAGTGGGCTAAAATTGGGTGTTTGGTCATGTTAGCTTTTTTTTTGCTTTTTATAATAAAGTGAAAACTGCTCAGTTCACAGTTCCCGAGGCATTCAGAAAGGCATTGAAGGAGCTTGGGTTGAGTGTGCACTGTTTGATTCAGACCCAATGCTATCACACTGCGAATGTGTGACACCCATTGCTCCTGGAACCACCTCCTCCAGCTTCCATGGAATCCACAGCATTCAGTCCTCTCTAAGTACCTGTTTAGATTACCCACTTGACATTTCACCAGGAGATGTGCAGAATAAATTTATGGCTTTGATGGTTAGCTTCAATGCGTGTTTTTTGGTTTTGATAGTTAGCTTCAATGTCTGTCCAATCCCTTAACTCCTCAATCACTCTCCCCACCTCCACCCAACCCACATCCATCTCCTATCGCCCCTGGAAAAAAATTGCCCCCCCATTTCCTCTCGGCTGTCTTGGAGTCATCTGAACTCCTTCCCCTCTGGGCTTCCTCCCGCAATGACCTATCCTTTTTGGTCACTGTTCTCCACAGCACCCTCTCCTCCACTCTCGATTCCCTTGCTCCCCTCTCTTCCTGAACCGTCTCCTATTCACATAAGTCACCATGATACACCAGCCACCTCTGCTCCCCTAAAGCATAGGTGCATGCCGCTGAGCGCACCTGGATTAAATCGAATTTACCGGTCCATCGGCAGATCTGGCTGGACCTTATCAAATCCTACCACTCTGCCCTCGCCTCCGCTAAATTGTCATTCTTGGAGGCTAAGGACAACCCCAGGCTCCTCTTCTACATCACGAACTGGTTCCTCCGCCCACCCTCTCATGCCTCACCCATCCTTCTTCAAATGCCAACTGCGAGATGATGCTGGACTTCCTCGAATCCAAATTTGAGGGGATCCGCTCGGCTGCCTCTGCCTTTCCGTCTACTACACCCCATTCCCCCTCCCACCCAGCCCCTACCCATCCCTCCCTCCACACCTTCGAATCTGACTCCTCATCCTCTCTCATCACCACTATAACCCGCATGAAACCAACCACCTGCTACCTCGACCCCATCCCTACCCCTGCCCTTACCTCCTAGCTCCACCTCCTTGCCCCTCTACTCACAGACATCATAAACCTCTCCCTGTCCTCTGGTACTGTTCCCACCCCATTAAAAACCACCGTCATCACTCCTATCCTTAAAAAACCCTCCCTGGACCCATCTCTACTCCCAAATTACTGCCCCATCACCAACCTCCCTTTCCTCTCTAAGGTGCTGGAATGAGTTGTTGCTTCCCAGCTTCGCTCTTTCCTCTCCCGCCACTCTCTTCACAAACCCCTCCAATTAGGTTTCCATGCCACCCACAGCACAGAAACAGCTCTTGTCAAAGTGAAAAATGACATTCTGTCCATCTGCGACCAGGGCTCCCTCTACCTCCTTGTCCTCCTTGATCTCTCTGCTGCCTTCGACACCGTCAACCATTTTATCCTCCTCCACTGCCTCTCCTCTCACCTAAACCTTCATGGTTCTGTCCTTGAATGGTTCAGATCGTACCTCTCACACCGCCTCCACTTCATCTCCACAAACGGTTTCTCCTCTAGCCCCAGGCCGTCTCGTGTGGCGTTCTTCAGGGCTCTGTCCTTGGGCCCCTCCTCGTCAATATTATATGCTCCCTCTTGGTGTCATCATCCGCAGACATGGGGTCAACTTCCACATGTATGCGGATGACACCCAACTCTATCTCTCTGCCTCCAACCTCAACTCCAGGACCACTGCTGTGCTGACAGAATGTCTGTCAGACATCAAGTCCTGGATGAGAGCCAACTTTCTTCAGTTAAACATCCACAAGACTCCACCTTGCTAAGCCAGTCCGGAACCTTGGGGTCTTGTTTGACCCTCAACTATCCCTCTGACTGTCCAGCGCCTTGGGACATCCTCCCGACATGAAAGGCGCTATACAAATGTAATTTGAGTTCCCTGACCTCAGCAATGGCAGTAATATGGAACACCACAATTGGCCTCCCTGATGTTGAGCTGTGTGAGACAACAATCAGTTTGTTTGTATCTACTTGCTATTCTGGCACTGCTGCTGGTTAGCTCACAAGCTGGAACATTGGGTAAGCACAAGATCAGGCATGCCCAGTATTGCTCTTCATGGGGGAATATCTGCCAGCACTCACTGACCCAGATCCCTCTGAGGAATGGTGACTTGGACAAGATACTTGTGAGTGGGCAGCTCGTGTGCTGGAACGAAGCTCCAGCCAGAGTCAAAGTATTCAGGAGAAGAGAGAATAGAAGGAAAACAAAATGAAAAAAATGTAAAACTACTCCAAAATTATTTGTCAGACTCAGCTTTATTTTCAATACTCTTGAGAATATAAATAGAACTAGATGCATTTTTTAAAATTACAAACAATTTTCAAAACAAATGTGCTGATAAATGAATTGTACAGCAACTGTGTGACTGGATTTGGACTTTGCTGTATTATGTTGGGGAAGTTAATATGGAAACCCCCAGCTATGAAACTGAAGGCAGATTTAATCGAGAAATCACTGGGGATTTGACTGGAAAGTAAAAGCAAAAGTTTCCAAGAGGTGGGTCCACATTTCAATATATGATTGAGATTAGTTTTCTCTGGAGCCGAGTGTACAGGATGTACCTGAATGGATTTCTGAGTCTTTCCTTGTGCTTATCCCTGGTTCAAGTCTCCTGGGCAAGCACAGAGGTTGCTGTTCTGCTTCAGGATAAGAACAACTCAAGTAAGGCAGCAACGAGACTGTGGTTGAAATCATTGCTTTTTTGTGAAATCTGTTGAGTTATTTGATTTCAGAACTTTTTTTGTTGAAGTTAAATATCCATCGTCCTCTTTTCAAAGTTTTAACATGTTTGAATGGTGTGCTTCAGTGTGGTGTGAATTATTCGGGTCTGTCACTTCTATAGGAAGCTTGGAATTTTGCCAGGGAAACAAACCAGGAAGCCTTCAATGTTTGATTTTCTGAAAGCAGGCCTTTTAGAACAAAGAGAAAGTCATATATGAAGAGAAAAAGCTTAGAGAAATAAGAGCCTTTTTTTTTGGTCAGCTGGGTGTCTGACACATGCAGAAACCCATCGTCATGTTTAAGAGCATCCAAACCAGATCGAGTCTTTATCACCTCAAAGCTGGACTATGGGAACTCTCCCCTCGCCGGCCTTCCCGGCACCTCCCTCCACAAGCTGCAGGTCATTCAGAACTCTGCAGCTCGTGTACTGTCCCGCACCAGGCTTCGGGAACACATCACTCCCACCCTCGCTCGCCTCCACTGGCTCCCCATCCCCCAGAGGATCGGATTCAAGATCCTCACCCTCAGCTACAAGGCCATTCACGGCCTTGCTCCCTCCTACCTCTCTGACCTACTATCCCCCTACTTACCTGCCCGTACCCTCCGTTCCTCTGGCTCCGGTCTGCTCCACATCCCCCACCCCAACCGCCCTACCATCGGTGGCCGGGCCTTCAGCCTCTCAGCCCCTAGGCTCTGGAACTCTATCCCCCAGTGCCTTCTCCTTGCTTCCTCCCTTTCCTCCTTCAAGGCCGGTCTCAAGACCTTTCTCTTTGACCGTGCCTTCAGCTCCCCTCTCGACTCTCTACCCAGCCCTCGCTCCCTTCCTTCCCTCCCCTCACCATTTCCCCCCTGCTCGGGTCCTGACCCAACTGTACAGCGCCTTGGGACGTCCTCCCGACGTGAAAGGTGCTCTATAAATGGAATCTTGTTGTTGTTGTTTCATGTATCCCACTTACACATGTAAATTTCCATATTTAGAGCGGAATACACACTCTCTCCCTGGAGGGAGATATTCTGTCTACCTAAATATGGAGAGTATTGGCACAGTTTAGCAAGAGCGAAGACTTGGAGGACCACAGAATATATTTTGGGGTAAAGCTGGAGTTTATAGCTTACCATTGAGAGCGCTGTCTGGGAAGCTTTCCCGCGCTTGTTCAGCTAGGACTACCTCACACATGATGGCTTTGGCTTGCAGGGTTAACATGTGCTGAGTTAGAAGAGTCCCTATTCCCAATGACTGGTCTGCTGATGGGCCAGGCTGGCCACTACTGTGGACCTACCTGACTCAGGAACTAGACTACCGAGACCACCACAGACTGTCAATTTCGACATTCCATTGCCAAACGTATTACTCCAAAGAAACCCCACTTACCTCCCCAATAAGGAGAAAAGTCACTCGTTGGTCATTTGAGATCCAACGAGTGCAGATTTGAACCCTCATTGGATGGATGGCATTTGACAGAAACTTTCTGTGAGCTTTCTGGTGGGCATCACAGCTCAGTATGAAATGCACGTGAGCGCTGCCACTATCTTCCTGCTCGGGCACACATCCTTACCCATTGAATGATGGTTTCATCATGCGTATGCAGCTGCTTACCTCGTTGGATACCTATCAAGGTGGAAACCGAACCCTGAATATGAATGAAGAAAAGAGACTCGGCTGGAGAGAAAAAAAAGAATGAATGAGAGAGTAAGAAAGTAGCAAAGAAAGAGAACTGTTGGCACACAGTAGTATTACAGTGAGACATTTTTTGTTGTGCAATATCCAAACCAGACAGTTATCCACACATGTGTGCCAAACTGCACCTGGAAATTTCCCTTTTTTTGGAATCGACTCCACACACTCCCTGGAGGGGTGCACCCTGCTTACCCAATCAGGTGAAGGGTGGCAAGAGTCAAGGCTTGGGGACCCTATCATGTGCATTAGGGTACTGCTGGAGTATCAGCTAAAGTCACTAAAATTGCCATTGAGATAATTGATCAAGCCCTAACTACCCTAGCTGTTAGAGCTTTGGCTTGGGTTAACAATACAATACAATTTACAATGATAGAGCACCTTTCACAATGGAAGGATGTCTCAAAGCTTGACTTTACAATGCTGGATGGGCACCGAGATAAGAGTGGGAAGAATCCAATCTTTCCAGCGCCTTTGGATGTTCTCCCGACATGAAAGTTGCTATATAAATGCAATTTGTTGTTGTTATTGTTGTTGACTGGTCTGCGCCTTTGTATTCTGCTAATGAATTAGACTTGTGTGCTTCTATTTAGCATCCATGTCTTTTCATATTGTGGGTTTTCTATGTTCCTTGCTGACACCCAGAACAGCACTCTGTCACAATTTACAATATGGTACTTTCCAGTTTATGGGGAGAATGGTAGGTTGGATATTCTAGAAGGATAAAATCAATTGGGCTGATGGACC
The DNA here is from genome assembly GCF_018977255.1 of Callorhinchus milii. Classification (NCBI taxonomy): domain Eukaryota; kingdom Metazoa; phylum Chordata; class Chondrichthyes; order Chimaeriformes; family Callorhinchidae; genus Callorhinchus; species Callorhinchus milii. Next base: position 45,526,126 of record NW_024704744.1, on the reverse strand, counting down.
TTCTTTATCCAAACCAATCAATTTTCCACTGTGGAGTCAGTGAGCCTGTGGGGTAACTGTATCCTGTAACAGGAGAGATGAAGATTATGTGCTAAAACACTCATCCTCGATACTCACTAGAGTGCAAGTCACTCTCGGACACTGAGCAACTGTGGACAATGTGTATCCGTTCACTCACTCACACCTACTCCTTCCCATTTTCCCTCATGCACTTACACTCATTCATACACCATTCTTTGGCAAATTACAGTTGTATTATTATAAGGATTAGCTACAGTATTTCACTGGCTCCAGCTTTTATCTTGTGGTTGCTAGGAATCCTGCTTCACGGGATTTAACAATACAACAAATTGCACTTATATAGCCCCTTTCTAGAGGATGTCCTTAGGTGCTGGACAATGAGGGGTTTACACCTGAGTTCCGGGTTGGGATCAGAGAGGGGGTGAGGGCAAGTGGGTGGGGGGTGTGGAGGAGGGAGGATAACTGAAGATCGAAAAGGAAGGGCTTGAAGGAGGCAAGGGAGTGGGCGAGCCGGATGGGTTCTTTTGTGGAGTTCAAGACAGGGTGATTTTTTTCCAGAGGAGGTAGGAGATAGAAGTGGATTGGGTGGCTGGGAGTGGGATGGAAGAGTTAAGGAAGAGAAATAATGGTGATGTCCAAGATGGTGAGGCCATGGGTAATCACCAGGTCGAAAGGGTGACCGTGGATATGAGTGGCGGAGTTAATGAGGAGAGAGAGGGAGGAGGGGAAGGAGGAGAAGTCGGCAGAGGTGGAGCAAGAAGGGATGAAGTGGAGATGGAAGTTGCCTAAGATGAGAAGGCGTTCAGAACAGAGGCAGAGGAAAGTTAGTAGGGTGGAGATGTCGGAGATGTGGGAGGTGGAGGATGGTTTGGAGGCTGAGGAGAATTTTATAGGAAAAATTGGAGGGACAGGAGAGGCGGCATTTGGGGTTTGGCAGGTCAGGTCAGGGGTAGCACCCAAAATGCGTACGCTGAGACTAGGAATGGGATATCAGAGAATTAGCAGGGCATGGTCAGCCGTGGGCACGGGAGGGCTAAGAAGAGCAGCGCAGGAGTGATTAATTCGAGTGTAGTGACTGGTGTATTGAAGGTTAAAGCGATAGCTAATTTGCACGCAAAGAATGGGAAATGAGCTATGAGCAACAATTAAACAAGCTAGGATAAAGCTTAGGATCTTCAGACTTTAGAGAAAACATTACATAGGGAGCTTATATTGGAAAAATATGAAGGGATTGAAAAGGTAAACCCATGTACCATGCAACTACCAAAGAATTAGAATGCACCAAGACAGTAGAATAAGAAGGCAAGGGTTTAGAGTTGGAATTACAATTTCAAGACAGACACCAGAGGGTAATTAATGACTGGAACAGGTTGCCAGGAAGTTGGTTGAAGCCAGGACATTGAAATTTTTTAAAAAAAAGCAGTTTAATGCTCTGATACGAGGATAATAGGGTGGATGTTCTGGAGGGATGAAATCAGATAGACCGAATAGTCTTCATCCAAACCAACAATAATAATAATGATAATCCTTGCATTTGATATAGCCCCTTATCACATCTTCGAGGCGTCTCAAAGCGCTTCACAGAATATACTGTAAAGTGTAGTGGTTGTATATTTTGTGGGCGAAACAATCGTAATAATAATCCATAATATACAGTCAATTCACTTTACAGTATTTTCTGTGAAGCGCTTTGAGACGTCTTGAAGACGTGATAAGGTGCTATATCAAATCAAAGGTTATTACTATTATATATTTGATAGAGCACCTTATCACATTGTTGAGATGTTTCAAAGTGCTTTAGAGGATAGAGGATATACAGTAAAGTGATGTGGCTGTGTGCATTTTGCGGGTGATTCTGTGATGCATGTCTTGGTTCAGGTAGTGCAGTTGCATTCATGAAGAAGCTAGACCTTCACATGAGGTTGAGGGGAATAGAAGGGTATGATAGGGACGAAATCCTGACATGAATGGCGTTATATAAATGTAATTTGTTGTTGTTGTTATTGTTGTCGTTTCAATGCTGTACATTTGTAACTTTTTGGTTGCAGTCCAGAGCGGTGCAGTGAGCAGATCAAGGAATGGATGGAGACTCATTGAACATAAATAGAGGCAGGGACTGGTTGGGCCAACTCACCTTCAAAGCCTTCCACTGTCGTGCTCCTTCCTACCTCTGTGACCTGCTAATGCCATATCAATCCATCCACTCACTAGGCTCCAGCCTGCTCCATATCCCCTGCTTGGCCCGACGGTCGGACCTTTAGCCTCTCTGCCCCACCCTTTGGATCTCCGTCCCACAGTCCCTTTGCCTTGCTCCCTCCTTTGCCTCCTCAAGACCCTCCTCTTCGACTGTGCCTTCAGCCACCCACATACCCCTACCCTCCCTGCCCTCTACCCCCTCTGACCCCAACCCCTTGCTCAGGTCCAAAACCCTGACTGTCCAGCGCCTTGGGACGAAATCCTGACATGAATGGCGTTATATAAATGTAATTTGTTGTAGTTGTTATTGTTGTCGTTTCAATGCTGTACATTTGTAACTTTTTGGTTGCAGTCCAGAGTGGTGCAGTGAGCAGATGAGATCTGTAGAGGGCAACCTTATCACATGTACTTTTCCACTACCAAAGGTTTATAAAACAAATGAATGCATTAAAAATGTTCATGCTTTCAATATTTCATATCCGCTGGCAAGAGTGAAAACATGCTTGAAAATCTTTAGAAACACTGTAGAGGTTATGACTTTTAGTGTAAATGGCAAAAAGTCAGGGAGAAAAAGAGCAAGATGAAGAGATTTTGGGAGACTGCCAGAGAGGAGGGTATATTGTCTGAAGAATAAACCATGATGGTGGGACGAAAAGTGAGAAACAAGCATTTAGACCAGATTCAAAAGAGCAGAGGACACAAACACGACAATAGGGCTGAAGAGATGGCATAATTCGGGAGCAACAAAACAGTGAAAGAATTTGAGGGTCAATTTGCTTGGATAGTGGGAGTTAGTGTAGCTGAGCAAGTATGAGCGTTGTGTGTGTGTGTGTGTGGAGCCCAGCATCAGAGAGGAAATGGGCTGCAGAGGTATGGAGGAGGCTAGTGGAAACGTGAGCTAGGGAGACTGGCATGGAGAGCAAAAACTAACCTTGCCTAGCTCAGTCGGAAGTACTCTCCCCTCTAGTCAGAAGGTTGTGGGTTAAAGGCCCACGTTGGGACTTTGAACACATATTTGAACTTTGAATTTAAGAAATTGACGAAATAGTTGACTAAAAAGCTTCTGAATTGTTCTGGCACATTAATGGGAAATCTGTGGAAAGAAGGGTTGCTGGGACAAGAAGCCTTTTCTATCCCAGGTATTTCTTAAATTACAATGACTTTCTAAGATACAAACCATGCAACCACATAGTCAGAGGTGTCATTGCACACAACCTCAGTGCAGGAGTGGCAGAATTTTACCACAGGCATTGACATGAGCTCAGCACAATGATCAAAGACGAAGCACAGAGGTGCAGAGTCAAAGCATCTACCATAAAGTTGTGGCGGCCTCTCAGCGCTGGTTGGCAAAACTGATATGTTTTCTGGTGTCAAAGTAAAAGCCACAAACCGTGATCCCTTACGGGAAATCGCAATGACTTAATTTCCTGCCAACGTGATATAATCTCTATATCTGTGTGTCAAGATTATCAAAACACTTTTTCTAAATGATACATTAAACACATAATAATTTCCAATTATTAATTGCACTTTACAAGAAGAATATGACAATTATACTTTGATAGATTTTGGTTAAATTGTTAATAATGTGTTAACGACTAATGCAACCGAATATCTTTATATGCAAAGATTGTGCCAAGTAATAAATATGAAATGATCTCATTATCTTAAAACTGTAACCTACAAAAGGAAAGATCATTAAAAAAAAATCACAAAAATGGGAACTTCCTCCAGTAACCAGCTTATGTCCTACACACTTACGGGAAATCAGCACCAGTTGGAATGGAATTTTTTACAAAGGAACAGGTGCAAATGTGCTATCTGATAGCAGCACAGTGATCAGTGTGTCTGGTATATTCTACATGAACTGAAAAAGAAACAGTACTTGCTTTGATATCTACTTAGGTATACGCCAGTGTGTCTTATTTTATTTAGAGATTCCTCTGATCTTTTGTAATTTTTCATCTCAAACTTTGTCGATTGGCCTAGCTGTTAGTGTCTCTCTCATCTCTGAGTCAGAAGGTCAAGGGTTGAAGCCGCACATCGGACTTTGGGGTCAGAATCTATGCTGGCGCTCCAATAGAGTGTTGGAGATGTGCTGCATTGTCAGAGGTGCCTTCATTCAGATTAGGCATTAAAAAGAGGTACTGTCTGTCCGTTCAGGTAGATGTTAAAAGAACCTCTGCCAAATGGAACATTGCCTAACATAGGTACCTGTGTCTTCACCCATTTTCCTTTAGTCTTTTGCATCTGGGTCAATTAAAAGTCTCTTCCATAGCCAATTCCAAAAGCTCCTTACACCCAGGACCTTATCCTGTGGTGCAAAATTGTTTCCAAACTTTCCGACTACAATTACTCAGTTACTTTTGCCAAAATGTTTACGGAACAGAAACTGTGGAGGAAAATCTGGAGTAGTTTCTCAGCTCATTTCTTTGTTAACGCTGCAAATTTTACTGGTATTTTGTAAAGAGTTATTTCCCAGGCCTTGTTTCTTTCATATTTTCCTTTTATCAGATATTTATACAAATATTTGTTAAAACTATGTGTGCGTGCATATGTGATACTTTTTTTGATGGATTTTAAAAAAATAGTTTTTCACAGCTTGCTTCCTTTTTCCATTGGTAGTTTGGTTCCTCATCTGAGAACATATCAGCCACACAAGATAGATATCAGCTCGTTCACACTCACAATATTACAGTAGCGTAACGTGTAAACTTCTAACTTCCTCAAGGCATTAGAACTGTATGTACCAGTGTGCAGGCTACTAGTTTCAGACTGACATGATGACCATACGTTATGTACATTTGGAAATGTGGCTAAGCATAGTTGACTCAAGCAGGTTAGCTCTCTTTATTTTAAATTATTTTTATTTAAATTATTTTCAACAAGACCTTGTTGTGTCTGTTTCCACCCCCACACACATCCTCTCCCGCACCCCTCCCTCCCGGGTGAGGTGGAGGGCAAACAAATTCTGGTAGAACAAGAGAAAGAGTGATTTGGGATCAGTGGGGCCATTACCAAGTGTCAGTAGTGAGTGAGTTAGTTAATACAAGGAGGGAAGGCAATCCATACAATCAATCAATTTCACACAGCCACCCTTTCTACCCACACAACTCACTTGAGTCAGTTCAGTACTTTTCTGTAATGTTCTAGGAAGAGTGTCTAGTTTTTATGTCTCTCCTTCACTGGGCCTCCTTGAGGCAGATGCTCAAGAGTGATAGTTCCTCTCATAATTCAGCAGCCAATGCTTGGTGACTTTACATAGAGCTAAAATGGAGTTTTACAACATTTCGTACTAAAATAAAAAGCTTCGTTTTTTTCTTTTACAGCACGTTTTTCCTTTACAATTTTTACCTAGTAGAAAACCAAACAACTGTGATATTGCCAAACGTTTTTTCTATTTATTCAAGAGTACCATAATAATAATATTTGCATTTAATCCTTGCATTTAATCCATGTGAGGTTAATTGCACTGTTACAATGCATCTCACAGTGAGTACCACCTGTAATGTTACATGTACATCTATCTCACAGTGCGAGGAACAAACCATCTTAGTTGCTTTTGAAGTGAAGGGTTTATTTTTCTTTCTTAAGCTCCAGCACCTATTTTTATCCAAATACTGTTTGTTTAGTTGTAAGGTTATCGCAGGGATAGAGATAAAGTGATACAAAAATGTAGAGGTATTTGAAGGTGGGAACAAAGATCCTAGCCTGACGCTAGAGAGCTAGTGGAGCCAGGAAGGCAGGGGTGATGGACTTCTGGAGATTGGGGTCAGAATGGCTGAATCATCCATGAGTGATGAGCAAAATATGGATAACAATTTAGTTCTGATTTCAGTAATGAATGTTGTGTGTAATTTGAATTATAAAAAAATACATGCTGTCATTCTGTAACTTGTGAAATGACAACAGTTTTGCTTTAACCAGTGACAGCACTTGACGTCAACAGGAAACCCATTCATCCCCCGAATTAGTAAAAAAAAACTTTTAACATATACCTCTTGATTCACACTTTCTTTGTGGTTTAAGAAGTACTGAACTTTGGTACAGCCTCTACACTATCTTAGGTTTGTCTGTGGCACATGTAAACCATCTTCATCAGCAATGAAAGAAACAGACAGCAGTAATTCCAGACCTCACAGCATATGATTCAACCTACTGTTATTGAACATTGCTGTTCATTGTGGTTAAAAATAACACAGTGTTATTAGAAATGAATGAGGAGAGGTGGGGAGAATATTTCTTTACACAGAGGTTCGTGAAAGTGTGAATTGCTCTATCTCCAGAAAGCTGTCGAGGTAGAATCAATAGAGATGTTTTAAAGAGAGATGAACGTATACTTGGGTAGCAGAGGTATTGAGAAGTACAATGAAAGGATGAGCCATTGGGATTAGAAGATCTGCTGAGATCATATAAAGTGGTAGAACAGGCCCTATGTCTGAGTGTCTTCCTCTTATTCCTGAAAATTGACAAGTTGGAAAAATAGTTGTAGATCAGTGAATGATTTAACGATTTAATTTGAAAGTTGATATAACCGTTATACTATTTGCCTTTATAATTTGCCATCTCATTTGTGTATTTCCCAGAGCAAGCTGTCCACTAACTTGTAAAGCCTTGTTGATGCATTGTGGAGGTGACACATTGGCTTTTCAGCTCTAAGCCTGGGTTTCATGCTCGGGTCTGCCTTAAGGCTCGAAAAATAACCTATTTCTGCTTGTTAGCTTCTACGTTCTGACATGCATTCAGTTCAGGGAGTTTTATCCTGTGCATAATGCTAAACACAATTTAACAACACACTGCAATTCACTTACAGAGGGCATCGGGATGGCTGGTGAGAAATAGGAAACATTCACACTAGCAGTAGAGGGAGCTCTTCTGAGGATGTCATTAAACCAAGTTGTTGGGATAGAACAGAGAGATACTATATTAAAAACATTTTTCAAAATCATCAGCTTGTATCTAAAGGGCAGCAATTACTTTCAGGTCCAGTTGTATCGGTTTATGTACCACCCAGGAGAACTGCTTGTTTCTCTCATCTAGTTGCTAAACAACACCTCAAGGGTTCAGTTCTAGTGTGTTTGTCAGTCATTCATTCTGTATAATAATAATAATAATCTTTGCATTTGATACAGCACCTTATCACGTCTTCGAGACGTCTCAAAGCGCTTCACAGAATATACTGTGAAGTGAATTGACTGAATATTTTGTGGCCGAAACGCTGCAGCCAATTGCGCACAGCAGTGTCCTACAAACAGTCGTGGAGTGAGTGACAAAATTATTTTTAGTTATTTTGAAGCAATTATTACCCCTGGAAAAGCAATCCACCAGTCGATTAACAACCAGGTTCATACTTACTGCTAGGTAAACAAGTAAGGAAACTTGCACAATGTCTCGCCCTACTGGGAATCGAACCCAGGACACTCGCTTGTGAGGCGAGTGCTCGAACCACTTAGCTACAGGACTCAGTGGTTGCTTATAATCTGTGTGCTCATAATCTGTGATTTTCATAATCTGTATAAGCATTACTGCACTGTATAGCCAGTGCTGCAAGTCATTACTTATTGACTTCTTCCAGCCTTTCCCACCTCAAGGCAATGCATTGAGCTGGTGGAATGGTGGCCCAGGGCTTACATAGCAGCACTGCGAACACTACACCAAAGTGGTACTACATGTATTTTCTTTCTGTTTCAATTGAGAAACCTGGAGGAAGAGACTCATCACTCAGCACAGGACACCAACAAGGTTGAAAAGAAGAGGAGTGAGAGCAAAATCAATCAAGCTGCAGGTGTTACATTAAGTTGTGCCCTCCCCTCCTATCTGCCTGTTCAGGTGGACATTAAAGATCCCAAGGCACTACTAGACGTTGGTGTACACAAAATGAGCTACAGTGTTTGCCTACAAATACAGTCACGACACTGAACTGCAAAATTCTGTGAAGTGCTTTAAGATGTCACAACGATGTGGTAAGGTGCTACATCAAATGCAAGGATTATTGTTTGCAGTCCAAAGTATCCTTGCATCTACACACTGAAGTCTTTCCATATTCTCAACCCTTCTCATTCTCCCTCTTTACTTCTAAGTAGATTATAATGGGTGTCCGCCTAGCTCTTCTTTTGTTGGTCAGCCGCATGTCTAACCATGCGGAAAACCATCACTCTGCTTAAGGGTATCCTAAATCTAAAAAACTGAGAGTTTCATGCACGCCACCTACATATGGAAATACCCAAGAATTGGTAGCACTCTCATAGGTACACGCCTATGAGGCAAAAGGCCAGGAGTTCAACTCCCACATTAGGTCTGTGAGTTTATATCTAGGTTGACAATCTGGGGGAGTGCTGTGTTTTTCAGAGATGTTGATTTGCTTTCTTGACAACTTCATCCACCTGCCTTCCTACTTTTAAGAATGTATGTATGTTAATCCAATGTCCCTCTGCTCTTCCACACCTTTTAAAATTTTATCATCTAACAAATGCTTGTTCTCCTTATTCTTTCTTCCAAAACCTCACAATCTTCTTCACTGCATTCCCTATTTTGGTGCTATTTACAAACTTAGAAATTGTGTCTCTTTTACCAGAATCCAGATCATTATATAAATGGAGAATAGCAGTGGTCCTAACACAGAGCCCTTGTAGACACCACTATTTAACATCTCTCCATTGTGAATAACAAGCCTATAATCCTACCCTCTGTTTCCTATTCTTCAACTTACTTTCTACTCGTTCTGCTCCCTTTCCATTAATACCATGCTCCCTAATTTTCTTTTTTAACAAGCCTCCTATGCAGCACCTTATTGCTGAAAATCCATATATACCACATCCACAGCATTACATTCATCTATTCTCTTGGTTATTTTGTCAAAGAACTCTATTAGATTTGTCAGTTAAAACATGCCTTTAACAAATCCACATTGACTGTCTTTAATCAACTCATATCTTTCTAAGTCATTATTAATATTATCCTGTATTATAGTCTATAAAAGCTTGCCTACTATGGATGTTAGTTAACTGGTCTAAAATTACTTGTCTGGTCCCGTTCTCTCTTTTAAAACATCGGCATTACATTAGCTACCCTCCAGTTTCCTAATACAATTTTCATATCCAAAGATGTTCAAAAGCATCTACTATTTTCTCCCCAACTGCCCTCAATATTCTTGGCTGCCTGCCAACAGACTCTGGTGACTTATCCTCTTTGAGTTCCATTACGTGTTTTAGTATCACTTCCTTTTTTATAGCTATCTGTTCTAATTACTGAAGGTTACGGGTTTAAGCCGCACGTCGGGACTCATATTGTCTGTGCTGACACTGGTGAAATGCTGGTTGTGTCCTACATTTCTGCAAATGTTTTTTCTTCTCGCCCCCACCCGGTCACCTGTAGGATACCCCAAGGCTCCACCATTGGCCCCCTTTTATTCTTCATCTATATGTTCCCTCTCGGTGATGTCACCTGCAGACATGGGGTTAACTTCCCCATTTATGCGGATGACACTCAACTTTACTTCTCCTCCAGCTGCAACCCCCAGTCCTCTGATGTTCTGTCAGCTTGTCTGACAGACATCAAGCCCTGGATGAACGCAAACTTCTTGCAGTTAAACGTCAACAAACAGAAGCCATACTCTTTGGCTTCCGTCGACGTCTTCTGTCCCAAGGTTCAGGTCTCCTCAACTTATCCAATCTATCCTTGAAACTTTCTGAACCTGTGCACAACTTGCGCGTCAGGTTCGATCCCCAGTTACCCTTCCTCCCCCAATCCGGTCCCTGGCCAGGACCGCTTTCCTCCACCTCTGCCTGATAATAATCCCTCACCAAAAACACACAATAATAAAAAAAAATTGGTCACTTCAATCCACGACTGTTTGTGGAAACGTTACTGTGCGCAATTGGCTGTCGCATTTCACCCACAAAATAGGCAGTCACTACACTTTACAGTCTATTCTGTGAAGCGCTTTGAGACATCTAAAAGATGTGAAAAGTGCTATATCAAATGCAAGGATTATTATTATTATTGATAACTCACTCCACAAGCAGCCGAAACCCTTGCCCATGTCTTCATCACCTCTTGGCTGGACTACTCAATCGCCCTCCTCCCCTTCCCCACTATTCACAAAATTCAACTCATCCAAAACTCCGCCGCCCACATTCTCACTCGCACTAAACTCTACACCCCGATTGCTCCAGTCCTTGCCAAACTCCCTTGGCTCCCTGTCACAGAGCGAGTTGACTTCAAGATCCTCACTCTAGTGTTTAAATCCCTCCACACCTTGGCAGCCCCTATTTCTCCAACCTCCTCTCTCCTCACAGCACTACCCACTGCCTCTGTTCTACTGGCGTCAGTCTTCTCCTTGTCCCTTGAATACTCCACTCCACCATTGGCAGCCATACCTTCAGCCACTATATCCCGAAGCTATGGAACTCCCTCTCTCAATCCCTTTGCCTTGCCCCCTCTTTCCCCATTTTCAGATCGCGCCTGAAGACTTTCATCTTTGCGCATGGTCACCTTCCCCCTCCCCCTGGCTCGGCATCAGGCTCCTCCATTTTTAAGTGTTCTGGTTCGCTGCCCGGCATGGAGAACACTATGTAAATGCAAGTTGTTGTTGGGGGGGTGGGAAGAGGTGATCGTAAGCACGGTCGAAAAGGAAGTTTTTTAGGCGGGACTGGAAAAAGGGGCGAGGGGGGGTCAATCTCCTCTGTAAAAACTGAAGTGAAATACTCATTAAGGATTTCTGCCTTTATGATCTCTGGTTCATTTTCTGTGACTAAATTTCCCTTTTTGCTTCTAATTGGCCCAGCATTTTAACTTTTTTTTGTTTTGCTTTTATGTGTTTATGTTTTTAATCTCTTTTTCTTTGTTTCCCTTCCATCTTTTGTATACGCTGTCAGATTTTTTAAATATTATTATGCTTACATTTATTATAAGCCTTTCTTTTGAGTCTCATTTTCATTTTAATTTCTCTAGTCATCCAAGAAAATCACTTGTATATGTTTCTGCTAAATCTCCTTTGTTATTGAATTACTTTTTGTTTCTATGTTAATTTCTTGAACTAATGGAAAACTGTTCTGCTGCTTTTAACCCACTCTGTTAGAAGAAAACATATAGTTTTAAACTAAATTCTAAAATATTAGGTTAAAGAATCAGCTTTTAGGAATGCACCTGAGAATAGTTGCCATTACCTAGCTTTACCTTTCCAGACAGTGAGAAATAAACAGAATGTTACAAGCCCAAGCCTTGGATACTACTAATAATCCTTGCAATTGATTATCATGTTGAAACCCGCAAAATGCTTCACAAAACGTTCTGTGAAGTATAGTATTTTGTAGATTTTGCTTGTGTATTTCTAGGTACAAGTAATGTTCCACAAATAGCCAGAAGTGAGTGACCAATTCCGATTACTCTATTCAAAAAGTGAAGGGAGTTTCTCCAGGCACCCTGGCCAACAATCCCCCAAATCAAAATTCGCCATTCACTTACTGGCTGTTGGTGGAACATTGCTTTGCGCAAATTAGCTGCTGCATTCGCCAACAAAATGGATATCCACTACACTTTATAGTAAATCCTGTGATATATTTTTGATGACATGATATGGAGCTTTATTAAAGGCAAGGATTATATTATTAAACCAACGGGGAAATTTCATCACCTGAACAGGCAAACTGAATATTCAAAACTGCTTTTCAAATGCCTCTGCTGCACAAGATGGCACAAAAGTAGTTCAAATAAGCACACAGGCGCCTGACCAAAACAAGATCAACCACCTATTTCCGTGTGAAATGCAAGCCTCAAGAGGCAGCCTCTTTCCTCCCACAAACCTCTCAGTATGATAAAGAATTTCTCCAGCATGTGTACAAATCACTCCAACCTGAGAAATGTTACTTCTTGACTGCTACCCATCTCCCAAGACTGATACACCCATCTCCCAAGACCGATACACCTCAACTGCCCCCAACCGCTACACCCCAACTCCTTAAGACTGCTACACCCCAACTCCTTGAGACTGCTACACCCCAACACCCGAGATTGCTTACACCCCAACTCCCTGCCACTGCTACACCCCAACTCCCTGACACTGCTACACACCAACTCCCTGAGACTGCTACACCCCAACTCCCTGAGACTGCTACACCCCAACTCCCTGACACTGCTACACACCAACTCCCTGACACTGCTACACACCAACTCCCTGCCACTGTGACGCACCAACTCCCTGATAATGTGACGCACCAACTCCCTGACACTGCTGCACACCAACTCCCTGACACTGCTACACCAACTCCCTGACATTGCTACACACCAACTCCCTGACACTGCTACACACCAACTCCCTGACACTGTGACGCACCAACTCCCTGACACTGTGACGCACCAACTCCCTGACACTGCTGCACACCAACTCCCTGACACTGCTACACCAACTCCCTGACACTGCTACACACCAACTCCCTGACACTGCTACACACCAACTCCCTGACACTGCTACACACCAACTCCCTGACACTGCTACACACCAACTCCCTGACACTGTGACGCACCAACTCCCTGACACTGTGACGCACCAACTCCCTGACACTGCTGCACACCAACTCCCTGACACTGCTACACCCCAACTCCCTGCCACTGCTACACCCCAACTCCCTGCCACTGCTACACCCCAACTCCCTGAAACTGCTACACCCCAACTCCCTGACACTGCTACACACCAACTCCCTGACACTGTGACACACCGACTCCCTGACACTGCTACACACCAACTCCCTGCCACTGCTACACCCCAACTCCCTGAGACTGCTACACCCCAACTCCCTGAGACTGCTACACCCCAACTCCCTGAGACTGCTACACCCCAACTCCCTGACACTGCTACACACCAACTCCCTGACACTGCTACACACCAACTCCCTGCCACTGTGACGCACCAACTCCCTGATAATGTGACGCACCAACTCCCTGACACTGCTGCACACCAACTCCCTGACACTGCTACACCAACTCCCTGACACTGCTACACACCAACTCCCTGACACTGCTACACACCAACTCCCTGACATTGCTACACACCAACTCCCTGACACTGCTACACACCAACTCCCTGACACTGTGACGCACCAACTCCCTGACACTGTGACGCACCAACTCCCTGACACTGCTGCACACCAACTCCCTGACACTGCTACACCAACTCCCTGACACTGCTACACACCAACTCCCTGACACTGCTACACACCAACTCCCTGACACTGCTACACACCAACTCCCTGACACTGCTACACACCAACTCCCTGACACTGTGACGCACCAACTCCCTGACACTGTGACGCACCAACTCCCTGACACTGCTGCACACCAACTCCCTGACACTGCTACACCCCAACTCCCTGCCACTGCTACACCCCAACTCCCTGCCACTGCTACACCCCAACTCCCTGAAACTGCTACACCCCAACTCCCTGACACTGCTACACACCAACTCCCTGACACTGTGACACACCGACTCCCTGACACTGCTACACACCAACTCCCTGACACTGCTACACCCCAATTCCCTGACACTGTGACACACCAACTCCCTGACACTGCTACACACCAACTCCCTGACACTGTGACACACCAACTCTCTGACACGGCTACACCCCAACTCCCTGGGACTGCTACACCGCAACTCCCTGACACTTCTACATGACTTGAGATCTTGAGTGGATTGTTGCCACTCGTGCTTATTGTCATTTCCCTAAGCTGTCTCTGTGGAATTCTCTCTTTCACTTCTGTAGATGTAACTTTGGTTAGGTAGGTAATACTGACTTCTGTCCAAAGTAGAACATAGGGTCACACACAACCACAAGAACTAGACACATAAATGGAGTTCAGTTCACTTACACTGAGCTGAACAATTACTCATGTAACTGTAGGCATGTAAGGCCTATTAGATGTACCCAAGACATTTGTACAGGGCTGCCCCATGAACACACTCCTGGAAGGAAGGAAGGAAGGAAGGAAGGAAGGAAGGAAGGAAGGAAGGAAGGACGATCATGAGGAAGGAATGGAGGAAGCCAAGGGAGACAAAGAGATCTCAATGTCAATATACAAGGAGCATTGAGATAGAGGAAGAAAAGATGATAAAAAGAGTGATTAGGGTACAACGATAGGCAAGGAGTGCGAGTTGGGTCAGAGTAGGGACAAGGAATATGATAGCAAGAGTGACCATGGGTTACATGTGGCAAAGGAAATGCTAGCATTACAATTTTCTGTTCGACCCTGAGCTATCCTTTCTCCCTCATATCCGCGCCACAACTGGCACCGCCTTCCATCACCTCCGGAACATCGCCAGACTACGGCACTACCTCACCCCTCACGCTGCTGAAACTCTGGTCCATGCCTTTATCACCTCAAGGCTGGACTATGGGAACTCTCTCCTCGCCGGCCTTCCCGGCACCTCCCTCCACAAGCTGCAGGTCATTCAGAACTCTGCAGCTCGTGTACTGTCCCGCACCAGGCTTCGGGACCACATCGCTCCCACCCTCGCTCGCCTCCACTGGCTCCCCATCCCCCAGAGGATCGAATTCAAGATCCTCATCCTCACCTACAAGGCCATTCACGGCCTTGCTCCCTCCTACCTCTCCGACCTACTATCCCCCTACTTACCTGCCCGTACGCTCCGTTCCTCTGGCTCCGGTCTGCTCCACATCCCCCGCCCCAACCGCCCTACCATCGGTGGCCTGGCCTTCAGCCTCTCAGCCCCCAGGCTCTGGAACTCCATCCCCCAGTGCCTTCGCCGCCTCCTCCCTTTCCTCCTTCAAGGCCGGTCTCAAGACCTTTCTCTTTGACCGTGCCTTCAGCTCCCCTCTCGACTCTCTACCCCCTCCTTGCTCCCTCCCTTCCCTCCCCTCACCCTGACCATTTCCCCCTTGCTCGGGTCCTGACCTGACTGTACAGTGCCTTAGGACGTCCTCCCGACGTGAAAGGCACTCAATAAATGGAATCTTGTTGTTGTTGTTCTCCATCACCTCTTTGGGGAGTATTATTAATGATAAAAATCCTTGTATTTGACAGAGCATATCACTTCATTGAGACATCTCGAAGCGCTTAACATGATATGCTGTAAAATGATATCATTGTGTGTATTTTGTGGGCAAATGCAGCAGCCAATTTTTCTCACAGCAAAGTCCTATTATATTCGGGGATTGTTGATCAGGACAGGAGGAGAAACTCCCAACTTTTTTGAACAGTGCCATGAGAATAGTTAAACAAAGGACCTATCTGGACAGGCAGATGGGTACTTTTTTTTTAACATTTCATCCAAAAGATGGAACCTCCATCATTGTAGCACACCCCCCAGCACTGCATTAGAGCGTCAGCAGTTTTGTTCTCACTACAGAAGGTATCAACACTACACTGTATTGAACAGCTCAGGAATAGTCATGGCTGCTTTACCTTTAACAAAGTGAAGTTCCAGAGATGTCTTAAGTAGCTTGAGGAAGAATTCAAAGAAAAAGAGCCACGCCTCAATGACTTAGGAGATGATAGTACATTCATTCACCCCCTTTCATACTAGGCAAATTATTTACAGTTGGGAATATGCCAAGTACTAACAGGAAAGTACTCAAACCTTTTCTATTTTTACCTTTAGATAAGGCATTCCCGTAAAGGTTAACAACTTAATTATAGCAGCTTCAGTTTATTTATGTTCCTACCCAAAGTAATCCAACACCATACAGCAAAAACCAGTATCTAGTCTCCAACATTTAAAAATTTAGGACAATACTACAAACAGGGTGGAACTTAGTTAGCTCTCTCCTTATAATAAAGCATTAAAAATGGCCACTTTCTGGTTCCTCATGTTGCCACTGACTTAACTTTCTGTGCATTTGCATATTTGTGCTATGCACAACAACAACTTGCATTTATATAGCGCTCTTCATGTGGCAAAGCATCCCGAAGCCAGGGAGAAAGGGGATGTGACCAAAGGCACGGTCGAAGAGAAAAATCTTCAGGTGTGATCTGAGGAAGTGCCACCATTGTTATATCCTATCACACTCGCAGTGCATGTGTGGAAGCGCCACTTCCTGCACAAAGCACACGCGGTTGAGCATGGGTTCCCTTCGAGTATAAGTCTACTGAGGACTCACACTGACCAGAAGCATGGTACACCCAGCTTCTGGCACTAAAAAATAGATCACTTCCAGGTCATCAGGTTGCTGCTTATGTCACTGCCTAGGGATTGCATGCTTTGTAAACTTTACACTTGGGTTAACAACTGAAATGGGTTATCAGTTGTTGGGGTGGAGACCAGATGGATTATTTTGTGATACTGCTTAAAGCTATATGAGAAGACAGTGTAGTGGACATTCTGGAAGGATGAGCTCTAATGTCTCTAATGTCCATGTCTCCCGCCCAACCTGCCCGCCCATCAGTGGCCGGGCTTTCAGCCTCTCTGCCCCCACACTCTGAAACTCCATCCCACGGTCCCTTTGCCTCACTTCCTCCCTTGCCTCTTTCAAGGCCGGTCTCAAGACCCTTCTCTTCGACCGTGGCTTTGGTCTCCCTCCCACCTCTCTGCCTTCCCTCACCCCTACGCCACCCCTCCCCCATGCTCGGGCCCCAACACCTGACTGTTCAGCGCTTTGGGACATCCTCCCGACGTGAAAGGCGCTCTATCTATTTAATTTTGTTGTTGTTGTAATGGACAGCCTTAAAACGCCCTTTCTCTTTTGAAAAATTACAAGAAAGGCTTGAATAACCTTTCTGGTAATTTCTAATTATCCTGTGATCAAATGTGTGTGGTGTGCTTGTCACATGTATTGCAGTAATGCAGAAGTGGAAGGAAATCACACGGTCACTGGAGTTTATATACAGAAAAGAACCAATTGCGCTGCTTTAGGACAAACAATGCCATCTGTGGTATTGCTGAGGCTTGTTGTACAAGAACATTTGGCATGAGTGGATGGATGTGCATCAGAAATGTGCAGAATATTTAACACACACTCTTAAGACACTGATTAAGCAATGTACTTGTTATTTTTTAATTTTTCCATGCTACTCTTGTGATTTTGTTTAAATGTGGGAATATTGGGTAAGGAAATATTGTGCTTTCTTAGAACTGGAAAGAAATGAATGAATGAAATTCCACAGAATATGTTCCTTGGTTTTCACGCCATTCATAAACCATAGAAAACACAGCATCTCTTGACAATTCAGCAATTCTCCAGTCCTACAATTGGACTGTCAGTCTTGACTGTGAGCTCAAGTTCCAGTCCACACCCTTCATCTCCAAAGATCACAGTGCTACCTCCTGCACCATACTGACACATTCATTATCTGGATTTGCAAATGGCAGCAACTCCACTCTGGAAACTAATCGCACCAGAGCAAGGTTCTTGTGGGCCGGAGTGACGCACTTGGGGTAGGCACAGGAGTTGCTCTTCGCAATTCCAATTCCAATCCCCAATATATTTGCTTGTTTATAACTCTGCCATTGCTGCTCAAAACTGTAGTCTGGACAATATTCTGGATGATTTGGAACTTGTCAAACTGCTCTTGAGTTGCAAGTGAATACAAAAATGTCATCATCATGCATCCTACGCAAATTTGTGTTCTGTGTATTTATAAATTGAACTATAGAATTTGTGTACATTGGCAACTGACCAGGGTAAATAAGGAAGGGCAGAAGCCAATGAAGAGAAGAAGAGTGTGCCTTTACAAGATTGGATTCTTTCATTGTGCTTAAATACCAATCCTGTTTATTTCACAGGCCAACATGAACTCTCTCCTCCAATAAATCTCTCGATAAATTCTTATAATCTGAAGACTATTTTAATTTGGGATTATGACATACCTGAAACATATTTTCGTGTTGAATGCAAGGATTACAGGTCTGTATATTTTGCAACATATTTTTCTAATAACCACAGCACTTTATTTTTCACAATATGTTTCTCCTTTCACAATGACAGGAATTCAAAGCTCTTCACACAGTTGACTGGGAGCCTGAGTTGTGTGTATGGGGGGGTTGGAAGGGGGAGGTGAAGGTTGCCAAAAACCTTAAGGACGAGGAGAGAGAAAGCAAGGCAGAGGGACTATGGGATGGAGCTTCAGAGAGTGGGGATAGAATGGATGAAAGCTCACTTATCTATGGTGGGGCAGATCAAGCATGGGATGTGAAGCAGGCCAGTGAGCGGAGGGAGTGGCCTGGACAGCAATAGTGCAAGGGGTTGCTGAAGCAGGGTAGGGTGAGGCTATGGAGGGATATAAAAATGAGGACAAGGATCTTGAGATTTACTGGGGGATAAGGAGCCTGTGGAGCCAAACAAAGATGGATGTGATGGGTTTATGGAGCCTAGATCAGGAGAGTGCAGGGTATTAGATGGCCTGGTGTTTGTGTAGGGAGGATCAGGGGTGTCTGGTGAGCAGGGCAATCGAATATTCAAGCCTGGACGTAATGAAGGCATAGATGAGGGTGCGTGGCAGAGCAAAGAAGATGTAGTGGTGGAGGTGGGTTCTATTTATTGACAGGAGAGAAAACCAAGTGACTTATAACCCAGTTGTAGGTTTTGAAGGACACTGGGGAGAGAACAAGACACCAATATTCTGGACTAGCTCTGTAAGTTGAAGTGAGCATTCATGCAGGTTGATGTGGTAAGTGCTTAAGTTGAGAAAACAATGACAGAGCCAAGCAGGAGAGCCTCAGCCTTGTTCACATTTAGTGCTAGAATGTTAGAACTCATCCAGGACTTGATATCTAACAGGCAATCAATCAAAACGGCATTGGGTATGAATTCAAGGGTCGAGGCAGAAAGATAATGCTGGGTGTCTTCCACATACATATGGAAGTGGCCCTCATGTCTAAGGATAATGCCACCAAGGGGGAGCATTTAGATAGTGAAAGGAGAGGATTGATGATACAGCCTTGAGGAGCACCACATGTGGTAGGAGAAGGCATTGGGTTAGGTAAAAGTGAAACCAAGAAAGGACAGAACCATGAGGGAGGAGACATGGTTGGAGAAGGATAGAATGGTCAATGGTGTTGAAGAAGGTCTAGGAGAACAAAGAGGCAAAGGGTGTCCTGATTACAGATGGAGAGAAAGTCATTGGTGACCTTAACCAGGGTAACAATGAAAATGAATACACTGCTGCTTGTAGTGCGACTGAAAAGATGTTCTTGTGTTTTACAGAACTTCTCGTTGGAAGCCCTTCCCACCCTGTTCAAAAATTTCTACCCATTATTGCGATGTTACAAAACCATTTACAGAGAACTTGACTGCATCAAGTATGTACTATGCAAAGGTCAAGGCCGTTAAACATTTGCAGGAGTCAGCTTTTGCTTTCACACCGATGTTCAGTTACAAACATAATGGTAAGTCAACTTAGTCATATCATACAACAGCAACAACAACAGCTTGCATGTATACAGTGCCCTTCATGTATGATAATGTCTGAGAACACTTTACAGAGATGGGGTTGGACCCGCAGAAGGGGAAAGAGGAAGGGAAAGAAACGATGACTACATGGAGTCGAAGAAGTAGGTTTTGAGGAGGGACAGATAGACAACAGGTGAGATGGAGGGTACAGGGAGGGAGTTCCAGAGATTAGGAGTGTTGAGTCTGAAAACTCACTTACTGATGGAGGTGCAGATAAGATGAGGGGTGTGCAGCAAGTCAGAGCTGACTGAGCAGATGGAGTGAGCAGAGGAGTGTGGTAGGTGGAGATCAGAGAGACAGGGAGGCGTGAAGGGATTTGTAGGTGAAAGTAACAACCTTGAAGTTGATAATTGACTCCCTGTCTCCCAACCAGGTCAACTTCAAGGTTGTTCAAGTAACTTGGGAGACAGGGAGTCAATGCAGCCTAAGTTCCCCAACAATGCTCTGTGGCAGAGAGTAAAGCAAACCAGATGTTGGGGTGTATCAAAAGATCTTAGCAAGCCAAAATAGTGGAGTAATCCTGCCACTGTATAAATCAATGGTGAGACCACACTTAAAGAGTACTGTGTACAGTTCTGTCACTGAGTACAAAAACAATATTGGAGAAATCAAGAAGTTACAGAGAGGGCAACCTAAATGATTGAGGGAACGGAGGGACTGGACTATGAGGAGCAACTAAGTAAATTGGGCATGATCATGGTTGAAAAGAGAAGATTGAGAGGCGACATGATTGCTGTCTTCAAGATTCTAAAGGGGCAAGACAATATACAACAGCAACAAAATTACATTAATAGAGCGCCTTTCATGTCAGGAGGACATCCCATGGTGCTGAAATATAGATATAGATGATGACAGGCTGTTTCAACTTGTCCAGAATAGTAAAACCAGAGGACACGGCCTGCAATTGAAAGGGGGTAAATTCAGACCAAATCTGTGCAAACACTATTTCAGTGAGCGAATAGTGAACCTGTGGAACAGGCTCCCTATGGAGACGGTTGAAGCAGGGAGTGTTGATTCTTTCAAACACAGATTAGATAGTTTTCTTTTAGGAAATAACTTATGGGATATAGTACATAGGTAGTTTGGGACATATGTGCATGCGACCACCAGAAAGGTGGAATGCAAACACAATGGACCTTGGTCTTTTTTCTCTTATGTTCTTAGTGAGACTGGGGTGATGGACATGCAGAGTTTGGTGCTGGTGAGGATGAGGGCAGTGGAGTTTTGGATAAACTGGAGTTTGTTGATGGTGGAGCTAGGAAAACCAGAGAGAATGCATTTGGGAAGTCCAGACAGGAGGAAATGAAGGTGTGGATAAGGATTTTAGTGGCATTTGATATGATATAGGCGTGGAGACGGGCAATGTGGTGGAAACAGGAGAGCTAAGGATCACACCAAGGTTTTATACTGGTTCAGTGAGTGCAAAAGAGAGGCCAGGGAGGTTGAATAGGTCAGAAGCTAAAGTGAGACTGAACTTTATAACTGTGTAACAACAAATGTAAAGAGCAGCAATCATTTTCTTCTCCCCATATTGTCCAGTGACTTAGAATGAAAATACAACAATACTTAAAAGCATTGCACTGTATTTTATTTTTAGTAAAAAAATGGGACGTCTTCCTGACGTGAAAGGCGCTTTATAAATGGAATCTTGTTGTTGTTGTTGTTGTTGTAGTATACCGCCTCTTCCTGTCACATGACAAGGATATCCACTTGTTATTTTCCTGAACAACTTCCTATTATGTGATGTAAAACTCAATTAAATGGCACAGCAATAGAGAGTGCAGCTAACAGTGAAGAATATTGCAAGGCAAGTGAAATTTTAAGCAGGTTATATGTGAGGTTATACATTTTAGGAGATAGAATAAGAAAAGCAAGTATATGTTAGGTTGTAGAATATTAAAAGGAGTGGAAGATGAGAAGGACCCAGGGGTTAACATATATAAATCCTTATAGGTGGGAAGGCATGTGCACAAAGATGTCAACAGAATCAAATGCAATCTTAGGTTTTATAAATAGGGTATTGAATATAGCCAAACAGGTAATGTTAAAAGTACATAAATCGTTAGTTAGACTGCATTTGGAAGAATATTACGTCCAGTTTTGGTCATTCCACTTTAGAAACGACATCAAGGTGAAAGAGGGGGGCAGAGAAAATTTACTTGGGATGATGCTGCGGACAAGTGGATGATACTGTGGATGAGGTTTGAGCAGAGATTGAAGGAACTGGGACTTTTCTGTTAAAACAAAGATGGCTGAGGGATGATCTGATAGAGGCGAGTCAGTGATAAGTGGGCATCAATTTAAGATAATTAGTAAACAAGCAAATGGGGAGATTAGGAGAATTTTTAGAGTTGTTAGGATACGGAATAACCTGTTGGAAAAGGTAGTTGAGGCAGATTCTGTATTAGCCTTCAAGAAGGAGCTAGATAAATATCTAAAAAGGAATATACTATAGGGTATGGGATAGAGCAGGTAAATGGGACTTAACGGATATTGATACACTCTCCTAAACTTTTCATAGAGATTTCCTATTATAAGTAAAAAATTGGAAAATCTATGAACAGTGCATGTTAAAATCTTCTGTCTAGTAATTTAGTGTATATAGTCATTTCATGTATATAGTCATTTCATCCACAAAATACACACAGCAATATAATTTTACAGTATATCCTGTGAAGCGTTATGAGACATCTCAGTGACTTAATAACACACCATATCAAATGCAAGGATTATTATTATATTATAATTTGGGAAATTAGAGGAATAGGCATATTTCAACTTCAAAACTCTATGGATGACCATCTATTCCAATATAACAGGTACAAGCACATTATAAGCAATGTGTCAGCTTGGCTCAGCACCTGGCAGAATTCAGGATTACTAGAACATAAAGGACTGCCCAGACCTCAGAGCCTCTGCTGAACCTACACTAGGAATTACTTTGCCCTATGAAGAATTCTTTTTTTCAATGTTGCAAAGGATTTGACATTTTCTTCAATTCTACCCTGTTTTAATCTTTTACCCAGGCACAATCGGTCCTCCTACTACACGTGTTATGGTGTACACACCACTGCAAGCAACAGTGAAATGTGAATATCCCCTTGTTGCAAACCTGACGACAAAGAATGGCTTCAAAGTAAAACCCAAGTTTACCTGTAATATTTGTATTTGGCCGGAGACATCACATAAAAAGGTCTGTTCATGTAATGTTCATAAGAACATAGAAACAAACAACGTGAATGTGGTCCATCTGCTAACTTCCAAAGAAACAAACGATCTGCATTACTTATTTTCTCACATATCTCAATCATTTTTTTGTGAAATAGCCAACCAGCTCTCTCTTGAAACTGCTGATATAAAATGTCTCCAATGCTTCTCTGGATTGTTTACTCCACTTATTCACCACTCCCTGTGTCAAGTAATGTAACTGTCCCTTGTCTCTCTTTCAAACTGTCCTGGAGAACTGCAGATCCACCTGGCTCAAGGACCAGACTACCATGTTTCCTTACTATACTTTGTAACTATGTTAATCAATTTATTTGGAATCTCCTTTCTTAAGACATGTGTCTGTTTTCGTAATTGAAGGGGCTTGATTATATTGAAAGCAATTTGTGTGCTGCATTCATAGAACTGAACAATTTCTTTAGGATTTGTAGAAGCAATTTCTGGTAAAATTGTTTAATTCAGAACTTTCAAAGTCTTACATCCTTCTTTAATAGTCAGCACAGCTCAAAGTTAGTGTGTCAAAATATGTGTTATGTTTTGATTGTTTAAGCATTGTTTTTAACCAATGTATGTGTTTGTGTACTGATAATCTGGAGCTAAATGGAATGAAAATGATTAATATATAGCTATAAAATTGTTAATCTTCCTTGTTTTATCAAACAATGTTCCAGCCACAGAGAATATGTAAAATTACAAAGTCAAATTGGACAATGAACATATCCCAATCTACTTGGTGTGTGTCTGCTCAAGTTAATTCAGTGAGTTGGGAGATGAAAGGAATGTGGTCAAAACCTCAGTGTTTCAAACATTCAACACAAGGTAATATGTTTGCAAATGTGTGAAATGCCTTGAAACATTTCAATGACAATGAACTTATATAGCCTAAGATGATATTCAATGAAGTGCTGGAGATGTACTGCATTGTTGGAGGTGTGGTCCTTCAGTTGAGATGTTAAACCAAGGTCCTGTCTGCCTGTTCAGGTGGATGTTAAAAATCCCATGGCTCTATTCGAAAAGAGGAGGGTATTTCTCCCAGTGCCTCGGTCAACAATCTCCCAAATGAAATTGGTCATTCACTTCATGGCTGTTTGTGGAACATTTCTGTGCCCAACTGGCTGCCGTGTTTGCCCACACTGAGCCAAGCTAGCTGGTCTGTCATCAGCACTGTCCTGGAGTACTGCAGATCTGCCTGGCTCAGGAACCAGACTACCAAGACTTCCATTGTGGGTTGACTCCATTCTCACATTCCATTGCCAAGCTTGTCACCTTGGAACCAATTCAGCCCTGCTAAGCACCTCCTTCCCTCCCCCCACACTCCCACCACCATGGAGGATAGGCACTAGTTGGTCATTTGACATCTAACAAGTGCTTGCAACCTCCATGCACACCATTGACAGTAGATAGCAAGGGAGGTTTGAAATAGTGAAGCAATTGATACTTAACTAGTATACCATATTTTCAAGAAGGAAATATAATTTAAGTGATGGAAGAATAGTAGCAAAGTGAAATTGTACTGTATTGAATGATATCTGAAAAATAAGATTTACAAAATCAACTTGAATGCATGACATACTGCATAATGCATGACATACTGGTTCACATCAAAACTTCAATAGGAAAATTAATGCTAATTATTTTTAAATGACAAAGCCCTGTATTTGGTAGCTTGTGAATCAGTGTTGTCTTTTTTTGTTTTAAAAAGATTTATTCAATCGCCATTAACGCTTTTGTTATTTTTCTCTGTCTTTCAGAATATCTGATTCTATTTCTAGTGCTGATTGCTCCAATTGTCACACTACTTGTGATAGCAAATGTGTTCCTTCTTGGAAAGTTTCTAAGGAAGGAGCAAGTTTTGCCAAAGTCTTTAGTAAGTTTGTTTTCTAATTTAAATTTCCGACGTCATGGACACCTCAGCGGGTTAGTTATACTATCCTTCATGTTTGAGATATGGATTGAGTCACGGACTGATATGTATAGGCGGAGGGTGGCTTGAGCTAGAGGGGGTTCAGTTCCCCCGTCCCCCCCAAATCTATCTACAGCTCACCTCTTTAAGGGGAGCTGGGAGGGGAAAGCCCTGAACCTGAGGAGAACCACAGACAGGCCTCCGAGCAGCCCCAACCCACCCACAGGACCCCTCTTGCCCCCCCTCTCAACTCGTCAGCAATGCCCACCCACTTCCAGTCCAGTGGGCTTCTTGTTGGGGTGGCTTCACCTCTGATTGGCCAATAGTCAAACTAACAGCTCATCTGTCTTCAAGGGGAATGATCTTTTAACTCAGTTTTACACAGACCACCCCGCACCCCCAAGAATATTTTCACCCACAACTGTTAGGTTGAAAGTCCCCCTTCTTTCACCCACAAAATATCTTGTCAATTCACTTTACAGTATATCTTTAAAGAGCTTTGAGATGACTCGAAGATGTGATAAGGCGCTATATCAAATGTACAGATTCTCTGATATCTGTAAAGGGCCTAAATGAGATAAACTTATGAACTCAGCAAGTTTCCTCTTAGTCTGAGCGCGAACAAAACCACATCTTCACTTCTTGATAATCTGACTTGAAGCATTGCCTGTCAGATGGCCCAGGCTCAAGGCCCCATGGCTGATCGGAAATCACTTATTCTTTTAAATATGTAATGGAGGCGGGAGAGGGGGTGGTCAATGGTGATATTATGATGGTGTTAATTGAACGAGGAACTCTTAAAAAGCTGCATATGTATTCCATATATTGAACATAGGTTTGTGAAGAGGATGGCATAAACAAAGAACAGAATTACAGTGAGGCCCAGTTATAATGGGTTTCTGACTTGGTTATCCAGTCTGAATCCAGTTGCAGTGTGGACTCTATACACAGTTGGCCTGTTCACTTCCTGCACTCCATCCGGCCAGCTCTCACACTAAAATAAGTTAGTCACATCCCATCACTTCCTGCTTTGCTCAAACGCAAGATTCAGTAAGTGATGTTTTCAGCAACTGATGTCTTCGAATTTGACTATTTTTTGCATGGGAACTGCCCAGGACTCAGGAAACAGCCTACTGTGTGCACGTATTGTTAAACTTATTGTTGCCTTGACGTAGCACATGATGCGATTTTTTAAATCAACAAAGGCTTAATTATATTAACAATTCGTTATTCAAGGTTACCGAATATTTACTTACTCAATATTAATAGATTTGTAAAAGTTGAGTTTTTTTTTATCCATACATGGATCATGAAATTTTAATCTTTGTTTCCTAGCTACTCATTGTAAAGGGCATGCATCCATACATAGATATGAAGACTGAGAAGGACAGCATATCTGTTGTAATTAAGCATGAGAAAGTGATTCCCAATGAATGTGACATTTTCTACGAGGAAGCAGAAAAGTCCAGTGCAAATCCAGAGAGCAACGAGCAACATGTGCCTGGTCATAAATATGCTGAGAAAGACTGGATGTATGACAGACCTCAACTTATATCGGATGCATATTAACCCTTTCATTTCCAGTCATATCATTTTCCACCGTCAGAGCTCCAAATGCTAGGAAACTGCAGCCACGTGGAAAGCGAATATGAGCATCAGCAAATTAAACCACAATTGCACCATATAGAGCATGTAGTGAATGAGTTAAACAATTTCACAAAGGATTTGTTAAGTGGTGACAAAATTATACAATGTTCAACGTTTCAATGATATTTTAGAATTGCTGAATGAGAACCTCCCTCGCATTAAATTCAGTGAGGCAGCGATTCTTCACTCTCGGCTCCTGTTAACCTTTAAACCAAAGTCCTAACAGGGAGGGTGGCTCTAGCTGGACAAGCAATGGAAAGCTTACCACACCATGCTTTCTCAATCTCAATGACAAACTATGCAGTTTTAGCTGGTTAAACTCCAGCAGTACCCCAACACACATTCTGGGGACTCTGAGCTTTGGCTCTTGCCAACCTGAGCCTAATTCCCTTTTAGATAAGCAGGATTCATCCTTCTGTGGAGAGCCTGTGCATTCCATTCAGACACAGGGAAATTTACATATATAAAACTCTCAATCTGGTTTGGATTCTCTTTAAAATGGTGATGGGTTTCCGTATTTATCAGATACCTGGCTAACTAACAAAAAAAATTACATCAAAGCATTCAATCTATTATCAGTCAAGTAGTAAGCAAAAGTCTCAGAATAAATATGTTTTTTATGCCTTGCTCATACTGCTTAAAGTGGAAGTAGCGTGATATCATTTCTAGCAAGAGAGCATTGGAGAGGGGAAAATGGCTATGCAATATCCTCATTACATTTGCAAGGCACTGTAAAAAAATAATTTCCACACAATCACAGGGTTAAAAAGTTGAGTTAAGCCATTATTCTCCAAACTGGCAGTGCAATGTTGGAATCCACGGAGTGGCAGTTCATCGGCCAATTCAGTGGTACAGCAACAGATTCTGATTGAATTGATTTCAACATGAAAAAGGAGACGGGTGGGGGGGAGTGACCAGAGTTGCTCTCAATGGCACATGAGAGCACTCTCAAATGAAATACACTCTTTGGTGTTACTAAACTACATGAATGTCTCTGATAATATCAAAAAGGTTGTTTATAAGTTATCTATTGGATCAGCGTATGGAGCTGATAGCAATTCATACCACTGCACGCACTTATGCTGCTACCAAACTACTGTCTTGGCGATGTGACTCCTGTGCAATTTACTTCTGAACCAAGCTGCTACATTCCCACTATGCACTTCACTGAATCATTACAGAATTTAAATCCAGTATAAAAAATATATTTCTAGTACAAAAAAGAGAGGCAAAATTCCAGTCTTTGAATGTGTAAATAAATCAGTATTTTGTAGACCTTTTGAAAGTATGCAGTGAATTGAATAAATTGTCCGTGGAAGCAAATTTTAAAAGTGTAAGGTAGTAAGAAAAATTGTCAAAGAATGAACTGATCACAGGTAGACTGTTCTAATATTTCTTTCAGACAAGTTAAGTGTCTCAACGGGGAGTTAATGGCAGCATCAGTGCACAGTACTATACAGCCAGATGTGTGGAGTGGAACAGAGATGCCTTCTTCATGTTATGGCAAAGCCATGAAGCAATGTTCAGACTGAATTTTTACTGAAGACTGGGTTTAACTTAAATAATAGTATATAATTAGATAACTGGACATTACTAGGGTGAAACACGTGTAAAGCAGCCAGCTATCGTACTGATACTGTAACAGAATTTTCAGACATCTGCTACCATGTGGAATCCTGTAGCTCAGTAGTTAGAGCACTCACCTCGCAAGCGAGAGACCTGGGTTCGATGTCCAGCAGGGCGAAATGTTGGGCAAGTTTTCTTACTCCTGTTTAACTAGCAGTAAGTAGGAACCCGGTTGTTAGTTGATTGGCGGATCGCTTTTCCGGGGGTAATAATCCCTCAAAAATAAAAATTTGGTCACTCAATCCACGACAGCTTGTGGGACACTTCTGTGCGCAATTGGCTGCTGCGTTTCGCCCACAAATATACAGTCAATTCACTTTAGAGTCTATACTGTGAAGCGCTTTGAGACGTCTAGAAGACGTGAAAAGCGCTATATCAATTGCAAGGATTATTATTATATTCTGTGAAGCATTTTGAGACGTCTAGAAGATGTGAAAAGTGCAATATCAAATGCAAGGATTGTTACTACCATATAAGTTTTTTCATCAAATAATATCCTTATTGATAAAACAGTGCTTGAACAGCAGAACTGGCATGTAAAAAACAGATAAACCTCCTTACAGTATAACCTGTACTTTGAACTCACATAGTCCAGGCTGACACTCAATACTTGTTGGAGGTGCTGTTAAACTGAGTCCCAACTGCTTGTTCAGGTGGATATTAAAGATATTAAAGATCCATTGCACTACTCAGAAAGTCAAGGATGCTTCTCAAGGATGCTTCCAGCTGACAAATAAAATGAGTGGGACATCGGTGTATGCAAAATAGTTGCCGAGTACACCTACAAAATACAACTGGCAAACCATTTGACCGTTTTTATCAATGAAACAAATCACTAAAAATCAAAAAAATCAAAATGACCATCAATATTACCCAACATAAAATCAGAAAAATAAACGTTGATTTCTACCAACCATAATTGTAAAGGAATAAGAACAACTTTATTACTTACTACATTTTTTTTGTTGAAACATAACCAAAGGCCTTTGAATTAATTTAAAGTGAACAGCATTATTTGTGCGTGGACCCTCCACAGCCAGACATTAAATTAGTTTTGTTAAACAGCCCCTTCATATTTTTCTGCAATTTTAGCCTCAATTATTGCTTTCCTCTCCCCTTGGAATAGATATAGATATCTATAGATAATATAAAATATCCAGGCAATGAGAATGGGCTGTTTGTGAAGGTGCATGTGTGTGTGGGGGGGGGGGGGGGGGGGAGCTGGGATGGTAAATGTGTTTTAAAAAGTTGCATTCTTAGTAGCTAATTATTTGTTTTCTTGATTTTCTTACAATTTTGAAATTACTGTCATTTTCTATATGTACAAAAAGCAAAATAAAGGTGGTTTGGCTTCATCTTATTTTGTATGATTTTGGTATTTTTAATATTCTACACACACATAGGGGAGGAGGGATTAGGAGCGGGGTTTAGTAAACTTGGAGGCTAGTATAGAGGAAAATAGCAACATAAACTAGTTGGGCTACAGGGTCTATTTCTATGCTCTAACCAGCCAGAGTAATTCTATGTATCCCATGACATTCTCCAAACTTTAATGTTGCAAAAGGACAGCCCTAAACAGAAACTTTCACTGACGTAGAAATGTCTATTCTGACATCTGTCTGGACGAATTCCCAGTTTAATAAGAAGTACACTCACCTCTGAGTCAAAAGGTTGTGGGTTCAAACCCTTCGTTAGGACTTTGACCCACATAGTCTAGGCTAGATTGACACTCCAATACAGTGCTGGATGAGTGCAAATTTCCTGCAGCTGAACATTGACAAGACAGAAGCCATACTCTTTGGCTCCCTTCAATGTCTGCTATCCTGCGGTTCAGTCCTCCTCACACTCCCCAATCTCTCTCTGGGGTCTGACCTCCTCACCCTCCCAGATCTCTACCTAAGATGTGATTTCCTCACCCTCCCTAATCTCTCCGTAAAGTCTGACCTCCTCATCGTCCCTGATCTGTGTAAGGTCTGACCTCCTAACCCTCTCTGATCTCTCCCTAAGGTCAAACCTCCCCATCTTCCCCAATCTCTCCGAGATTCACTGAACCTGATTACCAGCTATCCTTCATACCCCACATCCGATCCCTGACCGAGACCTCCACCACCGTCACATTGCCGTGTCAGGACAGCTTTCCTCAACTTCTACCATATTTACCTCATTCCAAAAGTTTCCAAAACCATTTTCCACGCCTTTTTCATCCCCCGCCTCGACTCCTCGAACCATTCCTCGTCAGTCTCCCTTGCTCCACTATTCACAAAATTCAACTAATTCAAAACTCCGCCGCTCGCATTCTCACCCACATAAACTCCATATCTCCATTACCCCAATCTTTGTCAAACTCCATTGTCTCCCCGACACAGAGCAGATTGACTTCAAGATCCTTAATCTTGTATTTAAATTCCTTCAACCCCTGGCAGCCCCCCTATCTCTTCAACCTGCTTTCTCCCTGCAGTACCAACTGTTGCCTCTGCTCGACTGGCTCCAGCCTCCACCTTATCCCATCGACCCTCCACCCCACCATCAGCGGCTGTGCTTTCAGTCACTACACCTCAAAGCTATGGAACTCCCTCCCTCAATCCCTTTGCCTTGCCCCTTCTTTCCTCATTTTCAGGTCGTACTTGAAGACTTCCTCTCTGACCATGCCTACAATTACCTTCCCCCTCCCCCAGCTAGGAATTGGACTCCACCATTGTTAAGCGCTCTGGGACGCTGTCTGGTGTCAAGGGCGCTATATAAATGCAAGTTGTTGGGGGAGTACTGATTTGTTCAAGGTGCCATTATTCAGATGAAGTATTAAACCAAGGTACCATCTGCCTGTTCAGGTGGATGTTAAAGATTCAATAATAATAATCCCTCCAAAAAAACCAAAAAACAATAATAAAAAAAAATTGGTCATTTTCAATCTACGACTGTTTGTGGGACATTGCTGTGCGCAATTGGCTGCCGCGTTCGCCCACAAATATACAGTCAATTCACTTTACAGTGTGTTCTGTGAAGCGCTTTGGGACGTCCTCCCGACGTGAAAAGCGCTATATCAAATGCAAGGATTATTATTATTATTATTATTATTATTATTATTATAAGATTCAATGGAACTATCTGAAAAGAGAAAAGAGTTTCTCCCGATTTTCTGGCCAACAATTCATCAAATAAAATTGGCCATTCTGTTCATGGCTGATGTGCAAATTAGCTGCAGCGGTCATTCATTAAAATGAGTGGAACAATTAGTGGAAATTGAATCCAGTTGGTGTAAACTTGTACCACTGTTTTTGTTTTGATTGTTAACCTTGAATATTAAAAAATAATAAATTGGTCACTCAATCCACGACTGTTTGCAGGACACTGCTGTGCGCAATTGGCTGCCGCATTTTGCCCACAAAATATACAGTCAATTCACTCTACAATATATACTGTGAAGTGCTTTGAGATCGAAGACGTGATCAGGTGCCATATTAAATGCAAGGATTATTGTTATTATTATTAAATTCCCTGTTTATTGTGTCATCGTTTGTCTCACTAACCACTTGTGATAAACAGTTCAATATTCTGATAAACCTCTGCATGAAAATGTTTCTTCTAATCTTCCCCTTAACTCTTCAAATAAGAATCCTTATTTTCTGCCCCTTTGCTATTGAGTTTTGATGCAGCAGGGAGAAATCTTTCCATTTAAAATTTTTCTGAATTCTGAAACACCTCCATTGAATAATCTCTTAATATTTCCTGTCTTGGTGGAAACAGGAGCAGATATTGAACTTCATGCTATGTGATATCTGTATTTGTTTCAACTTGACCAGCAATTTGGGGGATTTTTCCAAGTGTTACCCTGAACTCTACCACTTGCTTTCAATAACACATAATTTGGGTGTAGATGATCACCTGCCAAGAGATGCTACTGTCCACACGGAGATGAGTCATGAGAGAAACTGGAAGGTTTTCGACCAAAAGAGGATGTAGGAGGTACAAGAAGAGGAATCAGCAGCTGCAGATTATGGGAAACTGCCTCATGTTCAACCCCAGGTTACACTGTTCTGTGGTTCTGAATTAATATTGACCCGAGGCCAGCACTCTACATGATATTTTCGTATGTGGACACAGATTTTGAAAGCCTTCAGCGCTCCAAATTTACAAGATGTATTTTAAATGATTTCAGGCCATTGATATCCTTGGAAATCCAGATCAGCTGTGACAGCACTTTTTGACAAAATAGCATTTTTGAGAGAGATACAAAAATGGTGATTTCTTTCCCAATTTATATTCAATAGCTTAATTAGTAACCAGTCCACTTATCAACTTGTCGGCTCTCTCTGTTCAGCATTGGCGGTTGGGCCTTCAGCCTCTCCTGCTCCACCCTTTAGAAATCCTTCCCTTCGCCCCACTCCCTCCCTTGCCTCCTTCAAGGCACATCTCAAGACCCTCCTCTTCGACCATGTCTTTGGCCACCCTCCTACCCTCTATCCTCCCTTACCCAAATCCCGCCCCCCACCCTGCTCAGGTCCCAATATTTGACTGTCCAGCACCTTGGGACATCCTCTCGACGTGAATGGCGTTATACAAATGCAATTTTGTCTTGTACTAATCCCAGTGAAGTGAAATTAAGCTATGCAGACATGGAAGATCCTAAAATCGGTCTCAAGTCTGGCCTGATTTAGTTGATCTAATGGGTGCTACAGACAACCTCAGCATCCCTGGGCCAGAGATCCCTCCCCTGATCATTATCCAATCACCCCTATTAGAAAGTGCATATGTACGATTGTTAGATGAAAACTTCATTGCAATAACTACCTTAAAAATATTCCTTGTGTTTACACGTCCAAGCATAGTGTTTATATGGACAAAATACTAGATGTGAGGTCCCAGCTGTGGAATCATAGAAATGTACAAGAGAAAGAAGGCCATCAAGCCTGTACCAGCTCTCAGAGGAACCTGTACTTTCAATCCCACTGATCTGCCTTATCCTCCCCCATACCACTTGAAGCAGCTAATTTCCAGATACCAGTCCACTTCCCTCTTGAAGCCCACAGTATGATATCCCCAACATACGTCAGTGCCTTTAGGAGAGGATAGAAACATTTTTTGGTTTGCCGGATGTCTGACATCCAGAGAAACCATGCTTAAGAGTATCCAAATCAGACTGAGCTTTCCACGATTGTATGCCATCTGGACATGGAAATTTCCCTGTGGAAGAGAATATTCACTCTCTGCCTGGAGGGATGCACCCCACTAAACTAATTTCAGGGAATATTAGGTGCAGGTTGGCAAGAGTTAAGGCTTTGGAACACCAAACTATGTGATGGGGGTACTGCTGGAGTTTAACCAACTAAAACTACATAGATTGACATCTGAAGCACTTTCTGGTAAGCTTCTCCTTTCTTGTCCAATGAGGACCACCCTATCCATTAGGGCTTTGGCTTGCAGGGTTAACAGGAGCTGAATGGGAAGAATCTCTAGCCCCAGTCACTATCATTCCAACCCCTTACCATAAGCTATGTTGGCTGGCGCATCAGCAGTGGCCTGGAATACTGCAAACCCACCTGGCTCAGGAACCAGACTACCAAGACCACCAGAGTTTGACTCAATTCCAACATTTTGTTGCCAAGCACATGACCATGGAGCAAGTTCAGCTCTAAGGAGTTGGAAGCTGCGTTATCCAGGAGGATAGTATGGGAAGAAAATTGAAGGAGGAAAAAACATTCTTTAGGGGTAAGGATTGATATAATAATGCCATTAGGGAAAGAAAATAAATAATCAGCATAGCACCTGTCAGAAAGATGGAGTTAACTTTCTCACTTCTCTTAAGTTGTAATACCAGTTATTTTAAACAATCAGGAAAGGTGTTTACTGAAAACGCTTGGGAGTTCCTTGTATTACAGTATTTCCTTCTTATGTTTTCATTGCTAAACAGACCTTAGAATCTTAGAAATTTGCAGCACAGAAGGAGGCCATTCAGCCCACTTAGTCTGTACCAGCTCTCAGAGTGACATGTTCATTTAATCTCAATTCCCTGCCTTATCCCCATACCCCTTCAAGCCTCTATCTTTCATGTACCTATCTACAATCTACATCTCTCTTGAAACCCACAATGGACTCTATCTCTACCACCTTAATTTGGTCACTCAATCCACAACTGTGCACTGCCGTGTTTCGCTCACAAAATATACAGTCAATCCACTTTACTGTATATTCTGCGAAGCACTTTCAGACATCTTGAAGATGTGATGAGGCGCTATGCAAGGATTATTATTATTATGGACATTGGGCCCTGATGAGAGCTAACTTTCTCAAGTCGAATGTTGACAAGACTGAGGCTCACCTACTTGGCTTCCTTCAACGCCTTCTTGCCTTATGCACTGACAGCATATGCCTGGACATGGATTCACTCTCCACCTCACTGAGCCAGTACGGAATCTTGGTCTCTTGTTCGACCCTCAACTGTCTTTTAAATCCCACATCCATGCCTTCACCCTTTCAGCCTTACACCACCTACGCAACATTGCCCGCCTCCACCACGCCTCTCCCCTCGAGCCGATAAGATGCTAAAACAACAACAACTTGCACTTATATAGCGCCCTCCACACAGTGTAGCGTCTCAGCGCGCTTAACAGTGGCGGAGCCTGACTCCGAGCCAGGGTGAGGGGTAGGTGGCCGTAAGAAGGTCGAACAGAAAGCTTTCAGGCGGGACTAGAAAGAGGGGAGAGAGGGGGCAAGGCGGAGGGATTGAGGGGGAGTGTTCCAGAGTTTTGGGGCATAGTGGTTGAAAGCATGACCTCCGATGGTAGGGCGGAGGGTGCGAGGGATGAGTAGGAGGCCAGTGGCAGTCGAGCGGAGGCGCCAAGTTGTGGATTGGGGAGTGAAGAGGTCAGAGAGGTAGGGAGGTGCCAAAGAGTGAAGGGATTTGAACACAAACGTGTAAGGATCTTGAAGTCGATCCAGTTGGTGATGTGGAACCATTCAGTGAGGGGGAGCCAGTGGAGCCTGGCCAGAAATGGTGAGATGTGGGTATGGAGTTGGTTCAGGTTAGTATGCGGGCGGCAGCGAATGGTGCAGCTGGGGAGACCGTCGAGGAGCGGGTTGGAGTAATCCAAGCGGGAGGTGACAAATGAATGCCCGAGGGTTTCAGCAGCATTTGGGGTAAGGTACGGTTGGAGGCGGGCAATGTGGTGGAGGTGGAAGAAAGTGTCCTGGTCAGGGACCAGATGTGGGGGACGAAGGACAATTGGGGGTTGAACTTGATGCCTAGGTTGTGTACTGGTTCAGTGAGTCTTAGGGACAGCCCAGGGAGGTTGAGGAGTTTAGATTCGCAGGAGTGAAGATGTTAACTGGAGCCAAGGAGTATGGTTTCCGTCTTGTCCATCTTCAGCTGCAGGAAGTTTACACTCATCCAAGCCTTGATGTCTGCCAGACAAGCTGATAGAACATCGGCGAACCTGGAGTTGGTACTGGAGGAGGCAAAGTAGATTTGTGTGTCATCTGCATATATGTGGAAGTTTACCCTGTGTCTGCAGATGGCATCGCCCAGTGGGATCATATAGATAAGGAAAAGAAGAGGGCCAAGGATGGAGCCCTGGGGTACGCTGCAGGTGACCAGGCAGAGGCGGGAAGAGAAACCATTTGCTGAGATGAAATGGAGGCAGTTGGTTAAGTATAACTCAAACCATGTGAGTGCGGTTCCACTAAAGTAGATACAACAACAACAACAAAATTACATTTGTATAGCACCTTTCACGTAGGGAGGATGTCCCAAAGTGCTGGACAGACAGAGTTTCAAACCCAAGCTGGGGGTCGGGGTCGACGAGTGTGGAGAGCAGGGGGGTAAGCAGAAAGATCAAAAGCACGGTTGAAGAGGAGGTCTTGCGATGGGTCTTGAAGGAGGCAAGGGAGGGGGCAATGGAGATGAGGGAGGAGAGTCGATGGAGGAGGATGGTGTGGTCAACTGTGTTGAACGCAGCAAAGAGATCCAGGAGGACGAGGAGGCAAAAGGAGCCCTGGTCACAGATAGAGAGAATGTCGTTTGTGACTTTGACAAGTGTGCTGTGGGCAGGGCGAAAACCATTCTGCAGGGGCTTGAGGAGGGAGTGGAGGGAAAGGTGTGACCGAAGTTGACCTGCAACAATGCGTTCCAGGACTTTGGCAAGGAGGGGAAAGATGGAGATGGGATGGTAGTGTGAGAGATTAGAGGGATCGAGGGTGGGTTTTTGAGGAGGGGTGTGATAACAGCGGTTTTCAGGGGAACAGAGCCTAAGGGGAGAGGGACTGGTTGACCATGTCAGCCAACAGTGGGGAGAGAAGGGGGAGTTGAGTGACCAGCAGCTGGGTGGGGAGGGGGTCTAGGTAGCAGGTGGTGAACTTCATCCGGGTGGTTGAGAAGGAGGAGGGAGAAATGAGGGCAAAAGAGTATAAGAAGGGGGGAGTGGCAGGAGCCGTGGCAGAGGGAGAAGGTGGTGTGGATGGTCTGGGTGGGGTGGAAGTGGAGTGGGGACATGGAGTGGGAGGACAATGCAGCCAAGCAGATGTTTTCAATTTTTTGAGGCAAATAAGTGTAGGACCTCTTCGCAATTGGCGTTTGATGTGAAGATAGAGGGTGCTTGAGGGCGTGCATGGAGGAAGTGATGGACAGTGGAAAACAGCATCTTTGGATTGTTGTTTGCCTCCAGGATGACTTTGCAATAAAAGTCAGTTTTGGCCTGTGAAAGGGAAAGGTGGTAAGTGCAGAGGTGTTCGAGCCACAGCTATCGGTGATTCGTGAGGCTGGATTTCTGCCATCTGCGCTCGAGTGTCCGGGTTTGTGTTTTGAGTGAGCGGAAATGATTGTTGTACCAGGGGGAGTGGGTGGTTTTGGAAAAAACCCTGGATTTCAGAGGAGTCAGGGAATTGAAGGTTTTGGAGAGATGGTCATTCAGCAGCTTGATAGATTGGTGGAGGGCCAGAAGGAGGGGAGGTCCGAGGAAGAGAGGACATTTGTGAGGGACTCAGGGGGAAGCTTTTTCCAGGGGTGAAAAAAATGGTGGAGGGTTTGGAAGAGAGGAGGAGGATGTGGGAGGAGAGGGAGATGAGGAAGTGGTCCGAGATGGCCTTGTGGAGTCCTGTAGCTCAGTGGTTAGAGCACTCGCTTTGCAAGTCAGAGACCTGAGTTCGATTCCCGGCATGGCGAAACCTTGGGCAAGTTTCCTTACTCCACACGCCTAATAATAATCCCTCCAAAACAAAAAAAACAATAATAAATTGGTCATTTTCAATCCACGACTGTTTGTGGGACATTGCTGTGCGCAATTGGCTGCCGCGTTCGCCCACAAATATACAGTCAATTCACTTTACAGTGTGTTCTGTGAAGCGCTTTGGGACGTCCTCCCGACGTGAAAAGCGCTATATCAAATGCAAGGATTATTATTAGTATTATTGTCTATGATTGACAGGTCTGAAATGCCATGTGTATTGATAAGGTCAAGGAAGTGGCGACTGTTGTGGGTCGGCGCATCACTGTGGAGGGTGAGGTTTAGGGAGGGGAGGAGGGAAGTGAAATCTGAGGAGGTGGTGCAAGGGGAATTTAGGTGGAGGTTGAAATCACCCATTATGAGCAGTGCAGAGGGACAGGGATGAGAGGAGAGAGGATATATCGGTGAAGAAGGAGCCGGAAGGTTTGGGGGGGGGGGGGACAATAAACTAGGATAATTTTGAGGGGGTGAGAGAGGAGAGATGGTAGAGGGTGAGGTGCTCAAAGGAGGAGAAATAGTCAGAGGAATAGAGGGATAGACCAAGGGAAGCTTGGGGGATGAGTGCCACCCACCGCCACTTTGGTTGGGGCGGGGGTGTGGTGAAAGGTGTAGCCAGGAGGGAAGACTCAACAAGGGGGATGGGATCACAGGGGGAGAGCCAGGTTCCTGTAAGCCCAAGAATATCAATGTGCTCATCCTGGATGAGGTCATGGATTGTAAGGGCTTTGTTGGAGAGGGAGTGGACATTTTGGAGGGAAATGCGGATGGGTTTGCTGGTGGGGTCGGTGATGGGGTGAGTGGTATAGAGAGGATTTGAGGTCATGGGGGCAAGTGACCATGGAGTTTGAGGAGCAGGCAGTGTTGGGGAGGGTATGGATGAGGGAGGGGGAAGGTGTGTTTACCTTTCGGAGGTGCTTGCTGCGGAGAGAGTGAGTGATGGGACAGTTGGGGTGGCTCTCTGGGACAACCAATGCTGGGAGCCACAATAGGTTTGGCAGAGGATACCTAGGCAGAGGATACCCAGGCTACCTCCCAGAGGGAGGTATAGTGGGGTCCAGGAGAGGGAGAAAGCAATGGGAGAGAAGGATAGACTGGGAGTTGAGGAATGTGGGGAGTGGGAGCAGGAACATTTTCAGGGGGAGTGACTCAGGTCGGGGCGGCAGCCAAAACGCGCACGCAGAGACCACGAGCGATCAGTGGGGCAGCATTGTTAGAATATAACAATATAAGGAATTTATAATGGAATATTATTCAGGATTATGTTATGCAAATATGTATAAAATGTATGAAATTATGTTAAATGTTGACGGTCATGGGATAGGACACATCTGGTTTTCTCTGTTTCTTATGGAATAACAACAACAACAACAAGATTCCATTTATAAAGCGCCTTTCACGTCAGGAGGACGTCCCAAGGCGCTGCACAGTTGGGTCATGACCCGAGCAGGGGGGAAATGGTCAGGGTGAGAGGAGGGAAGGGAGGGAGAGAGGAGGGGGGAATGGTCAGGGTGAGGGGAGGGAAGGGAGGGAGCGAGGAGGGGGAAGAGAGTCGAGAGGGGAGCTGAAGGCACGGTCAAAGAGAAAGGTTTTGAGACCGGCCTTGAAGGAGGAAAGGGAGGAAGCAAGGCGAAGGCACTGGGGGATGGAGTTCCAGAGCCTGGGGGCTGAGAGGCTGAAGGCCCGACCACCGATGGTAGGGCGGTTGGGGCGGGGGACGTGGAGCAGACCGGAGCCAGAGGAACGGAGGGTACGGGCAGGTAGGTAGGGGATAGTAGGTTGAAGAGGTAGGAGGGAGCAAGGCCGTGAATGGCCTTGTAGGTGAGGATGAGGATCTTGAAATCAATCCTCTGGGGGATGGGGAGCCAGTGGAGGCGAGCGAGGGTGGGAGTGATGTGGTCCCGAAGTCTGGTGCGGGACAGTACACGAGCTGCAGAGTTCTGAATGACCTGCAGCGTGTGGAGGGAGGTGGCGGGAAGGCCGGCGAGGAGAGAGTTCCCGTAGTCCAGCCTTGAGGTGACAAAGGCGTGAACCAGGGTTTCAGCAGCGTGAGGGGTGAGGTAGTGCCGTAGTCTGGCGATGTTCCGGAGGTGATGGAAGGCGGTGCCAGTTGTGGTGCGGATGTGAGGGAGAAAGGACAGCTCAGGGTCGAACAAAACGCCGAGGTTCCTGACTGACTTTGAGAGGTGGAGAGTGCAGCCTTGGATGCTGATGGTGTCAGCGCCTGAGGTGCGGAGGTGCTGACGTGAGCCAATCAGGAGGGCCTCGGCTTTTCGCACGTTGAGCTGAAGAAAGACAAGATAACAAGATAATCTTGGAAAAGGGCAGAAGGTCACCACTTATCAGTAGATAACAACAAGCCACAGAGATAACGGTCCAAGTACCGGTCGACACAAAATCTCAGCTTAGCAGTAAGTCTCTAGATTCTGATGGGGCCTGATAAGAAACAGAAAGCAACCCTCAAGAATAATGAACTATTGAGCAAGATGGTTAAACTGGAGGACCTTGGTACAATCCCAGGATACTGATAAGAGAGAACCATTCACTTAAAAGGAATGTACTAACGATCCCACATAATAAAATAACAAGCACCAGATACAGTCCTAAACTGATTAATCATTTTGGGTTAGACAGGACCAAGGAGACTCAAGTCAGGATGGCACCAAGCCAAACGATTGACTAACCTGAGTACGTGACAGTATCAGAAATGGATAGAGCGGCCCTAGGAAAAGAACACTTGGAAAAGGGGTATAACTAGCCCACCTCCAGGTGAGAATAGTTGGAAGAACAGGATGACTCAAGAGGGAGATAGTCAGCCTGGGAGCAGAGATCAGAGGGTCACCATAAGTTTGTGAGTATATCACCAAGCTGCTCGGGCTCAAGAGAGGGATGACGAAGAACTGCTGCTGCTGACTCCTTTAAACTAGTAGTATGAGTATTTCTTAACTGAATGTAACCAATGTGTTTTTAATATAATATAGTCAAGTATAATCGTTAAACTTTGATACAATCATTGTATTCTAGTATTGGTTATTGGATCATTTGCTTTTCTTTGTATGGTATGATTGAGATTACCTGTTGGGTATCAAAATAAAGCATTCAAAGGTGTGTCACGCCATATTTGGTATTTGTCGAGTCTTTTGATCGAACCCGGGATTCATTTTTCCCAATAGCATCAGCCAGCGAGCTACAGGTGACAGCGCAAGGGAGGGAGAGAGAGGAAGGCGGTCATGGCTTAAGTGCCAGAGACCAGGAGGGAAGGGAGGACAAGGTAGCAGAAGGATAGTAGAATATACACTATACTTACCCTACCCTGGTGGATTTGATCGTGGAGGGTAGTGGGAGAGAAGTACAGAGTGGGAGTAGCGGAATGCGAGGCTTATCCATTCTTTTATCACATCCAGGCTTGTTAACTCCCTGCTCCTCTTCTCTGCACAAGCTGCAGATTATTCAGAATTTTGGGAGTCCTGTAGCTCAGTGGTTAGAGCACTCCCTTTGCAAGCGAGAGACCTGAGTTCAATTCCAGGCAGGGCGAAACCTTGGGCAAGTTTCCTTACTCCACACGCCTAATAATAATCCCTCCAAAAACCCCAAACAATAATAAATTGGTCATTTTCAATCCACGACTGTTTGTGGGACATTGCTGTGCGCAATTGGCTGCCGCGTTCGCCCACAAATTTACAGTCAATTCACTTTACAGTTTGTTCTGTGAAGCGCTTTGGGACATCCCCCCGACGTGAAAAGCGCTATATCAAATGCAAGGATTATTATTATTATTATTGTCTATAATTGACAGGTCTGAAATTCCATGTGTATTGATAACTCATGTCCTCTCCTGCACCAAGATCCGTGAGCCTATCACCCCCATTCTCACCGGGCTCCACTAGTTTCCCATCCTCCAAAGCTTTGAGTTCAAGATCCTCATCCTTAAAATCTTCCATAGTCTTTCCACACCCTACCTCTGTGACTGCTGAAATCTTACCAATCTGCTTGCTCCCTCCGCATGGCAGGCACTGGCCTGCTTTACATTCCCCGCCTATCCATCTCACCATCGGTGGTCGAGCCTTCAGCCTTCCTGGTCTTACCCTCTGGAATTCCATCTCAGCGTCTCTTCACTTGCCCCTTTACTTGTCTCCTTCAAGGCCCATCCCAAGACTTTCTCTTTGATCATGTTTTCGGATATCTTCATATCCACATCCCCTTGTGCCCACTCCAATTGAATCCAACCCCCAACTCGGGTGTAAACCCTTGACTATCCAGGGGCAAGAGTATACACTGAGCCAAGCTAACACACGTTCTTAACTACTTTCTTGTGTCTATCATGGTAATGTCACACGTAACTAAAAATCCAGTAAATTGTCATTATCACATGCCTGGTGCAATAGAGAGGGGATTTAATAGAGATCAAAATGTGGGTAAGTTTCGTAAATGCAAGGAAATTAGTCTGGAATCCTGTAAACTGTTGGGAGCGTGTCTATCACCTCTGCAGGTCATGTGAGAGCTCTATTTCCCCTTGTGCAACTTGTCACTGTCAGGCCTTGAGAGCAAGCGGAAACAAAGGCAGAATTTGAGAAAGAGAATGAAAAAGGTAGATGAATGAGGTAAAAAGCAGGGGGCAAAAAAAGAAGATGGATAAGCTGGAGGAAGCAAGTTTGTATTTCTAGGTATAACTTAGTATTTTTTTTATTGTTGGGCAATTTTAAAATTGACTAACCATTACAAATTAGCAACACTTCCAAACAATCTTATTCATATCTCTTGTGTTTAGCATATAATGGATTTGGGAAGAATTCTAGCGAGCAGAAACTTCTAATGCCCAGAATGGTCATGCAATAATTTTATGTTGACACTGGTTGTAAAGAGAAGGAAAATGTTCAATTGACCAGTATTGACCAGTCCTTTGAATATTCAAGAAAAACTAGCTAGTTATGTTAGTTAATGATTAAACATAACCTTAAATACTAACTGCTGATGTGCATAATTCTAGGTCTCCCGATTTGTTTCCTGGATACATTTGTCAATACAAAATCCATTATCTTTACACTTGCAAAATACATTTTCTTCCTTAACTTTTTTTTCTTTCATCTCTTTTCCTCCACATGGGGGCTCTGACCAGATCTGAAGCTAATTCAACTGGAGTGCACTCCAAGATAACCAGGGATATTGTACAGTATCTGTGCATAATGTGTTGGAAAAAATACAATAATGTCAAACACATTATGGATAGACTGTGCTATTATAGCCTTCCTTCTTATGCATCTTCCTTTTTACCCTGTGCTTTTGAACAGATGTTGTAAACACCTAAACTGCTGTAAATTAAAATCTGAGACTGTTTTGCTTTGCTTAATTATGGGTGCCCGATTGTTATAATGACGTTGAGGATTTGGAGAGGTCCAGGGAATAGCAACAAGTTCGAACAGGAGGATAGAAATTCCAACCAATCTTAACCTGCAAAACCATTTTACCTTAAAACTTAAAATCATGCAGATTTGTGGACAATTTGGAGGCTATGGGACTGTTCTAAAATTAGAAGTGTTTAGAAGAGTTAAATTAGTATATGTTTAGGTGAAATTAGTAGCGTGAGCTAGTTGAACCGGCCTCCTATGAGAGAAAATAATTTGACCTGGAACCTGTCAAGCTGCCTTTTGGGTTCGTGTGTAGCAAAAAGAGAGAAAATTATTATAATAATGATTATTTCACTTAATATCGTGCCTATTATGCCTATCGTGCTTTCAGCCAAAACATTTCAATACTCTGGAACTTGTTGCTGCCAGACGTAGCTTCTGAGTAAGGTATTGGAGCTGCTGGTGATAGAAAATCCCTCAACATACTTGGAGATGTCAGAACCTGTCATGTCATAGTCAAATCTACTAGGCCCCAGCTAGAGTACAGCTACATATGCATATTAGGAGGTCAGGCTGATGCACAATTTCTAAGTTTGAGCGGTATGAAAGGGGGTTTATTCATTTGATGAAAACATTCTTAAACATTTTTATTTCTGGACATGATTCCATCCTTTCTACACAAAGATTAGAATAGATCTTTATTTTGTCTTCACATTGGACTTTGAGCGCAGATGAAACAATGTCTGCTTATCATTTGAATGTTGGGAGGACGTCTCAAGGCGCTTGACAGTGAGGGTTTGCGTCCAAACTGGAGGTTGGATGGGGGAGTTGATCGAAGGTGCATTAGATAGGAAGATGTTAAGATGGAACTTGAAGGAAGTGAGGGAAGGGGTGAGGCAAAGGGACTTTGGGATGGAGTTCCAGAGGGTGGGGGCAGAAAGGCCTGACCGCTGATGGTGCGACGAGCAGAGTGAAGGACGTGAATCAGGCCTGTGCCTGACAAGTGGAGGGACCTGGCAGGTTGGTAGGGTTTTAGCAGGTTGCAGATATAGGGAGGGGCAAGAGTATGGATGGAGTTAAAAGTGAGGATCAAGATCTTGAACTCAATCATCATAGAATCATAGAATTATACAGCAGAGAAGGAGACCTTTCGGCCCATCGTGTCTAAGTCGGCTCTTTGAAAAGAGCTATTCAAACCAATCCCACGACCCCTCTCTTTCCATTGCCCTGCAAACTTGTTCTCACCAAATAATTATCTTTCTGGGGTTGGGGAACCGGTGAAGCCAGAAGAGGATGTGGGTGATCAGCAGAAATTAAAAATGGGTAGGGAAATGTACGGAAAAGCTTAGCACTTAACATTTGGGATTTCCAAATTTAAATCTACAGTGGAGGTCTGTAGCTCAGTGGTTAGATCACTCACCTCACAAGCAAGACACCTGGGTTTGATTCCTGGCAGGGCGGAACTTTAGGCAAGTTTCCTCACTCCACACACCTCTGTCTA
The DNA here is from genome assembly GCF_018977255.1 of Callorhinchus milii. Classification (NCBI taxonomy): domain Eukaryota; kingdom Metazoa; phylum Chordata; class Chondrichthyes; order Chimaeriformes; family Callorhinchidae; genus Callorhinchus; species Callorhinchus milii. The sequence goes on along the minus strand of NW_024704744.1, from coordinate 45,482,048 downwards.
CCTTGCAGTAAGTAGGAACCCGGTTGTTAGTCAATCAGCAGATTGCCTTTCCAGATGTAGTAATTCCTTCAAAAAAATTTAATAAATTGATCACTTCAATCCACGACTGTCTGTGAGACACTGCTGTGCGCAATTGGCTGCCGCATTTCGCCCACAAATGTATACAGTTAACTCACCGTGAAGTGAAGCACTTGAGACGTCTCGAAGATGTGATAGGGGGCTGTATCAAAGGCAAGGATTATTATTACTAATCCTTGCATTTGATTATAGCGACTTTTACGTCAGGAGGATGTCTGAATGCGCTTTGCGGGATTTACTGCGTATTTTGTGAATGAAAGCAACAGCCAATTTGCACACAGCAATGTCCCACTCACAGTCATGGAGTGAAAGCCCATCCACTCCCTCCCTCCCTCCCTGTCCTATTTTTTTTATTCCCAACACCAATCAACCTTCATAATTAAAAGTCCTGGTCAAGCGCTCGCAGGCGCCGCGCAGCGCGCTTTATATAAAACCGAGCGGCTTTTGTTGTTCTTGGCATAAATGAAGAAAATTTACTCCCTCCCCCTCCCCCACCCAAAAAAAATAAATATATAATGATAAGGTTGCCCTGGATTGTAGGGGATTGTTGGCCAAGAAAGAAACTCCCCGGAAGGTTAACGTGGGCGGATTACGATCAGTTGAGGCTCATGTACAGACCGTCAGGGCGGCACCAGTCACGTCCGCAGCGATGACTGTACGTTGGGAGCGAAGCCAACGCTGAGAGCGGCGGCAGTAACAGCAGCGGCTGTCGGGGCTGTTGTTTCCGCTTCGGTATCTCTCGTCCTTCTCCTTTTGCAAAGATGAGTTAAGACAGTGGGGAAACAAGAGGCCATTCGGCCCCCCCTCCCCTCCTGCTCACTGCACCCCCCACACCCCCCCCCCCCCACACACACACACACACACAGCTTTGAACAGCAAGAAAAGACGCTGCGACAATGTGGCCGCGATCAGCTCCGGGATCCGGACCGTCTCTGCTCACCTGCCTCCTGTGCCTCCCTCTGGCTCGTGCCGCCCCGGACCAGGGTAAGTACCTGCAGCCCCCCCCCTCCCCTCCCTCCCTCTCCCCCCTCCCCCCCTCTCCCCCTCCTCTCCCCCGCCTGACCCTTTGTTACAAGTGCCCCTCAGTCCGGAGGCTGAAGAGAGTGACCCGGTGCGACAGTGGGTGGTGTGAGTGTGGAGCAGAGCCCCGGGAGCCGGGGGTGAGGTGCGGGGGGTGAGGCCGATGGAGGGGCTCCTCTGTGGGCTGAGGGGCTGAGGGGCTGAGGGGCGGCTTCGTGTCGGAAGCCGAGGCGGTCAGGTTAGGGGCGCAGCATTCCTGGGGACGGCCTTCCCGACCGCTCCTTACTTTCCACTGGAAGAACCTCCAGCCGCTGCGCCACTGTCGACGGGAGCAAACCCCGTCACAGCTCAGCAGCTGTTAGTGCAGCGACATTCCTGTCCCTGTCCCCCCCCTTCAGCTTCATTACCAGATACCCAGTGCCAGGATTATTATTATTATTATTATTATTATTATTATTATTATCCGTCCCAGTTTCCACGAGCCGTTGCCATCACTTCAGAGACGTCGCCCAAACGTTTCTGGGGCTCTGACGCCTCACTTTGCGGTCTCGTTTTCGCACCGCAAACTTGATTTATTTCACGAAGAAAACAACTCGTTTCAAAATCGATCATTTATCAAAATGACCGCACGAGTGACTGGTGTCAAACTTGTGTGTGTGTGTTGTTTTTTTTAAAAAAAATACATTGAACTCTTTGTTCTGGACTAGAAATCTAATGACGGCGTAAGGATGAGATTTGAAACGCTGTCGTTTGATGGTTTCCAAATGTTGAGATTGAAGCAATTCTGGTGCACATTGTTTATATTTATATGTGGTGTATGTATATATTTTTATATAAGCACATATGCATATATACCGTAGAGTGCAAAAGATTGGATTAGACCAAAAAGATGCTTTTAATTTTAAATTGCATCATACACACGACTGGTTACAAATCAATATTGCACAATTCTGAGGCTCGGTTTATAGGTCTTGTCCAATTTTGTATAATTTCAGATTCCGATACTGGACGGCTGTAATTAAGACTATAATATCTACACTTTGGGATGTACTGTTTGTAAATCAAATGTGAATTTGTAAGCTGGTGCTTTGTTTGACCCTCAATTCTATTAGCTGGAGTTAGATTGCTCGAAGGGCCAAATGGCCTACTCCTGCTCCTACATGTTATGTTAATTCTCTTGTGAACCATATGTGTGATGATTGACCACAATTGTCCTTCTCTATCTCTGGAATGACCCCTGCCTTTGCCGAGCTTGTTCCCCTCTGCTGCCTAAATGCCTTAAATGCCTAAATGCCCTACTTTGGCAGTTCTAGGCTTGATTTCTCAAATACTCTCATCAACCTCGCTTGCTCAACTGTCTACAAGCTCCAACGAGATTGTACAAAACAAAAATAAGAATGGGTATTTCCCTGAGCATCAATGTGTGAATATGCCTTGTGGGTAGTTGAGAAAAAGGGGCTTAATCACAGGATTTGTGTCTTAAGCACTCTGAGACATCGTCTGGCGTGGAGGGCGTTATATAAATCCAAATCCAAGTTGGTTGTTGTTGTACATGCCTTTTGCTTAAACACCACCAAATGGAATAAGTTGCTTCGCATTTTATAATGCTGCGGAATGACATTTTTATATTCAGTGAAAAAATTGTTTTAGTATCAATAAGTGTTAGGAAGATACAATATGAACATGATGAAATATGACACAAGATTCAGCCCATCAATCATTTTCTTTTCACATTCCACATACAATGTGATATCACAAATTCTGTTCAACATGCAGTGGAATTCCCCAGTAAAGCACACATTACGATTGAGCCACATGCAGCTGTATTGGCATTGGCTGCAGTGCCAATGATGCAATGCAATACGGAAAGGGCTGTTGTTTTATATCAATTTCTGTCTTATTTGGTTAGTGGGATTTGTATTATTTTTGCGTTGTCAGGTCCATGATCAAAAAAGAATTATAATTTTTCATTCAGTTTTGAGCTCAACATTGATGCACCATTTTATAAGAAATACATGATGTTTACTTTTAGCCTAGAAAAATATATTAAGCTGTCTTATCAACATGCCTTTGCATAACTGTCAAATTGTTAAATTGATTTTCATGATCCTCGCACTCGCCTACATATTGCTTCATTCCCTAGCAATTCCCTACTTCTCAAATCTGCTCACACCCCACTCTTCTCCCCATCCCCTTTGCTAGCATCCTGAGCATGGAATCTGCACATCCTCGACCTCCTCCACTCCCCCGTCACCAGTTGTCCCTTCAGCCACTATGCCCTGAACCTCTGGAACTTTCTGCCTCAATCACTCCACCTTGTCCCTCTTTTCCATCTTCAGATCGCACCTGAAATCTTTCCTCTTTGACTGTGCCTACAGCCACCTACTATTCTTCCTGACTTGGTATCAAACTATACATCTTTTTGCGTTATGATATGTTGCCCAGCACAAACGGAGTTTAATAAATCCAGTTTGTTGTTGTGATCAACCTGACTAAAGTCATTAAGGTTGAGAAAAAAGTTTATCCTTTCAACATTACTGTATTATGTTTCTGCTTTTCAGTATTAATTTGACCTGTTTTTCTCACTTGAAATGTCATTTAACACACTAGAACACGAGAAGAGAATTAGTTATGTTATTTAACTTTTCATATGCATAAACATTTATATAGCACCTTTCTCATTGGGAAGTTAAGCACTGGAGTGAACTTTGTTATAAACATTTTGAATATTCTGCCAGTTCTCTTATTGAATATCATTTTACAGAAAAGTTTGAAGCACTTTGAGATGTTATAGGTGCTCCAGCAAATATAAGGAATATTATCATATCATTGTAACCTACAGAACCTCTAGACCATTCAGGAAATACGCTGATAATTGCCTTAACTCTTAACTATGGGAAAGGGGTAAATCACCATTAGTATAGGGCCCTTATACAGCGGTGTTTATATTACGTGTTTGTTTTTGTTGGTGAATCAACATAATTTCAACAAAATACATACAAAATGTACAGTATTAAAATGTGCTGGGCATTTGCAAACTGCAATGGTTTCCCACTTTTGACACTCCCTGGAATCCGGCTTTGGTTTAATGTGAAAAGCAGAAATCTGGCTTCCCACTCCACATTGCTGTACTCATCTCGCAGTATTAATGCAATATTAGTCTCTTGCAGGGAATGTTTAATGATGTTTATCTTTGACCAATAAAGGAAATTAAATGAAACATCAGATTCATTATTTGATTTGTTTACAAACCACATTGTGATATAAACATCCTAATAACTATATCAGATGTGTCAAAATAATAATTTGTATGATTCACTAGTGGTGGTGACCCATGCTTATTACAAGGAACATTAATAGCAGAACATTCCTGTTTAATTTCAGTGCAATTTGTGCTGATAACGCTAAGTCCCCATCCTTCTTCCAAAACAGTGCTTTCAATGGCAAGTTATGCAGTTTTAGTGGGTTAAACTGCAGCCGTACCCAACACACTCTCTGGGATCCCCTTGCCAACCTGCATCTAATATTCGCTAGAATGTGAGTGTGCCTATTCCATTCGAGTCTCTGGAATTTTCATGTGTAGGTGGGATGCAAGGAATTCTGTTTGGTTTAGGTACTCTTAAGCATGTTGATGAGTTTTTGTGGTGACATCAAGACAGCTATCCTTATTCCGTGCTTCCTTACCAAATGATTTATAACTTTAGAATCGTCTGTTCCATTTTAACATTTACCCATGGTAAAAGTAAAGATGTGTGGTGGCTGTGTGTGGGATTTAGGCGAAGTGTGGGATTGGCCAGGATGGTTTTTGATTGACTGGTTTTTGAGTGAGGGTTTCTCTCGACTGGAAGCCTCTTAAAACTTGTTCAAATATTTCAGCTCGTCGTTATGTACGTCCCCTTGGTTTGAACTCCATGATAAAGGGAATTGCGCGTAATCTGCAGAACAGACTTAATGGACTGAATGGCCTTATTGCTATTTAGTCATGTGCATTCAAAAATGTTGTTTATTTTAATCATGAAACCTAAAATCTGTATGGATGTAGCAGGCTAGAGACCAATAGGAAATGTTTTTTTTTAAGATTGTAGCTGCTTGTTGCCTTGGACTATCATTGTACATTTTTAGTTGGACGTTTGATGCAGATGTGTCTTTTCACTGTCCGAATTGGAGATGAGCCCTGCATGGCGTTGCCAGGCTACAGAAAAATGAAAAAGAGAGAGAACAGGAAAAAAAATGAATTCCAGGTTCTTTTTAAAGATCCAGATAATTATCACAAACGTGAACAAATAAGGTAGTACTAAGTTTGCTAATATCAATTCTGAGATGTATGAGGCTTAGAGGGAAATGCATGTGTAGTACGTGTCATGTGTAAACCGTGTGTACAGTGGAAATTCCAGATACCCTTAATCATATAATAATAAACAATATATTAACAGAAGTGGTGGTAATAGTAAGCGATTCCTGTAATTATATAATATTATAATATTTATTTCAGGATAGACTGGATAGGTTAGGCCTTTTTTTGCTTGAGAAGCAACATTTAAGAGGGAACCTAATGGATGTGTTTAAAATTCTAAAAGGGTTTGATAAATAATAAGCTGTTTCCACTGAATGGAGAGTCCATAACCAGCCACATGAGTGTAGGTGGAGATTCGTGTGGAGTATAAACACTGGCACAGACTGGTGGGGCCAAGTGGCCTGTTTTTGTGTTGTACATCCTTTGTAAATCCATTGTAAACAATGGAGTGTGCTAGAAAAATACTAAAATCATATATTGTAGTAGAAGCCAAGTTTAAAATTCAGAAAGCCAAATGCACTTTAGAAGAATTGGACTAATTCAATTGGACCCATTTCATTTTTACTTTACAATTGCTTCTTCACAATTGCAACTCAAACTCCAGTAACATTCCTTGCATTTGATATAGCGCTTTATCATGTTGTTGAGATGTCTTAAAGTGCTTCACAGGATTTTACTGTAAAATATGTATTTTGTGGGTGAAATGTTTGTGGGCCAATATATTTGAGTAAGATAGATATGGTTTTACAGACACCCTATCGTTTTACTGCAGGATGCACTAACCTCTCCATTGGGCCATTTTCTAGTTGACATAGTAATGCCAAGCTTATGCCAAGAACATGCTAGTTACTGTAAGACTTGAAATGAATGCAGTTTGTGAAATGCCAGTATGTTGAAATGCCATTATGTTTGGTCAAGTGAATCACAGCTTTGCATTGCTTTGCATTGTTTACATCTCTCTGAGATACACACCCCATTAATGTTCCAGAGTGCAATTGTGGTGTCTATCCACAAGAAGGGTGACTCCAGTGAAACTGATAACTACAAAGGGATCTCGCTGATTTCAGCGGCTCTTAAAGTGGGCTTTGGGTACTCACTGCATGTGTATCGCACGCATTGAAGGCTTTGGATCATGAAGGAGTTGGCTGGCTTCCATCCTCGGGAGGAATGTGCAGGACAGGTAGTGGCTCTGTATGAGATTGCAGAAGACAATACAAATTACATTTGTATAGCGCCTTTCACATCAGGAGGACGTTCCAAAATACTGGACAGGCAGGGATTTGAACCCGAGCTGGGGATCGGAAAGGGTGGAGGGCAGGGAGGGTAGGTGAGTAGCCGTAGGCTCGGGCGAAGAGGAGAGTTTTGAGACGTGCCTTGAAGGAGGCAAGGGAGAGAGAGTGAGGTGAAGAGAATATAGGATGGAGTTCCATAGGGTGGAGTGGGCCAGCAGGGGATGTGGAGTAAGCCAGAGCGGACACGTTGATATGGGGTCAGCAGGTCGCAGAGGTAGGAGGGGGCAAGGCCATGGAGGGGCAACGTCGTAAGGCTAAGGGGAAACGCACTTACGTTGTGTTCATTGACCTTTGCAAGCCTTTCAACCTAGAGCCTCATGAGGCCCTCATGATGAACCTGGAAGCCAGAGGAGTACATGGTCAACTGCTGGATTTTATTCAGAATGTGTTTTCGAGCTCCAAGACCTGTGTAAGGGTCGATATTGGACTCACTGAGCTCATCCCTCTAGAAAATGGAGTAAGGCAAAGCGGCCATTGTCAGCCACCCTGTTTGATGAGTTCATCAACAATGGGTTTAGATGGAATCGAGGGGGAAGAACTTAGTGTATCTGTTCCAGGCCTCTCTGTTAGGATTGCGATGCTTCTGTTTTGTGCTGCTGGCGGACTCACCTGTGGACCTTCTGCGCTGCATCTGCTATCTTGAACACTGGGCCAACCAGTGGGACATGGTGGAAAGTGCCCCCAAGTGCAGAATCATGGTTCTACACGGTCTAAGAGAAGACATTGAAGGAGTTGATTGGAAGCTACAAGGGGCACCAATCAAAATTATTGATTCTCCTCAGGGCCATAGTAGACATAAACTCCAGCCTGAACACTGTCCTGAAGGACTGTGCTGAGAAGGGGCAAAGGGCACTCTGGTCATGCTCATCACTCATCAAGGACAGCAAGGTCCCAATGTAGGCCAAGGTTGTGGCATACAAGACCTGTGTGCAAGCAGTCCTTCCTTATGGATCTGAGCTCCTGGGGATGTAGCAGAGAGGTTTCCTCTGACCCACCTGCAAAGTTCAGGATCAACAACAACAACAAGATTACATTTGAATAGCACCTTTCATGTCGGGAGAACGTCCAAAGGCGCAGGACAGAGCATAGCATTTCAGACCTAAGCTGGGGATGGGGGGGGGGGTAAGGGATGGGAGAGGAAGGGGGTTGGCCGATGGCATGGTTGAAGAGGAGGGTCTTGAGGTGGGACTTGTAGGAGGCTAAGGAGGGGTGAGGCGGAGTGACTGGGGAATGGAATTCCAGAGGTTGGGGCAGAGTGACTGAAGACTCTCCCGCCAATGGTGGGGCGGTTGGGTCGGGAGACGTGGAGCAGGCCAGAGCCGGCTGAGCCGAGGGAACGGGTGGGTTGGTAGGGGTTTAGGAGGTCGCTGAATGGGAAGAGACGTGTGTTGCATTTCATGCTGAGATGCATTGCCCACCAGGAAGCTCTCGGAGTTATGGTAACTACCATCCACATCGTGAAGGCTCAAACCCAAGTTAGTCAGATGTCGAACAACTAACTAATGACTATCCTCTTTGGTGGGGAGGTAAGTGAGGTCTCATTGAAGGTCTCATTATGCCTGGCAACAGAATGTCGGAATCGAGCCGGCCCTCTGTGGTGATCTCGGTAGTCCAGTTCCTGAGCCAGGCAGGTCCACAGTATTCCAGGGCACTGCTGATGACAGCACAGCCCAGCCTGGCTCATCGGTAGGACCCAGAAGGGCAAACCAGTCACTAGAGGCAGGGAATCATCCACTTAACTGCTCTTAACCCTGCAAGCCAAAACCCCAATGGGTAGGTGGTCCTAGCTGGCCAAGCAGTGGGAAACTTTGCCAGACAGCGATATCAATGGCAAGCTATAGTTTTAGCTGATTAGACTCCAGCAGTACTCCATTGTACACTGTGGGATCCCCAAGCCTTAGCTCTTGTTCTTGCTAAACTACGCCTAATACTTTCTGGAATTAGGTAAGCTGGATGGGGCCCTTCAGGGAGAGAGTGTGGTTTCCATCCCAACAATCCCATCTCTGGGATTTCCATGTGTAGGTGGAATGCATTGAAATCTCAGCTTGGTGGATACTCTTAAGCATGGTGATGGGTTTCCGCATGTGGCATGCATCCAGCTGACCAAAACATATATATATACAAGTGTAGAAAATACACTAAAATGCATTTGTTTCTACTGTACAATAAGACTGCTTATAGAGGGTCGTCTCATAGTTGTGCGCGCTGTTTAAAAAGCTTAGAATTTAAAGTTTAGTTTACTCCCACAACTTCAAACACTTCTAGTGTGCATAATTAGGTCAATTGTTAAATTGTTGCACATCACAGAAACATTTCAAAGCGCTTTGAGACCTTCTGAATGTTTTAAGTGCTGCATAGAAATACAAGGTTTTTTTTAAAATGTCAAGACGCTGAGTTTTTTTTCCCAGGATGATAAAATGTATCCATTATGGCAGTAATGCCCTAATGATGGGGAATTCCAAGGAGATACAGTCGTGCCAATGTTTTTAGATACTTTACTGACTTGCAGAAAATTACTCACCTAGTCTACAAGCAATTGCAAGCAATTGTGTTCCAGGGAAACTTTTGCAATGGATGAGAGACTGGGCAGGAAATATAATGCAGACAGCATTGTTGTAGGTAATCTCTCTGAAGTTTAATACTCTGTAAATTTAAACTTAAATTGTTGAATTTGTCTCAACGCTGAAGACAGTTTTCTGTAGTTCTTAAAATAACTTTACAGAAAAATGGCTTAAAAATTTTGTACATTTAAGAATTTGCAATTTTTGTGTCCTCTAAATTACTACATAAATATTGCAATTAAATTTGGATTAAGATGGAAATTCTCACCACTATGCATTTTGTAGACTCTTGATTATTGATAATTTACCAAATCAGTAACCAGTGATTAGAGATTAGGATAGTCCCTGGAAGAAATAAGGGAGAGATGAGAATATTTTTCCAAGTTAGAACATGGAATTGTTTATAAATTTTTTACAAAAAGTGGTTATTGAACTTAAGACCATAACATTTAAAAAGGGATTGAATAATCATTCAAAAAGTTACAGGAAAATTTGGGATTAAAATAATTAGCTCCAATGGAGGATCTCCCATCACCATAGAAGGTTTAATGCACTGAATGGCTTCCATCTTTGCTTGTAATGTCTGTGATGTACTGCTACACTGTGTGATCAAGTGACGAATATTTCTCCACCTTCCACAGAACGGTTAGCTAGTGTTTTTATGTGCTGCTGTACTTTGTTCATGCTACAATTTAGTCATCTGGTAACTGTTTGGTTTAAACTTGGTAAATCAAGATGGCTGCATCTGTTTAGTGACTAACGTCCCGTTTTGTGATCTGCTGTGCTGCATCTTCTTTATGCCAGTTAACTTCCAGAGAACATGATTGCATGATACAAATGAAGTACTCGCTTATTTCAAGTACATATTTTAGAGTGCATCAGCACAAGAAGAATTTGAATTTAAGACAATGGATAATGCAGCTAAATTTTGTGTCAGCAACATCTCCATTTTTAATTGTCAATTCATTTAGGAGGTTGAATTTGGATGAGTGAAAGATGTTAACCAAGATAACATCCCACTTTACTTTTTTTAAAAAAGAAGACAGTCTTTATGTTAAAGTTCATCATGTAGGCAAAAGAAAAACAGCAAGTGTACATCAAGATGTGGGAAGGTTCTCCTTTACTCACTGACTAAAATTTGCAACAGATTCTCGTGAAATTGATTGGCTTATAATTTAGCCCTAAGATCTGGGAGCTACAGATGTTTGAATAGGAACACAATAGAAACTGTTCCTTAGTGCTCTGAATGTCCTGCTGACCCATAAATTGACAAATTCTTCCCTATTTTTAGACTTCCGTCTTCAACTTTGCCTATGATTGCCTCTCCTTATCCACCTTTCTCTTGTTCATTGTCCAATCCTTGTTATTACAGTGCTCTGAGCCCTTATCCTGCACAAACAGGTGCTATATAAATGTAAGTTGTTGTTGCTTTTCGTAACCTCATTCCAGAAGCACTTCCTAAATCCCTTTTCAAAGCAGTACTTGGATTTTCAGTATCTAGTTCTGAAAATCAGTAGCGTGAGCTTAACACCGTTTGTAAACAGATCATTTTTTTTGTTTTTGAATAGGACTTCTTGAACTCCCTCCTACAGTGAACCTCTCCATACGTTCTCATAACCTTAAGACTATACTAACATGGGATGTAAATGGAACATTTGGACCAACAAATTTTAATGTTGAATGGCGCCAATACCGGTAAGTACAGATGTATATTTAGAAATATTTTACACCATTGCATAATGTGATATAACTAAATCATCAAAACTTCTTGTTTTATAGACATGCGGAATGGAAGCCTGTAGAAACATGTTCAAATATTTCAGTTCATCATTGTGACCTTACTGAAGTATTCAGCCCTAATGGAAAGAATATGTATTATGCTCGAGTTATGGCATTTTCACATTTCAAAGACTATCCTTTTGCACACACAGCTAAATTTTCCTTCAAAGAGAATGGTGAGTCATGATTTGAAGGATACCCCCCATTTTTCCCATATGTTTTTTTTCCTTGATAAATTTTGATTTTTAGGAAATATGTTGATTAATTGTTTGATTTTTAGCACATGTGTTGTGTTTTACACTTTAAATATTTTTGCTGCCTTATGAGGGGGATTGTTTTTTGGGGGGTGGGTGATGAGCTGTCTCCTCTATGTCACTACTCCCCATTTGTTGCTGCTGTTATTTTAATTTTGGTGGTATCACCGTATTGAGGTATGATTTCAGCTGTAGTAGGAAGTTGACCTTTAATACAAATGTGCCACTCTCTTAAGCTCATCTTACATTACAGTTTCTGAGACTTACTCTGATTCTATCTATTCAACAAAGTGTTTATAGTCGTTAAAGTTTCTCTATTGCTGTCATGTATGGGATGAAAAAAACTAGTAATTAGTCTTGTATTTTTAAACTCATTCTATCATAGGAGCTTTATGGCTCAGTACCTGATCTGTATGGTTCACTACCAAAACCAAATTTATCCTTAGAGACGTTAGAGTGGGGGAAAGAGATAAAATAACCATTAAGTAAAACCATCCAATATGTAGGCATTCTGCCTGATAGCATTACAAGGTTACAATATAATAATTCAGTCTCTAGGGTAAATACTTACCTTAAAAAGATTTGGTTTAGAATATATTACAAGCCCTCTTTTTTTAGAATATTGTGATGTTTGGTATTTGGCATCTATTAAATATTACAGTGCATTTATATTTGTCATGGTATTGCCTCATACAGCTACATTTGATGCTCCCAATGTAACTATTCAATTTGATGGAAAGAACTTGATTGTGGAAATTAACCATCCGGTTGCTCATATAACATCAAAAACTATGAGAAACGTTTTACTTCCTTTGAACTATACTATTTACTCCTCACAAAATGGAATTAAAAGTCAGGTAAGAATTTATAAGTTACAGTTGTCTGAAGCTTCATGTTATTACTATGCAGCATCATCTGGGTTTATTTAAATGGACTTAAATGGATTCCCACACAAAAAACACATGCACTGCACTTTATAGCATATCCTGTGAAGTGCTTTGGGACAACAACTATGTGGTAGCGTCTCAGAGTGTTCTCCCACTGTGACTGGCATTATATGTAATTTAAACGTTATTATGTCTGTGACACCCTGGTAACTGAATGTATTTGTACAGGCAGATATCAGTCTGACTCAGTGGGTTAGCACTCTCACCTCTGAGTCAGAAAGTTGTGGGTTCAAAGTCCATCTTGGGTCTTTGAACTCCATTTTGACTGACACTCTCACTACAGTACTGGAAGTGCTGCACATGTGAAGTGAGTCACAGTGGTCGGAAGAAATAAAGAAGCTGTTTATATCTTAGATCAGTGGTGGCCAACCTTTTTGGATGGCCAACAAAATTAATTTTCTTGAATGAATATCTCTTGATTTATACCAAGAAAAACTTGGAAATGCACTAATTGAACACAGCCTTATCTAGACATGTGCGAATATTAGGGGATGCAGTTTATTGACAGCCCCATGGGCTACAGGTTGACCACCAATACCTTAGATAGTAAAAGAGTTAGAGGAGCAAAGTGTTCTAGGGATGCAGATTTAAAAAATCTCTGAAAATAGAACACAAGTGGCTAACCCCATATAGAATGCAAGTAGAGTCCCGGGCTTCATGTCCAAAGGAATATAATCAAAAAGCAAGGCAGTAATATATAAAACCATAGATCACTTGTAGACACCAAGCTCCGTGAGCCGATTACCCCCATCCTCGCCTGGCTTCACTGGCTCGTCATCCCCCAGGGGATTAAGTTTAAGATCCTCGTCGCCATTTTCAAAGCCCTTCACCATCTTGCTCCTCCCTTCCTCTGCAATCTGCTAACACCTTACCAACCTGCCCGCTCCCTCCGCTCGGTGGGCACTGCCTGTTCCATGTCCCTTATCCTGCCTGCCCCATCATCAGCAGTTGGGCTTTCAGCCTTTCTGCCCCTACCCTCTGGAACTCCATCCTGGAGTCCCTTCATCTTGCTTCCTTCAAGGTCTGTCTCAAGCCCTTCCTCTTTGACAGTGCCTTCGGTCATCCTGCTACTCCACCCTCCCTTTGTCCCACTTGTCTTGATTCCAATCTCCAGCAAACCCGTGACGGTCCAGCACTTCGGGACATTATCCCAATGTGAAAGATGCTCTGCAAATACAATTGTTGTTGTTAAATTGCCCTACTGGTATGAAAATTCAATGGTTGAATTTTCACTATGCCTGAACCTCTGGAACTCCCTGCCTCAACCCCTTCACCATTGCCTCCTCTTGCCTGTCTTCACATCGTATCTGAAGATTTCCTTTTTCGACCATGCCAACAATCACCACCTCTTTCTTCCCGGCTCAGCTTCAAACTACCCCATTATTTAATGCTCCGGTGATATCTTGTATGATGAATGCTATATAAATGCAAATTGTTGTTGTAAAAACTGACTGGAAAAAAGTCTAGAGAGAAAAATTGAAATATAATTTTGAGGGGATTCTGCATTCTCAGAGGTCTGCAGTATTTAGATTGTTGTAGATATTTGAAGATACCTGTTTTGAACTGACAGCGATGATATGCCACCGTGTCTAGAGATTTCCTGTTGTGGAGAGACAGATGAAAGAGATCTTTGTGCAAATTTTTGCATTACATTATGGATTAATTCAGTGGTTGTAGGTCTGAAGCTCACAGTTGGGAGGATGATTTAATTGGTAAGCAGTGTCTTTGGGAGCATTGAAGCTGATTTCTGTAACTTTGTTTTATAGCAGAATCTGATTTTTCTTTTCATTTATTACAGAAAGCTAAAGTTGCTTGTTCAAAGTTTCCATGTGAAGTGCCATTAAATGTCACAAGGAACTTGGTTCAACAAGAAAATTGCTGTGTGTCTGTTCAAGCATATTTCATCAAAGCCCAGCTGAGGGGAGAAAGGTCACAACAAAAATGTTTACTGGTTCAATTTACTGAACCGAAAGGTAATGTAGTCATGGATGTAACTTTGTGTCTTTAATCTCTGATTTATTGGATTGTGAGTATGGAAAACTATTCTGATCTATATGAGAATGAATAATTGTATCTATAGATCAATGTAAGATATTATTGCTTGGTGCTAACAGTCAGAAGATCTAAAGTGACTACTTCTACCACTTGGCTTCTGACTTTGTAAGATCAGTATCTGGTTTGCAGTATTTTTAATGTAAAGCATCCTGTTGGATTTCCATTGATCTCTGCTCCGGAAGTGAATCACACGAGTTCCTGTGGTTCGTTATGGAGATAAAAATCTCACAATTATTTCTTGGCACAAATCCTCATCCTCCTCAGTGGAGGGGAAATGACACAGGCACGCACAATGGTCTGAATGGCAACTTTCTCTGCCGAAATCTGTGTGATTCTATAAACCTCCAGGAAGGAAGCTGTATGGAATGAATTCCCACTGTAATTAGTGAACAAAGAGACCACTGTTTTTACAGATTGTATAGAATATTCCCCTCCCTCTTCTTGATATTGAGTAATACCATCAGGCACAGAGAGCAATAATTTGAATAAGATTTACTGGGTTTCATATTGGATCTCCAAGCCAAAGCTATCAGGATGCTTTTGCCACTGGATTTTGATCAATGTGAGGTGGACATGCCTGTCTGTCAGTGCAATAGTGCTTATTTATAGCCTCAATACAGAGTATTTACAAGACGCAGCTAGATGTTAGTTGGATATTGTGAAAACAACAACTTGCACTTATATAGTCTCTCCATGCAGGGTAGCATCTTTTTGAGCCATCAAAAAGTCAGATTTTATCAACATTGTTTTTTTTAAAAAAAATAGTTAAGTCTTGCTAACAAGTATAGGTGGGGTTGCTTCATAATTTGACTGTGTGCTGACATACTCAGAATTTTAATCACAATTTCCGTGGAGTTTGTTTGGAAGCTGTCCCTTGATTTGATGCCACCAACCTCAATCAGCGAATGTTGACTATGAGCTTCCAAAATATTAAGTGAGAACAATCGCTGCAATCTATCAAAAAAGAGGCAATGCCAGTTTGGGTCAAATGGTAATCAGGGAGAAGACTATCATCACTTCAACCAAATCCAGGTAGCTGATGACTCTTAATGGCATTGGTCCAGCAAGGCAATCTCCCACTGCCTTACTGATGAATCGATAGCCTTAGGAGGAGTAAGTGAAAGATTTTGCCAGTCCTCTTGATCCCTACCTCAGGTACATACAACAGAAGAACCTGAAGTAGCTGTGCTAGAGATGAGAAGGTACCCGGCTAATGGTAGAGGCAAGTTCTTTTCACATAATGCTGCAAGCTTGAATATCTTTTTGGTAGTCTTTGGAGAAGCAGGAAGGAAAGAGCAGAGAAAGCTCAATTGAGGACAATATCTAAAGTAACAGCGTCGTGCCAATGAATGAGGTTTCACTTGGCCAGTTTGCTGCTCAAAGTGCAATGATGCGATGGCATGCGCCTTCATGAATGCCACGTGATATCTTGACAGATTCCAGGATGGTGTTCCCAGATACCAGCAGAAAAGGGGAGGTGGAGTCAATAGATCAACCAAAGGTTAACACTTCCCAGAGTCAAGAGTTCGAGAACTATTTGGAGGAGTATTCTGATGAATATTATCACAATTATTATGATCAGGACATTGGGTATCAATATGACTACAGGACCGATAATGAGGATGATGATGATGAGGAGGAGGAGGAGGAGGGCAATGAGCTAAAGGAGACCCGAGAAGAGTTGATTTCTGCGGTGCCTCCCAAATCTCATCAGGGCAATGTAAATATTTCCAGAGGTACGTATGCCCTGATCATGTTTGCTGGTGCCCTGTGCCAGGTCCAACATCATCTGCTTAGCTTCCTCCCTTTTCCTCTTATAAATGTTCTTCCTTTTTTTCGCTGGAATGCCAATCAAGTTTGTTTTTAGTGAACGAGGCAGATTCCACTGCATCCAGGAGTTACATGATTGCATATGCTGGGTAGAAGTCCTCAAGGCTATAATAGTCCCAACTGGTTCCATTATATATTCTTTGCAATATATTATGACTCCATCCAATGCCTAGTCACTGTCTTTTCAAAAGGTGACCACTTGCGAGGGCCAGGAGTCTCTGTTGCTTGCAGACTGGCTCAGTGCTCAACTTACAGCAGTGAGGATAATAATAAATAATAATAATAATCCTTGCATTTGATATAGCGCTTTTCACTTCGGGAGGATGTCCCAAAGCGCTTAACAGAACACACTGTAAAGTGAATTGACTGTATATTTATGGGCGAACGCGGCAGCCAATTGCGCACAGCAATGTCCCACAAACAGTTGTAGATTGAAAATGACCATTTTTTATTATTGTTTTTGCTTTTGGAGGGATTATTATTAGGCTCTGTGTGGAGTAAGGAAACTTGCCCAAGGTTTCGCCCTGCCTGGAATTGAACTCAGGTCTCTCACTTGCAAAGCGAGTGCTCTAACCACTGAGCTACAGGACTCCACAATGGACTCCAGGATGGTACATTCCCAGCCGTGGTGAAACTTCCATTCTTCCCAAGAATAAACACAAGTGATAAGACATCCTGAATTAATAATGTTTAGACTTCAGCTGAAGCTGGAAATCCATCTTGTATGTTGGCTTCTTTCCCAAGAGCCCGCTTCATCTCCATTAAATTCCCTCCTCTCCACTTGGCTAAAGGGGACCTGAGATCAACAGAATATATTTACTCAATACGATTCACATGTTACTTTTAACTGCATCCATTTTTTTACACCTCCTCAACTTCCTGCACAGGACAGATAAAAAATCCTGTTGTACACATGTAGGAAGTTGTGTGCATGCCCTCAAGGTTGTGTGCAGGCCGCAAGGCCCATCTCAAGACCTTTCTCTTCAACCACGGCTTCGGTCACCCTCTCTGCCCTCCACCTCTTCTGATCCCAACTCCCAGGTCGGAATGCAAATCCTTGACGGTCCAGCACCTTAGGACATCCTCCTGACGTGAAAGGTGCTATACCAGTGTAATTGTTGTTGCTGAGAATGGGATTTAGTTGCTCATTTGGCTAAATCCCATTCCAAGTAACTTCAAGTGATGTATATAATGTTGCTCTTGTGCATAACAGGACTCGTTTTTTCAGTAGCATGAAGGCATGTCGTTATGCTCTTGTACAATATAGGGTTAGAATTAGAAGGAGATGGGAAAATAGAAAACAGAAATTCAGAGATAAAGAGAGCAATAGAGAAAGAGAGAGAATAAGAAAGAAGGTCAGAGTGAAAAAAACAGTAAAAATGTGGCAGAGAGAGAGACATGCACACATACTAGGACTGGTTCAGTCTGGTACTTCATAGAATCATAGACTTATACAGCACAGAAGGAGGCCATTTGGTGTCTCTTTGAAAAGAGCTATCCAAATCAATCCCTCTCCCCCACTCTCTCCATAGCTCTGCAAACTTGTCTTTCCCAAATAATTATCTACTTCTCTCTTAAAACTTGTTATCGCATCAGCTTCCATCACCCTTTCAGGCAATGCATTCCGGATCCGAACAACTCACTGCGTTTTATCAAAAAAAAATGTCTCCTCACCTCCCCTCTGTTTCTTTTAACAACTATTTTAAATTGGTGTCCTCGGTTTACCGCCCACCTGCCAGTGGAAATAGTTTCTCCTTGTTCACCTTATCGAATACCCTCATCATTTTGAATACTTCTATTAAGTCTCCTCTTAACCTTCTCTGCTCCAAGGAGAATAATCCTAGCTTCTCCTGATGACTGAAATCCCTCATTCCTGGTACCATCCTGGTAAATCTCTTTGCACCCTCTCCAATGCCTTGACATCCTTCCTAAAGTGTGGTGCCCAGAACTGAACACAGTACACTAGCTGAGGCCTACCCAGTATTTTATAAAAGCTCATCATAGCTTCCTCACTTTTGTATTCTATGCCTGTATTTATAAAGCCTAGTATCCTGAATGCTTTTTTAACAGCTTTATCTGCCTGTCCTGTTACCTTCAAAGATTTACTTATATGAACCTCCAGGTCTCTCTGTTCCTTCACTCCCTTTAAGATTGTACCATCAGTTTATATTGCATCTGGAGGCAGAGGGCATGGCTGGTATTTGTTACAGTATAACTCCTAATGGAACAATTTTAAAGCCATTTTGTATTTTACATGATGATGAATTGTTAGCTTCCAGCAATGGGAAAAATTCCAGTTAGTTTGCATTATTGGCTCTGCTGTACTTGCAAATGTCCTGTGTAATGTACCACAGCTCAAGAAGATATGTAATTCAACCCAGGTCAATAAAAATTGTACAGGATGGAGTTTTCCCACCATTTGCACCATCATCAAGAAACACTGCAAGTTATAATGTAACTTGTAGATATGTATTTAAAAATGTTTTGCAACCAATTTGTCAATGTTCTTCTCTGTTGCTTTTCCATTGTTTTCTCTGTCAGATGTTAATAACAGCTGCATAACTCTGGCAAGTTTTTTTTTAATAAAAACAATGTTGGCGCTTTTTATAATAATGTGCTCTTGCTTATTGTTCATTGTTCTTGGTGTTTGACTAATGCTATCAGCTTTTAACATACATCTTATAGATGAAGGAACTTGATATGTTGTGACAGATATTGTATTGGAGGTGAACTTGTCTGAATTGCACTGATACTATTGACTCCTAGTTTGTAAAATTTGTGCAAAATGAACACATTTCACTTTGAAGGAAATGTAAATGGAGGGAAAAGAATAAGCACAGTACTACAGAGTGAAATGGAAAAGGTGTCCTACATATTTTATCAAACATGCTTCTTGCCTATAAACACTCTTTGAATGGTTAAAACATTATAGTGTAGGTTTACTGGGTACCGTTTATCTATATTTGAGTAATGCGAAAGTAGTTGCTGTGTACTTTTAAGCATGAATTTTAGTTTATATTTCAGGAATGCAAAGAAAAAAGAATTCAAACTTATTTTATACATTAGTTAAACTGTTAGCCACCTCAGTGAGGCCTGCCATCTTGGCTCAGTTGGTAGTACTCTGAGTGGGAGGTTGTGGGTTGAAATCCTTCATCGGGAACTTTCAGCTTGTGATTGAGGCTAACAATTGAGTGCAGTGTTGGGGGGTTTTCAACATTACCAGAGGTGCTATCCTTCAGATGAGCTATTAAACTGAAGTTGTCTCTGCCTGTTCAGGTGGAGGTCCCAGAACATTATTGAAAAGGAGAAGGGAATTTCTACAAATCCTCTTGTTAAATTGGTCATTCACCTTTGGGCTACTTGTAGGACACGGCAGTGCTCAAATTGGCTGGCATGTCTGCCTATAAATACAGATACTACACTTTATAGTAGATACTGTTTTGAGATGTTTTTGACGAGATGAGGAGACACATGAATACAAAGATTATTTAAACTATTTGGCTACTTTGTGGTAATGTACACTTCAAAAATAAAAGCGCCTATACATATTACCAAACAAATGATTTTCTCATCTGATGTCTTCCAACGAATTGTCAGCATCATTAAAGAACATAAGAATATACAGTACTGGAAAAGACCATTGATATATGAATTGCATTTTATAATAATAATCCCTGCATTTGATATAGCATTCAAAGCGCTTCACAGAATTTACTGTAAAGTGAATTGACTGTATATTTTGTGGGGCAAATGTGGCAGCCAATTGCGCACAACAGTCTTGAATTGAGTGACTAAATTATTTGTTTATTTGGACTATTATCCCCAGAAAGCGATCTGCCAATCAACTAACAGCCGGGTTCCTATTTACTGCTAGGTAAACAGAGGAGTTTGGAATAAGGAAACTTGCCTATGGTTTTGCCCCACCCGGGAATCGAACCTGGGTCCTCTCTCTTGTGAAACAAGGGCACTGTCCATTATGCTATGGGACTCCATAATGTGCAGATCAGTAGGGTTGGGGGGTGGAAGAAGATGTACCAAATTTTAGTATTTTTTTAAAAATTCACCTTGCTTCAAAACAACTACTGTATAGAAGTCGTTCTGCTACTTTGAGAGAAAAAAACTTATGTTCAATTACCTTTTTTTGTGTTTCTGTTTTAGGGCATTTCGTTATCATCGTATTGTCAGTTTGTACAATTTTCTTGATTGTGCTGGTGGTTTCAATAGTATGTGGTATTAAGAAATTTTCTAAAAAGGACCTGGTGTTGCCAAAGTCTTTGGTAAGTACTTTGTAAAATATCTGATTTGAAGTCTCTCGCATTATCACAGCTGTGATGTTGTTGTGGACAGAGCTGCAGCTAACGGGCCAGGAACTTTCTGGTTTGAATCTTGAGCTGGGCTGAGCACACTGGGCTGAATATGTAGGTTAAATTGGCTCAGGCCTTTTAAGGAGTGGAGAAGAAAAACTGGATCCAGAGTTCCTTCCTCTCTGTCTGGGTTAGATACTCTTAAATACGGTGATGGGTTTCAGTGTGTGTCAGAGACTTTGCTGACAAAAAAAAGATCCAAGGTTCTTATTCCTGGTCCCGCTATGGCACTCTACTTGGTTGTGTTGTGTGCGTGTGTGGCAGCCAGGGTGGGGAGGTCAGGCTCGACTGACACAACAACAAATTGCATTTGTATAGTGCCTTTCATGTTGGGAAGACATGCCAAGCGAAAAAAAAAAATTATATATATATATATACATTCTATATTCTTTGACTGTTTTTACATAAGTTTGTTCTATATGCATCAAATGAAACTGAAGGAATTGTGACTTTGTTAACTGATACTGTTTAATGTAATTATAGTTTGCCTTTACAGATTTTTTGTACTGGATTATAAACAAATCTTTCAATTTCTGGATATTTATTCATGTAGAATTCATACAGAATATTGCCTTTCTCATTGCAATATGGTAAATTTAACTGAAGTTGCAATCTGGTTGCAGGCTCACCTCGTAATGGGTGGACGACCTTATACCTCTGTTGGCATGGGGAGTAGGGAGAGCAGTGTATCTGTGGTGATCAAGATCGAGGAGGCCGTCAACAAGATGACTAACCTTTGTGAGGGTGACCTGAGTGATGAAGCACAAACAGAAAAGGAAAGTTGTCAAGACATTGCTAACTTTGGCGAGACTAATCTGAGTAACTGTGCCTTGGACAACATGTGTGTGAACAACATCAATACTCGTGGCACAGATCAAGAGGGTGCTGATCAGGACAGTACTGAAGTAGGCAACGTTGAACCAAACAAGACTGATGTCGATTCCATTAATCCAGATGAAACTGTTACACAAACTACCAAATCAGACAATATTAGCCCAGTCTCTACTGCAGACAACTGGGGATATGATAAACCTCATGTTCCATTGGACATGTTTACCAATTGCACTGATGAACAGAATGGCTACAGGAAGGCCAGCTCTGCGGTTGAGGTAGACTAACTAGCATTGGTATGCTCTTGCTTAAAAGGCAGATGTAATGATTAGCACTTTAAAGGGTTAAATCTGGAACTTTATGAAGTTGTCGGAACCTGTAGGACATGGAATTCCCAAAAGGGCTGCGGTGGCTGATACTGGTGAGCGAAGAGAAGGATGTCACCAGTACTTTTAAACTTGAATATCAAAGGCTTCACTTTTAAGACCATTTTAAGAGTGACTATCTTCTGGTATTGCCTGGGATCACCAGTTTATGTGTGGAGGGAAGAGTGAACACTAACTTTGGTATGACTAACTTTGACCACGTTTACAACAGCAACTTGCATTTATATAGCGTCTTTCAGGTAGCATCCGTAGCGCTACCCCGTTTAGAAACAAGTGGAACTACTACACTGTAATACTTTAGATAGAATCGCAACTTGGCACATGCCTCAAACATGACCTATTGTTACAAATTGGCTTTTGTATTACATGAATACAAGATAAAATGTGAAAGCTGAATCTTTTTTCTGTCATTAGACTCCCTATTTTACTTGTGGCACCTTGTTTGAGGTGACTAAACCCTTGACGAGGTAAGTTTAAATTCAGTTTAATAATAATATTCCTTGTATTTGATATAGCACTTCATCACGTTGTTGCAATATCTACGCATTGCAGTGTCCCACGCACAGTTGTGGTTTGAGTGACCAAATTATTATATGGGGGGAGATTATTATCCACATTTCTTGAGTGTATGTGTGTGTAGCTTGAAATACATTTGAATAACTCAAAGGTTCTTAGTGAAACTGTACCGATTTCACGGCGCACATTTTTGCTCCCAAAGCTTATTCTTCACTTGTTACCTTTAACCTCATGATCAGGCATGACTATAAAAATAAGAGTTTACTGCGATTGTAGTTGTAGGGATATTGTCGCACAGGAACTGGGTCATTTGACTGGCTTAGTGTAAATATACTTTGGTCAGCAAATGTGGATCATAATCCATTGTAATAACCATCATAAAACTTCATTTTTAAACATTTCAACATCCTTCTCCCCCAAATTGATAAGATCTTATTAGATGCATAACATATATACAACCACTCATTAAGGCTTAGTAAAAGTAAATGCATTACGCTAGTGTGCTTCATCCAGAAATCTGTACAAACAACAACAATATATAACACCTTTTACATTGCAAAAATCTTCAGTGTGTGAGTGAGCAGTGTCACACATATAGATGAAGATGATCTTGATGAATGAATGTGGGTTTTGCAATTTAGGCAGGGCAGAATGGCAATATCTAAAATGCATCAGTCATGCTGAGGTTAACTACAGAGGTTTTGCCTGAATAAATTATCCGCATGTTTCAGTCTGGCTCAGTTGGTAGCACATTTGACTGATCCAGGTTATGAGTTTAGCTCCATGTTGGGATTTTAAGATTGCATTCTAAGTTAACACTCCAGGGCAGTACAGTAAAACTTGTATATGTCTTATCTTTACAAATTGTACTTTTGTATTATAATAATAATCTTTGCATTTGATAAAACTCCTTATCACGTCTTCGAGACATCCCAAAGTGCTTCACAGTATACAAATATACTGTATAGTGAAGTTACCATACATTTTGTGGACGAAACGTGGCAATCAATTGTTCACAGCAGTGTCCCAAAAACAGTCGTGGATTGAGTGATTTAAAGGGATTATGCCAATTGAAAACAGAGGCGTGTGGAGTAAGGAAACTTGCCCAACGTTTTGCCCTGCCTGGGAATTGAGCCCAAGTCCTCTTGCTTACAAGGCGAGTGCTCCAACCACTAAGCTACAGAGCTAAGTCGTACATGCATCCGAGTCCCATTCAACTTCCTTTCAAAATCCACTTAGATCTCTTTGCTCTACCCGCATTAATCACCACCTAACTCATAACACTGCTCCCCTCCTTCATTACTTCCATACTTACCGGCTTCATTGAACCGTGGAAAATTATGCCCTGACCTGTCGACGTATTTGCACTTACCAACTGGCGGCCTTGAATTTCGGAAAATGTTTTCTTGGTCCATCACTGCAAGTGCAGAAGAACTTCATTGTCTGTGAATGAATGTAATTCCAAAGCTTTCTGGTAAGTGCACATGCAGCGGCGGGTGAAGACGCATTGAATCACAGGAAACTTTCTGGTAAGTGCACATGCAGCGGCGGGTGAAGATGCATTGAATCACAGGAAACACATTA
This sequence comes from Callorhinchus milii, assembly GCF_018977255.1. Lineage (NCBI taxonomy): Eukaryota > Metazoa > Chordata > Chondrichthyes > Chimaeriformes > Callorhinchidae > Callorhinchus > Callorhinchus milii. The sequence continues at coordinate 45,458,257 of NW_024704744.1, read as the reverse complement.
ATGTGTTATATTAATAACATTTAATATGATTTACATAAGTCATATTAAATGTTATGGTCCTGATGGTTGATGATGATAATAATAATAATACTTTCATTTGATATAGCGTTCTCGAGACAACAACAACTTGCACTTATATAGTGCCCTCCATGCAGGGTAGCGTCTCAGAGCGCTTTACAGTGGAGGAGTCTGACTCCGTACAATGAGTATGGCTTCCTTCTTGTCCATATTCAGCTTGCAGGAACGTCTCAAAGCGCTTCCCAGAATATACTGTAAAGTTAATTGACTGTATATTTTCTGTATGATACGACTTATGTGAGTTTTACTCTCCTGGGGAAGAATTGTACTGAATAGAGAGGCCTGCCATCATCTGGATGAGACATTGAACCAAAGTATTCAGGTTGTTCTGTTCAGGTGAATGTTAGACCCTATCAGTTTCTCCTGGTGTCCTAGGCAACAGACCTGCAACAATTTGCTTGCACAAAAAAGGTCTGCAAACTTCTGAGGAGTTTGAGAGTTTTTAACATGAGCTATAAAAGTTTTTTTTTCCTTTTTAGTTATAACTGATAACTGTTAAGGTTCATATTCTTATTTTGGCTTTGTGAGTTCAGCTGCATCTAGTGCAAAAAGGCTGAAACTGCGAACTGTAACTAACAGGGACCCCCAGCCTCGTTATACCTCATTAGTTCATAATAAATAGTAGTATATTTTATATAGCACCTATCACATTGGGTGGAAATGTTTTGTATAACTTACTAGGAGCCCGAGCTTAGGGGTGGGAGGAAGCTGAGGAGAGAGAAGGAAATGTGGCTGAAAGCACAAAGAGATAAGTCTTAAGGGGTGGTTTGAGATGAGTCTCAAGGGCTGCTAGGGCATTGCAAAATGTCTCGGGGATGGTGTTCCAGAGCGCTGGGCAGAATGGCTGAAAGCTCACCGACTAATGGGCAGAGCCGGATAGGGGACATGAACCAGGCCAGTGTTTGCTGAGCAGAGAGCGCAGGTTTGACCATAGGTTCAGAGGAGGTTGGAGAGGGAATGTGGGGCAAGGTCATGGAGGCTTTTTGAAAGAAGGGTAAGAACTTTTGTAATTGATTGACTGGCGGATGAAGAATCAGTAGAGCCAAGTGAGGTCGTGGATGGTGGGATGTTGGATCTTTGTGCTAAGGAGGAATCCAGCTTGTGTAGAGAGGAGCAGGGGAGTCTTCCGAGGAGAGCATTGGCATAATAAAGAGAATCCCAGCAATAGTAATGATAAACCTTGCATTTGACCTAGCGCCTTATCACGTCTTTGAGATGTCTCAAAGCGCTTCACAGAATATACTGTAAAGTGAATTGACTGCATATTTTATGGGTGAAACGCGGCAGGCAATTGCAAACAGCAGTGTCCCACAAATAGTCATGGATTGAGTGACCAATTTTTAAGGAATTATTACCCCCTGAAAAGCAATCTGCCAATCGACTAACAACCGGGTTCCTACTTACTGCTAGGTAAACAGAGGCATGTGGAGTAAAGAAACTTACTGAAAGTAATCGAACCCAGTTCCTCTCACTTGCGAGGCGAGGGCTCTAACCACTGAGCTACAGGACAGCAATGGCTCCAGCTCTAGTCAGCCACTCATAGATTTAGTAGTTGAGACTTTTAATAGAGTTTTAGAGAACTGTGCTGCAGCAGTGAGCAAACGTGTAATCTGCAGATAAGAAACCGATAGTGTGGGTTAGCGACACACCCTTCAAACATGAATTCCTCCTGTTCCTGAATGGGAAGTTAGCTTGTGGTCATCACCATGACAACCAAGGCTTGCAACTAAAATAGCTAATTGAGGTGGTTTTGGTCTGAAGCTAGCAGCACAACTTGTGATTTTTTAAATATATATTATTTATACGTGTGTATGTGTAGATATATCTATATTAAAATAAGTCTGGCACTGCACACAGTCTAAATAAAGTTTTCTGTGAAGAACTGAGCAAATTGTGTTCTGAGCTGGTCTGTGCGTCACAAATTTGACTCTTACCACAGGACTTCCTCTTCCATAACCACTTACTGTAATCCTTAGGTGATATTCTGCCTGTTGAACAATGGCTGCTGAATGCTCAGCTTTGAGAATGATGTAGATTAATCAACATTCTGGTTTGTGCTTGTGCTGGAGACTGCAAACAATGATTTAAAATGTCAGCAGCTCGTCTGACCTGCTGCATTTGTGTTACAAGGGACTGTTCTGTGTTTTCTCCTTCTAATTTTAAGTCATTTCTGGTGCAGGCCCTGAAGGGCCATGCATTTTAATTCTATAGATTAAAAACTTTTAAACTGGAAGAGTTTTTTTTTTAAATGAAAAAAGAGGCTAAATGTTTTTGGGGTCAGCCGGGTGCAATTTGAGGGCTTGGGGCTGGGCAGCCCATTTATGTGGTGGTGACCAGAACTGTGTGTAGCACTCTAGGTGCGTCTGACTAGTGCACTGTAAAGCCTGAGTAATACACATGGATATAAACTCAACTGATGTAGCAAAATAGTCCAGCATCTGTGTCCTGGAGGTGTATGGAAAATGAGGATTATGAGGGAGGGATTGGAGGGCTGGTAGAATAAGAGATGATCAAAGATCAAGAAAGAACCAGAGGAGTAAAAGGCCAGAATAATTTGAGTCCTTCACATAAATGTCACACCACCACCATGGCTGCTGGGTGGAGAGTGTGGTGGAAGTTGTAGTCTAGTGGGGACAACTTCTGTGAGAGTGAGGGTTTCACTAAGGGTGAGCCAGGTTTCCATGAGGCTGAGAATGTCTGTTTTCATCCAGGAATAGATTGGAGAGGGGAAGGGGCTTTATTGCCTAGGGAATGCATGTTTAGTAGGGTAATGTGTAGACCAGTGGTGGTCAAAGAGAATACTAAATATTAATATTACAACAATTGTAAGGATAGAATATTTAAGTAATAATAATCCTTGTATTTTGATATAGCGCTTTTCACGTCTTCTCGATGTTTCAAAGCGCTTCACAGAATAGACTGTAAAGTGAATTGACAGTATATTTGTGGGCGAAACGCGGCAGCCAATTACGCACAGCAGGTAGTCAATTAATTAATTCAGTAATACATTAATTTAACAGTCAAAATAACTAGTTGGGGTTTCTCTACATTAGGGTTAGGGATCATTCCTAACATCAAAGGCAGCTGAAACTCTCATCCATGCTTTCATCATTTCACAGTTGGACTATTTCAATGCCCTCCTCGTTGATCTCCACAGCTTCACCATACACAAAATTAAACTAATTCAGAACTCCGCCGCCTGAATACTCACCCACACAAAACTCTGTACCCCCATCACACCAATGATTTCAAGATCTTCTCACTCATTTTCAAATCCCTTCACGTCCTCACACCTCCCTACCTATCCAATTTGCTTGCCCCCACACCAGCTGCCTCCGCTCGGCTGGCTACGGCCTCCTGTTCGTCCCTTATCCCCTCCGTTCCATTGGTGGCTGTGTCTTCAGCCACTACCCTCCTAAACTCTGGAACTCTCCCTCAATCACTCTGCCTTGCCCCTCCCCTCCCCACTTTCAAGCCCTGCTTAAAAGACTTTCCTTTTTTATTGTACTTACAGTCACTAATCCTCACGCTCTCCCTCTAGCAGGGGTCAGACTCCGCCACTGTCAAGCGCTCCAGGATGCTACCCTGCGTGAAGGGCACTGTATAAATGCAAGTTTTTGTTGTCAGTTGTGTCACAGAAACTCCCCCTTCTTGTGAAATCTGGCTAGGCTGCATATTTTCACACTGTTTCCAGTCACCGCCGGGATTTGGAGAACTCCGCTTTACTTCAAAGAAGTGTAATTCTTCCAACCTATGGACACTGTTGTCAAGATGTTTCAAAACATTTTGCTACAGTTCTTGGTAATTTTAACATATACGTGTGTTACTTTGCCAGTGTTACTATAATAAATCTGCGACTTTCCAAAAGAGACCACCACCTTCGTAGTTATTGTTAATGGTCGAATTATTGGGCTGGAAAGGGTTCAGAGCTATAAAATGTTACGACATAGAATGTCGTTCAACTCATCATATCTGTCCTAATACTTTGAAAGAGCAAACCACTCTGGCCCATTTAACCTAGCTTTTTCCTGTACCCCTTCAAAGGTTTTAAAATAATTTATACTGTACAGTTGAAAATCAGATGGGTGAAACCTGTGTGTAATATCTCAGTCTGTTTGATACCTTCCAACACAAGATGGAGACAATAATTCCTGGTGCCAATGAAAAGTTTTTCAAGTCACAACACAATTCTGCATTTAATCGAATGTCTTGTGCTGAGCCATCAACCAAAGGAAGCTCCTGAAAACGTACAGCATTCAAAGACGTTTCATGAATTTCACAATTTTAATCCAATTTGCCCACAAGAGGGTGCACATCAAAACAGAGAGGCACTGTGTGCCTCATATTCCTGTAGTTCCTATTAGAAAATTCTACTTATGCTTAAACAGGAGCAGAATATTGGGCAAATATGTCTGCAGACAAAATGTCTATGTTGAGCTTTACTCTCGGCATTCATGCCTTTCAGAAAATGGCTTTTTCGCAAAATGGGAAGAAAAAGCGAATTCAGCTCTTTTAAGCCTTAACAAGATCACAGGCCATCTAATTTCATCCATCCAGAACCCCCACCTTACTGTTCCCCCATCACTGCATCAAGTCGTGTTTTTTTAAAAATGAGTCCAGTTTCTTGGCATTTAACACCTTTTCTGGCAAGTTCCAATTGGCCCTCTGAGTAAAGGAAGATTTCATTGGCCATTCAGCCCTTCGAGACTGTTCCATCCTGTAATTAATTCATGGCTGATCTATACCTCAACTAATCCTTTCAATTCCAATTTCTCGCTTTCTCCCATATTCCTTAATACCCTGATCCACCCAAAATCTATCAACCTCACTCTTGAAGGTATGGATGGATTCAGCATCCACAGCCTTTTGGGGGAGAGAATTCCAGATTTCTACCAGATTTCTAAAATGTTTCCTGATTTCACTCTTAAATGGCCTGGTTCAAATTTTGAGACTGTGCCCCTTGTTTTGGACTCCCCCACCTGAAGAAATAGCTTCTCTGTATCTACCCTATCAAATCCCTTTATCATCTTAAACACCTCAATCAAATCAGCCCTCAACCTTCTAAACTCAAGGGAATACAATCCAAGGTTATGCAGCCTTTCCTCGTAACGTAATCCTTTTACGCCTGATAACATTCTGGTGAACCTGCGCTGACCTCCAGGGTCAATATATTTTTCCTGCGGTGTGGTGCCCAAAACTGAACGCAGTTTTCCAGATAGGGTCTGACTAACACTCTATACAGCTGAAGCATCATTTTCTCCCCTTTGTATTCCAGGCCCCTTGAGATAAATGCCTACGTTCCATTCGCCTTTTTGATTACTCTTTGCACCTAGGAACTAGGTGGTTTTAGTGATTTGTGGATATGGATGCCCAAATCTCTTCGCTCCTCCACAGTTCTTAATCTCTCCCCATTAAGAAAATATTCTACTTTATCTTTTTTCGGTCACTTCCCTACATTGAACTCCATCTGCTGTATTGGCAGATAGCTCCGTTGTTCTATTGGCTTATTGCCTCCTAAAGTATTGATATGCGTTTACTTTTTCAATCCCATTTAAAATGGTAAACACCTCTCTGAGGTTCCCCCCTGAGTTTTCTTCTCTTAAGGTGGAAGAACCCTATCTTATCTAATCATTGTTCATAGCCTGGACCAATAGAAAAGTGCAGCTGCAAATTTTCCGTTGAATCCGCTAAAACATCGCCCTCTGCTAAAACATCACCCTCTGCTAAGACATCGCCCTCTGCTAAAACATCACCCTCTGCTAGGCCTCTGTGCAATGCTGATAGCTGTTTACTCAACGCCCTCTGTGGCGCTACTGTGGGTGGAGCGCCTCAGGATGCGCGTACGTGATGTGGGGAGGTTGGGATGGAGGCAGCGGCACAAGCTGGAAATGGGCTTCGCTCGCACCGAGGTCCCGCTGTCGAGATTGTCTGTTTATCTCTCTCCTTTGTCCATATGTGTGTGTCTGTTCATGAGTGTGTGTCTCTCTGGGTGCAGTAGCAAGCCCGAGAGGTAGGAGGTAGTGACTTCCTGGAGCCCAGCAGTTAGGACACTGATGTTCAGAGGATCTCCAGGACTTAAAATGTAGTGAGGGGTGGAAACTGGCCATTCAGCTCTTTGGCCCTTTGGGCTGGGTCAGACCTGCAGCTCATGAGTTTGACAAAGCTGAATAATCAAAGTATCAACCCTTCTCATCCTTCAGCGCCCATGCCTAGCTGGAAGAGCCAAGTCAGTATTGTTAAGCATATTGGGACATATAGAAGTCCTGTAGCTCAATGGTTAGAGCACTGGCCTCACAAGCGAGAGGACCTGGGTTTGATTCCCTGGCAGGGCAAAACATTAGGCCAGCTTCCTTACTCCACACACCTCTGCTCACATTGGAATAAGTAGGAACTCGGTTATCAGTCAATTGGCGGATCGCTTTTCCAGGGGTAATAATTCCTTACAGTATATATTCTGTGAAGCGCTTTCAGACATCTCGAAGAAGTGATAAGGCGGTATATCAAATGGAAGGATTATTATTATATAAATGTAAATTTGTATTCTGTAAGAGTGAGAAATTTATTTGGTCAGAAATGTCTTCGAACTTGTCAGCTTTCCATCAATCAAGTACAGTAACAACTGGGTTCCTACTTACTGCAAGGTAAACAGATACATATGGAGTAAGGAAACTTGTCCAACGTTTCGCCCTGCTGGGAATCAAATCCAGGTCTCTTGCCATCCCTGCGGGCATGGGTGTGGTGCTCATTGGTAAATGTGTTACCGATTTTCAGTAGAAGAAAAGGAAAGTGGAGTCCAGGAGCAGTGGACATCGGAAGTACAAGATGTGTAGATGCATAGCATCTTATAGCTCAGTGGTTAGAGCGCTCGCCTCACAAGCAAGAGACCCAACAGGACGAAACATTGGGCAAGTTTCCTTACTCCACATGTATCTGGATTAAAAGTCAAAAGAGCAGGTAATCAGAATGAAGCTCCAGATGTGCCCACCACATGGCTGTATTTGCCCACACCTTTAACTCAATAATAATTAATATTATTATCACCCTTAACTCAGTTTTCACAGACTCGCTGTGTGTTCCCTGCTGCTTCTGCACTACCAATCATGGCCTTGCCTTGAGCCTCTGTGCTCCTAAGCTCTGGTTTCCTACCTCAATCTCTCTGCCTTGCTCCTCTTTATCTTTAAATGCCAACTTAAGAACTACCTCTTCAACCATTCCTACCACATCTAACCCTGCCACTGTGCAGGTTGTCCGAGATGATATGCTCAGTGAAGAGTACTTTCTCTCTCTCTATATATATATATTGAAGCACTCCGGGATGCCACCCGGCGTGGAGGGCAAAGGAAGGTGCAACAGCAGAAGAGGGGTCCCTGACTCAAAAGAGCTGCTCCAGTGAAGTGGCCACCATTATTATAGTGGAGGGAGTTTGAAACTTATGGTTTTGGTCAGGCAGACCACATTGTTAAAATAGATGGTAGGTAAGGTATGGAAGGAAATAAATCAAAGAGTCAATGCCATTTACGCAACCAAAAGGACATGCTGGAGGTGCAGAAAAAGTACCTGATTTGAAAAGGAGTGCCGAAGCACCGTACTTTATTTCACCGCTAGATCAGGTGTGCTTTTGTTAACATGGAGCATGTGCCATTAAATTAGCATCACATACAAATTGTTGTGGGGACATGGGGATGATGGAAGGAAGATGTTGCCTCGTGAATTTCATATATTGACCTGCTTTAGTCATTCTTTTAGAGGAAGATTAGTGAGAATGGTCAATGAAGAAAGTTGCAGGCCCCTTCAAGGAGTAACAGCTCATTGAGGCTGAGGAAATACTTCTTCTCCTGACCCAGGAAGGGAAGTAGTGGGTGGCTCTCAGCCTAGTGCAGGGAACAATATTTTAATCACGGATACACACAAAGTATCTCAGAAACCCTCTTTACTTCAAGTGAAATCAAGGACCATGATTTTACACTGGTAAACATTTTCCTTTCTTAGGCCTAAAAAGAAAACTACAGAATTTGGCATATATTTTACAGCACTATGTCTGAATTTTTTTCCTTAAGTTTTGTTTATCGAGTTAGACCCTGTAATGTTTTCTGATTTATTGACTATCTTGAACAACTTTCATAGGGATAACGCTTTTCACACAGGATAGCATTTCAGAGCGCTGTCCACCGGTTGAATTGGATGCTGAACAAAGAAGTCAAAGAGGTAGGTTTGCAGGTGGGATTTAAAGATAGATAAGAAGGGGCAAGGTGGAGGGATTAAGGCAGGGAGTTCCAGAGGTTAGTGGCTCAAGGCACAGCCACCAATGATGGCACAGAGGGATTGAGGGACACATAGCAGACCTATGTTAGCTTCACACTAAACAATATTAGAAGAGGGATGAAGCGTACTGCTGAGTTTAAAAAACAAATCACATCAGATTTTGTTTAAACCAAAACCTCCTACAGAAAGTCCATCAGATGCTAACTGGAAAAAAATGTATGTGTAACATGTCTTGGAATTAATATTTCCTTCTACTCTCAGTTTCAATTGAGCAGATTTGTGGAATCATTCATAATCCTTTATTCTTTTTGTTAGTTGAGCGAAGTGGGTTCATTGACTCTTCAATTAGCTACCCTTGGGATTTAGAGTATTACTATCACAAGGAATAATTTGGGTGGGTGCTCTCTGAAATAAAACAGAATGGAGTGCAAAGTATCTGCTTTCAGCCTAGATTTATCCTGTGCATTTAGGAGCAGATCACAGCAAGAGTACTGAGTGGATGCATAAAAAGCAAATGTGTAAAATATTCAGCAAATGTTCATTATTTACACTGGTTCATCTATAACAACAACCTGTGTTTATATAATGCTCTTCATGCAGGATAGTGTCTTGGAGAACTGCAGAAGGTTAGTCCACTCCAAGAACAATATCACAATCACCAACGGTTCACAAAGAGGTTATAAAGAATGCCAGCATAGAAGCAAGCTAATTGACCCAACCAGTTTGAGTGGGAGTTTAAGTTTAAGTTCAAGCTCCACATGAGTCTCCTCTGATTCCTTTCTCTCTCCCACACCTGTCATGTCCTGTAGCTCAGTGGTTAGAGCACTCGCCTCGCAAGTGAGAGACCTGGGTTCGATTCCTGGCAGGGCGAAATGGAGGGCAAGTTTCCTTACACCGCACGCCTCTGTTTACCTACCAGTATGTGATAACCCGGTTGTTAGTCAATTGGCTGATCGCATTTCCATGGGTAATAATTCCTTAAAAAGAAAAATTGGCCATTTCAATCCACAACTGTTTGTGGGACACTGCTGCAATTGGCTGCTGCATTTTGCCCACAAAATATACAGTCAATTCACTTTACAGTATATTCTGTGATATAGCATCTTATCTCAAAGATGTGATAAGGCGCTATATCAAATCCAAGGATTATTATTATTCCTTTTGACTGCAATTAGCCTATCTGATTAAAATGATTCAAGCATTCAGTAAACTCTTACACTGTTTTTAAATTAATGTGACAGGTTGGGCAATATATGATTAATTGCAGTGGGACTTTATTTTATAATGAAGTGTTATTTTCACTTATGTATTGTAAGTTATTAATTGGGATTGAAGGAGATCGATAGAGAGAGAGAATATTTTATGGCCAACATTGCCATATGATACTCTTTCAAGACCCAGGGATATCTTTGTGCTTTGAGAATAATGGAGGAGTTAGATCAATAGTAAACAACCTTTATAGTTGGACAACAAAATACATTTTCTTGATTGAATATGCCATAAGTACCATAAATGAAGAAATACTCAATCATGAAAAAACTGAAAATACATTGCTGATTGAACACAGACTTACTTTAAACTAGACATTTCTTGAGCACCCCCCTCCCACCTCACCCCACCTCCCCATGGGCTACTTCCAGCCCGTGGGTCACATTACAAGCCTCTATTGACTTTTAACACTGTCTAAGGCAAATCAAACATTGTTTGATATTGTTGTTTAAAATTGGCAAAGTTTCAGTCTTATCATCGAAAGTTGACAGCACAGAAGGAGGCCACTTGTCCTGTCATATCTACGCTGGTGCCAGCTCCCACTTTGGAGCTATTAATCTAAATTCATTTGACCTGCTCTTTCCCAGACTCTTGAATATCATTTTCTTCAAGTACTTAACCAATTCCCTTTTAAATGCCATTATGAACTCATGCTTCACCAGCCATTTATAATAAGATTCCAACAACTCTCCATACAATTTATTCCAAGCTCCCCTCTGCTTTTTCATTTACAGCATCTTTTATTGACTCACTGGTCAGTGGAAATAATCGTAGTAATTGTAAAAATAATATGTTTTACCCTTTGAAAACCATTAACAATTTTGAAAACCTTTTCAAAAAGGTTCACCTTTCACCCATTCACCTTTCTTGCTTCAGCGAAAACAGTCTCAACTTTTTAAATCTCTCTCCATAACTGTTGTGCAACCGTTGATCCCTCATGTAACTTCAGTGAATTTTTTGTTATAACCTTTTCTTGGCTGAGATGCTCTTTCTATTATAGGGTATTACAACTGGATGCAGTACTCCAACTGTAGCTTAATCAGTTCTTCCAGTTTATACACCCAATTCCTATTGGCATTTACTTAACTACCATAATGCCAAACATCAAAAAGTCACCTATGAAGCTGCCGCTTGTTCTTTATTCCTTTGTATCTCCAATGCTTTGTTTGTATTTTATTTTTCAGTAGTATTCCTATTCATTGTCATTGAAAAAATTATAAATGTTAAACAACACTGAAAGGATTTAGCTTTTCAACATAGTTGCAGTACTTATGTTATTGTATGAAAATGTTTACATTAAAAAAGAGCCGCATATAACTGTTGTTTTCAGAAAGAAACATTTGAAAAATGTGCTTTTAAAATGTGCTTTCTTTGTGCTTTTAAAATATTATTAATCCATCTTCATTTCTGATGTGGTAGGATAATAAAGAAACTCTCTGGTCATTCACCAAATAGATACAGAAACAGATACTCCAAACAGTTAGCATCTGCCCAGCTAAAACTGGGCAGATACTAACATCTGTATTAACAGTACACACATGAATTATAACAGATTTCCATCCCATGCTACAATTTCCCAATACAAATGATTTCAAACACAAATATTTGTCAATACTATTGGTCAGTAAATGAAAGCATTCAGGACTGTAGAGCCAGTATTTGAGACTTCTTGATGATGTAATAAGGCTCTATGTCAAATGCAGGTATTATTATTATTTTTCACAGCCCCAATAATTTTGTTATATTCACCTTCAAAATATTTTGCGCAAAGTTAACTGGGCCACAGAAATCAGTTCAAATCTCTTAAACCTTTATTAAAATAGGCCAGGCTAGTGCAATTCATTGGTATTTACAAACAGATAGGGTCACGAAACAAGAGTTTCGGATATGCTGCAAACAAAATGTAGACATGGGAAAAAAATATTTCTATGCCAATTCCTTCCTTGTTTTGGCCCTTTTTTCAAGAAACAAAATCAATGTTACAGTGTTTTCAAAATGGGTAGGAAGTCAATAGTTTCTTTGTATGAAAGATATTTCTGAAAAGAATGTGACCAACTATGACAATGGTAGAGAAAAAGAGGAACCAATGGTTTATCTGAAATGTGAACTACCACGTTAATATCCTTCCTCTGCAATTCAAACTTCTAAACCCTTGGAACATGCATGTTGCATCAAAAGACCATATGACCATTCACATGAATAGTGTAAAGAATTTACCATAGGAAAATGTCATGAATTGGAAAGCTAAAACTGATTTTAAAAAATGCTTGTTTAATACAATACTCAAACAATAATAATCCTTGTATTTCGTATAATGCCTCATCACTTCATCAAGACATCTCAAAACACTTCACAGGATTTTACTGTAAAGTGTAGTGATGTGACTTTGGAGCCAATTTATGCTCAGCAATTTCCCACAAACTGCCATGAAGTGAATGAATATTTTTGCTGGCCAGGACTGGGAGAAACTCCCTCCTCCTTTTGAATAGTGCCATTGGATCTTTAAAGTACACCTAAACAGGCAGATGGTATGTCGATTGGTTTAATGTCATCTGAAGGACAGCACCTTGACCAAAGCAGTGCATTTCCAGTGCTGCACTTAGCATCTATGTGAGGTCAAAAATCCAACATGAGGCTTGAATCTACAACCAACAATGTGATAATTTTCACCTTTTGTGCTGATTGAAATTGCCAGAGTTTTGATCTGAAAACGACTTCTGTTTAACTATAGTGGAACAGTTAGATGTTGAGCCTAGTGTTTGGCCATTGGCACCGTCCAAACACTTTTTACAGCTATATGCGTTTTACAGAATTTCGACCCAAGTGGACATTATTTCACCCACAAAATACACAGTCAATCCACTTTACAGTATATCCTGTGAAGGGCTTTGAGATGTCTCATTGATGTGATAAGGCGTTATATCAAATGCAAGGATAATTATTATTATTATGCCTGCATCAATGTTTTCTATCCAGAAATTAGTAACAGAACAGCCATCATACATTAAAAGCCTGCAAGTAGGTACAGTACAGCCCTGTTATAATTTGTAGTTGAAGAGAGGGCAAAAAATAAACTGTGCTACAGCAGACCAAAGAACACGGACCCAATTCCATTTGAAGGTCTTTTTTTTGCACAAAGCTAATGCTGCACGTAACACCAACACACAAGATGAGAGACTGCAGCTATTCCTTTCCTTCCCCCAGGGCAGGGACATTTTATTACCCAAGACTTATGAATTTATCTTCTGTGGCACACTGCTGCTATAAACTGCTTACCTGTATTTACAACTGTAAATCTGCATTTATTTGCATTACTAAATATCATCATTCATTTAGTTCCAATATAACGTGCAGAAGAAGTCTAATATAAAGGGTTAAAGGGTTCTTTTCACTGACCATTTGATTTATAATCCAGCACTAAGGTGCTACCTCATCATATCCAACAGCAACAACAACAAATTACATTTAATTTGCATAGTCAAGCCTGCATGTAATGAATGCATGAATGAGGGGTCTCAGTGGCCCGGTGGGTGGTGGGGGGAAGACAGTGGCGGAGGCGGGTAATGTTGTTGTGGTGGTGGAAGGTGGAATGAGTCAATGGGTCATAGCATGGATGTGGGGTTTGAAGGACAGCTGAGGGCCAAACAGGAAAACAAAATTTCTGTACTGGCTCTGTGAGGTAGAGAGTGCATCCTTGAACACTGATGCTGTCAGAGTCTGAGATGAGGAGGCGCTGATGCAAGCCAAGCAGGAGGGCTTCCATTTTCTCGACATTTTGTCGAGAAAGTTAGCTCTTATCCAGAAATTGATGTCTGATAGACAGTCCATCAGGACAGTGGTGGTCCTGGAGTCGAGGGTGGAGGCAGAAAGATAGTTTGGGTGACATCTGTATATATGTGGAAATTAACCCAGTGCCTGCGGATAACATCACCGAGAGGGAGCATGTAAATACTAAAGAAGAGAGGGCCAAGGACAGAGCCTTGAGGAACATGGCACGTGACCGTACGAGGACAGGAGGAGAAGCCATTGGTGGAAACAAAGTGCAGATGATGAGAAACAACAATGATTACATTTGTATCGCGCCTTTCACGTCAGGAGGATGTCCCAAGGCACTGGACAGTGTACAGCATTTCAGACCCGAGCTGGGGTCAGGGAGAGAGAAGGGAGGGGAGGGGAAGGAGGGTAACTGATGGCATGGTTCAAAGAGGAGGGTTGTGAGGCAGGACTTGAAGGAGGCTGAGGAGGGGGTGAGGGGGAGTGATTGGGGAATGGAATTCCAGATGTTGGAGGCAGAGTGGCTGAAGGCTCTCCCACCAATGGTGGGACGGGTGGGTCGGGGGAAGTGGAGCAGGCCGGAGCCAGCTGAGCGGAGGGAGTGGGCGGATTGGTAGGGGGTTAGGAGGTCACAGAGGTAGGGTGGGGCGAGGCCATGGAGGGCTTTGTAAGTGAGGACCAGGATCTTAGACTGGATCCTCTGAAGGATTGGGAGCCAATGGAGTCAGGCAAGAATGGGGGAGATGGGGTCGCGGAGTTTAGTGTGGCTGCAGAATTCTGGATTATCTGCAGCCTGTGAAGGGAGGAGTTGGGAAGGACGACAAGCAAGGTGTTTGCACAGTCCAGTCTGGAGTTGATGAAGGCATGAACAAGAATTTCAGCGCCCTAGGTGTGAGGTAGTGGAGGAGTCAGGTGATGTTACAGAGGTGAGGGAAGGCAGAGCGGGTCATAGCTTGGATGTGGGGAAGAAAAGTCAGTTCAGGGTCAAACAAGACACCTTGTTCGACTCATGGAGAAAGGTAAGATTGAAACCAGTCAAGGACACAACAACAAGAAGTTGCATTTACATAGCACCCTTCACACAGAGCAATGACAACAGCAACAACAACAACAAAATTACATTTATAGAATGCCTTTAACATCGGGAGGACGTTCCCAAGGCGTTGGACAGTTAGGGATCAGGATCCGAGCATGGGGGAGTGGTGGGGTAGGGGTGAGGGAAGGCAGAGAGGTGGGAGGGTGACCGAAGGCATGATCTTGAGGGTCTTGAGACCGGTCTTGAGGGAGACAAGAGAGGAAGCGAGGTGAAGGGACTGTGGGATGGAATGTCAGAGTTCGGGGGCAGAGAGGCTGAAAGCTCGGTCACCAATGGTAGGGTGGGTCAGGTGGGAGACATGGAGCCCGCTGGAGTCGGGCGAGGGTGGGAGTGATGGGGTCACGGAGCCTGGTGCACGAGAGTACATGAGCTGCAGAGTTTTGGTTGATCTGCAGCTTGCGAAGGGAAGTGTTGGGAAGGCCGATGAGGAGGGAATTTCCATAATCGAGCCTTGATGTGACGAATGCATGAGTAAGGGTTTCGGCAGCCTGAGGGGTGAGGCAGTGGCGGAGTCTGGCAATGTTGCGGAGGTGGTGGTAGGCAGTGCCAGTCATGGGGTGCGGATGTGGGGGAGAAAGGACAGTTCAGAGTCAAACAAGACACCCAGGTTCCTGACTGGCTGAGTGAGGTAATAATATTCCTTGCATTTGATATAATGCCTCATCACATCTTCGAGACATCTCAAAGCGTTTCACAGAACAGACTGTAAAATGAATTGACTGTATATTTTGTGGCAAAAGGCGGCAGCCCATTGCACACAGCAGTGTCCCACAGACAGTCGTGGATTGAAGTGACCAACTTGTTGGCAATGGCGGTGTCTGACACCGAGCCAGGGTGAAACGGGAGGTAACCGTAAGCACGATCAAAAAGGAAGGTTCCCACCCTTACACAAAAGCGAGAGATACTTACGTCAATGCCACCAGACAGATTTACTTCTCCTTTTGCTTCAATAAAAGGCATTTTGGTCCAACTGGAAGGGATTTTCATAGCATAATACCTGCTTCGATCACAGCAGAGATGACAACTTTATTCATTCAATCTCTACTGTGTTTGTGTTTCCTTCAGCTCTCCAGTTCACAATTGTCTGGTAAGTAAGTCATGGAAAATTGACTCTGTATAATGTGTATGAATATGCAATCCGCAGGAGCTCACTGAGCGTTCATGAATACAACTTTAGCATTAAGATCAGATTAACTATGGTACAATGAACATAGATGAAGATAAGTTTGAAAATGTTATCAGTTTTTTATTGGAACAGAGAAGGTTATGAAGATATCTAATAATAATAATAATCCTTGCATTTGATATAGCGCCTCATCACATCTTCGAGACGTCTCAAAGCGCTTCACAGAATATACTGTAAAGTGAAATGATTGTATATTTTGTGGTGAAACACGGCAGCCAATTGCACAGAGCAGTGTCCCACAAACAGTCATGGATTGAAGTGACCAATTTTATTATTATTATTTTTTTATAATGAAGATCTTCTAAGTTCTGAAAAGGTTTTGAGAGGACAAAGAGTGGAGGCTGATAATTGCTGATGGGTATCCTCTCAGCAGGATTGTTTCTGGAAACAAAGGGGAGGTTAGAATAAGCATTTTTATGCAGAAGGTACAAAGAATGGAATGTTCTGCACAAGTGCTATTGGAACTAAGATCAAAATGACATTTGAAAGAAAATTGGATAAATATTTTAAGAGGAATAACATAGAAGAGTTCAGAGAAATTGCGGGGAAGTAGGGCAGATATTTATCAGTCCGGAATTCGCTGAGTGGAGGAAATGACCATGGTCCTAGGGTTCGTAGGAGATAACATAGGTACGGTAGCCACATAGGTACGGTAGTAGCATTTTGAAGTTAAGATGAGGATTTTGAATTTGACTCACTGAGGAATCGGGAACCAGTGTTGCTGAGCAAGGTTGGGGCTGATGAGCTTGTGGAATCTGATGTGGGAGAGGACACAGGCTGCAGAGTTCTGGATGGTCTGCTGCTCGTGTAGAGAGTTGCTAGGGGTGTGGGGGTGGGTGTTGGAAAACAGTGCATTGAAATAGTTGAGGTTGAGCCTGCGTGTGATGAAAGTATGGATGAGGGTTTCGGCAGCACAAAGGGAGAGCTAGTGGTGGAAGAGGGCTATATTGCAGAGTTGGGGGAAAGCCAAACAAGTTGAAAGCCCAAATGTAGAGTTTGATAGATATTTTGTGGTGGGTATAGAAGCTCAGAAATAGGGAATGGATCTCAATTCTTTCTTTCATTGCTATTTTGCCATTAATCATGGGAAAACAATTAGAAGTTGAGTTCTAATTAGGGTAATGTACTTGGATAAAATTTCGCATGATGACTTTAGTGCTGTAGGACGGTTAATTGATGTATGACTGCCAATGGGATGTGCATCAGTACAAGTTTATTCTCTCCTTTATAACTACCTGGAGCTTGGTTATTGCATTTAGCAATAAAACAACAATTTAAATTTTTTTTAGTCCCTTTCACACACAGAAGATGCCTCAAAGCACTTCACAGAACTGTCTGGAAGCCCAAGGTGTGAGTGGGGGGAGCCTGAGCTGGGGCGAGGAGAACTGAGGGAGGGTGTGGGGGTGTAGGGAAAGGTGATGAAAAGCACAGTTGCATGGAAAGATTTTAAGTCACAGATGGGGAGGGAGGGAGAGACGGTTTCTAGGATGGAGTACAAAGAGTAGTACCTGAAAGCTTGCCTACCGATGATGGGGGGGTGGTCAGGTGGGGACATGAAGCATGCCGGGGATCGCTGAGCAGAAGGAGACGCTGGATCATTAAGAATGCAGGAAGGAGGTCACATATTGTTTTATGTATCATGTGGTACTCATTACAAATCACACCTATATAGAAATTTTCAGGACCAGAAGAGACCATTTCATTCCACTTGACCAGTTCAAAATTTAAAAGTGGAGTCCTGTAGCTCAGTGGTTAAAGTACTTGCCTCGCAAGCGAGGACGAAATGTTGGGCAGGTTTTCTTACTCCACATGCCTCTGTTTACCTAGCATTAAGTAGGAACCCAGTAATTAGTCGATTGGCGGATTTCTTTTCCGGGGGTAATAATTGATTCAAAATAAATAAAAATAATTTGGTCACTTAATCCACGACTGTTTGTGAGAAATAACAGTGCGCAATTGGCTGCCGCATTTCGCCCATAAAATAAACAGTCAATTCACTTTATAGTATATTCTGTGAAGCGCTTTGAGACGTCTTGAAGACTTGATAAGGCGCTATATCCAATGCAAGGATTATTATTATTAAAATATACATAAATAACCCCATATCACTCAATGTGTCTTACCTCTCAAATAATTTCTTCAACAATTAGTTATCTAATTCCCTTTAGAATTGTTCAGTACAATCTGTCCCCACTGCCTCCAAACATAGTCTATTTCACATACCGTACACACCAGTAGCTGTGTAAAGTAACCAAAACTAAACTTAATCGTCCCTCTTTTGAGGCTTGAGTCCCTGTGCCCTTTGTTATATTTTAATAGTGTCAATCCATTATTGTATTCATTATTATAACAATCCTTGAGTTTGATGCCTGTCGTTGAAACGTCTCAAAGCACTTCACAGGACATAAAGTGTAGTGACTGTGTATTTGTAGGCGAATGTGGTCACTTCATTCTAGTAGACAAATTGCTCAGTGTTTGCCCAGTGCTTTTTAATAAAAATATTACAGTTTGGAACAAAGATTTTTCATAGAAATTGAAATTTCTTCTCGCAGCACTGAGTCATGCTCCGTCACTGTCAATCGCTCAAGGACGCTACCCTGCATGAGGGGTGCTGTTGTTGTTGTTAAACACTGGTGAGAGTTAGCAGGTACATTGTGGTAATGTTACAAATGCTCCAACTTGTTCTGCCCAATTAAACTTTATCCCATTTTTCAGATTATATATCAATTGACAAATCAGCGCCAAAGCATGTGAAATTCAACTCCAGAAACTTGTACAATGTTTTACATTGGCAGAAAGGAAGCCTGGCCGATAACAGGACAACTTACAACGTACAATACAAAGTGTATGTCGCTTGCCTGGAATTTTTATCCATTCCTATAAAATCTGAAACTGCCTAAGATTCATAATTGAGCCATGTCATATTTCTCTTTGTATCTCATGAACTATAAATAACCAAATCAAATTAATTCATTGCAGATTTGGAGACCGTAAATGGAAGAATAAAACTGAGTGCTGTGGAATTAATCGTACACTCTGTGACCTAACCCGAGACACACTAATGTTCACAGAGGCACACTTTGCACGAGTCCAGGCTCTTACCGGGGATACTCGCTCAGGCTGGGTCTTGAGTAAAAGCTTTATTCCCCTGTGGGATAGTAAGTAATTGTGTGCTAACAGTTTCTTTTTCCTTTGTTTTGCTTTTCATCACTTCAAAGACTTAAAATGGGATAAGTCACTCTTCGGGGAGACCTCCAGAGGGAGCCATAGTGTTAAAAAAAGAGGAACTGGTAAACGAACCCTTGCCATTTTTTTCAGTCAACCAGTTGTTTTATGCATGCAGAAATATTTCCATGATAATAATAATAATAATAATGCTTGCATTTGATTTAGCGCCTTATCATATCGTTGAGATGTCTCAAAGCGCTTCACCAAATATACTGTAAAGTGAATTGACTGTATATTTTGTGGGAGAAACACAGCAGCCAATTGCGCAAAACAGTGTCCCACAAACAGTTGTGGATTGAGTGACCAAATTATTATTTTTTTAATTTGAAGAGCTTATTACCCCCGGATAAACGATCCGCCAATCGACTAACAACCAGGTTCCTACTTACTGCTAGGTAAATATCTATCTAGTTCCCCTCTTGAAAAGGAATATGGATTATGCCTCAACCGTCATACCTGGCAGGACATTCCACATCCAAACAAATCTCTGTGTAAAAAAACTCTTTAATTTCCCCCACCTTTATTAATTAAATCGATGTCTTCTTGTCACTGACTCATCGACCAGTAGAGGGAGCTACAGCAGAAATAATTTCTCCACATCCACTCTAGGTATACCTCTCTGGTTTTAGCTGGATAAACTGCAGCAATACCCCAACACACACTCTGGGGTCCCCAAGCTTGGGTCTCACTAAACTGCACCTAATGCTCTTTGGAATTAGGTAAACAGATGCAGCCTTCCGGGGAGATGGTTTGCATTCCATTCCAGACACAGGGGTATTTCCATGTTTTGGTGGCATACATATGTGGAACTCTCAATTTGGCTTGGATACTCGTGAGTATGGTGATGAGTTTCTGTATGTGTCAGACATCATGCTGAGGACCAAAATACATAGGAACAAACCACAGACAACCTGCAATCTGTCTGCAAAAGACAAGTTAATTAGACTAACTGGATTAATAGGAAAAGTTCTGTTTGCCCCCATACCACTTACTCTGCTCAGCACTTACGGATCAGTTCAGGGCTCCATGAAAGAGACTAGTGGGTTATCTTAAAAGCTTGGTGGGCAATAGTTGAGTACTTACCATTCATAGCACTTTTCCATAGATTTGCTTTTTCTTGCATTACTTGTGACTTCATTATAAGTGCCTGAAGAATTCAATTGCAATTAATCACCAGGAAATTGTGTAGCTACTAAACATTTCACAGTAATATGTATTAGTGTCTATTTGCCCATAAATGTAAAGAAAGTATGATTGCAATATGCCAGGATAGAATAGGCCCAATGTAAAATGCACTGTTTGCTTGTACAAAATGTTGCTGTTGAGATGTACTTTATTGTAAACCACTTAGGGATATTTGAGGCTCTGACTCGCATAGTCGCATGCAATACCAGGTTCCTTTTTGTTATTTCAGCGGTTGTGAGTCCTCCAAGGATTAACCTCATCCCAAAGGCCAGATCCATACTTGTGAAGCTGTCAGCCCCATGTACGCCTTTCACAAGAAAAAATGGCTCCAGGATTACACTGAGGAAGATATATAATGACATTGAATATCAAGTGCAAATTACAGACAATAAACATGGCAATGTAAGATTTACACTGCAAACATTAAATAAGTGCTGAATGAATGATTTTAGTGGTGGTGCTTGCTGCTGATGTATTAACAACCTATGGAGTGGTAGCCTGTGGAATCATGCTCATAATTGCCTACATTTCCCAATCTCACATGGGATATCTGGGAGAGACCACAAGGACCACAGAGGGCAATTCATACGAACGTGAATGCCTTCACTCAATATTCACAACAAGAGTCAGGGATTCTGGAGGGTGCCCCCCCCACCCCTCCTGACCCCATCTCCCAGCTCGGGTCCAAAAACCCCTGACTCCCTGGGATGTCTTTCCGATGTGAAGGGTGCTATACAAGTGTAATTTGTTATTGTTGCACCATTCCACCATCCAATATCTCTGCGTAATATTAGCGCCTGAACTGAGCCACAAAAAGAGAGAAGAAATAAAAGTAAAGGCAAAGAAGAAATTAGAGTAATTTAAGAGTGTTGAATCTGACTAGCTTTTTCACTTGTTATAAGTTATTTCAACAAGTTCCTTATTTCCCATAGGGACTTCTTGATGTACGCAGAGTCACCACCAGAATGCTGGAGATACAGAAGCTGAATCCTAGAAAAATGTACTGTGTGCAAGCTCAAATGCATGTCCTTTTCCACAGTAAAAGTAGTGGATATGGTGTGAAAAAATGCATAGGGACATTAGATGGTAAGATATTCCCAGCCCTGGATGGATTAAACATCGAGGTCTAATTTGAATAATGTTATGACTTCTTAGTAAGATTCCTAAACAACTTTATTATTAATACTAATAATCATTATTATCCTTATTTATGGAGTACTGTAGCTCAGAGGTTAGAGCACTCGCTTTGCAAGTGAGAGACCTGGGTTCAATTCCCGGCAGGGTGAAACCTTGGGCAAGTTTCCTTCCTCCACATGGCTGATAATAATCCCTCAAGAAAAAAAACAATAATAAATTGATCACTTCAATCCACGACTGTTTGTGGGACACTGCTGTGTGTGATTGGCTGCTGCATTTCGCCCACAAATATACAGTCAATTCACTTTATAGTCTATTCTGTGAAGCGCTTTGAGACGTCTAGAAGACGTGAAAAGCGCTATATCAAATGCAAGGACTATTATTATATTATATTTGATGTAGCACTTTTCACATCAGGAGGATGTCTCAAAGTGCTTCACAGGCTATACTGTAAAGTGTAGCGACTATGTAATTTATAGTAGAATGCGGCAGACAATTTGTGCACAATAAAGTTTCACAAAGAGTCAGGCCAACAAACAACTTTGAAAAATCTCCTACATGTGGGAATCTTCACAGCATTTATAGAGTTAATAACACTGTGAGGTGTACTGGAGCCTTACAAGTGGCAGCATCTTCACTTTTGTCCTCTGTCAGGAGACTGAATAAATTGGAGAATCCATGATGGTGCAATTTAAACTTGGTGACCTGGAAGAAGTGAGATCAATAGGCTTTTCTTATTCCATATCTTCTGTGTCTACAAACATTCAGAAGCAATTGAGATGTTCAAAAGGTGATAGATAAATTCTGAGGAAGAATATTCAGAGATTATGGAGAAAGGCAGGAAATGGGATTAAATATCTGACATGATCTAATGAAATGGTGGAAAAGCCTCTAAAGGCTGACAGCCTCCTCCCATTCATCAGATGCTTAATATTAACTGTATTAACTATTTCTGTTCACAGAGTTGTGATCTGAAGATGCCCCAGAAAAGCATCACAGAAGCAGATTTTCTGAATGGAAACATAGGAATTTTCTCTACAAAAGGGGCCTATTTGGCCATTGTGTCGAGATCACAGACACTTTAACCAACTTTGGGATCAAGTCAGCAGCAAAGTAAGCCAACAATTTCACAAATCCTCAGTGGGCACCAACTAAGAACAGATGCACAGATACAGAAATATATAAGTCGTTTTTGGTGCTTCAAAACTAATGCCAGCATAAGGTATCACAGTACTCGGGCCCCACACACATACCTAATAAGTGGTATCTTCCTTTTGTTATCCCAGCGCCCGCAATTTTAAAACAGGCAATTTTTATATTATAAATTGTTGGCCCTAGCTCAATCTTTAATTTTTTTTTGTTGTTTAGTATTTTTTGTTCAACACACTGTACTTTTCTCAACACATCAAAACAAAAATCACTAGGTTCTGAATGGAAAAAGTCCACTTACCAGGAGATTTGCACTGGTTGGTGGTGATAGTTTATGCTGCCCTTAGTTTTGAAATGCCACGAATGTTACTCTCTCACTCATTTTCAAATCCCTTCATGCCCTCGCATCTCCCTAACTATCCAATTTGCTTACCCCGCACTCCACCAACCACTGCCACTGCTCGGCTGGTTCCAGCCTCCTGTTCATCCCTTGCCCCCGCCGCTCCACCATCGGCCGTGCCTACAGCCGCTTCACTCTGAAACTCTGGAACTCTCTCCCTCAATCTCTCCGGCTTGCCCTCTCCCTTCCCACTTTCAAATCCTGCATAAAGACCTTCCTTTTTGAGCTTGGTTACAGTCACCTCCCCACTACCTCTCCCCCTGGCTCGGAGTCAGACTCTGCCACTGTCAAGCGCTCCGGGACTCTACCCCGCATGAAGGGAGCTATGTAAATGCAAGTCGTTTTTGTACCCTATTGTATATTATATTGCATTATATGCGTCTGAATTCCTATTTTTTCCAGCGATAAAGTTTATTTTCCACAATATGGTCAGAGAATACATTAATATATTGACTATGTGCTACAAACGTACTGTATAAAGGTTTACTTTTTGGATCAAGAGCAATTATTCATTTAAACATATTAAATGTAAGAATATTGTAATAAAATACAATAAAATAATACTTGCACATTACTTCCTCCAATGTATTATTTAAAAAGGAAATTATTAAATATTTTTCATGGGGTACAATAATCCACAAAACAATTGTGAAACATCAAGCACTTTGGGATCAAAGTGACATCCACTTGACCAGTGCAAGTTTTAAAAATGGATCTAATGACAATAAAGAAAAATAAGATGCTTCCTTTGCAGCATTATCAATTATTGCAGTTTCTGGCTTCACCCTCTGCTAAAATGATCAATAGAGTGATAAAACTCCTACATAATCAATTCATTTATCTTTCACATTCAGTCTGCCTCCAGCTCTATCTCTTGGGCTGTTGAATGCTCTAATATTGCACACAGTCTTTACAGTACAAGTGCATTTAATCTAAAGACCATTCAATCAAGAAAGGTTTTGAGTCTTCCAATTATAAACTGTTAGTTCTGGATCATTACACAGTGTGAAAGACCATTGTAGTTTGTTATTCTGCAATATGCCAGTGTTGAAGATCATACAGGAAAAAAATATTTTCTAAGACATTTTAATGTAATATATCATTTATTTAATTAAAAAAAGATATGAAAAGGTTACCACATATAAACTTCATATTTCATTTGTTCTGCAAACTTTCTAATTCAAATACATTTATACGTTTTTGAAAGAATTGAAAGAATTGCACTTCCGCAGAATATCTGGCTTGAAGCTTTTATGCTTGGAATTGGATCAATTCCTGTTTTGTTAGTTCAAATAGCAATACATGTGATCAAACGTAAATGGTAACATATTAAAAGGAGTAGAAGAGCAGAGAGACCTATAGGGGCACAGGCGTAAAGATTTGATTCACTTTAAGTTATATCTCTGTTCAGCTGAGTTGAGTTTCAAAACCTGATCATGCTCCCAGTACCCCTTCTCATCCTGTCTGCTGCTAAAACTGTAAAGTCAATTCCTCTTGTACTACAAAATACAGTTACTATGCTTTACAATAAAATCCTGTGAGGTTCTTTGAAAATGTGATAAAGTGCAATATCAAATTCATGATTTGATATTGCACTTATTACTTCATATTTAAATTATTATTTAATATTTAAATTTCAGGTGCTAAGGGCTACAGGGATGAAAATTGCATTCTGTGATATGCTACTTAACACATGCAATGAATTTATAATAGATAAAACATAATGAATGGATTGACTTGGGTCACGATGGGCCAAATGGCCTCCTTCCATGCTTTTTGATTCTATGATTCTAGGCGAAGTGGGACAGTTTGCACACAGCATTGTCCCACAATCAGCCAGGAAGTGAATGACCAACTTTATTTACGGAGATTGTTGGGCAAAGCGTTCAGATTTTGTGATCTTTAACGTCCAACTTAACAAGCAAATGGGTCCTTGATTTAATGTCTCATTCAAAGGACGGCACCTCTGACAATGCAGGACACCTCCAGCAGTGTATTGGAGTATCAGCCTAGACTGTGAGTTCAAAGTCACAACGTGGGGCTTCAAACCACAACAATCCGACTCAGAGTGCCACCAGCTGAGTCAAGCTAACACCAAACCTGTGCTCCCAGCAAGGAATGTTTGGAGTTTTAGATGTTCTTCCCAGGGCATCTGCAGGTCCAACAGCAGCAGGATTGCTTTATGGGGAATTTCTTTTCATTTCGGATTGTCAGTCTCTAATGATTCGTGGAAGAGGCTAAAAAACTATTTTTGAACCTGAGTAACCGTAAAGAAAATCACTAGGATTCTGAGACAGATTGAATATTAAAGTCCGTGTGTGACAATCTACTTAGAATTCGTGTGTGATGAACATTTTGTCTTAAAATTTAAAATTGTGCAGAATTGATGGAAAATTCTTAAATTTGGCCTTAATTCGGAAGTCAGTTCTTTTTAAGAAATGAGAAAAAAGAGTTTGCAAATGTAGAATTTTCCACAATTCTCTGTGCTCTTAAATTTGTAGGGTAACAGGCTAACATGAGGTGGAATTTCATCCTAACCTCCATTAGCAGAACTTAACCTTGCTCAATTATACCATTATAGTTGAGCATATTGGGTTCTGCTGAAATATACCATTACCTTAGTGCCACAGCTGTACAGGAGTACAATCATGGCCTGAATCATCTTTGATGTTAGTGTTGGAAAAGGGCAATACCCAGCCAAGGTCTCACAAATCAGCATGACAGGCAGGGGTTTCAATGTAGAAAGTGCAGTTTGGATGACAAGGGGCTTTATCTGGTGGCAAAACACCAATAACACTACCACTTTACACTAAAGCACTCAATGACCTCACAGCCTCTGCTCAGATCACAAGGATCTCAGTAATGTTCCGATGGCAACAGGGATATCAGAGTTAGACTTCTCCAATCTTTACAAATTGGTACAAGGCCCCTGGTCCACTTCTGCATATTGTCCTCCACAAAGCAGAAGTTTTGTTTTGATCTCCTTTGCAAAGCTGGTACACCAAGGTCACATTTTTCACTGGAAAGGGGGAAGAGTTCTTTTTCTACAGAGGCCTCTAATACCATCCTCCATCTTTATCAAAATCAAACAAAACAAAGAATTGTTATGCTTACGCTTTCCATAAACCTTTTGTTTCCTAACTTGAGATCTTTTGAATATGTAGAACAACAGATTGGCGAATGAAAGTTTTTTCTATTCTAGGAAACTTGTTCCTCATCAATGCATATTTCTGGTGAGTGAGCAGCAGACATGTGAAAGCTGGTAATATGTTGACCAGAAGTAGGTTGTAGCACCATTGTGTGGTGCTTCCTACTGTTGGTTAAAATAACAATATAAAGGAAGTATGAAAGACATTTTGGGAACTTATGATAAAATCATTTGGGGTGGAGAAGGTTGTGTTTTGTTTTATATTGAACTTAAAAGCATAGTACATGCTCAGTCATGTGAAGATGGCAGTACAACAGGAGTACACACTTGTGTGGTTCTTATTAACACTGGTTCACTTTAACAATGGTCGTAAGTAACCTTTTTTATTCAAAGAAACAGCTGAAGGGTTAGTTTTTTTCCACCTGTCTTGAATCTCTTGTATTTATCTACTAAACGTCTGACAAAATCTGTTTACATTTCTCCAAACGGAGTTGCTCTTTACAATCTTCCTAGATTTAATTCTGTTTCTCTCTTTGCTTCCTTTTTTGAGGTTTCCGCTGAATGGCTTGCATTTTGTATTTAATCTCAAAGTCGGAGGACAAATCGAAATTGATCTTTTTACAATGTTTCAGAAATAGGAAATTCCCAAATTGTCTAATTTATCTCTCAAAAGTCCAAACATGTGCTCAATGGGAACCCCGCAAAGGAGACTGATAACAGCACCGTATATAATGTGCACCTACATATTTTGAAACATTTCAATATTGAAATTTGCAGCAAAGGAAAATTGTTCCTATGTTATTAATAATAAAGAATATCAAGAATGTTGATTTCTAGAGATTTGATGATGAGTTGTGGTTCAAACCAGCTGAATGTGGGGCATTCAGACAACTTCACGTAAAATAATTTGATTTCCTATTTCTGAAACATCATATCATTTGATGTAATTCAGTGTTGGAAGAATTACATCACTGAGAATTTACTCGTGACTGAATGTTACTAGAAAAAAGAACTCTCAGTCACACTCAAGAGCAATGCAAATTATCTTCTGATTTTCACCTTTTTGCTTTAAAAATCCTTAGAGGGAGAGTCTTGATTAAACTGTTTTTGGAATCAGAGAGCAATGGGAAGCAGAGTAATTCTATGCGTTGTTTTATTTGTTAATTTCCATGTAAGGTCATTGGCGCGCACACCAATTGTCCGTAGCCCCTAAAAGCCTCTCCCTCCCAACATGCCCCAGTTCTGTTGAAGGGCCGTGGACCTGAAACATTGACTCATTTTCCCCATCTCTATAGATCTGAGTGTTCCCAGCGACTTTGTTTTTGTTTCAGATTTCCAAAATCTGCAGCATTTTGCGTTTTGGCCTCTAATTGTAACTGCTTCTTTCCTATGTTGCTAATAGCATTATTTTCAGATTTATATTAGCTTTATATTCAACGGAGTGAAAGGAAATGGCACATCTGCCAATTATGTGAATATCTCTGTTTTTCAATTTAATTCTTAATCATATTGAATGTGATCATTGGTGTTGCTGTGTTAGTGATTTAATGAAAGACAGCAGAAAATTGTATATCTAGAATTCTATCTCTTGTTCTCGGTGTAAAATAAAACTGTAAATATTCTCTTTCTATTTTAAAAGAACCACAGGTTGTCAAATTCATCTCCCAAAACTTCCATTCTGTTCTACACTGGAAACCACCAATCAAGACCGAGAACAGTACAAAGTACTTTGTGGAATATCTAAGGTGTGTGTTTCATGAAAGCAGTCTTCAAATTTTACACCAAAATATAATAAACTAAAGCTGAGTTTAATACATCACTTTTAAGAATAATGTGGAGTATGCACATTATAACAGATATTGGCTAATTTATTGCAGATATGAATTGAAATGGAGGAAGAAAGCAGAATGTTGGGGCATTAATAATACTTTCTGTGATCTCACACAAGAGACTTTACCCATTGATGAATGTTACAAGGCAAGAGTGAAAGTGGACAATGGAGAATGGACATATAGTATACAATTTTGTCCAAGTATTCACAGTATGTATTTTGCTTATTAAGCAGGGTATAAATAACGTTTATGTTTCTTCGTCCTCCTCTGCCACCTTGGACATCGTCAATCACTCTATCCTCCTCCATCGCCTCTCCGCTCAGCTCAATATTCATGGTTTTTCTTTCAAATCTCGTTCAAATCTTACCTTTCCCATTGTCTGCACGAACGGCTTCTCCTCCATTCCCTGCACTGTCTCGTGCGGCATTTCTCAGGGCTCTGTCCTTGGCCCTCTCCTCTTAAATATCCATATGCTGCTTCTTGGTGACATCATCCACAGACATGGGGTCAACATCCACATGTATGCAGATGACACCCAACTCTATCTTTCTGCCTCCACCCTCAACTCCATGGATTATCTATAAGACACCAAGTCCTGGATGAGAGCTAACTTTCTCCAGTTGAATGTCAACCAAGGACCTCCTGTTTAGCTTCCGTCAGTGCCTCTACACATCAGGCACTAACACCATCACCATCACCAAGTGCACTCCACCTCACCAAGCCAGTCCAGAAGCTTGGTGTCTGGTTTGACCCTCAACTGTCCTTCACACCCCACATCCGTGCCATGACCCGCTCTGCCTTCCCCCATCTCTGCAACGTTGCCCGGCTCCACCACTGCCTCTCCCTTAAGCCGCCAAAACCCTCATCCACTCATTCATCACATCCAGACTCGACAACGGTAACTCCCTGCTTGTCGGTCTTCCCCACTCTTCCCTCTCCAAGCTGCATATCACTCAGAACTCTGCAGCTCGTGTCCTCTCCCACACCAGGCTCCATGACGCTATCACCCCCATCATCACCCATCGCCACTGGCTCACCATCCCTCAAAGGATAGAGTTCAAAATGCTTCTTCTTATTTTCAAAGCTCTCCACGCCCTTGCTCCAACCTCCCTCCTACCTCTGGGACCTGTTAACTCCATGCAGACCTGTCAGCTCCCTCTGCTCAGCAGGCCTGTTCCATCTCCCCTGCTGGCCACCCACAATTGGCTGCCTGGCCTTCAGCCTTTCTGTCCCCATCCTTTGGAACTCCATTCCACAGTCCCTTTGGCTCACCCTTCTCCCTTGTCTCATTCAAGGCAATTCTCTCTTCTTTGACCATGCTTTTGGTCACCCTCCTCCCCTAAGCTCCCTGCGTTCCAGCCCTCTTGATCCCAACCTCCAGCTCGGGTCCAAATCCCTGACTGTCCAGTGCCTTGAATTAATCATCCCTTAAAAGACATAATAATTTAGTCACTCAATCTATGCTTGTCTGAGGGGCACTGCTGTGTTCAATAGGCTGCTGCATTTTGCCCACAAAATATATAGTCAATTCACTTTACAATATATTCTGTGAAGTGCTTTGTGACATCTCGAATACGTGATAAGGAGCTATATCAAACACAAGGATTATTATTATTATCACAGTGAGATGAACAGCCTATTAATCTGAATCTTTTGGGGATGAACTGGATAGGTATCTGGGGAAGACAGGTTTGCAGGGTTATGGGGAGAAAGCTGGTGATTGGGGTTAGTGAAAGTGACTTGCTCTGTCAAAGAGCCGGCACAGACTCAATGGGCCGAATGGCCTCCTTCTGTGCCGTAACATTCTATAAATCTATGAATCTATGAATCTATGAATTTGGATTAAGCAGAGATATAAGGCAAAATAAATGTAAGAAGTTTTTCACTTTTCTTTGAAATAGTATAGGACAGGGTGTTGTTCCTAAATTTCCTACTGAATCACAAAACAGGCTCAGTTGGTAGCATCCTCATCTCTGAGTCATAAGGTTCAAGTCACATGTTGGGATTTTGAGCTCATTGTCTAGGTTGACACTGTAATGAAATGCTGTGGCACCAATGCATTCCAGTAAATTCCTTGTTCTAATGAATTGAATGTGATGTTAAAAGGTTATTGTTGCAAGCTGGTATTCACTGTCATTGTTTCAAAGCACAAACCAATTTTTGACAAGATTGTTTTCTTTTTATGCAGCTATCATTTCACCTCCAGAGATAAAATTGACCCCCCGTGAAGAATCAATCCTGGTCAGAGTCAATCATGGACTAATGATTCCACACAGAACTTTCAAAGGGAAAAATAGGAGCAGGATATTAGATTACAAAGAACATCCTGGTGTTCAATATACAATAACAGTATCAATCAAAGCACATGACCAAGTAAGAATCATTCTCTTTTCCCTTATTCCCTGTTCATCAAATTACAACTTGTCCAATACCTGCTTCCTCTTACTGCTCTATTGCTTGCTCACCACTTGCTTCATTCCACCATTGGTGACTAATAATAATAATAATGTGTTCAGTCATCCACTGTCACTGCCACTGTCATCTGAAACTTCCTTCCAATACCGTTTCGTTTGGCTGGCTCGCTCCCTTTTTTGAAAATCATTTCTAAAAAAACAAGGCTTTCAACAGTGTCTTTGGTCACATCAACCTTAAATCTTTCATTTCCCTGCTCAGTTTTCACCACTACATTAAACTCTCTAGAACACTAACACAAAGGACACTGTACAGTTCCCGTTCCTCTTATACAGAATGCCTGTCCAGATATGAATTCTTCTTGTCACACTTAGATTCTTTTGGAGGTGTGGACAACTTACACAACCAAAAATAAAACATTTGAGATCCAAAGTCTAAGCCCTGGAATAACCTACTGCTTGTCTGTTCAAACAAAGATTGAAGACAACATCAGTGCCCCTAGTATGCAGCAATGTATAACACTGGCAGGTAAGGAACATGTCTCACTGCATCAATAATGAAACTGATAGTGTTTAACATGTATTAAACTCATTTTATTGTTTTTATTCCACAGAGCGACACAGTGAAGCAATCTTATTGGTAATGTTGTGCTTGAGCATTGGAATTGTATTGATATTTATTCTCCCCCTCAGTTTATACTCTTTATATGAGAACATATATCACCCTCAGGCACATCTGCCTTCAGTGCTATCAGGCTGGAATTCAACAGAGAAAAATGATGTGTTTCCACCTCAATGCATTGCACAAACAAATACTGATGAGTGGGAATACATAACTGACCTCAAAGTATGTTCCAGTACGTTTTTGTTCCAAAGCAGATATGTACCGCAAATGCATTGCAAAAAATATATTAATATTGAATCCTGCCATCAAATCACTGCTCTGGAACCTTGTCACAACTCTGTTCCCTTGGATCCAATGGTTTTCCAAGAATACCTTGAACAACCTCAGTTTGTTTGCCCTAATTATGCTCAGATGATGATAGATCCCATCCCTCTGTTATACTCAGATCAGCATGAGGACATTCAGAAATTAGAGTCAGTGCCTATAGAATATAGCCAATGTCATGCTGATTATCAGAACCAAGGACAAGAGATTCTAGATTGGGAAGAAGGGGATACTCTATCACTAGGACAAGTCATAGGATCTGAGCATCCACAGTATATTAATCAAGTCATTGTGGATGATCCATTTCTGAATAACTGGGGATTGTGCGTACAAGATGAATAGAGTGGGAATTCTTGAATCAATTGACGGAGCCTAGGACCACAGAGCCTTGACACAGCATTCACATAACGTTTTGCTTTCTGTGAGTTAAATCAGGATAAACAGCTTAAATTTGTGCAATACAGAGGTGTTCACAAGACCCAGTATCATTTACAGTTTTCAGGCAAGGACAAAGCAAGTCTTATTTCTGTGGTACTAATGTTGAGCTAAGAGATGGTGGAGCAGAATCGGGGTGTAAATTCTGCCTGGACAGGACACTGTAATGGATTGGAATTTGTCCCTGCATCTCTTGAACCTGGGATCAGATCAAGCCCAGACTGATGGGATGTATTAGTATTGAGTTTTAAGTTTCTAGTCATAATGAGCTGAAAAATTCTGAATCCAATTCCTGATGCGCACGGGTCTATAACACAAAACTGTCCACCTTTCAATACTAATTTGTTGTCTTGCTCAGAAGGCCAGAAAGATGCACATTTTTCATGCTGAGCTGTGCTGCTCACCAGGTAGCGCAAACAAAGTTCCTGGTACTTTCCATCCACTTAACAAGGGCTCAAACCTTCACTTGACAGATGTCAAATGACTATCTAGTAACTATAACCTCCTTGGGGGAAGATAAACATGTCTCCTTGGAGCTGAACTGGCTCCAAGATGATATACTTGCACCAGAATGTCGGAAGCGAGCCAGCCCTCTGTGGTGGTCTCACTCGTCGGTTCCTGAGCCAGATGAGTATACAGTATTCCAGGGCAATGCTGATGACAGCACAGTCAGCCTAGCCCATCTGTAGGGCCATATTAATCACTGGAGACAGGAATTCTTTCCACTCAGCACCTATTAACCCTGCAAGCCAAAGTCCTAGGGTGATCCTAGGATTGTGGAGTCCTGTAGCTCAGTGGTTAGAGCACTCGCTTTGCAAGTGAGAGACCTGAGTTCAATTCCAGACAGGGCGAAACCTTGGGCAAGTTTCCTTACTCCACACGCCTAATAATAATCCCTCCAAAATCAAAAACAATAATAAATTGGTCATTTTCAATCTACAACTGTTTGTGGGACATTGCTGTGCGCAATTGGCTGCCGCGATCACCCACAAATATACAGTCAATTCACTTTACAGTGTGTTCTGTGAAGCGTTTTGGGACGTCCTCCCGACGTGAAAAGCGCTATATCAAATGCAAGGATTATTATTATTATTATTATCCTAGCTGGGGAAGCAGCAGGAAGCTTGACATCTGGGGTCTCCAAGTCTTGGCGCTTGCCAATCTGTGTCTAATGCTTTCTGGAATTAAGTAAGTAGGGTGGGTCCCTCCAGAGAGTGCACATTTCATTCCAGACACAGAAATTTCCATTCGTAGGTGGAAAACATGCAACCCTCAGGTTGGTTTTGATAGTCTTATGCAGAATGATGAGTTTCTGCAGATGTTAGACACCCGACTGGCCAAAAAGATGCTTGATATGGTGATCAGTCAGAAATACATGGGTAGCCATTTTACGGAAAAGGGTCATTTATTGTTCATAAGAACGTCAAAGTTGTTCAAAGTCTACAGACAGGCCAACTAAACTTTACTTATTCGACAGTTTTTCCTTATATTTTAAATGTACTAGTGTTGTACATTAGCATTGAATAAAGCTATGATAGAGCTGCCACTTTGGGAAGAATTATACTATTCTGCTTGAACCATCTGCTCAAAAGCCTTTATTAAAAAAAGTCAAAGAAATAAAATTCAAAGAGAATCTGTTCATAAAAGTAACATGAATTTCATACCTAAGAAAATCAAATTAAAGGTAAATCATCTGCCTACTATTTGCCAGAGCTAGTCACTCGTGTGTTACCAAAGCTCAGTCAATTAGCTAAAGCACATGAAGGAGGAAAGTGACCCAGTGAACCCAAGAAGCAAATGATACATAACGTAGTTTAACCAAGCAAAAAGCCTGAGCTGCTTCAATTGGTAGAATCATAGACAGTTTACAACATAGAAAGAGGCCATTTGGCACATCCTGTCTGTTTTGGTGCTAATTCCTCCACTGAAGCCATTTACTCGAAATTGTAATGTCCTCATAGCGTTTATTGTCATTTTTCCTCAAGTATTTCTCCAATTCCCTTTTTAAATGTTGGTTAAATGTAGACTCACTTTCATCTGTTTTTTATGCAATAGCATTTTACGTTCCAAAAATCTTCTATGTAATTTTTTTTCTAATCCCTTTTTTTCTGGTTATAATTCTAAATTGTCTGTCAACCAGTTTTGATGTGACATTACTGTATAATGTACCAATAGCATTGCTAATTTTTATACTTCTTTGAATAAATTCCTTTAGTCTGTTAATTTCTGGTCTGTGTGATAATATCAACGCCAATACTGCCAGACAAACGTAATATTACACAAATAAATAACTCTATATAAGGTTTTTGAGCTATGAATATTGACAGGTGATTCAATGTTGTAGCTGCTACAGGTCACAATGGTAGGAATAAAACTTCAGACATGACGACATTCCATAAATAACGGATGTTTCACCAACAAAACATAGAGTCAATTCACTTTAAGTATATTCTGTGAAGTGCTTTGAGGCATCTAGAAGATATGATAAGGCATTATATCAAATGCAACTATTATTATTAGATATGTTTACCTTCTGTGAATGTATCTGTAGAGATATTGAAATCACTGAAAATAAATAACTTACTTTTTCGTTTTGAGGAAGCTTTGCCTGCATGGTAATACTCCAAGGTAGTGTTACACAAAAGGCTCAAATCAGGTACATTTGTACCATAGCTACAATTCCCTCCTATGAATCACCTTGTTATGATAATGAAACTTCCCAAACCACATAGCACACCAGAGTAATTAGCAGGGCAGGATTCCTACAGAGGTGTAGTTATGAAAGAGAGAACTTTCACATTTGTTTCCTTCACTTCACAAACTAGTATCAAGATCGCAAGTGAGGTTCAGATGAAGATACAGGACCATAATAATAATGATCATCCTTGCATTTGGTATCACGCCTTATCACGGTGTTGAGACATCCCAAATCACTTCAAAGGATATACTGTAAAGTGAATTGACTGTATTTTGTGGACGAACACCCACATAGTTAACATAGTTACACAGGAATATGAGGAGACCTGGACCCAGGAACACTCAGGACTCACACTTACAGTTGTTATGCAGTTTAGACCTGCTTCTTTTTGAAGATTTCCTCACAATGTTCAACTATTACAGTTATAAATCAAAGACATGGAGTTACGGAAAAGTAAAGCACTGCTGTAAATTCTGCCTGTCAGAAAAGTTACATACTGCAAACTATTATTTACTGCAAACTCCAATTATCCTTCCTCCCCCACATCCGGTCCCTCACCAGTTCCACTCTCTTCCACTTCTGACGCATTGCCTGCCTCCGCCAATCCCTCTCTCCAAAAGCCGTGAAACCCTAGTCCATGCCTTTGTCACCTCTCAGCTGGACTACTCTAACGCCCTCCTCGCCGGTCTCCCATCCACTACCATTCATAAAATCCAGATTACTCAAAACTCTGCCGCCCGCATTCTCACCCGCACCAAACTCCACTCCCCGATCACCCCAATCCTTGCCAGACTGCACTGGCTGCCTGTCCCAGAGAGGATCAACTTCAAGATCCTCACCCTTGTATTCAAATCCCTCCACTCCTCTGCACTCCCCTACCTCTCTGACCTCCTCTCTACTCAAAACAGTACCCATTGCCTTTGTTCCTCCGGGTCTGGCCTCCTCCTTGTCCCCTGAGTCCTCTGCTCCACCCTCGGCAGCCGTGCCTTCAGCCACTATGGCCCGAGGCTCTGGAACTCCCTTCCTCACTCCCTTCGCCTCGTCCCCTCTCTTCCTATTTTCAGGTCTTTGCTGAAGACCTTTCTTTTCGACCGCGCCTTTGGTCACCTTCCTCCCCCTCCCCCTGGCTCGGCCCCGGGATCCGTTACTGTGAAGCGCTCTGACACTCCGTCCGGCGTGGAGGTCGCTATATAAATCCAAGTTGTTGTTGTTGTTACAACTTGACAGTTGGACTTCTAACCTGGACAATGATCCTATTTGACTGACTGGTCCCATTGTCTTCTCTGCAATCATCAGTGGAATTCGGCTTTATCTTGGAGGCAGAAACTTCTGGGCGGACCAGCCCTGCTGCATAACACACATAGCATTGCACATCACAATGGCTGTGAAGAAAATTGTGAATCAGACCGGCCTGAAGCACATGATGAAACAGGTGGATTCAATGGTGGACTTTATACTCATTTTGCTGTGGTAGTTTTGATATTCCAGTTTCTGAGCCAGGCGAATAATTCCTCCCATTCAACTTCAAGCCAAACCCCAATCCCTGTAAGCCAAACCTCAATCTATGCCTAATACTTTCCAGAATTAGGTGAGCTAGGTGTGTGCCTCCAGGGCGAGAGTGTGCATTTCATTCTAGACATATGGAAATTTCTGTGTGTAGGTGGAATGTATACGTGGAACTCTCAGTTTGGTACTCATACGCTTAACCATGGTTTCCACACATATCAGATCCCTGGCTGACCAAAACAAAATGTTACTTTGTCAGACTTTGTCTTTGAGAACTGTGTTGGGAATTCACATTCGATCCATTTAGATAATTCCTATTTGATACATTAATAATTTCTAAATATAAATTGCATATTAGACCCCAATCCAGACATTTAGGATCAGATTCACCTGCAAGCTATGTGACACAAATTTCCAAATATCTTACTATTCCATTTTCTTCCAACCTCTTGAGTAATAGTTGACAGGTTGATAATATGTCTAAGTAAATTGTGTTTATTTTTTAATGAATCATCATTTCTGCAATGTTTTATAATTGGATATTTATAGGCTTTGGAATCCGAAAAGTTTTTTCAACACACAAAGAGTTAACCAGCAAAACCCCAAAGAGCATAGGTATTTGGTAGAAAGAATTTTAAATGTCCACAACTATAGTTTCAATTTGTTCAGGAGGCGATGTTTAGTTTCACAATACTTTTTTTGTTCTGTGTGTGGATTAAAAAGACGAAGTACTCTGGTTAAAAACAAAGTTCAAATAGTAGTTTGCAGTATGTAACTTTTCTGACAGGCAGAATTTATAGCAGTTTTACTTTTCCATACTCCATGTCTTTGGTTTATTACTGTTATTAGTTGAACATTGTGAGGAAATCTTCAAAAAGCAGGTCTACACTGCATAACAATTGTAAAGTGATGACTTTGTCATGTCCTGTTCAGCTGTCAAAAGTTCTACACTCTTTAAGATTGTGCCATGTTCAAGACTTCTTACACCACAATCGTTTTCTACATTATGGTCAGTGTGGTTTTCAGATTTAATCATATGTATGACATGAGTATTACGTGTCTAATTATATTCAGGAAGTTCTGAATTATAATAATAACAAACCTTACATTTGTTATAGCGCATTATCATGTCATCAAAACATCTCAAAACTCTTCACGGGATTAACTGTAAAGTGTAGTGGCTCTGTATTTGTAGGCAAATGTAGCAGCTAAACTTTCACACAGCAATGTCCCACAAATATCGATTTCATCTGGAGGATGTTTGCCAAGGAGAAACTCCCTTCTCCTTTCATATAGTGTTATGGGATCTTCAATGTCTCTACAGGCAAACAGGACCTCGGTTGAAAATCTTGTCTGAAAGATGACACCTCCATAAATTCTCTAAATATAAATTCTTGAAACTAAATAAATTCTCTACATTCCCTCCTTCCACACCTTTGAACCTGTCACCCCCTCCTCTATCATCACCACCAGAGCCTCCACGAAGCCTACCATCTGCTCCCTGGACCCCATCCCCACCCCTCGCCTTAAATCCCAGCTCCACCTCCTTGCCCCACTACTCGCTGACATCATCAACCTCTCCCTGTCATCTGGCACTGTTCCTACCCCCTTCAAAACAGCCACTATCACTCCCACCTTGAAGAAACCTTCCCTTGACCAACACAGCTATCCAGCTACTGGCCCATCTCCAACCTCCCTTTACTGTCCAAGGTTCTTGAGAGAGCCGTTGCCTCCCAGCTTCGCTCTTTCCTCTCCTCCAGCTCCCTCCATGAGCCCCTCCAATTGGGTTTCCGTGCTTTTGACATTGTGGACCATTCAATCCTCCTCCACCGCCTCTCCTCCCACCTCAACCTTCAAGGTTCTGTGCTTGACTGGTTCAGGTCCTACCTTTCACACCGCCTCCACTTTGTCTCTGCAAACGGCTTCTCCTCCACCCCCTGCACATCTCGTGTGGCGTTCCTCAGGGCTCTGTCCTTGGTCCCCTCCTCTTCACCCTCTTCAGGCTCCACCTTGGTGACATCATCCGCAGACATGGGATAAATTTCCACATGTATGTGGATGACAGCCAACTCTATCTCTCTGCCTCCACCCTCAACTCCACAACTACTTGCGTCTTGACCGACTGCCTGTCCTACATCAGGTCCTGGACAAGGGGATAACTTTCTCCAGCTGAACGTCAGCAAGACTGAGGCCTTTCTGATTGGCTCGCGCCAGCGTCTCCACACCTCGGGCGCTGGCAGCATCAGCATCCATGGTTGCACACTTAACCTCACTAAGCCAGTCAGAACCTGGGTGTCTTATTTGACCTTGAACTGTCCTTTCTCCCCCACATCCGCGCCATGACCGGCACTGCCTACCACCACCTCCGCAACATTGCCAGACTCCACCACTGCCTCACCGCTCAGGCTGCCAAAACCCTCACCCATGCATTCGTCACATCAAGGCTCGATTATGGAAATTCCTTCCTTATCGGCCTTCCCAACTCTTCCCTTCGTAAGCTGCAGATCATCCAAAACTCTACAGCTCATGTACTCTCACGCACCAGGCTCCATGACCCCATCACTCTACCTTCAGTGTCAGTTTAGAGACCATAAACTCAAAATCATGAGGAGGGGCTAGAACTCGCAACCTTCTGACTCAATCGGGAGAATGTTTTTCTAATTGAGAAATCTAGGTGAAGGGTAAAATAAATGGAGAATTAGTGATGATAAAACTGAGATTAGATTAGATTGTAGGAGGAAGGGAAGACTGAGTGAATTAAGGAGTTTGTCAATATTGAGGTCTTGGGAAGAATAAGTATCCAGTGACTATGAGATAAGTTTTAATTTCAACACAGTCATGTCCAAGTAAATGATTCTTTACTTTTGTCAGGATTAGGTGCTAAATTCTAAATATATTTTGCATAAACTCAGCATTGAACAGAGCTTTAACAAAGATGAAGTTGTGTCTAGGCAGTTGCCGCCTTTCAGGTATTTCTACAGGAATTCAGTCTAATTATACAAGCCAGTTGATAAATGGTTTGCTTGGAGTGGATGATCTTCATATTTTCCCCCAGTGCAGAATTTCACGTTGTACCTGTTTCCCCAGGATCTGGAATCTCATATATTAAATTAGCATTTAAACACATCTCCACAGCTTCACAATCTACCATGACCCTCCCCTGTTGCACTTTTTATTTCCCAAGTGTTTTGATACAGGTGAGAAGTTGCAGTACTGCTTGTTAAGTGTAAGTGCTGATATCTGAGTGGAGTAAGAGGTCCAAAAATTGAGACATGCACACAATTCACAGAAGCAGGCACTTGGCTCCTATTGAAACAACAACTTGGATTTATGCCCTTCATGCAAGAAAGCATCTTAGAGCACTGAAACATGTTGTTGTAGCAATTGCCTTTTTAGGTTCCTGTTGGGTCTTTCTGAAAAAGCAGAATTATTATGAGATTCCTCAGGTTTATTCCAATTAAAATTTTAAGCACTCTGAGATACTATCCCAAGTGAATGATGTTGTATAAGACAAGGAATAAGAATGATCCTTGCATTTGACTGTGCCTTCAGCTCCCCTCTCGACTCTCTACCCCCTCCTCGCTCCCTCCCCTCACCCTGACCATTTCCCCCTTGCTCGGGTCCTGACCCACCTGTACAGTGCCTTGGGACGTCCTCCCGACGTGAAAGGCGCTCTATAAATGGAATCTTGTTGTTGTTGTTGTTGTTGTTGTTGCTTTATCAAGTTGTTGAGACATCTCAAAATACTTCACAGGATATACTGTAAAGTGCATTGACTGTGTATTTTGTGGGTGAAACGCAGCAGACAGTTTGAACACTCCAATGTCCCATAAACAGCCATGGTGTGAGCAACCAATTTTCGGGGATTGTTGGCCAGGGCACCAGGAAAAACTCCCTTCTCTTTTCAAATAGTGCCATGGGATCTTTAACGTCCACCTGAACAGGTAGATGGGATCTTGGATTAATGTCTCACCCAAAGGATGTCACCCCCAACAGTGTAATACACCCTATCACTACATTGCAGTGGCAGGATTAGGTGCTAAATTCTAAATATATTTTGCATAAACTCAGCACTGAACAGAGCATTGAACACTATGTGATTTGAAGCCCTGACGTGGGGCTTGAACTCATAACTTTCTGACTCAGAGATAAGATTCCTACCATTACACAAGGCTGACACACAATCGCAACTTCCTGTTGTTAAAACAAAATAAGTTTGTCTTACAAACACTCACTGCCAAAGCTCACAAGTGAACAATGATCACTTGTTCGGAGCATGGTAGGGAAATCAGCACTGTGTAACTGCACTTCAGCATGACGGGGGCAGACCGGGAGTAAAGAGGCATATGACAATGGGAAGAAAATTTATTGGATAACAAATGTGACAGATCACAAATTAAACACACAAGGAGAACTTCACAAAAAAGAAAGGGAAGAGGAAGCATAGTGCAAAGCATGCACTCCATCCATTGATACACCATAGATTGAGTAAAAGTGACGCTCTTTGCATTTAACATGGATGTCTGAATTTAAAAATATTTTTCAAGTGCTATTGTTGGAAAATTGTGACACATCAAATAAAGAACATAATGTACTTATACCATTTACTGAACCAGTCCATTTCATAGCTTTGTATTGTATTATCACTTTAACGGATAATAGAATACAATTTACATTTATATAGGACCTTTCATGTCAGGACAATGTCTCAGGGCTTGTCCCAGCAATTTGGGACATCCTCTCAATGAGAAAGGCACTATGCAAATGTAATTTGTTGCTGTTGTTGTTGTTGTCTCAAAGCATTTGACACTTCTGACTCAATGACAACAACAACAACAATTTGCACTTTTATAGCGCTCTCCACGCAGGGCAGAGTCTCAGAGCGCCCAATCTGGGGGTGGGAGCTGAAGAGAATGGGGAGGAGAAAGTTGATTGATAGCGCAGTCAAAGAGGTACATTTTTAGATGGACCTTGAACGAGGAGAGTGATAATTGATAAGCAAATAATTCAAGGATAATCCTGGATGCAACGGAAATATTACATTTTCTTATCAAAAGATTCCACAGAAATCTAGTAACAAAAAAAAACCAATGAAGGCACTTTTTTCTCCAATACTCCTGCCCTAAACTCTAGTCATTCCCTGAGCGGCAAACAGATTCTATCAACTACCTATTTTAAAACTAGTTTTCGATGTAAATTTGTGATATTCGCTACGTGGATTCATAAATAGCAATTCAGTCACCATAAGCAAATCCAGCCAATAACACACAGCCTTGGAGGAACTTGACAGTCTGCTTCTCAGGGCATCAGAGCAGAGATAAGTGTAACACATTTAATATTACTGCCAGTCGTGTCAGCCTATCTTAGTTAGTTGCACTCTGATTCAGAGGGTTGTGGATTGAAGTCTCACATCGGGATCTGGAACTCACACAGTTAAGATGACACTCCAATGCAGTGCTGGGGGTGTGCGGCATTGTTGGAACTGCCGTCTTTCGGATGAGACATTAAACTGGGGCTCCGTCTACCTGTTCAGGTGGATGTTAAAGATCTCATGGCACTATTCAAAAAGAGAAGAGATTCTCCCAGAGTCCTGGCCACAATTCTCAGATAGAAGTAGTCATACAATTCACGACTAGTTTTATTTGGGGATTGTGGTCACGGATCCTAGTGCGGGAGATGACACGGGCTGCAGAGTTCTGGATGATCTGCAGGCTGTGGAGGGAGGAGTTGGGGAGGCCGACAAGGAATGAGTTTGCATAGTCAAGCCTCGCTATAATGAAAGCATGTATGAGAGTTTGGGCAGCCTGTGGTGTGAGGCAGTGGCGGAGCCGGGTGAAGTTGCGGAGGTGGAGGAAGGCAGAGCGGGTCATGGCGCAGATGTGGGGTAGAAAAGATAGTTGAGGGTCAAACAAGACCCCAAGGTTCCGGACTGGCTCAGTGAGGTGGAGTGTGCAAAAATGGACGGTGATGCTGTCAGCGCCTGAGGTGAGGAGATGCTGACGGGAGCCAATCAGGAGAGCCTCGGTCTTGTTGACGTTCAACTGAAGAAAATTAGCTCTCATCCAGGACTTGATGTCTGACAGACATTCTGTCAGAAAAGCAGTGGTCCTGGAGTCGAGGATGGAGGCAGAGATATAGTTCGATGTCATCCGCATACATGTGGAAGTTGACCTCATGTTTGCGGATCATGTCACCAAGAGGGAGCATATAGATATTGAAGAGGAGGGGACTAAGGACAGAGCCCTGAGGAACGCCACATGAGACGGGGCTGAGGCTAGAGGAGAAGCGTTTGTGGACATGAAGTGGAGGCGGTGTGAGAGGTGTGATCTGAACAAGCCAAGGACAGAGTTGTGAAGGTTGAGGTGAGAGGAGAGGCGGTGGATGAGGATAGAGTGGTCGACGGAGTCGAAGGCACCAGAGAGGTCCAAGGGGACTGCTTCAGGGCTAGGGACAGTATCATAATCCTTGCATTTGATTTTTTTTTGGAGGAAGTTCACTGTATCCTGTTGCGTTAACAAGTTGATTGAAGCTCTGTACAGGATAGTCTGTCTAATACATACATGTAGCAAAAGCTGAGCCACATTGACTGGTTTGCTTCATTCCAATAGTTGGGACTGCCAGATGGGTTACATTACACAGGATTTACTTAGATTTTTTGTTGAGTTACTGTGTCCTTCTAACCAGGGGTCCAATACAAGCCATTATGATGGGAGACAGGAGGCAGGGGCAGACCAATGGACCAGTTGTCTTCAGTTGTTGTAGCGTTTGGCCCACTCCTCAGCAAGGATCATAACCTTTGCCTGTCACTCCCCTGTCAAGCATCACATCACAGGTCACAAGTTGCACTCCATCATTCACAAACTATTGCATCCACCCTTTTTGCATAACGTGGAGCCTGGGAGAGTCACCCAGCACCACAATCTCCTTTTAGTTAATCATTTTAACTCGGCAGTGCAATTCAGTACATGATCAAAGGAACTCTGTAATGGCATTAAAAACACATGTTAAACCTTATTTCAGTCTTTGGTTTGAGCTCCCTGGGACCCTGCCCTGCCCTGCCCTGCCCTGCCCGGCCCTGCCCTGCCCTGCCCGGCGGGGCTCTGTGTAAATGCAAGTTGGTGGTGGTGGTTCAGGGACAGAGAAGGGAGAGAGGACACTTCTGGAAGAGATTTGGTGAGTGTGAGCACTTTTTGTCAGTGTTGGTAAACAATCCAATAAAAGCGGTGATGCTTTTTTCAGGGCACTCCACCCCCACCAAACTGTTTCGGGGGCTGCTGTGGGGGGTGCACGCCCTGCTCTTGGCTTTGAGCCTCTGCACACTTGACTCAACAGCCCGCAGCTCTGTGGGAAACACCTCGCAATGCCGAGGCGTGTCGGGGCTACGTTAGCGTATCGGAATTACACCGCACCTCCCGCTGCAGCCGAACCTGCACCAGAAACTCTTGATGCTCCGACACGGGCTGTGCCGAGGCTCTGCTCTGCTCTGCTCCCGGTTACCTGTTGGTGGAGGAGAATTGTTGTCAGAGCGGATCGGCAGCTGATGCCCTGTGTGGAGACAGACAGACACACACAGACACACACACACACAGACACAGACAGACACACACAGACAGACACAGACACACAGACAGACACAGACACACAGACAGAGAGAGACACACAGACAGACACACACAGACAGACACACAGACAGACACACACACAGACAGACACACAGAAAGACAGACAGACACACACAGACAGACAGACACACACAGACAGACACACAGACAGACAGACACAGACAGACAGACACACACAGACAGACACACAGAAAGACAGACAGACACACACAGACACACACAGACACACAGACACAGACACACAGACAGAGAGAGACACACAGACAGACACACAGAAAGACAGACAGACACACACAGACACACACACAGACAGACACACAGACAGACAGACACACACAGACAGACACACAGACAGACAGACACACACAGACAGACACACAGAAGGACAGACAGACAGACAGCCGCTCGCTGTGAGGTGCGATCACTACAAGCAGATGGACTGACTCCTGTTGGGTTATTACTGTGGCTATATGTCGGCATTAGGCTATTTTCCAACAGTCCTATTGACTCTTTTAGACGTTACAGGTAAGTCCTGGTGTTTAATCATTCAGAGATGCCAACTCCTGCTCTCCTTTTTCCTTCTGCTTTTATATCTGACTTTGAGTGCAAAACTCTGTGGCTGTTTCGTGTTGTCTCAGTCGATTAACACAACTCTGAGCAGTCACCAGGGAGAAGGGTTTGGCAAAAGCGTTGTCATTGCCAGAGGAAGGTACAAGCTGCAGCAAAACACCTTTCTACTTTACCAAATGTTGGTAGATTTACCAGCGAGTGGATTAATAATCCTCCTGTTGCACATTTGTACACAAATTAATCCAAGCTTTGGGGTATTGGGTTGCCAGACCTATCAGCTAACAGTTTTCGCTAAGAGTTTTGTGTAGATGTATATTGTTATTGGGCATCCGATGCTAAGATTATTTGGAATGATTTAATATGTTTGATAATAATCTCCATGAATGCCATTTCAAATGCAAAGGATTAGATTACATGCTGTTACCTGCAATGCCCAAGCAACCACACTCCAGCATTCATAATACAATGTAATAATAATCCTTCCATTTCATATGGAGCCTTTCATGCCAGAAAAATAACAACTTGTATTTATATAGCGCACCTCACGCAGGGTAGAGACCCAGCGCGCTTGACAGTGGCGGAGCACGGTGCCAAGCCGGGACGAGTGGGAGGTGACCGTTGGCACGGTCGAATAGGAAGGTCTTCAGGCGCGACCTGAAGATGGGGAAGGAAGGGGCAAGGGGGAGGGACAGAGGAAGAGTGTTCCAGAGATTCAGGGAATAGTAGCTGAAAGCGCATCCACCAATGGTGAAACAGAGGGCACGAGGTACAGTGTAGAAGGCCAAAGCCAGTTGAGCGGAGGCAACGGGTTGTGGGTAGTGGAGCTAAGCAGGTCGGAGAGGTAGGGAGGTGCCAGGGCGTGAAGGGATTTGAAAATGATTGTGAGGATCTTGAAATCGACCCATTCGGCAATAGGGAGCCAGTGGAGCCTGGCTAGAACTGGTGTGATGGGGGTACAGAGTTTAGTGTTGGTGATTTTGCGGCGGCGGAGATTTGGATCCTGTGTATGGTGGAGCTGGGGAGACCGACA
The DNA here is from genome assembly GCF_018977255.1 of Callorhinchus milii. Taxonomy (NCBI): domain Eukaryota; kingdom Metazoa; phylum Chordata; class Chondrichthyes; order Chimaeriformes; family Callorhinchidae; genus Callorhinchus; species Callorhinchus milii. Next base: position 45,413,292 of record NW_024704744.1, on the reverse strand, counting down.
AAGAGGGCATTTGGGAAGTTGTACAGAAAGGCTCTCAAAGCACTTCACAGGATTTACTGTAAGGCGTAATGACTGTATTTGTAGGCGAATGTGGCAGCCAATTTTCATGCAGCAATGTCACACAAACAGCCATGAAATTAAATATTATAGGAATGTGGGAATGTCTGGAAAGGAATGTATCAGAATTATTGTGTTCCAGGAAGCAAAAACATGGCTTTAAATCTAAATATACAAAATGTAAAATTTGACATAGCTATTTTCCTAAATACAGCTTTTGTTTCTAAAGAAAACTGATGGAAAAAGATAGTGGTGTTTATGGATCATTTCAGTGTCAGCGTGGCTCAGTGGTAGCACTTTCACCACTGACTCAGAAGCTTGTGGGTTCAAGCCCCACATCGGGAAATTTGATCTCATAGTCTAGATTGACACTCCAGTACCATGCTGAGGGAGTTTTGCATGATCACATGTGCCATCCTTTGGACGAGACATTAAAACAAGGTCCTGTCTTCCTGTTCAGTTAGTCTTTAAAGATTCCATGGCACTATTTGGAGATCCTTCAGTTCTCTAGATAAAATTGGCCATTCACTTCATACCTGTTTACAGGACATTGCTCTGCACAAATTAGGAGCCATGTTCGCCTATAAAATACACATTCACCATGCTTTACAGAAAACCATGCAAAGTTTTCAGACATTACAACATGATAAGGCACTTTCTGACCACAGAAAAATCCCTTTTTGCATTGAGAATTGATTTGGTCTTTTCATACCATCTTAAACGATCTCAGAATATAAACATTTCTCCAGTCCTGAACAATAGAATTTTAATTTGTATTAACATACATTTAGCACCTTTCGTGTCAGGGGGACATCTCACAGTCCAAGCACTTGTTAGCATTTTGCAATATGCCACCCTGCACATGATGGAGGGAGCTCACACTCAGAGCTGCTGTGGGTCACTTGGCATGCAGTTAAGCAGGTTTATCGTAACAATGGAGAAAAATTTAGCAAGAATGGAATGAAAAAAGATAGTTAAGCAGATAGATGGATATAAGGCACAATAAAACTGAGACGAACAGAGGGCCACAGAAATCATAAAATATGTCTGCATTATTCTGCTTAGAAACAGGTAATTTGGCACATCAAGTCTGCAGTGGTGTTGTTCTCCACATGAGACACCTCATCTCATCCCATTCTCTTGTTCGCTTCCTGTGTTGTAAAACACATGCAGAGGGTACATTCTGCTAGTCCTGTAAACGGACTAAGTTAGCTTTGGAGTATCAATTCCAGCCTTGATCTGAGGAGTAAGATACTGTCTGGAAAACAGATGAAAGAAAGAACCTGCCGTTTTATAGTGCCTTGTCACATTGAAACATATCAAAGCACTTCACAACTCTTTATCATCAAGTGTAGTGACTCCACTGCACTAGAGTGTCTGAGGGGCTGACTTATAGTGGAGTGTAAACTATTATCTGTCTGTCTGTCTGTCTGTGGAAACTCAAAACATATTTAAAAAGATGGGTTTCAATGACCACAATGAGATCAAAGTCTTGTTTATTCAACCGCTGGATTAGATTATGACTTGAAGCCAAGTTAAAACAATAACCACCATTAGCAAATAAACTGCTAGAAATATTCCTTTCAGCACATTGAATGTTCTTGTTAAATAAACCCTCATGGCTTCCCGATATGAAAGGCGCTATACAAATGTAATTTTGTTGTTGTTGTTAACTGCCAATTTGGTTTAGTTCATAGCACTCTCACCTCTTGAGTGAGAAAGTTATGTTGCAGGATTAGAGCTCTCAATCAAGGCTCACTCGCCAGTGCAGTACAGCGGGGCAGTGTCGCATTGTCAAGAGGTACTGCTCTCAAGTGAGTTGTCCAAATGAAGGTCTTGTCTACCTGTTTTCAGGAGACATTGAAAGATCCCATTGACAACAACAACAAATTACATTTGTAAGGTTAGGGACAGAGAGGCTGAAGGACCGACTGCCAATGGTGGGGTAGGTCGGGCAAGGAAAATGGAGCAGGCCGGAGCCTGGTGAGCGGAAGTAGCAGACCAGTTGATATGGCACTGTTGAAAAAGAGAAGGAAATTTCTCCAGGTAACACTACTTCACATGTAGGGCGATATATAAATGTTTTTGTTGCTGGTGCTCGTGCTCCGGTCAACAATTCCTCAGACTTTGTGGAGTCCTGTAGCTCAGTGGTTAGAGCACTCGCTTTGCAAGCGAGAGACCTGAGTTCAATTCCAGGCAGAGGGCGAAACCTTGGGCAAGTTTCCTTACTCCACACGCCTAATAATAATCCCTCCAAAACCAAAAACAATAATAAATTGGTCATTTTCAATCTACGACTGTTTGTGGGACATTGTTGTGCGCAATTGGCTGCCGCGTTCGCCCACAAATATACAGTCAATTCACTTTACAGTGTGTTCTGTGAAGCGCTTTGGGACGTCCTCCCGACGTGAAAAGCGCTATATCAAATGCAAGGATTATTATTATTATTAGACACAGCACACAACAGGCTTCATTATGAACACAACATTGAAAATTGCCCTCCCTTTATCAGTAAGTGCTCTGGGACTATACTCTGTCTAAAGGGCATTATATAAATGCAAGTTGTTGTTGTAAGTGCATTGATTTTTGATGTTGTGTTGAGCCTGACTGTATTGAGAAATCTCATTCTATGCATGCATAAAAAAAATTGGCCAATGACCAAGAAACGGAGACACTCCATTAGCTGGTATTTATATAGCACCTACTGAAGGATAATAAAGTCTCTCAGTGTTCTGCATTCAAAACACTGTGGTAGTGAGGAAATATTATATTACATACATTACAATCGTTCAGCCTGTCACGCACGTTCTGAGCTTGGAACAACAGCTGCTGGAAGGTGTTACCCAGAATGGTTTTGTAAATATCCGTTCATATATTTAGAGTTTGGAATCCATCTTGATTGTACAGTGCTGCTGAAGCTTAACCACACACTTCCAACTAATGGAACCATTGCTCAGTGGGTTGTGGTGTGTGTCTATGCTGTGAGCAGGAGGATGGTAACAATTCTGTCCTGCATTTCATGGTCCCTGCTATCCAACTAGTGAGGGCTCAAGCATGTAATTGCCGATTGTCTAAATTAAATTGAAGAAGCTTACCTATGATGAGAGGCTGGGTAAACTGGGGTTAAATTTCTTAGAGCATAAGAGGTTTTAGAGTTAATTTGTATGGTATTTAAAATACTGAAAGGAATTAGCCAGTTAGTAAGTGGATGACTCTTTCCTCTGGTAGAGAAATCCATTACATGGGGGGGGGGGCAGAGCCTTAATTAATTAAAATGATATAGCACCTTGCCATGATGTTGATATCTCAAAGTCTTCACAGAATATACTGTAAAGTAGATTGACTGCATATTTTGTGGGCAAAACATGGTAGCTAGTTGTGAACAACAATGTCCCACAAACAGCCATGGAGTGAATGATCAATTTTATTTGGAGGATTCTTGGCCAGAACACTGAGAGAAACCCCTTCTTTTCTCCAATAGTGCCATAGGATATTTAACATCCACCTGAACAGGCAGATGAAACCTTGGTTTAACATCTCATCCAAAGGACGTCTCCTCCGACAATGCAACAAACCTCAGCGTTACATTGGAATGTCAGCTTAGACTACGTGGTTCCAAGTCCTACCATGGAGTCCTGTAGCTCAGGGGTTAGAGCACTCGCCCGGCAAGCGAGATACCTGGATTCAATTCCAGGCAGGGCGAAACCTTGGGCAAGTTTCCTTACTCCACACGCCTAATAATAATCCCTCCAAAACAAAACAATAATAAATTGGTCATTTTCAATCCACGACTGTTTTTGGGACACTGCTGTGCGCAATTGGCTGCCATGTTTCGCCCACAAATATACGGTCAATTCACTTTACAGCATATTCTGTGAAGCGCTTTGAGATGTCTGGAAGATGAGAAAAGCTCTATATCAAATGCAAGGATTATTATTATTATTATTATTATCACATAGATTATGTCGCCAAATCTGACTCAGTGTTCAGTATCCCAGCCCACCCCCCCACCCTCCCCCCGCTTTACTCAGTGAAATTGCAAACAGAAACTGCTTCTGTGAGTTCTCAACAGTTGATACCAGAGACTTGAAGGTATGGGAAGGGATTTCCACACATGTCAGACTTTTGATTAACAGAACAACAGTACAGAACAGTATCGCAATACTGATTAGGTTATGTCACTCACTGTTTTTCACAATCTTATAACATTTCATATAGCTCATTAGGAAACATGGGAAATTAGGAACACGAAGAGAACATTCAGGAGTCTGTTCCACCTCATTTATTAGAGTTTTTTAATCCCAATAAAAAAATACTGCAAATTAGAACCCATTATTATAAGGAATGATGTCAGGTAGTGAGAGACCATCAGGTTTAATGAAATTGTCTACTTTCGATGCCGTTTGACGCACTGGTTGCAGAAAATTAGGGTGAACATAAATAGTGTGCAGCAACAGTTAAAGTTATCACATTAAGCAAATACAGTATTTGGAATTCTCATTTGGCAGAATAGAATTGCCGTTTATAAAAAAAGGCATTGTTTTGTGAGTCCTCACACAAACCAAGACTTGCAGCAGAGAATCCTGTGCATTCTCACGTACATTTAGTACCCACATATGCTGAGAGGAGACAGTTGTAGCAGTGTGAACGCAGTGTGTACTAACCACAATTACTCCCACACTGAACCCGCGAACACTTTCCATTCCTCAAGTTGCTGCTCGATAGCCTAAAATAAGCAAAACCACCAAATGAATGTCAATTAGTATTTATATTGCATTTTGTCTTCACTGGTTTCTGGACTTGACAGGTCTTTAGACTGTCAGCCTCTCCGCACTCTTCTCTCACTGGCTCCTTCACCTCACAGTTCTTTATTCGGCAGACTCTTCCTCTCTGAGCTTGTCTCTCTGGTGCTGCAGGTTTGTTTTGTCCAATTGCCTAAAAGTTACTATCCATCCTGACATTTATTTTGGGAGATTATAAAATCAAACAGTGTATCCAGCCGAGGGTAAAAACTTTACACCACTGACTGCGTTCTTAATGCATGAGAAAAATTAACCGGCCTAATATTATCCCTTGCATGCTTATCTTTGTGGAAGTATCTGAGCACAGATCTCGGTAAGTTTCCTCTCCCTTACCCTTAAACAAGTTTTGGCAAACAATCTTATTTGAAGGCATTGTCCCTTTAAGTAAAACAGCAGTTGTAAATGCAGTATAGAGCAAGTCAAATGTGACAGGAGAGGAGAGAACAATATTCTTCGAGCACTTCACACAGTTAGATCAAAAGCACAAGTAATGGACTGTGCTGCCAAGAAAGAAATCACTTTCTGCAGCCAAAAGGAAGCAGGCTTAGAACATTTCAAACACTGTTGTTTGGGGGCCTATTTGTTCTTTTAAGAGGCAGACAGTCCTTGAATATGATGCATGGCTTATTGCACTTGCTGTTAAAGTCATTCAGTTTGAACAAGGGATAATGCTCCTTTCAAAGAACTCAATGAAGGCAGGCACAGAGTGTTGCTTATTTTTATTCGGTCAAGTTTAGTTTCAGGCTAAATTTCACGTAAGCCATTAATAGGTTGTGCTTACCACCCCTCTGCATTATTATTAGATCAACTCCAACATCTTTTATCGGAACATGAAAATAGGCTGTTGTTTCTCTGTCATTGCTACTGTGTGTAAGTAGCATGGGAACCTTCACAGTAACTTATCAGATAGGCCTCCTGTCGCACCTGTAGCACCATTGTATGAAGGACAGAGGTTGCAAAACTGGCCACAAGGTAAATGGCAGATAAAGATGCTCGGTGATTTGATCCCTGGCATTCTTTGAATGATCAAGTTATATAGAAATATATTGGATAGATAATTAACTGAAGGAAGTTTGAAATGACACCACTTAAAGGTGCACTGCCTTTCATGGAAAGGTGTTTGTAATTTTATTTATTATTTGCTGACACATAAAATACAGTAAATCTCATCATCATCACGGACATATTGTTGAGATGAAAACAGCAATTGGCCATCAATTCTTCTGGTCTTTCTCCTCAAGAAGAAAAGATTTTCCAAATACAGTACCTTTTTTNGAAAACAATATTTCATGGTAGATTCCATAGTGAAGTTCACCTGTTCAGGTGGATATTAAAGGTCCCATTGCACTTTTCGAAAAGTGAAGCTTCTTCCAATGTACTGGCCAACAATCCCCCGGATAAAACATCGGTCACTCACTTCACATCTGTTTGTGAGACATCATTGTGCACAAATTAACTGCTGTGTTTCCCGATAAATACAATCACCACACTTTACAGAAAAACTATAGTTTTTAAAGTACATGATAAATTATTCTTGATAAAGTCCTATACCTTTATTATTATTCAAATAATAATTGAAATAATTAAACAATTATTATTTATCATTATAAAATAATAATGATTATTATTTTTTAAAAACTGCATGCAATAGATCCTAATAGATCTGAAAGGAACAGTAAAAAATGCTTAGCCCAACACAACACCATGTATTGACACTAACTAATAAAACTATTGCATACCGTTTTGCTTTTCTGTTAAATGAAAATAATGCCTAGGTTTAATTGTATTTTTACTGTATTTAACAAGTAAAAAAGGAACGATTTTGAAATGAATATATCAACCTAGGGTTAATCCAACACAATACCAAAGGACAAGGATAAAGGCAAACTGTAACTGCCTGACCATACAAGCACAATAGATTTTGTAAGCAAGTCATCTTTAACTTGTATCTTAAAATATGCATGACTCTTGCTGGGACTAGTAACTAGCCAATATGAGAAAGATATGTGAAAAAGACCATTCTTTATGTTGCCATTTTGAGCAGTAAGCATGTTCCTAATTAAAACTGGATGGGTTACGATCGTAATGGAGCTCAGAGTTATTGTGGAGTCCAGTAGCTCAGTGGTTAGACCACTCGCCTCTCAAGCGAGAGACCTGGGTTTGATTCCCAGCACGGCAAAACCTTGGGCAAGTTTCCTTACTCCACAAACCTAAGAATAATCCCTCAAGAAAATAAACAATAATAAATTGGTCACTTCAATCCGCGACTGTTTGTGGGACACTGCTGTGCGCAATTGGCTGCCGCATTTTACCCACAAATATACAGTCAATTCACTTTACAGTATATTCTGTGAATCGCTTTGAGACGTCTGTAAGACGTGAAAAGCGCTCTATCAAATGCAAGGATTATTATTATTATTCAGCCTCTGGTTATAGATGGAAGTTTGGCATGAAGGCTATTAAGAAAGTTACCTATAGACATGATGTTCTAAATGTCTTGTTCCTTCTAATAAATATGAAAGGGGAAATTAGTTAACAAAGGAACAACTTGATTAATATCAGCATTAGAGTAATACATTCTAACAAGATTTCTTTCTAATTCCTATTCTGGCTAAACACACAAAACCTGGAACTTAATGCTTGCGACACAAAGTCAAAGAATGTGTCTTGTCACTGCAAAGGTTTATTTTGTGGTTAACGTGTAATTTAAATATATTATAACAATATTTAACTTGGATTTATATTTTCAGACATCCTGTAGCTATTTTTAAACTGAAGTTTTATATTTTAGTAGAACATGTTTTTTAATCTACATCATTCTTAAAAACGTTTTATTTGAAATTTAATTTATTATATGCATTGAAAGAAATTTTTGAAAACAATCTAAACCTAGGGTTACTCTGAGCCACCTCTCTTTTATTTAACTGCTAATGTTTTGTTCACATTGGTTTAATGGCATGGTTGATATCAACTCATTTATAAATAGCTGACTCTCAACAGCGTCATTTGGCATTGATTTCAAACTTAATAACAATAGATAATAATCCTTACATTTGGTATAGTGCCTTTCACACCAGGAGCACATCCCAAAGCACTTTACAGGATATACTATACTGGAAATACTGAGATAATGATCAGTATCAGGTTGGGTGAAAAACTCCTATTTGCCAAAGAATGGCCAATTTATCTATAGTTTAGTGTAACTGAATGTCAACAACGTTATTTTATATTGAAGGAAATGTGACAAATGAATGGTTTTGAAGTTGTCTCAGAAAAACTAGAAAGGGTATCTAATCTCGCTTCTTGGATTTGTCAAGATGTGAAGAGCACAATCACTTACTAATAATCCTTGCATTTGACATAGCACCGTATCATGTCTTCAAGGCATCTCAAAAGCTTCACAGGATTTACTGTGAATTATACTGACTCTGTTTGTAGGTGAGTACAACAGCCAATTGGCCACAGCAATGTCCCACAAATAGCCACAAAGTAAAATCCTATCTGTCTTTGATACGCAGCCCTAGGAATGGCTTCAGGTAGTTTCATTAATAGTGACTATCCTTCTGGGGGTGGATGGATGGTGGTGGACAAGGTTCTTTACGCATGAGTTGGCTCAAGATTAATATCTCAAGAATAAATTGGATATCTAAATTGAATCAGTCCTCTGTGTTAGTCTCAATAATCTGGTTCCTGAGCCAGGTGGGTCTGCAGTAATCCACGCTACTACTGTTGACAGACCAGCTAGTCTGGATTGTCAGCATGCTTTAGAATAGCAGACCAGTCAATGGATCTAGGGATACTTTCCACTTCCCAAAATCCTATCAGAATTCTAGATAGACAATTTGTAGGTGAAACTGGTTGAAATATCTGCAGAAATAATTAGTTGAAACTAACGGTAAGTGGTATCGTATCTGTAGATCAGTGCATCTTTAGGATAAATTTTGTTAGATCAAAGACTTTAAGAATTCTGATATTGCTGTGTGCTTCAGGCATGCTAACAGTCTTGCTTTCTGTTTTTTTAGGGATTCTCAAGGGAAGTACATTGCCTGCACCAAGCAATGTGCGTTTTTTATCCAAAAACCTGCAGAATGTTCTACACTGGAAATCACCTGAAGAGAACGAAGCAAGGATGTGGTACACTGTGCAGTATAAAATGTAATGATTGCTGTCATTCTCCATCTGCTACTTTATTGTCTGTAGCTTGTACCAGTCCCTAAAGTGAGGATAGCTATAACCAATAGGCAGCTTTTCAGTGTGATGCAGAGCCTTCTTGTAGCCATACAGAGGCATCTTCTTGTAGCCAGCTCAATGTCTAGGTAGGACTAAATACATCCAACCAGCAGAAGAGTTGATAATCCTCAGGAATGTGAAAACACGCCTATGGGTTCAAAGGAACAGACTCAACAGACTCAGTGGCCCATCAGCCTGCTTTGATCCTTAGGACAGTTGACTGCTGATTCCACCTGCCCACCCCGCACACCCCCACCACCCCCACCACCAACTACACACACAAAAAGATAAAAACATATGATCCTTAGGAAATTGAAAAAAAATCTTTACACAACCATTCAATTTCTGCAGGGCTTCAAATAAGAATCTATTAAAACAAATCTAAGTATAATGTGTCTTGCTAATGCTCCCTTTATACAAAAACTATGATTTTCAAATGCAGGGCCAAGATTGTTGAAAAACAATTTAATTGTTGATTTCCTGTTTGTGGCAATGCTCATCATGATTAGAGATACTGGCGTTGGAGAAAGATTTACTTTTCAAACTCATTGTCAGCATCAAGTGCACCCAGACAGGCACATGCCTTAATTCAAAAACCCCTCTTTGCGCATTAATGTCTCAAGATGAAATGGAATACCTAAATTGGTCCAATCCTCTGAATTCAAATTCAATTACCAAAAGTGAAAAGCTTCACTAACCCAGTTACTCACTAGATTGAATGTAGTGGGTTAGTTCAGAAAAGTGGCTGCTTGTTTCATCTCAGTAAGTGGAATCCCTACGGACTGTGATGAATTCAGGTGATCTGTTTACCACACTTGATGATATATTATGCAAATGTCCATTTCTGACCAATTTGTGTCAGAACTGTTTGATTGAATTACATTCCCAACAGTTCATCTCTGAGTTCTACATTTTTAGCTTCAGAAAATAGACCTAAAGCAAAGATTTGCAAAACCACCGCTTTGATGGCATGGTGGAGCTTTAGTGAAAGGCACGCTGAGAACGCTTTGCTACAGGAAAGCAAATGTGACCGCAGCAAAATCATCCGTGTGCTAGATTACGCTATCTTTTTGATGGAGTTCAATAAGACGCACTAAGGCTTCGATACACAAAGGTATATAAAGGTAAACCACAGATGTTCAGGTGCAGGCTCTTATCAAATAGTTATCTCAGTTTAACCACAGTTCATAGCTCAAAGACTGTTCACACAGTATGTGCTCTACTTTTTCATGTGAATTTATTATGCCAGTGGTTTATTTGCTATTGTTTGGCACGCACATAGTTTTGAACTTGATTACAGCACTTCCAGAGAACCATCTATCGGACAAATTACAGTAAACTCCTTATAACAAGATGCAAAATACTGCAGATGATGGAAATCTGAAACAAAAGCAGAAGTCGCTGGGAACACTTGACCTGCCGAGTGTTCCCAGCAACTTCTGTTTTTGTTCCTTATAGCAAGACCCAGGCTTAACTTGTCACTACCACTTAAAAAAGCCATGCAATCAATATCCCAGCCTTTTCCCATGCAACAAGTTAATAAGGGACTCCACTTTACTGGTCATTCGTCTTAATACGTAACAATGGGATGTCGCTCAGCGCGGAGACCACTTTATCAATGCAAGATGTTGTTGTTGTCACATTCTAGAAATTCTTGTAACTCCTTATAATGTAAAATTGATCGGAAAATTTGTCCGAAAAGATGGCATCTTACATCGCAGCTATCTCCCGCCCTATCCTGTAACTGATGCAGGTGATCGACAGAGGTTGGGCACCCATGCTCAGATGCATTGGAGAGGCCTCTGGTCTATTGAAGGGCTATTCTGGCACTCATAGAAATGTCACAACAAAGGAGGTAGTAACGTGAGAATAAAAATGTTCAAACTGTCCTCAGTTCAGCTGCTCTATAATCTGCATGATCAATGTGGTGCATATTTAAAATGAATATTTGTAATGTTTACACAAGATCATAAGATTGATACAGATGAAGATCGTTCATCCCATTTCTTCCAGATGTGCATTCCCATCACAGCGTCAAGCTGTTTGTTAAATGAATCCAGTGTCGTAACCTCAACTACTTTTTCTTGGTAGCTCATTCCAATAATTAATTACCATCTGCGTAAAAAAACACTTCCTGGTTTCTGTCCCAATACGGTCCTTTGTAACTCTGAATCTATGTCGTTTGATTGTGCTGTCTCAGTGTATCCAAAAGTATTGTTCTCCTCTGTACTGCCTCTAATGCCTGGGCAGTCCCGTTAAATTGCAGCCGTTGTAACTGTAACACTACTCTAGGTGTAGCCTGCCCAGAACACTATAAACTTGAGTATGAAAATATGGACTCAATTAATTTGGCAATGTAACCCAGCATCCTGTTTGCCTTGTTTGCAATCCGAGACACTACACTGCATGCATGATTAGTGCTTTATAGATTCAAGTTGTTGTAGTGTATTGTTACCACAAACTGTTTTAACATGGTGAGCGATAGTCAGAGGTATTTAAATACTTGCAGTCATTGGTGTATAATTTGAACCAAAGTTGTGCAGACCTGCTGATTATTGCTAATTAGATGGTGTGGATTAGTTGTTACAGCGTTAATATTAGTTGGATTCTGCACTGTAGGATCAGCACAATGGGTCAAATGGACTCCTCTGTTTAAACTTTCTATGATTCGATGAAATTGATGGCCCTTTTTTAAAAAAAATCCAATACAGATATGGAGAATCTTGGAAGGACAAGATAGAATGTCAGAACATTACCAAGACATACTGTGACCTCTCCAGTGAGACAGAGGATTACGACGATTACTATTATGCCAGAGTAAAGGCTGTTTCAGGAGCAAGTTTTTCAGATTGGAATCAAAGCAGCAGATTCAATCCTAAAGGGGAAAGTAAGTATAAGAATAAATATGTAATCTTGCTACAAATGATTATCAACCATGGAAGCTGATCCGAAATTTACGTGAGCGATTCTCCGTTTTAATGTGAAGAGGTTTAAGTGCGAGGTTTAATTGTTGCCAGATGCTTTTGAGCTTGTTACGGTTACGGACTAAACCTGCATTGTTCTACCGGAACAATATGTTTCAAGACAGCAGGCTAAAGGCACTGATATTAAACAAAACGTATAGATGTTATTTGGAAATGCCTGTATTGGGTGAGTGTGAGCATTTAAAAGGCATAATTAGGAAACTCTGCATGACTGAAATGTCAGCCGGTGAGGTGTTACATGTTACATATCTATATTTATTATCTTTCAGCAAATATTAGTGCTCCACGTGTATATGTCGAAGCCACTAACTGTTCCATTGCCATTACATTTATTGGACCCGAAATATGGAAGAGCAACAACCAGACTCCAGTCAACCCTTCACTTATTGATATCTTTGAATTGAAATACAATGTGTCGATCTTCAACAAAAACAGTAAAAAAACAGTAAGGATCTCATGTTTTATTGGAATCAAAGCAGCTGTAAAGAGTGAAATGGATGTCAGAGAACAATCACTTATATAGAAACAATTATTTGGGAATATTATATTTTCTCTAATTAGTCTTTTTGTACACAGTATATAGTTGTGTAATTGTGTTCCCCCCATCCAGACGAGCTTCCTGCAAAATGCTTACAACAATAAACGACTTGAGGATTTGAAATGTGACACCACTTATTGTGTAACAGTCAGATCGTTGACGGACTTCATTAACAAACAAAGTGAACCTTCTGAAATGATGTGTGTAAGGACTCCTAAAGGTGAGGGTGTCATTTCAAACCAAAAATAATCAAATTAACCAGCTCCAAATTACGTTGTGCCATTGTATTGTCAAAGGTGCCATCGTTTGGACGAGACATCAAACTGAGAGCTCGTCTGCCTCTTCAGGTGGTGTTCAAGATCTGTAGCATTTGAAAAACGAAGGGAATTTCTCCCAGTGTCATGCCAACAAATCCACTAGTTAAAATTAGTTATTCATGGTTATTTCTGAGATATTGCTTTGCATAAATTAGCTGCTGTGTCTGCCTTTCACTTTGCAGTAAATCCTGTGAAGCACTTTGAGATGTTTTGATGATGTGGATAAGCTGCTATAAGAAGTGCAAGAAACATATTACTGTAATGTTATTCGATATATAGTTTTATTTTGGTCAGTTGGGTGTCTGACACACATGGAAACCTATCCCATACTTAAGAGTATTCATACCAAACTACTGAGAACTCCACGCAGATGGTGACACTGTTTCATTAGTATTACATTCAGTAGTCAAAAACTTAACCTCAATTGTATTTGTTGCTATTCTATTTCTTGCATTTTTTTGCCCACAAAACACACAATCACTGCATTTGCAATGTATCTTGTGAGCACTTAGGAATGGCTTCTTGACGTGAAAGGAGCTATACCAAATTTAAAGATTATTATTATTAGTATTATTACCGTCATTTAGAGGTTGGAGGGCATTTAAAAACATATTTTAACATGATATCGTATGGCACTGTGTTTAGGAATATCACCATTTTCGTTGTGTTATCTCCGGCAATATTAAAAATATGGTTCACAATTCACCAGGAAAATCTGTTAATGAAAGGCTGTACTTTTACTTTTCTTAACTGGACAGCCAACTATTTATAGAAATGTCTCAAATATGACAGTAATAATAACATTCCTTGCATTTGATATAGCACTTTATCACGTTGTCAAAATATCTCAAAGTGCATCACAGTATTTACTGTAGAGTAAAGTGATTATATATTTTATAGGCAAATCTTATCTTTGAATTTATGTAGCATTGTTCAACTGCACTGTCACAAAATAAGTACTGAATTGCTCACCCAAAAGAATATTTAAGAAAAATACAGCAATTGAACACTAAAACAAATGTAATAGAAGCAAAAATCTTCTGTATTATTCAAGATCTCGAACTGAAGGATTGGTGAACAAGGTGCTTTGACTCAACACCAGAGAACATTAACATTATTTTCCTAATTTTGTTTTCACAGATCATGCAACAGAAATAGTTATCTTGGTCATATATGGATGTGTTTTACCAGTCTTAATTCTTGTTTCTGTGTTTGTTTTTTGTTGCTGTGTCATGTACAAATATGTGTATAACAGCAATCAGAAACAACCTTTAAATCTGGTGAGTAACTCCTTGCAGCTTTTTCCAATATTATACTGTTTTGAAACCCCACTGAAGTGCATAGAAAGTGTCATTAGAAAGAACAACAAGTTACATTGGTATTGAGCCTTTTAAATCGGGACAACATCCTAAGGCGGTGGAATGTTAAGGATTTGGATCCAAGCTGTGGGTTGGGATCAGAAAGGGTGGAGGTCAGGGATAGAAGGGTGACCAAAAGAGGAGAGTCTTAAGATGGGCCTTGAAGGAAGTAAAGGAGGGACTATGGAATATTAAAAATATGGTTCACAATTCACCAGGAAAATCTGAGCAAAGGGACTATGGAATGGAGTTCCAGAGGGTGTGGGCAGAAAGGCTGAGGGCCCGATAGCTGATAGTGGGGCGGGCTGGACGGTGAAGGTGGGGGAGGGATTGGAACAGGCCGGAGCCCGCTGAGTGGAGGAAACGGACAAGTTGTCAAGGAGTAGGAGGTCACAGAGCTAGCGAGGGGCAAGACCATGGAGGGCTTTGAAGGCAAGCAGTGGCAGCAGGGGGAGCATGGAGGGCAGCAGCAACCTGACAAGCTGGAAATCAGCCTTTTATTGTGCTTTGTTTTATGCAGAGGTCTGAGATTATGGATCAGCCACAGGGGTATGCCATATAAATTTATTGTATGTTTAAAAAAAAGTTTAGCACTTTCTTTGTGCACATAGTATTGCTTTAAATACCTCCACCTAGAAAGTTAATGTTTATATTAAAAGCACTCTGGGAATCAAAGGTCATCTTATATTTGATCATGAGAGTTGAAAAGTGCAGATCGATTAAGTCAGTAGGCAGAATTGTCACAGGTGGAATTCGATGTGACTAAGTGTGAAGTACAATAATACACTTTGGATGAAAATAGGAAGATAAGAACATATCTGTCTCAGTGGGGTAAATGGATAAGGAGAACATTTTCCACAACTCTTGAACATTTCCATTAACATTTTCTCTTATCATTTCCTCAAATTTTCTGATGGGAAATAGTCTATCTAAAATTACTTTAAACATTTGACTCCTATAATTTTCAGCACTATAATCTCATCAAGAACCTAGAGTATGGAGCATTTACAAAAGAGTTGGGAATATTTGATCCATGATGTTTTTCATTAGATTGAATAAGGAGTTGGATCTGAAAATTATATTTGTCATTTTTACATGTTTTTGAATATTTTATCTGGAAAAATGTCAGTTAACCTTTGGGGCTTATGCTTGCAATGGATTACTATTTGCCTCAGAACTAAAGTTCACATACAAAAGCATTCCATATCCTTGAAGTGGTACCATCTAACCTTTCATGCTTTGATAAACACAATCAAAAAACAAATTGGGCCACACACAATATCTTGTCACAACTTATTTTCTTTCTTCCAGCTTCTCCAATATCATCAACCAAATAGTGCACTTGTAGTTCTTCCACCTGAGCTGCTGAACATTAATATTCTTGTTCTCGAAAATGAGAGGAAAATGTTGTCACATGACTGCTTGGAAACTGAGGATTGCAAAGTCTCCCTACTGTCCCAGTGCAGCACCGAGTGTCCTGATAAAATGAAGACAAAACATTTGGCAATAGACAATGGCAAAAACATGTACATGTCTCAAACTATCCAAAATTCATCATTAGAACACAGTGGAGATCGCCAAGATAGCAGGCAAAGTAATGTTCAGCCTCAACAAAATGATTATCAGACCCAAACCCATTTATTAAATAGAGGCGATCCACAGAGTAAAGTTGAATATGGAGTAATTGTAATGGAGAAAAGAGATCACACACAAGAGTCACAAACCATACAGATACCTGCTGATGAACATGAGGAAGTACTGAGTGCTGGCTATAAGTCAAGGCTACCTTTACAGCCTTTAAGGCAAGGAGTTTCACAGCGTGATATTGAATATGGGTTTATTACAATCATCCCAAGTATTAGCCAACAATATAAACAGGACGTCCATCTACGAGTGAGGGCGACTGAGAAGCCAAAGAGGACTAGTTATTTGCCATATCTACTCCCAAACAGCCAACGTGGAGAGACTGTATGGAGAAGTACCAAATGTGCAAGAATTGAATCAGCGAGCAATGCTGACTCACAAGAAAATGTTTATCTGCCAAAGGTGTACCCTCAAGAACCAGAACAAAATCATTATCGGTCACAGTTTCACCCGCAGCCGCTGGTTGGAGAGGCTCCATGGAACAGCAAAACAGTTTGTCCTATTGAAATAGATGACAGCCAGCATCTGCTGAATGAAGTGTACCAGGCCAACGAGGAATCAGAGTCAATAATATTAGATTGGGATCCTGACACTCGCAGGCTGGTGATACCTGCACTCACTGCTGAAGCAAATTCAGGTGGTAATGGTTATTTGCCCCAAATACAGGAGCTAGAGATTGATCTTTTGTCTTCCGTGTGTACAGAGAAATCTAATTCTCCAGGCACTGAATATGTTGATATATCGCAATTCCAGAGAAATTGGGGACTGCATGTACAAACATAGTAAGGAGCTGACATCTTCTGGCTATGTTGCCTGTGCTTTAACTACTCAGATTTCAATTAACTTTGTGTAGTTTTCTTGTAATCTCACCAGAAAATTCACCTCTTGAGCCTGAGAAAGAGAAATAGTGAATAGAATCTGCATCATAGCAGCTGCAAAGACTTGCTTTAATGTTTTTTGTTCGCCTAACTGGGCCCTCCAAGGTCTGAGCGTTAAGAGGATTGGGAGCACAGTAACATGTGGGTTTCGACTGTATGTTGCAGGACCCTGGGCCTTCCTCTGTCATTGCTAGGATCAGTGCGCAAGGATCAATGTAATTGATCACAATTGGTTAACCGTCAGATAACAACCGTTTGTTAACGGACACCAGTAAAATTATTAGCCAATGTTCAATCCATTCAACTAAAGTTGGCAATGAAAACAAGACATTGATGATCTTAATACAACTGAAATAAATTTGAAAGGAAAGTTGTTTAAAGAGGACATGATCTTTTAACTACATGAATTTGGTGAACCGTATTTCATGTATTCCAGTGTTGTGAAGCTTCAGATGGAACACGATTGCATTATCAGGTGAATTGGTAGCATTTGAAGTTATTGCATTAGAAAGATGTACATGTGCTTCAGCTGTTCTTTGTCACCAACAACAAAGATGATAATTAACCAGGCTAAATGCATTCTTGTTCATGTTACAAAGACAGTGTTTAGGTACAGAAAATTTTATTTTTATGTTATTAGAATTCTTGAGATTTTTAAATGCTTGATCAGCATGTATTAAAAGTATGATAACTAATGCAGTTTTTGCATCATTTTCACATATCACACCACTACTATGGTTCAGTGTGCTATCCTCCTGATTGGGGGGATGGGGGGGGGGAAACTGGGGTCTCCTTTGGGATGAGCAACCGCCTGTGGCGGTCTCGTAATTCCAGGCAGGTCCACATACTCATTGACATACCAGCCAGCCTGGTTTTATGAGAATAAATTTCCGACATTTTTAGTGCTGTCTGTTTTTGTGTGTTGACATATTGTAACATGACAAGACTTGAGCTGCTTGTTTTTCTTCCCCTTTCCAAGAAAGAGGCGAGTGTCACCTTAACGTTTCATAGAATAGCACCTACTCACAGCTCCAGCAGAGAAAATGAAACCTTTCAGGGGAGTAGCAGGAAAGCACAATTGAAACTGACACCTTCCTATTTAGTGGAATCCACACATTATTTCATTATAGAATTTATCCCTTGCTCTGTCTTTAACAGAGTTTATTAAAGGAAGTGTAGATAACTTGAATCTAATATGTAAAGGTTACTCATTGAGATTAAGTGCAATTAAAGGTACTGAAAACCCCTTAGGATATATTAGCAGATCAATAGAATCAATAGACTTGTTTAATCCTTGTTTAATCTCATTTTACCCATTTCAAATATTTTATTTTCATTTTTCTTTACTAATTGAAGGTTACAACCTGCATTATAAATGACTGCATAGAATATAGAGCAAAAACTTTGCAATCACATCACTGAATGGCTCAGTAACACATATTAATTAAACCCACGTTCATGGCTCATATTCTCCCCCCTGCAAAAGTGAGAAAAGTCCAGTTCCCTGTACATAATAAAAAAAAGTAATAATAGTTCTCGAATTTTGTACAGCACCATTCACACAGGAAGGATGTCCGCAAAGTACTGTGAAGACTTGGGGTAAATTTCCACATGTATGCGGATGACACCCAACTCTATCTCTCTGCCTCCACCCTCAATTCCAGGATTACTGGTGTCCTGACCAACTGGCTGTCCGACATCAAGTCCTGGACGAGGGACAACTTTCTCCAACTGAACGTCAGCAACACTGAGGCCCTCCTGATTGGCTCGTGCCAGCGCCTCCGCACCTCAGGCGCTGGCAGCATCAGCCTCCACGGCTACACACTCAACCTCACAAAGCCAGTCAGCAACCTGGGTATCTTGTTTGACCGTGAACTGTCCTTTCCCCCTCACATCCGCGCCATGATCGGCACTGCCTACCACCACCTCCGCAACATTGCCAGACTCCACCACTGCCTCACCCCTCAGGCTGCTGAAACCCTCACCCACGCATTCGTCACCTCAAGGCTTGATTATGGAAACTCCCTCCTCATCGGCCTTCCCAACTCTTCCCTTCACAAGCTGCAGATCATCCAAAACTCTGCGGCTCGTGTACTCTCACGCACCAGGCTCCATGACCCCATCACTCCCACCCTCGCCCGACTCCACTGGCTCCCCATCCCCCAGAGGATCAAATTCAAGATCCTCGTCCTGACTTTCAAGGCCATCCATGGCCTTGCCCCCTCCTACCTCTCTGACCTGCTGATTCCCTACCAACCTGCCCGCTCCCTCCATTCAGCGGGCTCCGGCCTGCTCCATGTCTCCCACCTGACCCACACCTCCATTGGTGGCTGGACGTTTAGCCTCTCTGCCCCACAAACTCTGGAACTCCATCCCACAGTCCCTTCACCTCGCTTCCTCCCTTGCCTCCTTCAAGGCCAGTCTCAAGACCCTCCTCTTCGACCGTGCCTTCAGTCACCCTCCCACCTCTCTGCCTTCCCTTACCCCTACCCCACCCCTCCCCCATGCTCGGGTCCTGACCCCTGACTGTCCAGCGCCTTGGGATATCCTCCCAACATGAAAGGCGCTCTATAAATGTAATTTTGTTGTTGTTGAAGGCAGTAACTGTTTTGTAGGTGAATGGGGCAGCCCACTTTCACACAGCCATGTCCCACAAACAGACAAGAAATAAAGTGACCAATTTTATTTGTGAGATAGCCAGGACATTGAGACAAACTCCTGTCTCTTTCCAAATGCGAGATCCATGGGATCGTTAGTATCCACTTGAACAGGCAGATGCGACCTTTGTTTATAGTTTCAGCTGAAGAATGGCACTGAAAACAATGCAGACCACACCCAGCACTGCATTGGAGTGTCAGCCTAGTCTACATAATTTCAAAGTCCTGATGTGGGTCTTGAACCCACATCCTTATTCAGAATGTTACCAACTCAAAGGCGAGACCGACAGACTGATACATACATTCCTCTTACTATTTTTTAAAAAAATCCCCAAAGTTTCACAACATTTTGAAACCGGCTGAGGTCTAATATTGCAGAAATACCGAGGTTAGTTATGCAGTCGTGCCAACCATACTTGTGTGCAGAGGGAATTTCCGGTGCCCCGAACTATATAATTAAAAGAACAACAGAAAGGAAACATAGTTTATGCAATTCATATAATACACAGAGGAACAGAGCAGCTTTCTGCACTCAGAGGGTCATTTGGCCCATCACATCTGTATCCGTTTTTTAAAAATTATCCATTTTTTATTTTCCTGCTTTCCAGCTGTTTCCCCATATTTCATAATTATTTTTATTGCTCAGGTATTTTATTACCCAGTTTACTTTTAAACAATTCTGATTCAACCACAACAAATTACACTTGTATCGTGCCCTTCACGTCGGAAAGACGTCCCAGGGCGCTGGACAATCAGGGATCTGAGCTGGGAGTTGGGGTCAAAAGGGGAGGAGGGCAGGTATGTGCCCACACGTGTGGCTGCTTTGCTCACTGGACTCCCTCACTCTTCCCTACACTGCAGGTTTCTTAAAACTCTGTCGCCCCCTCCTCTCTTGCACGATGCTCCCACAAGCCTATCACCCCCATCCTCACCCAGCTCTATTGGCTCCCCATCCCCCAGTGGGATGAGTTCAAATCCTTATTCTCACCCTAACCCTAATTGGATCCACCTTACCTCTGTGATCTACGTCAACTCTACCGACTTGGCTGCTCCATTTGATCAGGGAATACTAGCCTGTTTTATGGCCCGTGCCCTAACCGTTCTACCATTGGCTGGTGAACATTCAGCCAATCTGCTCCTGCTCTCTAGAAATCTATCCTATACTCCCCCTACCCGCTCCTTCCCCCCCACCCCAGTGCAAGGTTTATCTCATGACGTATCTCATTGACCGTGCTTTTGGTCATATTTCCACTTCCCAACCCCTTTGGGTCCCATCCCCAGCTCAGGTGCCAAGCAAATATTGTCAAGTGCTTTGAGATATTCTTCCGATATAAATTGCATTGTGTTATAATAGTCTACTGCAAGCAAAATCCATATTAGCTTTCAAAAGGGAATGGGATAGATATCTAAAAAACAGTAAACTTCAGGGATATTGGGAAAAAGGCAGGTAAATGGGACTGAAAGGATTGCCCTTTAAAAGTGCCAGCAGAGACATTATGGGCAAAATGACCTTCTTCAGTGCTGTAAATTTCCATTGGTTCTATGTGAGCAGCAAATGCTTATTTTCTGTTCGAACTGCTTTTCTATTCCATACCATATTGTAGCTGCTACTAATATATGTTTCAAGCATCTCATGAACCACAGCAGGGTATTGGCACAGAAGGTTATATTACAGCCGCAATACCCACAACCTCACACATCATCGCTATGTTCTCTATCATCATTTACTTGTGTTCCTTCTTGGACCTGTTCCTCTTATTTTTAAACCACAGCAACATTTGTACCTCATTTAGTTTCTGATAGGAATCAGGTCAGCGCTTGTTTTAGAGTCCCAAGGTTGTCATTTATTTTCAAAACAACACCTTTTTTTTATTATTGAGCTGCAGAAAATCAGCATGAAAACAACAGCAACAACAAATTACACTTGAAAAGCGCCTTTCACGTCGGAAAAGTATCCCAGGACGCTGGACAGTCAGGGGTTTTGGACCTGAGCTGAGAGTTGGGATCAGAAGGGGAGGATGGCAGGGGGGGTTTCGGTGTGGGAGGGTGGCCAAAAATGAAGCTCTTCAGATGGGACTTGAAGGAGGCAAGAAAGAGAGCAAGGTGGAGGGATTGCAGGATAGAGTTCCAGAGTGTGTGGCAGAGATGTTGAATGACCGACCGCCAATGATGGGGCGGGAAGTGCGGAGGACCTGAAACAGGCCGATGTCCACTGAGCGGAGGGAGTGGACAGGCTAATATGGGGTTATGAGGTCGGAGAGGTAGGGGCAAGCAAGACAATGGAGGTTCTTGAAGGTAAGAACAAGGGTTTTGAACTTGATTCTCTGAGGAATGGGGAGCCAGTGAAGTTGGGCAAGAACAGGGGTGATAGGGTCCTGGAACCTGGTTTGGGAGAGAACACGAGCTGCAGAGTTCTGAGTAATCTGCAGCTTGTGGAGGGAAGAGTTGGGAAGTCTAGTAAGCAGGCAGTTTGGCGTAGTCAAGCTGGGACGTAATGAAAGAGTGGATCAGAAGACAGCAAAGAAGAAATGCTATATCATCTTCCTGATACTGTAAACTGTGTCAGAGTTACAAACAATAGGGAGAATAGCAAAATGCAGTGCAGCTGTAAGACCAACATGTTGGCGATCTGAATAGTGAAATGTTTAGGACACAAGCAGTTTGTGGTGAACAATTTTACACAACCGAATGAAGACATGGTGATAGTGGCAGGTCGATGTCAATCTGGATATATTTCTTAGTTATCATGGGAATTTCTTTCCAACTCCTGTTAGTGAAACAGCACCACAGCATAAAAAGGTTGTTAAATGAGCAGAGGGGAAGAAACTCTGAACCCTTAAAATTACTATGAATGGGACAGAAGTCTGAGGGAGGCATGGCAATTATTGATTCGCTATATAATCAATCAATAGGATTTGCAAACCAATAATTTCACTATTCCAAAATGTAGAATATTGCAGATGGATATTTAAAAATAAAGTTTAACATTTTTTTGAAAACTTTTTTCAATGTTCAGCATGAAAGAGATTGAAACAACACAAGGAACATGTCAAGGAACTTTTTGTCCGATAATTTCTTTATATTTCTCTGTGTACAACTATTAAAATCAAACATATATCTCAACACAATGAAATACTTTCCTAAACTCTCCGAGAGGAAGTATGATTTAACATCTATTAATATTTTCAAATCACTTCCTAACAAAATTAATTTGTTCTGTCCTGTCTATAGCACAGGATTTTATTGTAAGGGTCTGACCTTAGATTAAAAAGCTAATTTTTATTCATTCCAACAGAAAAGATGTAATATAGTGTCTACATCATACATCATCTTATTATAGAAAAACATTTAAATAGAAGCTGTGTGGAAGGTGAAAAGTTAGGTCAAAAAGAGCTTTAAAGTTGGGGAGGAAGAGAGGAAGCCAGAGGGATGCTTGGATGGAGTTCCAGAGAGCAGGATAGAATGGCTGAGAACTCACTCACTGATGGTTGAGTGGATTGAGCGGGGAACATGAAGCAGGTAGTGTTAGCTGAGCAGCGGGCATGTGGGGCAGTAGGGCTAAGAGTTTGCAGAGATAGGGTGCGCAGAGACCATGGAAGTATTTGAACATGAGGATGAGGATCTTAAATTTGATCCGCTGGAGGATGGGGAGCCAGTGGAGACGAGCAATGATAGTGGTGATGTTTTTTTTGGCACCTGGTGCGAGAGAAGACACAGTCTACAGAGTTCTGGATACATATTACCTGATACTGGGGCTATAATAACTGAAGGCTTGATTGCTGATGGTGAGCAGAGAATGGCAGACTATAGGATTTTTGGACTTTGAAGAGATTTCTCAGATAACTCCTTATAAATGTTAATAAGTCATCAAATGACACTCAGAAAATTGTACACTGAGAAATGGAAAGAAAATAACAATTCTTTGAGGTGCATCCATCCTTTGGATGAGACTTTGAACTGAGGCCCTAACTGCCTGTTCAAGTGGACCTTAAAAGATCTTATGGCACTATTCGAAACGAGCAGGGAGTTTGAAAAGTTAGCCCAATATCCTGGTCAACAATCCCCCAATTCAAATTGGTCATTCACTTCATGGCTGTCTGTGGATCATTGCTGTGCACAAATTGGCTGCCTTGTTCACCTACAAAATACACAGTTACTGCATATTACATTATATCCTGTGAAGCACTTTGGGCTGACCTTCTAATGTGAAAGGCGCTATACCAAATGTAAGAATTATTCTTATCAATACTGCAGGACAAAAGGGCACATGTTCATGGTTGTGAAGGGCAAGTTCAGGACAGAAACAGGAATTCAACAGAGGGTAATCAACAACTGGAACCACATTTTACAGGATCTGAAATGTTGAAGTACTATATATGGTTCACCGCAGTGTTTTACACTCCCAGATCCTGTGTGCTATTGCTTGCAATGCTGCACAGCACAACCCATACTCTCCATGTGAATTCTCCATGTCCCTAATCCTCTCATGGCTGACTCTTTTATCTTACTGTCTTTCTATTTATTTTCTCTTGTGCTCCTTTCTCTCCACTGCTCTCCATCACGTGGAGTTGCTCAATCTGAACAGAAGGACCTATATCACAGATTCATAATGTCACTGACTTCAGATCATCTCAGCACTTATAGTGTCTACTCTTCATTTACCACAGTGCCATTTAGGACAGAGCAAAAATTAGTAACAAAATGCAACTAATATTTTTGAAACAACATGCCAGGAAGTTTCCTTTAGTCAAAGATTGCTGCCGTCCCAACTGGTATTGTGAGCCACGTACTGTTATTCTGCCTGTTCAGGTGGACGTTGAAGATCCAATGGCACTCATCAAAAGGAGAGGAGAGCTTTTCCTGGTATCCAAGCCAATAATTCCCCCCAGTTAAATTGGTTACTCACTTCATGGCTGTTTGTGGGGCATTGCTGTTGGATGGGAGCAGACAGGCTATATGTCCGACCACCAATGGTGGCCAGAGGTCGCTGGACTTCCCGACTCTTCCCTCCACAGGCTGCAAATTATACAACACAAAATTACATTTGTATAGTGCCTTTCACATCAGAAGGACCTCGCAAGACACTGGACAATCAGGGATTTGGACCCGAGCAGGGGGCAGGGGTGTGTGCTTGGGATAAGGGAGGGTGGAGGGCAGGGAGAGTAGGAGGGTGGCTGAAGGCACGGTCGAAGAGGAGGGTCTTGAGATGTACCTTGAAGGAGACAAGGGAGGGAGTGAGCCGAAGGGAACGTGGGATGAAGTTCCAAAGAAATTATTCAGAACTCTGCAGTTTGTGTCCTCTCCCACACTAGGCTCCGCAAATCTATCATCCCCATCCTTGCCAGGCTCCACTGGCTCCCCATCCACCGGACAGAGGATAGAGTTCAGGATGCTTGTCCTCACTTTTAAAGCCCTCCACGGTCTTGCTCCTCCCTATATCTTCAACTTACTAAAACCTTATCACCCCGCCTCCTCCTTCCATTCAGCAGGCTCCACATCCCCCACCCTGTCCACCCCATCATCAGTAGTCAGATCTTCAGCCTCTCTGCCCTCACCCTCTGGAACTCCATCCCACATTCCCTTTGCCTCACCTGCTTCAAGATCCATCTCAAGACGTTGCCTTTGATCGTGCCCCACACCCTTCTTGAAGCCAGCTCGGGTGTAAACCCTCGACTGTCCAGCTCCTTGGGACGTGAAAATTGCTGTGTAAATGCAATTTGTTGTTGTTGTTGAGCTAAGTATAGACCAATCCAAAATGTTCAGGGTTGGTGTGTCCTATATATTTATTAGCAGCCCTTGGGAAGTTGTGATTTTTCAGGTATGTGATACTAATCTCTAAAACTACATGTTCAAAAACTCAATAAAACTTAGCCACTGCTGATTTAGTTTGGAGATTGTGATAAATTGTTGTCTGATCTGATTGCAGTTTGTGGTTATATTTCTAGTCAATCTATAAAAAGGCAGCATTCAAGCAGAGTATTATTTACATACTGGTAACCTGCTAAACTAGCAGCCATGAAGAAACAATCCTCCAGTCAGTGAACGCACCTGCCACCTTGTGTTCAGTAAACATAAATTGCCCAAATCTGCCGATTTTGCTGATAAAATTAAGGCATCTGACTACCTATACTTGAATCATTACTGAAGAATGATTTATAGTTTTAAAAGGCAGAATTAGGGCACTGAATTTGGAATATTTGTGCCTGGATTTTATCGCTTAAACCTTAAGAGTATGGAAGTCATACTCTTACTCTTTAAGAGTATGGAAGTCATACTCTTTGGCTCCCATCAACGTCTTCACTCCTGCGGATCTAAACTCCTCAACCTCCCTGGGCTCTCCCTCAGACTCATCGAACCAGTGCGCACTTTAGACGTCCAGTTCAACCCTCAGATATCCTTCCTCCCCCATATCTAGTCCCTGACCAGGACCTCCTTCTTCCACCTCTGCCACATTGCTCGCCTCTAAACGTACCTTACACCAAAGCCAGCCAAAACCCTCGTGCATGCGTTTGTCACCTCCCACTTGGATTACTCAAACACACTCCTCGCCGATCTCCCCATCTCCACTATTCAAAAAATCCAGTTCATTCAGAAGTCTGCCACCCACATACTGACCCGGACCAAACTCCATACCCACATCTCACCAGTTCTAGTCAGGCTCCACTGGCTCTCCATCACCGAACGGATTGACTTCACACTCGTGTTCAAATCCCTTCACCGCCTGGCACCTCCCTACCTCTCTGACCTCCTCACTCCCCAATCCACCACCCAGCGCCTCCACTCAACTGGCACCGGCCTCTTGCTTGTCCGTCGCAACCTCCACTCCACCATTGGAGGTCGTGCTTTCAGCCACAACACCCCAAACACTCTCCCTCATTCCCTCCGCCTTGCCCCCTCTCTCCCCTTTTTCAAGTCCAGCCTGAAAACCTTCCTTTCCGACCATGATTATGGTCACTTCCCTCCCAACGCCCCCCCATTCAGAGGCAGACTCCTCCATTGTTAAGCGCTCTGAAATGATGCCCTGCGTGGAGGGCGCTATATAAGTGCAAATTGTTGTTAAGGTTCTTGTCTGAATCCAGTGGTAATAGTTGTTGTAGCTCCAGTCACCGCACTCTGCCACTGTATGATCAGCACCAGTTATAGATTTGTTTTAGCACACACTAGTGCAAGTGGTCAGAATTTTAGATGGGGAGTGGGGTGGGAAGGTGACTGAAAGCATGGTTTAAGAAGTGAATCCTAAAATTTTTAAAGATAAGAAGTCATTTGCAGAAAGATGTTCTGTTTGAGTAATTACAGCGCAGGTAATAACTATTAGAAGATTGATGTACTTCAACATTTTCGGGGGATTTTTCTCATTTTAGATTTTTTCCTTTCCTCCCAGAACATGCTGGCCCATTAAAAGGTACAGTTCCCTCAACAACAAATTTGTTGTTGCTATTGTTATTGTACAGTTTCTTGGTTTGTCAAAGTGGCCAGAAATCAAGTGCGCGCCCAAGGTTACCACGGAGAACATAAGACCAGAATTTATTCAGATACTACAAGACAACAGGACAAGAGAACACGAGTTCATTATAGGCTTATTTTGAGACTGACAGCAATAAATACTTATTTATATGGAGGGTAATAAACAGTGTTAACACTCTTCCTGGTTACAGGTTACCAGGAAAAGTGGTAGAGACTAGGTCACTGGATATGGTTATGAAACAGTCTCTTGCCACAATCGGAAGACAGTATTTCAATCCTGTGAAACACCGTTATCACAATGACTGCCTTGTTGACTCCTCAGAACATGATGGATAATAATAACAATGTTTGCATTTGATATAGCGCTTTATCACATCTTTGAAATGTTTCAAAGTGCTTCACAGGATATACAACAACAACTTGCACTTATATAGGCCCTCCACGCAGGATAGTGTCTCAGAGTGCTAAACAGTGGTGGAGCCTGGCTTCGAGCCGGGGAGAAGTGGCCATAATAATAGTAATAATCCTTGCATTTGATATAGCGCTTTTCACGTCTTCTAGACCTCCCAAAGTGCTTCACAGAATATACTATAAAGTGCATTGACTGTATATTTGTGGGCGAACACGGCAGCCAATTGCGCACAGCAATGTTCCACAAACAGTCATGGATTGAAAATGACCAATTTATTATTGTTTTGCTTTTCTGGAGGGATTATTATTAAGCGTGTGAAGTAAGGAAATTTGCCCAAGGTTTCACCCTGCCTGGAATTGAACTCAGGTCTCTCACTTGCAAAGCGAGTGCTCTAACCACTGAGCTAGAGGACTCCACGTAAGCACGGTTGAAGAGGAAGGTTTTCAGGCGGGACTTGAAAGAGGGAGAGAGGGGCAAGGCAGAGGGATTGGGGGAGAGTGTTTCAGAGTTTACGGGGCATAGTGGCTGAAAGCACGACCTCCGATGGTGGGGTGAAGGGAGCGAGGGACGAGCAGGAGTCCATTAGCAGTCGAGCAGAGACACCAGGTGATGGATTGGGGAGTGAGAAGGTCTGAGAGGTAAGAAGGTGCCAGGGAGTGAATGGATTTGAACACAAGTTTGAGGATCTTGAAGTCGATCCGTTTGGTGATGGGACGCAAGTGGAGCCTGGCCAGAACTAGTGAGATAAGAGTATGGAGTTTAGCCCGGGTCAGTATGCAGGCAGCAGGGTTTTGAATGAGCTGGATCTTTTGAATGGTGGAGCTGGGGAAACTGGTGAGGAGTGCGTTGGAGTAATCCAAGCCGGAGGTGACAAACACATGCATGAGGCATATACTGTAAAGTGTAGTGATTGTGTGTTTTGTGGACGAAACACAGCAGCCAATTGTGCACAGCAGTGTCGCACAAACAGTCGTGGATTGTTATTATTATAACCAAATTATTATTATTAATTTGAAGGGATTATTACCCCCAGAAAGGGCTGATGCCAATCGACTAACAAGCGGGTTCCTACTTACTGCTAGGTAAACTGGCGTGCGTGTGGAATAAGGAAACTTCTTGCCTAAGGTTTCACCCTGCCCGGAATCAAACATAGGTCCTCTCGTTTGCGAGGCAAGTGCTCTAACCACTACATTACAGGATACCACATGAGGAGAGGATTGGGGAGAGGGCGGGGGTTCTCGGGGAGAGGGGAAGAGTGTCAGGATAACTGTCCTCATCCTTCTAAGCAACAAACCAAATGCTAAAAGTAAGTAATACAGTATTTTATCAAAAACAATAACAGCATAAAATGTTAAATAATGTTTTGGGAGAAAGTAATCAAATGTAATTCGTGTGGAATTTCTGAGGTTGACTGAGGTTTAATTTCAATTTACTGGGGGATTACTACTCATGCAGAATAATTGTCACTTCATAATCTATCTACAAGGGGTGAAAAATATTATGTTTCATAAAGACTCATGAAGAGCATCCATAATTGGAAGTAACAATGGTGATTTAGGCTAGTGGAGGGATAGATGTTGGTTAAACATTGTGCCAAAGTCAGTGAAGAGGGTGTTTGAACCCCAAATCAGTTAATAATTATCAATTTGTAATCTGTTATGAAATATATTTTCAATCTTATGGTTATCTCTGTGGCCCACATTGATTTAGTCCTGCTTGAAGACAACAGGGAGCCTGTGTCTCATCTCAGGACCTCTGAGAATGTACAGCATAAAGAGAAAGCTACAAATATATCAAAGAGAAAATAAACTATCATAAAATTCTGTATTTCTGAGCAATATGTTCTATCATTAATGTATTTACTATCTAGACAATGCAGTCACTCAGTTTGCAGGTAATTAGAGTTAGGTCTGAAGATCAGCCATGGTCTTATCAAATGGCGGGGCAGGCTCGAGGGGCCGAATGGCCTACTCCTGCTCCTAATTCTTATGTTCTTATGTTTTTGACTGATGATTAAGCTTTTGTGTCCTCTTAGCATCGTTGCAGATTGGACTAAATCAAAGCCATTCCATCCTTCAATTTGCTTACTGTGGAATTTTTCACATGCTTCCATCGTCTCAGTATATGTACTACTATGCACTGTGCTCCATGTGAACTTGAAGATTTTATGCCACTATTAATCTGGACACCTTTGGTATATTGCTATCTGGGAACTGCTTTATAAAAACACCTATAGCCACATCAGGTTTTCTTCAAAGCAAAAAGGGCAAGAAGAACTGTCAACAATATTGAAGATTTTTATCAATTGTTAATTTCAAGAGTAGCCTTTTTGAGAACCCGTGCATTTTGGAGAACTTTTATTCCAATACATAAGCAGAGACACGATTTGTTCAATGTGCATGATATAAAAGGGTTTACAACAAGTGGAAACCAATAACCTCATAATCCACTTTGGGTTTGGGGAAGGTTTGCTTATGAAATGTTTGCTGATCCAATAAATGCTTGATAACTTGACTTTGGCTTAGCTTGTCAGTACCACTTCAGTAGCCATACTGTCAGTATCTCAGCCACATGTACAGTTGGGATGCATGGGATTCTCAGTTTGATTTGGATACTCTTAAGCATGGTAATCGGCTTCCGCATGTGTCAGACACTCAACTGACCCCCCAAAACAAACTCCTGGCCGCTTCCTATGTAAAATGTTAATAAGGGTCTCCACTTTACTTGTCATTCCACTTAACATGTAACTAGTCACATTATAGAAATTCTTGTCAGTACTTACAATGTAAAATTGAAAACTCATTCTATAAAATGGCTTCCCGCCCTATCCTGTGAGTGGCATGGGCGCTTGGCAGACATTGGGCGTACATGCTCAGATGCATTGTAGAGGCCTCTGGCCTATTGGAAGGCAGCTACTGTGGTTTCCCATCCCATCTCCTGCCTTTGTGGAGTCCTGCAGCTCAATGGTTAGAGCACTCGCCTTGCAAGCGAGACACCTGGGTTCAATTCCAGGCAGGGCGAAACCTTGGGCAAGTTTCCTTACTCCACACGCCTGATAATAATCCCTCCAAACAACAGAAACAATGATAAATTGGTCATTTTCAATCCACGACTGTTTGTGGGACACTGCTGTGCGCAATTGGCTGCCGTGTTTTGCCCACAAATATACGGTCAATTCACTTTCCAGCATATTCTGTGAAATGCTTTGAGACAGCTAGAAGACGTGAAAAGCGCTATATCAAATGCAAGGATTACTATATTTTTTATTATTTCTTGTTTGATAGAATCCAAACCCACAAATATGAAATCTTTTGTAAGCAAAACTAGAGACTGCTGGTTGTGATTTTCTAGGTGTTGTCTGCTGCTCTGGGCAAGTCAGTGTAACAAATCAATTTGTTATAGTGGCATGTATAAAAGGCTCAGCTCAAAATGTAATTAATGAATCTATACATTGGTCAAGTTACCCAATTGTATATGCTTCTGGGCAGCTAACTGACTAAAGTAACAAGAACTGCCAATAACTGGGAACTGATCAGATAAACTGAAAAATGTGTGACCCCAAACCATCTCCTAAGTGAGAGAGAAGGGAGCAACCAAGTAACAACAGTGAATGTGCAACAAACCAGAAATGCTCCCAATTAAAAGGATTCAACTAGAAATATGAAGTTTGAGTTTTAAATATCAAAAATCCAAAGATAAATGATATACCAAACACAGTTAAAGTGAGCTAATGAACAAAGCAATTTGGGATCGTAATTGCAGTTGAGCTTTGCTTCCTTTGACAAAAGCAAGAAGAAGGCAACATGAAATTCAATTAACCCATCCCAAAAGGGATTCAGATAAAGAAGGTCCTTCACTTCAATTGTCCTTATCCTTCCAGAACACCCACCCTTCCATTCTCCGATCACAGCAATAAGCTTTTTTAAATGAGTCCAATATCACAACTTGAACCATCCTTTCTGGCAACCTTGTTCCAGTTGTTAATTACTTTCTGGTTAAAGTATTACTTCCTTGCCTCTGTCCTGAAATTGGGCTTTGGAACTCTAAACCGATGCCTTCTAGTTCTGCTGCCTTGCCATATCTAAAAGTAAATTAATGAGGACATTTTGCTCAGAAAAGTTCATGTAACCTTGCGATGGACAATCTGGATAGCTAAGCACTTTGGAGGTGGAAAGAGGGCAAAACGCTTAACTCTTTAGAGATCCCCCACTCTCCTCACACATACACACAAAATGTGGTTATGTAACATTTTGTAAATTCTACTGAAAAGTCCTTGGATTAAAGCCAGTCTATGCAGTAATAAAGTGTGGATCATTTGTTTTCAATGATACTGAAGTATCCAAAATCAATATTTGAAATTCAAGCAGTTCAGTGAAGCATATGATCCTATATCATAGAATAGAATAATGATTCGGAAATTCATAGCCTCCTCAAGGATTTTAGGGATCAGCTGCTCATAAGGCACTCAGAGGATATATAGAGTTAAATAATGGCCATGATAGAAAATTATCATTACCGATTTTTAAGAACTGTTTAGCACGTATAGTTAATTTGAGAGAAAGAGATAGAAGATAATCATGTTTTATTTAAACACTGCAGCCAAAGTCCACTGAACAGCAGTAAGACCAGGAGCCAATTAAAGATTTAACCTACAGAACACAACTTCATTTTTGAAGTTTTTGTTCGTGGCACAATAATATTATTATTATTATTATGTGAAAGAATAAGATGCTTCATAACATCCCATAACAGTGAACATTAATAAAGAGAACCAATCGAAAGCAACACATTTATTTAAAAAGGGCAATTTCAATTATTGCAAAGCCGAAGGCATAATGCCACAATAGTAAAGCAATGAAGGTAAGTAGAGTGTTAAATCGTATCATTTCCTGATCTCAACCACAGTAACAATTGGAACATAACAATTGGTTTCAATGCCTCTGGGTTAGGAAAGGATGCATCAAACAGTTTCCATAGTTTATCACTTCCCATTGACCGATGCTGGAAAGTGCACATATGTTGAATGTCAGTTGAGATCAGTATCAAGCTGAACTGTGATACTGCTTCCCACACACTCTCTCCTCCCTCCTCCACCCCTTCTCTTCCCTCCACTGCTCCCTCCTTTCCCCTAACCCCCACACCTGCCCTCCATGGCTGAACAACCTGCCAGCACTCATTGTGTAGGTTCACAAATGAGAAATGGTCATTTGGGCAAGGTCTCGGAGGGCTGCTGGTACTTGTGGACTGTACATCAACAGAGTCAGTGTCTTCGGGGAAGAAAATAGGAGAAAATTGGAATTGGAAACAACACAAAATCGAAGCATTCTACAAATGCTGCATTTTCTGTATGCAGTGCACTTTTTAAATATACTTCATGCGTAATATTGCTTAAAGATTCAATCAAAACAAACACATAGGGACATACGTAAGAGGCACAAGTACGCCAGGACACTTACATTCACTCGTCTGTTTTTTCACCACATTGAACATGAAACCATTCTCTCATTCAATCAATGACTGAATTCGCTCATGCTCCATGTTGCGAAAAAACAGTGTGTGTGTGTGCCTGCATGCACATGCATGCACATTGTTTTATAAAAACCTCTTCTTTAATACTTTTCTTTGTAAGTTCCATATAATTCACCTGAAAATTAAATTATTTAAAAAGTAGCAGATTTCGCACAAAATGGCATATTTGTTCATATTCACATTCATAAAATCATGAATGATTTTAGAGGATAAATAGAGAAGGACAACATCCACTGATTAGTGATTCAGTAATAAAGGGGCATAAAGTGAAGACTTATCACCAGGAGACATAAGGAGTGAGGCTGGAAGAATGTTTTGATATGAGTGTTATTAGAATGTGAAATCTCCAATGACACAATTGAATGATTACAAGCTAGTAATCTTAAACAGTTAAAATGAGATGATGCTGCATAAACATTATCTGACCCCAAAATGATTCAGCATCTATTGTTTGGACTTATTTTACTGAGGACAGTTGGGACAGTAACTTCCTTACAATGAATGAGGCTTCCTGAATGATTAACCACTATTCACCATACCTTCTCCAGTCCTGATATGCAAGCAGTTGTCAGAAATAGCTCAATATATATTATATCATTTATATAAGTGTCTGTTAAAAAATAATTTAGCTTAAAATACTAAACATCTCTGTTTTCCTCTTTTCAACAACACATTGCATTTATATAACACCTCTCACATTGGGAGGTCATCCTAGGGTGCTGGACAGTTGAGGATTTGCACCCAAGGTGGGAGTTGGATTAGGGAGGGTCCAAGGGGGTGGGGGTGGGAAATGACCGAAGGCACAGTCAAAGAGACTGGTCTTGAGATGGACCTTGAAGGAGACGAGGGAAGGGGTGAGGAAAAGAGACTCCCGGATGGAGTTTCAGAGAGTGGGGACAGAACGCCTGAAGGCCCGACTGCTGATGGTGGAACAGGCAGACCAGGGGGCATGAAGCAGCCAGTGCCTGTTAAGCAGACAGAGCGGTGGGTTGATAGGGTTTTACAAGGTCACAGAGGTAGGTGGGGCAAGACCATGGAGGGATTTAAAAGTGAGGACGTGGATCTTGAACTCAATCCTCTGGGGGATGGGGAGCTGGGCGAGGGTGGGGGAGATAGGCTAGCAGATCCTAGTGCGGAGGAACATTAATGCTGAGCCTCAGATTCCTGGTCATGCATTCTTGACCATTTCTGTCAGAAATGAGTGAGATCAAAGTGACCTGAAATGTTAAACAATACAACAATCTCAAATGACTTTATGAAGTCAATGACCCTATTCTGGGTCCAATATTATATCTTCATCAACTTGAGGAAAAGTGAGATCTTCATCTCATTCAGATTCATGAACTAAGGAATCTTTTTTGAAGAAACGTACATTCCTTAGTAACCTCCAGACACCCACATAGTTCTCAGTCACTAGGTTGCTCTGGGGGTCAGTCTGTGCTGTGGGCAGGGTCCCATTCTCCACAACACTGTGGCTGGGATTCTCCTGTAGTTCATGCATTTGGGGGGTGGTTGCTGGAGACTTGATCTGCTCCTCCTCGTCCTCCTTGGTTAATTGTTCCAAGTCATCATAGTTCTTCTGCATCCTAGTCTCATAGTACTTGACCACACAGTAGAACACGGAGCCCACAGTGTTGACTACCACGCCGGCTATGAAGAGGGAAGTGGGTTCAACGTCTCTGAAAGCCACCATGCCCACAGTAATGGTGGCGATGCTCTTCACCACCCCGACGAAGCTGGTGGTGACGGCAGAGTTGATGTAGGTGCAGTGCAGGGTGGTGAAGTTCATAAGGCAGCCGATCAGAATGCAGAAGACAACGGTGCAGGGGACGGCGGGGTCTTGCCAGCCCGGGAAGGACCAGATGTGGATGGCATCCAGGCTGGCAAAGGTGCCGATCAGCAGCAGTGGAGAGGCGGTGACAGCGATGGTGTACTGGGCGGTTAGGGGGCCATAGGTGCTCTCACTGCCTACTTTCTGTATCACCACCAGGTAAGCGGCATGAACCAGCACCGCCAACACCCCGGTCACATAGCCCAGAGTTTCCCCGGTCAGGTCACCAGCTCCTGCACAAAAAAACACACACATCAGGTCACACAGAAATGTCAGGCTAACACTGTGGTTAAGTGGTTATGTGGAACACTTTGGGGAAACCTCAAAGCCAATAGAATCGCGATTCGACCCAAACAGCAATGGGACCAAATGTATCTTTATAGTTCATCAATCTATTCTTAAACAAGAATAAAAACAGTGATAAGGAGTACATTTCAACAATAGAAATTACTTCCAGAGCATTGGAAAATCCCAACAGTGTATGTATATATACATATATATATGTATATAGGAAGAGAATATTTATGTATATACTGTATTCAAAAATAGTGGTGTTCAGAACATATTTCAGTGGAACAGTTAGAAGCTTCTCGCAAATGTAATAAGGCCCTGAAAGGAATCAGACTGCTAAAAGCATGTGTTGAAGCATCCAAAACTTTGCTTTGATATTTGTGTGTATATTTGGTTAGACTTTTATGTCAGGTTATTAACGCCTGGTCAGCAGAGAGGGCACCAATCCCAAGTTGCATTGTCACCTGCATCGTATCAACTATCGATTTATATTATAAATATACATGATATATAATATAACATGTTGCAGTGATAAGAGAACATCGCAAAGACCTGCCCAGTTTTGGGGGGGACTGTAGAGTACTGACCTGCCAGCAGTGCTCCACACGTAGTGAGGAGAACAGCTGAGATGACCCCGATGGAGGGAACACCGTTCTTGAGAACCAAAACGCCTATCACTAAAGTGACGAGAGGTAAACAGCGTTTGAAGACCACGTACATCGGAAGGCTGAGCCCCCGGAGTGACCAGAGGGTCAGGCTGGACTGCAGGGTGGACAGGAGGGTGACTCCGGCAAAGGCTTTGGCCAGACTGCAGCTGTACGGTGGCACGTCTATCCTCCCCATCCTCCTGAGCAGCTCCAGGGTGAGAGCCGCGGTGCTGCTGGTCAGGCACTGCACCAGGGTCAGGAAGGTGAAATTGTATCTGGAAATGAGGAGCTTGAGCAGGATATTGAGAGACCCGGAGAAGACCCCGTGAGCCACTGCCACTGAGATGCCGAGCACACGGCCCCTGCAAAGCTGCATTTTGGTCCAGGTGTTTAGTTTCACGCAAAAGCCCAGGGATCAGTCACTACACCGAGAGCCCGCAGCCTGCAGGGACCCAGCTCTCCCACTCTCTGCGTGAAACTTTCATTCATCAATCTGCAGAGGCGGGGAGCTGTGCGTGTGTGTGCGTGTGTGTGTGTGGGAGGGGGTGGGGTGGGGGGGGGGGGGGGGGACACCAGAGCACAAAGCGATCAATAAAACAATTTATTAATCGTTGCGCATTTCAGCTGTTGCAAAGCCAACTCTCTTGAAAAAAACACACACACACACACTCCGGAACTGCTGAGGCATTGGGTTAGCAGCAGCTGAGTCTGCAGCTTGACATGTAGCTAATAAAGTAAGTACTGTGCACTTGATGTTCTTACTATTCATTTCGCCCATGTATTGCTGATCTGGTAGTGAGCCGCTGCCAGGGGTCTCCAGTGCCTCTCATAAACCACCAATCCAGGACATCATCCACTTACATATAAACCTTGACGCTGTCCAAATTGACATCACTTCTATTTCTTTTAAAAAAAAACTTGCCCTTTGAATAAATGAGTGTTGCAATTCCAAGACAACCCCACAATATTTCCCGGTGCAACACCCTACCGCTTGCACCCATCTGACATCAACCAGATAGAATGGACCTGGAGCACATCAGTGGAAAGAGTTATTGTGATTTAAGAAAGGGCTCTATACACTGAGCCGAGGGCCAATGTGAATCTGAGAATGTTG
Organism: Callorhinchus milii; assembly: GCF_018977255.1. Taxonomy (NCBI): domain Eukaryota; kingdom Metazoa; phylum Chordata; class Chondrichthyes; order Chimaeriformes; family Callorhinchidae; genus Callorhinchus; species Callorhinchus milii. The sequence continues at coordinate 45,376,539 of NW_024704744.1, read as the reverse complement.
TAAACAGAGTGGATTTCCTCTCACAGGGAGAAGTTATTGGTATTAATAAGAACATAAGAATTAGGAGCAGGAGTAGGCCATTCGGCCCCTCGAGCCTGCCCCGCCATTCGATAAGATCATGGCTCATCTATTCTAACTCCACCTACCTGCCTTATCCCCATATCCCTTAATCCCTTTATCCACAAGAAATCTATCAATCTGTCTTGAATATGTTCGAGGACAGAGCATCTACAGCCCTTTGGGGTAGAGAATTCCATAATTTCACTACCCACTGAATGAAGACATTTTTCCTCAACTCAGTGTGAAAGGGCTTTCCCCTAATTTTAAGACTGTGATCCCTGGTTATAGTTTTTCCAACCAGGGGAAAAGGTCTCTCACTATCTATTCTGTCGTGCCCCTCAGTAATCTTGTAGGTTTCTATAAGATCAACTCTCATTCTTCTATATTCTAGAGAATATAGGTCTAAATTGCTCAACCTATCCTCATGACTCATCCCCCTCATCCCAGGTACCAACCTGGTGAATCTACGTTTTACCCCCTCCAAGGCGAGTACATCCTTTCTTAAATAAGGAGACCAAAACTGCACACAATACTCCAGGTGCGGTCTCACCAGGGCTCTATACAGTTGCAGCAAGACTTCCCTACTCTTATATTCTAACTCTTTTGTAACAAATGCCAACATACCGTTAGCCTTCCTAATTGCTTGCTGTACCTGCAAACTAACTTTTTGTGACTGGTGAACAAGGATAATAATAATTATTATTATTATTTGCTATAGTGCCTTAACACGTCTTATCACGTCTTCGAGACATCTTAAAGTACTTCACAGAATATACTGTAAGGTGAATTGACTGTATATTTTCTGGGTGAAATGCGGCAGCCAATTGCGTAAAGCAGTGTCCTACAAACAGTTGTGGATTGAGTGACCAAATTATCTTTTTATTTTGAAGGATTACCCCAGGAAAAATGATCTGCCAATTGACTAACAACTGGGTTCCTACTTACTGTTAGGCAAACAGATGCATGTGGAATACCAAACTTTCACAATGTTTCGCCCTTCCCAGGAATCAAACTCAGGTTCTCTCGCTTGGGAGGTGAGTGCTCTAACCACTAGCCATGGGAATCCATTAATATCTAACCTCCAGAGGGATTAGATGTAAAATATTTTGTACCTAGTATAACACCACAAATGGAAACAGCAACAACAATAAATTGCAGTTATATATCGCCTTTCAAGTTGGAAAGCAAATGAATATATCATACTCTTCAAATATAATTGCAATGCAGACTAAAGTTAAATCCTGATGATTTCAATAAATTAACTGAGACCGGCCAATGTGTGTATTGGATCATAAAGATCCCACAGCCTTAGTGAATGGAAGAAAATCCACAATGAACACCTAGTACAAGGTGGCGCTTAACCAGCACTGTATCAATGGTTATGTTTATTTTAAACTTAAGAGCACACACACTTGTATTAAAAACAAAGTCAAATGTTTAACCTTTAATGTTTCCACCAAAAAGTATAATTTATACACACGTTTTTGAGTTTCAGTTCCCTGCATTGAAAAGAAAGGGATGTTTGGAAACCAAATTATAACTTGCAGTGACTACACCATATTAAAAGCAACACGACGGTATATTCGTCTCAGTTTCCAACTTGCATTTTTGTCATCCACCACTATGCCTATACTTGCAATTTCATTGCTTCATGTGGAGATCGTGAAGCTCTCATTCTCACTCCAAACGTGTCACATACTTCGCGAATAATTTCACAAGCTTGAATTAAATCTATAAGACTGATGGGCTGCCCCATTTCTCACAAATTAATGTTTGAGCTGCTGCAAGGTCAACACCTGTTTTGTACAGTATTTTCCATTGATTTATTTTAGTGACCCACAATGGACACTGCAAACACATGTTGAAGGAAACAATTTAGTGCAATCTTGTTACAAAGAGGTAACCCTGGAGGTTTGTGAATCTGTGTAATCTTGAAAAACACTGACTGAATTTCTCCTGATGAATTATTGTGAGATAGGTGCTAACTCTCAATAAAGAATTCTATTCCTTACCAATAATGTCTAGCTCCTTTCCCCTTTTGCTGGGCATATTTAACCCATGAAAACCTGATGATAATCCCTCAAGAAAAAAAACAATAATAAATTGGTCATTTCAATGCATGACTGTTTGCAGGAAACTGCTGTGCGCAATTGGCTGCATTTCACCCACAAATATACAGTCAATTCACTTTACAGTCTATTCCGTGAAGCACTTTGAGACATCTAGAAGACGTGAAAAGCGCTATATCAAACTCAAGGATTATTATTATTATTAAAACACTGTTGCTGTGAATCACACTTTAAAGTGGACAGATGAGAGGAATTTCAGGGGTATGATTGCTAGGCACATGCATAGTAACCTGCACAGGTGCAGAGAAAGTCTCAATTGTAATAACCAGACTTGGGAAGCCAACCTCTCCCAGAAATTTGGTAATTTCTACTGCAATGTTTTGTATCTTTATTGCAGGGAACCAAGGACACAGGTAAACTCTCAGAATCCAAGTATATATTTTTGTTTCACCATGGCCTCAGGGATCTTTCAAACCTTCACTCTAAAGTTACTTTCACAGTGTATGAATAAGGGACTTGCATTTTCATAGTACCTCAATAAATCGGCTTGATACAACCACTTGATTTAGCTACGGGGTATCCTTGTGTTCAGAATGCCAGATGTTGACCAAAGAGAACTCAAGCTCTATTTTGTTTAAACATCTCTAGCTCTGTGTCAGAACCAAAGAGGAGCTTAGTTTTAGATTTAAGGTGCTCCCAGAAACAAACCTGCAAGTTTGTCACTTGGTATCCTAACATTCTGTTTGAATGTGGAGAAAATAAAACAAGATACAAACACAAGAATCCGTGTGCTGCACTGCACGTCAGTGTATTTGTTTGCATTTTAATAATTTAGCTTTTCTCCCCATCCAATTAACTTACTCCATTGTTCATAATGCTTCTATCAATGAAGGTTTATTCTGTTTTCGCACATCTGATTGTCTTTATTTGTGCGTGTGCACACAATTGATGTGGTAAATGCATTGTCCGGTGAACAACTTTACAAAACAATGAAAGACTTTGTGACAAGATCCTGGGACGTCAAAGATGCGTCATAATAGTTCACTAAAAAAAACACTAAATTGCGCAGCCCATATTTTTCAATTTAATAAATGTTAGACTCTTTTGAAGCCTGTGCAGTTGGAGTAAACTGCTGATAATATGACATAGTCTAAATGTACAAGGAAAAGCTTATAGATTTTCCAAATTGTTTTCTACAAATGTAATTATAAAACGGCACAGAACTTGAGATAGTTAATCAATGATCACACTATCACCCTGAGTTAATTCTAATGGCACAGCACTTGGTCCATATTCCACTACCCTATCACCAGAACCAGTTTGGATGTGCTCACTGTCCTACTTTTTTGGTTGTTTTGCACCATACAGTTATAAATGTGAAGATACCTGTTATAACAGTATTTCCACAAGTTTACTTATAGACAAGAGTAAAGCAGTAAATATTGATCAACTTTCCACTCTGAAAATGTTTCTTTCTAGAAATACTGCCATTTAATCTAAATACTGAGTCAGAAAAAAATCGGCTTGGACTTGCTCATTTCCTAGACTGTAACTGAAGGGTGCAACAGATTTGGAGGACAATAGCATTGCTAACTCTATACTTCACAGTTTAAGAGTGCAGCAATCACTTTCAGCAGGTTAAATCTTGAATCTCAGTGATATCATTTTACTCTTCAAGTATATAGCAGTAATTATGCATCAAAGTATAAAACGTGTTTTCCTCTAAAGCATTAACCCTTATGTTTGGAGTTAAAAAGGGCAATTTCAGGACAAATACCCAGAAGGATTTTTCTTTATCCAGAGGGTAATCAATGACTGAAACAGATTGCCAGGAAGAGTGGTTGAGACCAAGACACCGATCTCATTTTTTAAAAAAGTTAATGTTACGATGGGAAGACAGTAGGGTGGATATTCTGGAAGGATGAGAACAGATGGGCCAAAGGGCCCATTCATCCAAACCCATCTTGTGATCATGTAACTTGAACCTGGCTCATCAGCAGGACCTTGAAGGGCAGACAACTCACTAGGGGCAGGGAGTCATCCCACTCAACTCCTGTTAACCCTGCAGGGAAAAGCCCTAACGGGTAGGGTGGCCCTAGCTGGAGTTAATTCTAATAGCACAGCACTTGATGTTGCTTTCTGGCAAGCTATGCAGTTTTAGCTGGTTAGACTCCAGGGGTACCCCCAACACACACTCTGGGGTTTCACAAGCCTTGGCTCTTGCTAACCTGAGCCTAATACTTTCCAGAATTAGGTAAGCAGGATATGTCCCTCCAGGGAGAGAGTGTGCATATCATTAAAACAATCTATCTCTGGGATTTCCATGTGTAGATGGGATGCATGGCAATCTCAGCTTGGTTTGGATACTCTTAAGCATGGTGATGGGTTTCCGCCTGGGTCAAACACCCATGTAACGTCTAACAGGTCGAAGGAAATTTCCAGCCGCCAAGGCCAAACATTTTTAAAAAAAATTTCAGATCACAGCTTGAACCAAATGTGGATTTTAAAATAATAAAAATGACTCAGATGTTAGGAGCTTTGTTATTTTAACCCTCCACAAATATGCAAAACTATAAAGAAGAATAAATAATTGCCTTACTCTATTTACTCATTCTCTCCTTTGGTTTACTTTTATTACTTTAGCTTTATTTTGTCCCTATCAATTTTTTTAACACATTTTATAGTTTTAGTAAGTTTAACTTACTCTTTAGGACACTGCGGCATAAAGACGGCAACAGAAAGATGAATGTGGCTTGAGTTTACATCGATTTAAACTCACTAACTATATTCAAATGTACCACAGAAGGCAAATTAAAATAAAAACTTATAAACCTTGCATTTGGTATAACATCTTTCCCATCGGGAGGATGTCTCAAAGCACTTCACAGCATATATTGTAAAGTGTAGTGACTGTGTATTTGTGGGCAATACAATTGCAAATATGTGCACAGCAACATCCCACAAACAGCTGTAAAGTAAATGATCAATTTTAATTGGGGGAACTGTTGACTACAAAACCAGAAGGAACTCCCTTCTCCATTTGAATAGCGGCATGGGGTCCCTGAAGTCCACTTGAACAATAATAATAATCCTTGCATTTGATATAGCGCTTTTCACGTCTTCTAGACGTCTTAAAGCGCTTCACAGAATAGACTGTAAAGTGAATTGACTGTATATTTGTGGGCGAAATGCGGCAGCCAATTGCGCACAACAGTGCCCCACAAACAGTCAGAAGGATTTCGGTTTATAATAATAATAATAATCCTTGCATTTGATATAGCGCTTTTCACGTCGGGAGGACGTCCCAAAGCGCTTCACAGAACACACTGTAAAGTGAATTGACTGTATATTTGTGGGCGAACGCGGCAGCCAATTGCGCACAGCAGTGTCCCACAAACAGTTGTAGATTGAAAATGACCAATTTATTATTGTTTTTGGTTTTGGAGGGATTATTATTAGGTGTGTGGAGTAAGGAAACTTGCCCAAGGTTTTGCCCTCTGCCTGGAATTGAACTCAGGTCTCTCGCTTGCAAAGCGAGTGCTCTAACCACTGAGCTACAGGACTCCACAATCATCTCATTATTATCATCTCATTTGAAGGATGGCACCTCCAACAATGCAGCACTCCCCTCGCACTGTACTGACTTGGCAGCTTTGAATCTAAAGTCCCAATGTGTGGTTTCGAACCAACAAACTTCTGACTCGGAGGTGAGAGTGCTAACTGAGCCAAGCTGACTCACAAAGTTATATTGACCCCATATAACTAAAATAGATTTTTATATAAAAAAATCTGCTGGGATTAGTCTCCCCCAATTCCTTCCTGTTATGCTCTGTAATATGTACAGATAAAACTAAATTTATTTCATTGTACCATTTCCTTAGACTTTATGGTCATTTAAATCATTTAGAACTATATTAAAATGATTGCTCTCCTTTCCCAAGTGCAATTGATCCACAGATGCAGAAACACATAAACTTATTTTCCCGTCTGAATCCGTAATATTCATCAATTTGTTGAAGATGGTAGATTTCTTTGTGCGAATGTCAAGTTCCTGGGTCTTTACACTCAAAGAAAAAAATCAATCTTTTCCTAGACATGTTGTTCTAGGTCTTCCTGTGAGATCAAGTTTAATGACCAACTGTGAGGCAAGCTGGGGTATAGGTCTTCACAGTTTCATCCCAAGCACAGTCTGCAACCTGCAATCAGCAGAAAAACTTTGAATTAGCAATTATTTTCATCGATGCACACTGTTTACATAATTGCAACATAATTAAGAAGAATTCAAGTGATGGTAAATATTATAAAGTTACGAAAGGATATAAAGAAGCTAAAATATCAGGTTAGGAACTTGAGTTCACAAGATTGGTTTGGATGAAAAAGGCCCCTCTTATCTCATCCCTCCAGACACACCTACCCTACAATACTCCTGTGACAGCATCAAGCTACTATTTAAACGAGTCCAGTGTACTGGCCTTCAACCATCCTTCCTGCAACCTATTATTTAGCAAAATTGTTATGTCCCCTTTTGAAACTAAATATTGTATTTTAAATTTTTTTTGTGCTTTCCACGTCAAGTGGAGTGGTACAACTCCAGGTTTAATGGCATCAATTTGATTTTGTGGCGCACTCCCAAAAATACTTCAGGTTCCACATTTGGCCATTTACTAACATTAAAATATTACCCAGTATTTGATTCTGGCATGCACAAAGCTCAGTACAGTTTAAAGTAAAAGAGATTCGGAGCAGGAAACATAAATCTGAGTTCCCATGCTGAAATACTCTGCTATTGAAAGCAATATTTTATCGCGTCTATATGCTGGTTCTAAAAAAAAATTAATTATTGTGGTGGCTACTAATGTGAAGAATTTTATGCCACTGATCTTATAAAGGGTTAACCAGTGTCTTTGCTCTTTAGCTAATGAGCCTGCTTATGTGTGATAACTGCAATCTGTTAGCACCTATGTGTGAACAGAACATGAGGTAGGATCCACACACTACAACAGGCTAGCCCTCGCTAAACATCATTCCTCCCAAGCAGTGATTAACATACAGTGGGAACTTTGAAAATACATTTTTCAGATCAAAACATCTTATTTAAACTGTAAGGGGCTCAATCCTCATTTTCTTTAAATACACACAGTCACACCTCTTGACCGTAAATTCTGTGAAGCGCTTTGAGACGTCTTGACATTGCGCTAAGGCACTATATCAAATGCAAGCATGATTATTAATTCTAACAAACGGCAAAATACAAAAGGGCCCGGGGTGAGATAGCCATTAACATGTACTTCCACCAACCTAGTATACCTGTATTTGCTGCTTACTGCTCTACATCGGGGAGACCAAACACAGATTGCTTTGAAGAACACCTCCATTCCATCTGCAAGTGCAACCCTGAGCTACCGGTCGCTTTTCACTTTAATTCTCCTTCCCACTTCCACTCTGACCTCTCTGTCCATGGCCTCCTACACTGTTCCAAGGAAACTCAACCCAAGCTCGAGGAACAGCACTTCATCTAGCTGCCAGGCACCTTACAGCCCTCTGGCCTCAATATTCAGTTTAACCACTTCAGCCCTTAACCACGGCTCCCATCTTCTCTCAGCCTTGCCTCCCCCATCCCCCTCTTCTATAACTATTCACATATCCTCTGAGTCTCAGAAACATCTTTTCTTTCTATAAATTAAACACCTCTGATCTCATCACTTTCCTTCCTCCACCTAAATTTTTCCTTTTTCTTTCCCTGTCCCCTTCTCCAATTGTCCTTATAATTTTCCCCCTTCCAACATCCCCCAGTTCTAGCAAAAAGTCACTGACCTGAAACGTTAACTCATTTTCCTCTCTCCATAGATGCTGCCTCACCTGCTGTGTTCCCAGCGACTTCTGTTTTTATTTTGATTATTAAATCTACTAGTTGCTTTTGGAAGAAAAGCAAGTGCCACCTGAAGTTTGTGTCCTTCAGTTAAACAAACCATCACTACAATAAGGTGAGAGGTCAATTAAATCTATTATGTTAAATTTTACATTTCAACTTTTTCAATTTCATTGGTTAGAATGACTTATATTCTCCCTGATTTCCTCAGTACCACACACAGTATATAGTTTACACTTTGTGAATTGCTCCTGAGTTTTGCATTGTTCTAACCAGTAAGTAAACTTATTTTTGGTTAACTGAAAAAGTTTGCATCAGCTTGTACTAATTCTCTCTTCTGAAAAAGACTGGAAGCGTAGCAGAATCTGTTAAATCTAAAGGACTGGTTGTTAGGTTGAAAGACCCAAAGGACGTCCCAAAGCGCTTCACAGAATATACTGTAAAGTGAATTGACTGTATATTTGTGGGCGAACGCGGCAGCCAATTGCGCACAGCAATGTCCTACAAACAGTCGTAGATTGAAAATGACCAATTTATTATTGTTTTTGGTTTTGGAGGGATTATTATTAGGCGTGTGGAGTAAGGAAACTTGCCAAGGTTTCGCCCTGCCTGGAATTGAACTCAGGTCTCTCGCTTGCAAAGCGAGTGCTCTAAGCATTGAGCTACAGGACTCTAATTAATAATGCACTCTATTGGATTAGGATATCAGTAGCGTGCAATACTTAAGTATTTCCAAGATGTATTACTGTGTGTGTTAGAGTGAGCAAAACTTTACACCCCCATCAGAAATTCAAATGTCTCGGGCAAACTTTAGCAGAAGGTAAATTAAGTCATATTTCACCATGTATTGGTTTGAATCCCAACCTTGACACAAACTAGTTTCACCAGTTTCCTCCAGCAGTTGTAGCAATATGAGAGGTGCTATTTCATGTACATTGAGGCCTCCTACCACTTACACAAAGCTCAGCTCCCAGTAATTGAAAAGAAAACATATCAAGATACATAAATACCTATATTAAGAAACTATCTTCTAAGACAATCTGCAGGCAAATAAAGTGGCCACAGCAGTAAACATCACTGAACTCAAATTCCTTTGTAAGATTACACATGTGAATTCATCTTTCCTGCATGATTTGTTCTTATCCTATCTGCCTGCTCAAGTGGATATTAATGATCCCATTACACTATTCAAAAAGAGAAAGGAGTTCTCCCAGTGTCCCGGTCAACAATCCCTCAGATAAAATTGGTCATTCACTTTGTGGCTGTTTGTGGGACAATACTGTGTGCAATCTGATTGCAGCTTCACCTACAAATATAAATTACTTTAGAGTAAATAACAACAACATCATCAAATTGCATTTATATTGCACCTTTCATACCGAGAGGACGTCCCAAGGTGCTGGACGGTCAAGGGTTTGCACCCGAGCTGGGGGGCAAGGGGGATGGGGGTGGGAAGATGACCAAAGGCATGGTCAAAAAGTCTTGAGACGGATCTTGAAGAAGGTGAGGAAAGAGGCGAGAGGAAGGGATTCTGGGTTGGAGTTCCAGAGGGTGGGGGCAGAAAGGCTGAAAGCCTGACTGCTGATAATGGGACGGGCAGCACCGCAGGCTGTCGAGAGGAGGGAGTGGCAGGTTGGGAAGATTTTAGTGGAAGTAGCATGGGGCAAGATCATGGAGAGTCTTAAAAGTGAGGATGTGAGCCTGTGAAGCTCATGCAAAGCGCTTTGAGACATTTTAAGAACTGGATATGGTGCTACATCAAATGCAAGAAAATATGATTTTTATTTATTGAAACCCAAATTTTGCTCAAACTCAACTAATCACTAGTTCAGACTTAAACTATTGGATAACAGTGCCTCACCTAATACTGTTTCGGAAGTTTAGTTCAAATGAATGGTTTTGAAGCATGCAACATCTTTTTTTATCACTTATCGGTATCTTCTTTCATCCCTGAAGCAGTATCACCTGACAAAATTTTATAAGATTTTACCACGACTGCTTGTGGGACACTGCTGTGCACAATTGGCTGCCGCATTTCGCCCACAAATATACAGTCAATTCACTTTACAGTCTATTCTGTGAAACGCTTTGAGGCGTCTAGAAGACGTGAAAAGCACTATATCAAATGCAAGATTATTATATTATTATTATAAGATACTTCAGTCCTTTGCTCATCTGTCCCTTCCATCAATAACAAAACAAACTAACAATTTTTTAAATAATAGTGTAGTGAACTTTATTCTTTATATTTCAAAAGCAACTACTGAACTTGTTCATCACCTGTATTCTGCTTTATTTAATTGAGAATAAACTGCAAAAGTTTATTTCCCTTAATTTAACTCCCTTCACCACTATGTCTTATCTTCTAAAGTGTGGGTGATGAAACCTAATGACCCACGCTCTTCTTAACAGTGTTCATTCTGCTGATTCTACACTGATCGCTGCCAACTGACTAAGAACCGTTCTCCATTAATTCATTATGGCTTTGCATCTGTTCCATTAACTGATTTAATTTTCCCCATTGCTGTGTTCTCCAATTCATCATCAGATTTTATTCCTCAGCCACAAGGGACTTTCACAGCACTTCTGGGACAAAGTGATAAATCAGATATAGATTGCAGAAGAAGCAATGCACCAATATTTTGAGATGATGGAGGCAGAGAAAGGTGAAGGAAGAAGCTTTAATTCATGGGTCTACAAACAGAAAGGTTGCTTTTGAAGCCAGGTCATTTTGACATGGTTTTACGATTTGTATTCACAGGGATATAAAATACACAATGAGGCTACCATTTTTGTGTGGTAATAATGCTAATATTTTGCACGCTCTCAGATTTTGTACATCAAATGCAAATGTTATGCAAACGCGCTTTTTCAGGTTTCCATTTAACCAATAGCGTCTGAAGTGTAGCCTGACTGTTCTAAAGACTTTAGCACCTATTCCAGATTGAAAAAAGGTTGTTTACTCCAGGATTTCACTTGGACAGCAGTTCAAGAGCTCATGGGGTGAATCAGTGAGAACAATACAACTCTAACCTGCTCCTCAAAGGAAGCAAGACTCCATTAAAAAGTAAAAAAAGAGTTTTTGTGCTTGCTTTGGAACAAAGCTCAGTTCATGTTTAGGAGAGCAGAACACATAAGAACAATCTGCCTTGCCAGCTGTTCAGCTGTTTTATTTTCTGTTTTACACCAATGGTATTAATTGAACAAGGTCTGAAGAACTGTGGAGCAATAAATGGTGTCCAGTTCTGAAATAATGAGCACGTCATTGCATTTCACAATTTCAACTTCCCTATAGCATTTCTAGACTACTGTTTCCAAATGAGGGATCTGGAATTTTTTAAAACTACAGGAATAACTAATTTTCTACTGAGTGTAGAAGGGCTTAGTCACGTACCTGACCAGGGATATGCAAGTTGAAATCAAGGCCACATACAAACTCGGTGTGATGCTCCACTGTTTCAAGCAATGAGTCAGGCTTGGAAATATCCCAAAACCTATGGATTAAAACAAATAAAAACAACTCCAATAATTAAATGGGCACTTATGACTTGGAAGCATATTTGAAGTTATGACACAGTTGGAACTCTATTGAACAAACCGACCCGCACAATAAATTGAACTTATCCACTTTGGAGCTCCAAATACAGATGTTCAATGAAGGTCTGAGTGTGCATATAAAATTGATAACTCTCCAAGGCAAAAATGAACACCAACCTTTTTGGATATTTAACCCTTTTTTGAATAACTAACAACAATTGTCTTACTTTGATACCAATGACCAGTCTATCCTCTCCTTTCACCTCAACCTTCATGTTTCTATCCATGAATGGTTCAGATCCTACCTCTCACACCATCTCCACTTTATCTCCACAAATGGCCTCTCCTCCAGCCCCCGCAACATCTCATGTACTGTTCCTCAGGGCTCTGTCCTCGGTCCCCTCCTCTTCAACTTGTACATGCTCCCGCTTGGTGACATCATCCGAGACATGGGGTAAATTTCCACATGTATGAGGATGATACCCAAGTCTATCTCTCTTCCTCCACCCTCGACTCCAGGATTGTCTGTCAGACATCAAGTCCTGGACGAGAGCTAACTTTCTACAATTGAATGTGAGCAAGACCGATTGGCTCCCGTCAGCGCCTCCACACCTCAGGCACTGGCAGCATCACCATCCATGATTGCACGCTCAACCTTGCTAATAAGCCAGTCTGGAACCTTGGGGTCTTGTTTGACCTTCAAATGTCTTTTCTACCCCACATCCATGCCATGACCCACTCTGCCTTCCCCCACCTCCGCAACATCGCCACTTCCTCTCTGCTAAGGTCGCTAAAACCCTCATTCACGCGTTCATCACATCTAGGCTCGACTACACCAACTCCCTGCTGTAGGAGAGGGAGCTGGTTCTGCAGGACTAAAATTTATTAACATTCTAATGTAAATAAGAATTACTTTACAAATAGCTATTCCATCCAAGATGCCAAGATTGAGTCTTTCTTCACAATACTCACTCTAATAAGACAGAGTACTTTACTCAGTGCCCAGGGAAAAGCCAAATAGTGTGATTTAGATGTAAGAACCTTAATTATATTAACTATATTCTGGTTTTATGCCAATTGAAGAGTCTAAAACTCCCCAAATGAATGCAATACAGAATGTATTTGCTTTATGGTTCAGAATACATTGATTCTATTCCAAACTGTAATTTTATCACTGCATCTGAAGAATTGTTCATTTTAAAAAGAATGTGGCTTCTGGTTTTCAAGCTTATTTTTTAAAAATAATCAATTGAACCAGTGTACAGGCATGTAGAGAAATGTTAACCGCATTCAACAAAGAACAATCATGTCGCACTCAAAGCTTCTGATGTATTATAACTATTTTTTAAAAGTTGCATTCATGAAAATTGTACTCAGTGCCTTTGCAGGATGACTGTTAGCAACTTAAGAGTAGTAATATGGTTATAAAATGTAAGTAAATCATTTGACTGGTTAATTGGAATCCATTCAAATTCTCATTTCTACAGAAAGAATTGAAAGTTTCAGTACCTTGCTGGACATGAAAACATCTGCAATTTCACCCATTCCCAACCTCATTAACCATTTCATTTGATTTAAAATAACACATCTTTTATCGCTCAGCTGTCTTTAAAAAGAATAAATATGCATCATATTCTAATTCATGCTGCAGAGTTTCTACTAAATAAAAATCTTCAGTACCAAACCAGAAAAAAACAGACAGTAAACTAAAGCGTACAGCATTCTCAAATGAGCTTTTTCTTTATCTGCAACACTGAGAATAAAGGAGTAAAGGAACAGGAGATGGCAACTCAACAGCAACAATTTTCCATTTGTATACTGTAGTACTTTTCACGTAGACCATCTCGAAGTACTTTACAAGGCGCAAAAACTGAGGGGAATGAAAGCCATTCAACCTATTCCACCATTGTAGAGGATGATGAAAAATCCTTTAAAATCCCATTTCCTTGCTTTTATCACTCTTACATTCCGAGTGCCTATCCATCTATCTCCTCATTAAGCATCGATTGATTTTGCATTGAAAGCTTTCTGGAGCAGGGCATTCCATCTTCTCACTACCCTCTGTGTGCAGAATTGTTATATGATTATACTTTTAACCAGTTTAACTCTCATTTTAAGACTATGCTCCCTTGTTTTAGATACTTCTGTTAGAACTCCCTCAATATTTTAAATACCCTAATTAGATCATCTCTCAGCTTCCAAATTTCAAGCAAATATAATCCAACCTGTTTTCATACCTTCTCTAAATCTCCTTCTTCAAGATCTAGGCCAGAAACTCATGTGTCATCTCAAGTGAGTTCTAATTGATGGACCTATAGTCAATACTATAGTCAATTGGTCTCTGGAAGAATCTCAGCATTTAACAACCAGTTGATACTTTATTCACAATAGCTAGTATTTATAGCTATAGAACCATAGAAATGTAAAGTACAGAAGGAAGCCATTCAACCCTCTTTGCCCGTGCTGACTCTCTGAAAGTGTTATCCATTTAGTCCCATTCTGATAACTTTGCCCCGTACCAAATCCTTTCACATCTCTACTCATGGAAACCTATTCATTCTGTTTCTATATTTCATGTTGCAAGGTACATTATTTTAGAAGTAAACTTTTAATTTCCGATCTAGGTACAAAGAGTACTATTTGTTTTTAGAAAAACACTGTCGACCAGAATAACGTTTTGAACAAAGTGATAACAAAATCCTCTTCTCACTAAATGGAGCATTGATACTAACCTAAAGTATCTACAGTATTTATAGTAGCTTCAGGCAAAAAAACGCAGTGAGCAGAGGGACTCGGATACAGTGGTGGAAAATGGGACTTGGCAGCCTACAGCAGAAATACATCAGGTAGCATTACACACAGTGCACGGAGGAATATCCAGCCTGAACAGCAAGAGAGATCAACCACCCACGCCAGTAACAAACTGCACACTAGTTTATGGATTGGTGTCAGGTATTTTTTAAATTTATTTTTACTTGGAAGCAGTTTGAACTAAAGCTCTACAAAAACTGTTTCACACATCTGACACAGTCTTTCACTTTGTCCTTTTTATTGGGGTCTGATATTAAGGATAGTGCCAAAAACTGCACACTGCTAAAATGATTAACTGGAAGTCTACTGACAAATATCTGCATTCACTATCGTTAGGGCTGGGGAATGAATGGAACACTTTCCACTTTTCTTCCCCACTCATTGGCAATATGAGGTTATGCATGAGGTTGGAATAAATCTCCCTCTACCCTGACTCAGCAATGAATCGGAACATCAGATGGGCACATATCCATTTCCAATATCACCAGTCTTTCTGGTACCTGGAAAGAAGAGATGCAGTTGAGTGCAGCATTATAGACAATTTTATGATGTAGATGTCTGCACCATGACCAGATTTGAGAGCGCATAATCTAATTACAGCTAGAATAGAAAACAGATTTTAATCCATTCAATCTAATCTGGAATTTATCCCAAATCCCAAATACAAAAGGACAATTGAATCACTGAGTCCCAATCCCCACACAAAAGCAAACAAGTTCAGGTTCATCGTGTGAAAGGTTTGACAGTGAACATTTACCATGTAATTTCTTAAAAAGGTACCTTATGGATAGGGATGAAAATACTAATGCATATTTAACCAGAGCCCCAAACTGCCTGGTCAGAAATCTTAAACAAAACAATCTACAATAAAAGTTTTAAATTGGTCAACTGTTCTTCTCTATGTAAACAATCTCTGTGATGTGGTATTGAGCTCTTTAGATTAGGAAGATCCCAGGTGTGATCTCTTGTGTGTGTTTTAGCTGATTTCAGCCATGTAACAAAAGGAGCAATACAATTAGCATCAGTTTCCTGAGCTGGGGATCCCTTGCTAAAAAGTGAGCATCCAGTGCGCACAGGATCAAGTACCTCTGTGACAATTCCTCTCCTCCCCCTCCTTTTGACACTATTGAAAAAGAGAAAGGACATTGCTATGTGCAAATTGGCTGCCACATTTTCCCACAAGAACACAGTCACTACACTTTACAGAAAGCTCTGTGGAATATTTTGAAATGTTTCAGCAATATAGGAGCCATATCAAATGCAAGAATTATTATTATTGCTGTTGTAATGTTCCCTCCCTGACCAACAATGTTTGACCAGACTTAAACATGAAGAGTGGTCACTCAGGGGAGAATTCAGAGTTTGGACTGGAGCAGTAAACATGCAGCCTTGGATAATACAATAAGTTTGATTACTTTTAAGTAGATGAAGATTTGAAGATAATTACCAGAACCAATGGTCTGTTACACTTCAGAAACAATGCTGTTCCACCTTCTTTGAAATATACCAGAAACAATAATTTAAAAATGTGCAACTTACCGGACACTGAAATCATATGAACAGGAGGCCAGTGCAGAAGCATGAAATGGAGAAAACTGCGAAGAGACACAAATTGCAAATCACCTTACAATGCTGAAACCGTGATCAAAGCACAGGTACTTAACATTATTTATAAACTCTACTGCATTCAGACATTTAGCTTGTTGCTTCCAAATGTATTGTAACAGATTATGGATTGGCAGTGTGGAAGATGGCTATGGTGGGTCCTTTGCACTGTATCTGAGGTGGGGGGGAGAGGGGGCACAGTGCCGTATCAATCACAAACTGCTGCATCGTCCCTCCTCACTCTAGGACCCGGGAAACAAGTCCTAACCACATGGCAGGCTCAGAATCACGGGGAATTCAGCAAAGGCCTTTGCCCAACTAGCTGGTAGAACAAATTGGTGTAAGTATTGTTGGGGGGGGGGGGGGGGGAATACAAGAACACTGAAAATAAAATGGTTTAATAGATTTAACATTTAAAATAAATTGTATTGCATTTTATCCAAGTGGCATAGCCAGCCACTGCACAAAAAATGTTTGTACAAAGTAAATCATTCCCCAGTGACAAGCTACCAGGCTTCTCTGCTGGAGTATCTAAACACAGTAAATCCACTTACTTTGGCTCTTCGGATAGCATAGGAATGGCCAGCAAGATGATGTATTGGCTGTCGAACATTCCTCAGGTCCCAGCATCGCAAGGTGCAGTCGACTGCTCCAGTAACAAGCAAGTTCTGAGTTTGAAAGATTGAGATTAAACACAATTTAATGACCATTAAAGTTTAACATGAATTCTCTGCCACGGCTTTAATAATAACAATAATCCTTGCATTTGATATTTCACGTCTTATCGACGTCTCAAAGCGCTTCACAGAATATACTGTAAAGTGAATTGACCGTATCGTTGTGGGCAAAACGCGGCAGCCAATTGCTCACAGCAGTGTCCCACAAACAGTTGTGGATTGAAAATAACCAATTTATTATTGTTTTTTGTTTTGGAGGGATTATTATTTTAAATAACAATAAATAACAATATGTATTATATTATAATAAATATAATAGTATTATAGTATTATAATATTAATATAAATATATTATTTTAATATTAATATAATAATGACCCACCAATTATCCCACTTGAGGCATGTTAGAAGTTACAAGATGGACAAACATTCGCCGCTACACCTGACTAAGCCAAGCCTAACACAAGTACTCCCTGGGAGAAGCCTCCAATTAATAGCTCAAAACTCCAGTGTTGGAATTGGAATTATTTAACCATTCATCTTTGGTGCTTGTTTTTTATTAAATAAATAATAAATAACAATCCATATCAATCATCACTAACCAGATGATATAAAAATGTTCTAACTAAAAATAGACTTATTTTATTGACTTATTTTATCTATGCGTCCTCACCTGGTCATATTTACCCCAGTCACAAGTCAGTATTTCTGCTTGATGAGCAGGGATGACTATTCTGGCTCCTGCCATCTTCATATCCCAGATGCGTAGAGTATTATCACCTAGAATTACATTCACAACATAGTTTGTTATTTTCTCTCCTTCACATCAGATACCCAGCAGCTGAAGTGAGGTTAGAGATGTGAAGCGGTCCAGAATGTGAATAACCTGTCAAATGTTGCCAGTATTTGGTTCTTAGCCGACTCACCAATTATCCCATTTGAGGCATGTTAGAAGTTGCAAGATGGACAAACATTCGCCGCTACACCTGACTAAGCCAAGCCTAACACAAATACTCCCTGGGGGAAGCCTCCAATTGATAGCTCAAAGCTCCAGTGTTGGAATTGGAATTATTTGACCATTCATCTTTGGTGCTTGTTTTTAATGTCCGCTAACGCCACAATATATATACATCATTATTGCAGCATTTTAAAAAGCTGCTGTTTTAACAAAAAGTTGAATGAAAAAAACTAATCTAAATTATACATAAATGTTTTTAATTTTCTATTTGTTACTATAACTATTTAAATCGCTTTTTTAAATCGTTCGTTCACTTTATGCTGGTCTGTGGTAGCTAACTGTTAAAACATGATAAGGCCTCTTAATGCAAGAAAATGCAAGGATTATTATCAATATTACAACTAAAGATTCCAGGATAGCATCATCCCCAAAGTGATTACTAGAAGGAAGCACAATATAGACATGAAAGATAGACGGAATCTTTAACATCCCTGAATAGGCAGATGGGATCTCGGTTTAATATCTCATCTGAAAGATGGCACCATCGACAAATACCTCTTGAACTAGAGAGGAGATTGCAGCCAACAAAGACAATCTAACATACTAATGGAGCCAAGCTGACGTATATGAGAAGCAATGAAGAACATAAGAAGAGAACTGTTTGAGGCCAGCAGGGGAGAGTGGCGTTGAGCAATGTCAGGAAAATGGATAGGAAGCAGAAGGGGTACCCAGTGACAAGGTTGATCAGAAAAATGTTAAATGAATTTTGTCACACATACATGGTATTATGTAGAGCAGCAATTGTATCATGAACTTCATTTTAACATATGCATTGGTCAGAAAATAAATTATTTTATTCTGAAACTACCACATTTCAAGGGCTTTGAGACATGCTCCTGACGTGAAAGGTGCTATATAAATGTAAAATGCATTCTATTACTATTCTGCTTCCTTTTGAATTTTGCATTGGAAAAATCAGTGTTAACCAAATAACTTTATTCCACAGAATAAAGTAAGTTGGTTGAGAGAAACAAGCTAATGGCTGTTAAAGAAAAAATATTGATACTACAGTGAAAGGCTGCAGAGTTCTGCTGTGGAAAGTAACCTGGTTACACTTATCTGCAGGATGTATAATACACAATCATTATCTCAGGTTTTTGTTTACATTAACAACAAAAGCCATGTTCTTTGTCTTTGTTCAGTACACGTTTGTGAAGGGTTGGATTATTTGACTTCCAGAATTTAGTGTTCATTGACAAGATTGAAGGAACCGTATGTAACCATTAGGAATGAATCTTTATGGCTCAAATACCGAAAATAAATTTTGCAGAAAGAGCCCTTTAGCACCTGTCACTCAAAGCCCAAGCAGGTCCCTGGGACACTTGGGTTACTGGATGATATTCATGAAATATTCATATTAGATTGTGGATGTTTATCAGCAACATTATAGATCAGCAACTATGTTAGGATGAATGGTTCGTAACTATTTCGAGACTGATTCCCTCCAAAAGATGCTCTTCAATGTCAGTATTATTTATTTTGTGCAAAGTCTTACTTTGTGCAAAGAACAATGAAAACAAAGTTGAGGGCCTGTCAGGAAATGATGCTGAAGGTGACTGAACCCTTGAATATATTTAATAGTCAGCGTATGTTCAAATGGCTCAGCAATTTTCTCAAAGGATTAAAGAGACTCATCCTCACTAACATGCTCCGAGGTAGAATTCAATTATGAGCGTAGGCTTTGTGTGGCAACAGCTGCAGTATTCGGGAAATGGGATGTTGGCTTTTTAGTTTTGTGCATTCACATGAAATCTCATCTCCTGGTCTCCATGTAACAAAGTATGATAAATGGACACTGCATTCATTAACTAATGCCCTGTTTGAACTATTAGCCAAAGCGCTGAGAAGAGATCTTTCCATTCACAGTTCTCTTTGTTACGTTCTCAACAAACAATGTGTAGAACACTCTTTTATTTTAGGTTTTCATTTACACAATCCAATAGTCACACCCAACACCCTCTAATCAGTTCTTCCTGCTTTCTCTCCCTCGTGATCTCCCTCAATTGGTCCTTATTCATTAATTAGTATCCAACACTCTTTAATTACAGAGCTGTTTGCATTTATTGCTATTTATGAATGGTTATTTTCTGTTATGAACATGTTCATTCCTACAACTCTGCAAACGGTTTACACGGGCCTGAATTGAGAACAGCACACCATGTACCAGGCTTGCTAGTAAAAGAAAACAACATTCATTTCAAGAATCATTACTCATGCAATGCACAATACAATACAAAAGTACAGTTGTATAGTGCCTTTCACGTCGGGAGGATGTTCCAAAGTGTTGGACAGGCAGGGATTTGGACCCGAGCTGGGTGGTTGGAATTAGGGAGGGTGGAGAGCAGGGAGGATATCAACACCAATCCTCGTATTGTTGTTGGATAGGCAGCTCCCTACCTATCCAATTTGCTTACCCCCCACCAGCACTCCACCACCCGCTGCCTCCGCTCAGCCAGCTCCAGCCTCTTGTTCGTCCCTCATCCCCTCCGCTCCACCATTGGCGCCAGTGCTTTCTGTCACCATGCCCCGAAACTCTGGAACTCCCTCCCTCAATCCCTCTGTCTTGCCTCCTCCCTCCCCACTTTCAAATCCCGCCTAAAGACCTTCCTTTTTGATCATACCTACAATCACCTCTCCCCTCCCTCTCCCACTGGTTCGGGGTCAGACTCCACAACTGTCAAGCGCTCCGGGACACTAGCCCGAATGAAGGACGCTATACAAGTTGTTGCATTTGATATAGCACCTTATCGCACCATCAAGACATTTCAAAATGTTCAAAGGATATACTATAAAGTGATGAAACTGTATGTATTTTGTGGGTGAATGAGAGCCAATTTGCACACAGCAATATTTTCTATAGTCACATGAAAATAATATTCAAGAAAGATTTGAGAATTATAGTTTTTTTTTGCAAAAATGTCCGCAATTTTCTATTGGCCCAGGTTATATTGGGGTTCTACTGTATATTTTAACAAACAAACACCGGTGTTTTTGACAAAAATGCTCCAGATACATTTGGTCAATCATTTTGTGGCTCTTGATGGACATCTGCTGTGTGCAAATTGGCTGCCACGCTAACCTACAAATACAGACACTATACTTGTCAGTAAGTACTTATGAAGCACTTTGAGTAGAATCGACATTATTGCCACTAAACCAAATGCAAGGATTATTATTGTGATTATAAAACTATTAATGGTGCAGATATGAAATTAAGACAGAAATCCTGAAAATCCAGAACTGGTCAATCAGAAAGAGAAAGATAGAAGGTTCAAGAATAAGAAGAGTAATCCTTAGATTTGATATAGCACCTTATTGTGTCTTTGATACGTCTCAAAGCGCTTCACGGAATATACTGTAAAGTTAATTGACTGTATATCTTGTGGGCAAAACATGGCAGCCAATTGTGCATAGCAGAGTCCCGCAAAAAGTCGTGGTTTGAGTGACCAAATTATTATTATTTATTTTGAACAAATTTCTATCCCTGGAAACTGGTAATATCAGTCAGGGAGGTCTGGTATGGGATGGGCACTATATCAATTTAAGTTGTTGGCATTGTTGAAAATGCCACACTGGTGCAATAGTGGGTGATCTTCTAAAATTGAGGCACACTGAGGCAACAACAACAAAATTACATTTGTATAGCACCTTTCACGTCAGGACGCAAATCACAGATGTTGTTATTCTGCATCAAACTGGGTTGTACTTGAACTGAGGGTACATGATGGTGACATTGGGTTGACTCCAAGATGACACATCTGGCATTGAAGGATCAGAATCACAAGATTGGCTTGGATGAAGAGGTCCCTTTGGCCCATTTGATCTCATCCCTCCAGAATATCCCCCCTACCGTCCTCCCATCACAGCACAAGCTACTTTTTAAATGACCGTGTCCCGGTCTCAACCATTCTTCCAGGCAACCTAGTCCAGGATCAGTATTGGGACCACTCCTCTTTCTTATATATATTAGTGATCTGGACCTGGGCATAGAGAGCACTATTTCCAGGTTTGCAGATGATACAAAGTTAGGTAGGGTAGTAAATAGTGAGGAGGACTGTAACCAACTGCAAGCAGACATACACAGAATGGTGGAATGGGCTGACATGTGGCAGATGGATTTCAATGTGGATAAATGTGAGGTGATACACTTAGGTAGGAAAAATGATAGGAGGTAATATAGACTTGGTAGCTCAATCCTAAGGGGGGTGAACGTACAGAGAGATCTGGGTGTACAAGTATGCAAATCATTAAAGGTAGTGGGGCAGGTCGATAAGGCAGTAAAAAACGCATTTGGTGCACTGAGCTTTATTAGTAGGGGCATAGAGTATAAGAGCAGGGAGGTCATGGTTAATCTATACAAAACACTGGTTAGGCCTCAGCTGGAGTACTGCGTCCAGTTCTGGGCACCTTACTTCAGGAAGGACATTAAGGCACTGGAAAGGGTGCAGAGGAGATTCACGAGAATGATACCAGGAATGGGGAACCTTAGCTATGAGGACAGGCTGGAGAAGTTAGGACTTTTCCCATTAGAGCAGAGAAGGTTACAAGGGGACCTGATAGAGGTCTTCAAGATCATGAAAGGTTTCGACAGGCTAGATAGGGAAAATAATAATAATAATAATAATAATAATAATCCTTGCATTTGATATAGCGCTTTTCACGTCGGGAGGACGTCCCAAAGCGCTTCACAGACACACTGTAAAGTGAATTGACTGTATATTTGTGGGCGAACGCGGCAGCCAATTGCGCACAGCAATGTCCCACAAACAGTCATGGATTGAAAATGACCAATTTATTATTGTTTTGTTTTTTTGGAGGGATTATTATTAGGCGTGTGGAGTAAGGAAACTTGCCCAAGGTTTCGCCCTGCCTGGAATTGAACTCAGGTCTCTCACTTGCAAAGCAAGTGCTCTAACCACTGAGCTACAGGACTCCACATTTCCGCTGGTAGGTGTGTCTGTGACTCATGGTCACAGTCTTAAGATATCTACCAAAAGAAGCAGAGGGGAGGTTAGAAGAAATTTTTTCACTCGGCGAGTTGTTCGAATTTGGAATGATCTGCCTGAAAGGGTAGTGAAGTCCGATTTGATAACAGCTTTTAAGAGAGAACTGGATAAGTATCTGGGGAAGACGGGTTTGCAGGGTTATGGGGAGAAAGCTGGTGATTGGGGTTAGTGAAAGTGACTTGCTGTCGAAGAGCCGGCATAGACTCGGTGGGCCGAATGGCCTCCTTCTGTGCCGTAACATTGTACGAATCTATGAATCTATGAAAAGCAATCCACCAATCGAATAAAGTTGTGAAGTTGGAAAAAATGTTTTTGTCAACTAAATTATCAATGAATGAAGGATTGTACATAAAACATTCACCTATTTTTCTCTTTCAGGTGTTGATTGACTAACTATCAATTTCGAACAGTTGTCTGCTTAAGTGACAACTGCGCAAGAAGCTAAGGAAAGGCTGCAACCAGTCAAGACAGTGGAGCCAATATCACTTCTACAAAATAATCCATTGAGATAGCTTATTGAAACCCTGGGACTAGCACAATTAGACAATTAATTTAAAAGTGTACAACTGGTAGATATCTTAAGACTGTTTCCACGGGTCACAGACACACCTGCCAGCGGAAACAGCTTTTCCTTATCTAGCCTATCCAGTTCTGGGAGGCACTCTTCTTATGTAATAGGCGCTACTCATGAATACATGAACATATTAGCATTTACAGTGCTGTCACAGATATAATTTTCATAGGCCTGGCTTTGATGTAACTAGCGTCCTTATCAGGCCAGTGATACTGAGTCACTTATCTTGCAGTTTTAGACGGTCGCGTACCAGATTCATTTAACAATGAGCAAAACTCAAATTGAATCCCGCAGGAAAAGTACATTATCTACAAGTTGATGAAAAGCAGATGGTGTCAAATTTGTGGCTTGTCACAGGCTTTCAGCGTCTATGGGTAAGTGCACATGTAAGCCTCCCGACTTCACTAACTTTTTGCTCAACGGAGAGGCACATTTCCAAATGCTACCTGTTTGCAATATATAGGAACAAATTTCACACAATCCATCAGCATCCAGATAGAATTTAATTTCTTATTGCTTAATTTTTCTCACAGCAGTTTGCTGCAAGATCTTCTTTTACAGGTATTAACACTGAAGCAGGATCATTAACTGCTGCTAAATCCCTTTCCGTGCAAACACTTGCTGTGTTAATCATGGTCCCTCAATTTTAGTCAATATATCATTACAAGGGAAAAATACACATAGATTTTTATGCTGGAATAATCTGTATTGGTGTCATTCTACTAGCAAAACTGTGGTTTTTTGGAACACATTAGGTTTAATAACTTTTGATTTGGTGCAGAAATGCTAATTTAACCTAAAGGCACAATGATAAATTACTAATAAATAATGTGCCAAATTGTCTTATATCAGTAATGCTGAGTAAAACTGAGTATTTGATCAGCATTGCAGTCATTGAGTAGAGCTGTGGGAAAATCCCAGCAGTTCTGTTGCACATGAACTATTTCTGTAGGTTATTTCTCCAAGTGGATATAAAAAATGCTGATAAGTATTTTTTTCAGTGCTTACAAAGCAAACTGTTTACACAATTGTGTTCGCAAGGAAACTTTGTATACAGTTTCTGAAAAAATATCCTGCTATATTGCTTGTAATGTTTGTACATTTCCAGATCTGCATATTTTCGCTTTTGCCCACAAAATATATAGTCCTGTAGCTCAGTGGTTAGAGCACTTGCTTTGCAAGCGAGAGACCCGAGTTCAATTCCAGGCAGGGCGAAACCTTGGGCAAGTTTCCTTACTCCACACGCCTAATAATAATCCCTCCAAAACAAAACAATAATAAATCGGTCATTTTCGATCCACGACTGTTTGTGGGTCATTGCTGTGCGCAATTGGTGCCGCGTTCGCCCACAAATATACAGTCAATTCACTTTACAGTGTGTTCTGTGAAGCGCTTTGGGATGTCCTCCCGACGTGAAAAGCCCTATATTAAATGCAAGGATTATTATTATTATAATCAATTCACGTTATAGTATATTCTGTGAAACGCTTTGAGACATCTCAAAGACGTGGTAAGGCGCTATATTAAATGCAAGGATTATTATTATTAATAATTGGGAGCAGTTAATCTCCACAGCAATGGATCCTGAATAATCACACTGACCTAACAAAACAGGATTATATAACAATGAATAATTCAATCAAGATTCCTTTCCAAATGGTCCTGTGAGTAAAGACTCAGCCTGGTGTGAAACATAGCGTGTCAGGGCTGCAAGATCCCATGTCTTTGTTAATCTTATCTGATATCAGCTGGGTAGCAGTTAGAATGGTGCAAGTTACCTAGAGCTCCCTTAGTTTAGGAGAGAGGGAGGAGGAGAAAAAAGGGTCCCAGCCTTCTCGCTTCCTGAGATCTCTGGTGGAAAGGATAGAGCAGTGAGGATAGGCATGTCAGCATGGCTCAATTGGTAGCATGTTAGTCTCTGGTCAGAAGGTTGCGGGTTCAAACTTCATGCCTGGATTTGAGCTTTGGAGCGCACAGTCCAGGCTGAGACTTCAGTGCAGTAATACAATGCCACTGATGTCAGAGAGGCCATCCTTCAAATGAAAAGTTAAAACTGTGGCCCAATGCCCCTCTTCTTCAGGTGGATATTAAGGATCCTTTGACTCTATTTGAAAAGAGAAGGGAGTTTCTCCCAGCATACTGATTAACAATCCTGCAGATAAAATAAATTATTCACTTCATGGTTGTTTGTGAGACCTTGCTATGTGCAAAATGAGTGCGTTGTCTAAAAAAAGTCAATAACATCTGACAGCTGCGGAATGCTTTGAGATGTTTCAATGTTATTAGTATTGTAAAAAATACAAGGATTATTATTGTTGTATGGCCTGTCACCACTGCTTAGGTTCACATATGAAATATGAGCATGTGAGTGAGGAAGTACCCCATGACCTATATTCCAGCAGAGGGCAGGACCTTCAGAGAGGAGTCAAGAATTTCAGAAGCTGAAAATCTCTCGGACCCAAAACAAAAATCTAACCTTATGGAGAGGCTCAGGAAGGCCCCACAAAACAAAAATTGCCAAAAGATAGAAATCCAAAGAAAAAATGTCAAATACTGGAAATCTACAGTATGCTTGCAAAATACATAGTCATTACACTTTACAGTATGTCCCTTGAAGTGCTTTGAGGCATCCTCCCAACGTGATAAGCGCTATATTAATGGTAAGGATTGATTTATCTGAAATTTTAAAAAAAATTCTGGATATACATAGCAAACGGGATCAGCATCTGAAAGAAAATAATTACTTTTAAAATCTACATGTGAAATATCACGCTCTTTCTCCCCAAAACATCAATAGGTGATAAGATTGGTAAAACTCCTCTAGTCGTGTTGCAGTCATTAATTGCTCAAACACTGTGTTCTGAGACTGTGAAGCAATGTGGGTTAGGCACTGGCCTGCAATTTCTGAAACATGAGTTTAAATTCAGCTCAGATCACTGGATGAAAGACTATATGTTGGTTGTAAGGATTTACTAGCGTCAACCCAAGTTTCTAGTGGATATGTATCCACAGCACACGAAAGTCCTTAATTTAGCATTAAACTGGTAATATCAGTCAGGGAGGTCTGGTATGGGATGGGCACTATATCAATTTAAGTTGTTGGCATTGTTGAAAACGCCACACTGGTGCAATAGTGGGTGATCTTCTAAAATTGAGGCACACTGAGGCAACAACAACAAAATTACATTTGTATAGCACTTTTCACGTCAGGACGCAAACCACAGATATTGTTATTCTGCATCAAACTGGGTTGTACTTGAACTGAGGGTACATGATGGTGACATTGGGTTGACTCCAAGATGACACATCTGGCATTGGAAGATCAGAATCACAAGATTGGCTTGGATGAAGAGGTCCCTTCGGCCCATTTGATCTCATCCCTCCAGAATATCCCCCCTACCGTCCTCCCATCACAGCACAAGCTACGTTTTAAATGACTGTGTCCTCGCCTCAACCATCCTTCCAGGCAACCTAGTCCAGTTGTTAATTACCCTCTGAGTCAAGAAAACTTAATAATAATTATACTACTTGCATTTAATATAGTGCTTTTCACTTCTTCTAGACGTCTCAAAGCGCTTCACAGAACATACTGTAAAGTGAATTGACTGTATATTTGTGGGTGAAATGCGGCAGCTAATTGCGCACAGCAGTGTCCCACAAACAGTCGTGGATTGAAGTGACCAATTTTTTATCATTGTTTTTTTTCTTGAGGGATTATCATCAGGCATGTGAAGTAAGGAAACTTGCCCAATGTTTCACCCTGACGAGAGTCAAACCCAGATCTCTCGCTTGCGAGGTCTGTGCTCTAACCACTGAGCTACATGACTCCATGATTGGCCACAATTTGCCCATTGCAACTCAAAACCTACATCCTTTTATTCCATCAACTCGATGCATCTTAAGAATTGTTTGAGGTTTACTTTTTCCAATTCCATTTAAAAAGTTATACACCTCTAAGAGGCCCTCTCTGAGTTGTCTGCTCTCAAGACAGAAGAGTCCTTGCTTGTCTAATTGTTGCTCATAGTTCATTCCTCCAACACTAATGATATCATCCTTCTTGCAACTAAGGCCTGGGCAGCCCTTTATGTAAGTGACCAGAACTGTATGTGGTCTGACCAGAATATTGTACAGCCTGAGCATGACCAAAGCAATCCTCTGTCGCTGTTTCAGTTCTTGACCAGGTCCAGATTACTTTAGCAGGCTTTGGAGGAGCAGAGCAGTCAGTGGATCCCCATTTTTTTTTATTCTCACTTAAAACCTGTTCATCCCTGTAAGACAAGCCCCCAATCTGTAGGGTATGCTATAGCTGGACAAGCAGTGGAAATCTTATCGGTATTCTAGAATGGTCTTCTACAATGGACCTTCCTATTCGACCGTACCTACAGTCAGCTCCCCCTCTCCTAGCTCGGAGTCTTGTCTTGTCACTGTCAAGCGCTAAGGGACGCTACCCTGCATGAAGGGCACTAAATAAATGCAAATTGTTGTTGAAGTTGCTGTATAAGGTTTTAACCAGTTGAATTCCAGCAGTCCCACAACACACACTCCGGGTTCCCTAAGCCTTGCCTCTCACCAATCTGCACCTTATTCCCCAAATTAGGTGAGCAGGGTGCGTTTCTCTGCAGAGAGAGTGCACGCTACATACCAGACCTACACAAACAAAAAATTTGCGGAATTCACATTAGTTTAGGGTGCTTAAGAATAGTGACAGGTTTCCATGTATATCAGAATCCGACTGATTAAAAATAGCAAATCAAAAATTGCTGTTGATTAAAAGTGATATTTCTGTACAGATCTTGGTCTCTTGGGAGAGTAAATTTGTTGCAAGGAATGAGTTAATGTGTCACCTGACAAATCAGGGAAACATAATTTCCGTCATTGTTGTTTTTTTTAGAGTTTTTTATATGCAGGTCGTAAGGTTATGACGTGGAAGTTAGCCATTTTTGTTGACGAGAAGATGACTAAAGATAAAAAACAGTAAAGTCAACTTTTTTAAAAAAAATTGAAAAAATGGCAAAACTAGTTGTACAGCATTTTTCACACAGGTGGAACAGTAAAATATTTGTTTGAGCAGTGAAACACTACTTATACTCTATTTGAGTGTGGAACGCTACTCCCTTGTGATTCTCGGTTGAAAGTCTCATCCGAAGCACGCCTCCTTTAACAACGCAATACCCCCCGAGCTCCCAGTCATCCACAGATAAAGTTCTCTGCTCTGCCACAACCTCAGTAAGCACCTAATCTACTAGCGTGTCAACACATTTCTCACACCAGTTATTCTTGAAACCTTTCTGGATGATTATGTTCAAAACTCTGCCGTCCGCATACTAACCCGGACCAAACTCTGTACCCACATCTCACCAGTTCTCGTCCCTCACACCTTCTGCCCCACCATCAGAGGTTGTGCTTTCAGCAACTACGCCCCAAAACTCTGGAACACTCTCCCTCAATCCCTCCACCTTGTCCCCCTCTCCGCTCTTTCAAGTCACGCCTGAAAACTTTCCTCCTCGACTGTGCTTACGGCCACCTCCCCACTCCCCCCAGCTCGGAGTCAGGCTCCTGTTAAGCTACTGTTAAGCGCTCTGAGATGCTACCATCTTGTGGAGGGTGCTATATAAGTGCAATTTGTTGTGTTGTAATTCAATGCTATATAAAGGGCAGGTGTTGTGCTGTGGACCCACATCAACTATAACTGGGCCTGAAGTCCCTCAAATTCAATTCAGTTAAGAGCCTGCAATAATCCTGCTGAACTGTAATAAACACAGGTTGCCAAGTGGAAGTGCAGTAAGGTACCCAATCGCACCAAGCTAATAAGTGAAATCCATGCTGTAGAAAGAGCAATACAAAAGTTACTTTCATCCTTTTTTTAATAAGCAATGTAGTTTTATAATTGTTCATGCAAAATTCTAAATACATTTAAAGTGCTTGTCACACATTCACCAGAAGTGCTGACAAAAAAAAACACACTAAGCCATTTTTGGAGCTTTTGCACTTTTAGTTTCAGTTTTTCTTACAGGATTTAACTCGGAATAATCACTCTTATTATCCACTTGAGTATTCTCCCTCTCCAAAAAAACAGCCTAACCTTTCACCAGGTCCCTTCGTCTCCAGTGTCTACCAGGGACACACCTACACCTCACTGAGGCCAGCTCTCGATTAAATAGACCAACTCATCAGCCTTGGTTCAATTACTGCTTTATGACTTGTAAAGAGGTATCAATATTCCACATAATAGTGATAATTATCCTTGCATTTTGATGTCTCAAAGTGCTTCACTGGGTTTACTGCAAAGTAAACTGCCCGTGCATTTTTTAGTCAAACACTGCAGAAACTTGCACACAGCAATGTCCCACAAACAGTCTTGAAATTAATAAGCAATTTTATCTAGGGGATTGTCAGCCAGGGCACTGGAACAACTCTTTTCAAATTGTGCCATGGGATTTTTAATGTCTACTTGAACGGGCAGATGTCCGGACCTTGGTTTAAAGTCTTATCTGGAGTACGCCACCTTTAACAATGCAATAGAACCCAGGGACTGGATTGGGGCATGTTCGTAGTGTGTTTCCAGGTTTTTCTTCACTGAATATTTCTTGATTTATGGCATTAATCAAGAAATATTCAAACAAGAAAATTTAATCAAGAAAATCAATTTTGTTGGCACACCAAAAGATTGGCCACCACTGGCTTAGACAATACAAGTTCCAAGTCTAGACATGGGGCTGGAACCCACAATCCTCTGGCTCAGAGGTGAGAGTGCTACCAACCTGAGCGAAGATGATACCAACCGTGTACTTTGAAACATGCATCCTATTTAAAAGGACCTGCTTTTGAAGCGAGTTCCAGCTGTCTTTACACCTTAAGCACAGCCTCCAAGGCTATTCGATCCAACCCTTCGCTCCCTAATTATTGGTGCAGTGTCTGCATTCCCTATTACATTATCTTAAACTGCCTGCTTTTCTTTTAATCCAAATGAAAGTAAGGGAAAGTTGATTTATGACTAACACTGGGAGAAAGCACAACCCGAGCCAGGCTGACACCAACTGACACATAGGAACATTGGATACATATCCTATTTAAAAGGACTTGCTTCCTCTGTTAAAGCGAGTTCCAGCTGGGCTTCCTCCCAATGTTACTCACCAAATCAAAGTAAGCACTGTACTGTATTTTGACTAAAGTAACATTCTAAATAAAACTATTGAATCGATTTTTAAAACCAATAATGCAGGGGGAGCCAAAGAGGCACAAGAGAGACTGTCCTAAGTATCAGTAGGTACATAATACAAACACAAACTTGATTGTTGTTAAATATAATTGCACTGTATTTAATTGAAACTTCAAAATAGTACC
The DNA here is from genome assembly GCF_018977255.1 of Callorhinchus milii. Lineage (NCBI taxonomy): Eukaryota > Metazoa > Chordata > Chondrichthyes > Chimaeriformes > Callorhinchidae > Callorhinchus > Callorhinchus milii. The sequence goes on along the minus strand of NW_024704744.1, from coordinate 45,345,969 downwards.
AATATGTTCCTTCCTTCCTCCTGGCCTATTTCTAAACCTTGTTGTGTACTGTTAGCACCACCATGTGGTAACTCAGCAACACAGGCCAGAAAGCAGTTGCCATCACAGCAATTTATAGTTGCTGTCGGTCACTTATGGTATCTCTTTGAATAGCAGCAAACTGACAATGTAAACAAATGTTGCCATCAAAGCCGTAGAAAAATAGCTGTTCCTGACCCTCCAATGGAAACATTAATACCGGGCAGCTTGCCAGTTGAGGAGGAAGCCGTGAAAAGCAAGGATGATCATGAGCCAACTAACTCCGTAAGGACCTTGTGCAATGAAATAGTCACTGTTTGTGATTTTAACAACTGGGGTTGTAGTTATTTTAAAATCCATCGGTCTTCTGTGGAAACCGGCAGTATTTTCACACAGTTTCAATCTCAGAGCAGCTAGAAGCTGATCACAATATCTCAAAAACAAGGCAAATAGGAAGCTGGACTATTTTACTAAATCAGTTGAGTTTAGATCCCTAGGTGTCATACTCAGGCTGTACAGTCCCCTGGTCAGGTCACACCTAGAATACTGTATACAGTTCCTGTTACCGCAACATAAGGGGCCCTAAAGACACTGAAGAGCAATGAGGATGATCCCCAGTGGTAGAGGAAAGAGCTATTAGCAACGATTAGACAAGCTAGGACTCTTCACTCTTAAGAGATTAGCTCAGAACTCAGAAAGGACCTCATAGAGATATAGCAGGCAGAGCTTGTCTAATTGTTGCCAGTAGCTAATTCTAATTCCGCTAACACTGGAGATCTCCTCGTTGCTCTCCTCTGCATTAGAGCTTATGTCTACTTACCCTTATTGGCTTTAAGCACGTATCAGTTCAGCTTTGTTTTTTTTAAAAAGTATGGAGGGAGAGATGCGAGACAGAAAAAAGGTGCAAAGAAAGAAAAAGAGAGATAAAGAGAAAGCGGAGAAGATAAGTTAGGTAAAGTCACATGAGAAACAGTGGCTCGTGAGGGCATGAGGAAAGGGCAGCACTGAGCTTGCTAACAGTGAAACTTTATGTCAATTTTTTTCTCCACTCAGATTGTTTCAGATTTTAGAGCTGCTCCAATAACACAATAAAAATTAGTGTACATGAGTTTAATTTCTCCTACTTTCCTCCTCCCCCAATATTCCTTTCTCCCTCAAGATTCCGTCGGGTTTCCTCTTAAGTGCATTAATATTTCCTGCCTCAATCGCAGCTTCTGGCGGCAAGATCCACATTCTCAGCACTCTCTCTGAAGATGTTCCTCCTGAACTCTCTTTTAGATCTGCAAGTGGCTATCTAGAAGCATTCAGAATCCTGCCAAAGAGTATTAAGTGAATGAGAAACAGGCTTTACTCTATCTCTGTGTACAATAGAATTCCTACAGGCATCAAGAAATAGAAAATATCTGTGTTCTCTAATATGATATGGGAATGCAAAGTTAAACTCCCCGTGAATGATGGGCTAATTTCTAAAAAGTAATTCTCAGTCAATGTATACGAAGAGCATTTGTATAAAAGATTAGCTCTTCTGGGTGGAGCAAAGTTGCATTAAATAAATCAAAATGGATATGAAACACTTTGAGGCTCTAAAATACCAAATTGCAGGAACATAGCGAGAATAATTTATCATCCTGGACAAAGGTTCTCAAACTGTGAGTAGATTCTCAAACTACATTGTCCACACACCCTGGTGGAGGGGGGGGGGGGGTGACGTGAGCCGGGGAGGTGCTGGTTGTATGGCTCCCAACAGTCCCGAGTTTCATAGGTCTGCTCCCCCAACGGCCAGGTCCTTCGACAGTCAAACCTCGCTTCCACCTTTCTATACTGCATCCTCAAATTCCACTACTTTGTACAGCGAGGAGGCAGGCACACTCCTCGCACTTCTGGGGTGAGACTGATATTAATAATAATCCTTGCATTTAATGTAGCGCCTTATCACATCTTCGAGACATCTCAGAGCGCTTCACAGAATATACTGTACAATTAATTGACTCTATATTTTGTGGGCGAAAAGCGGCATCCAAATGCACACAGCAGTGTTCCACAAACAGTTGTGAATTGAGTGATCAAATTATTAGTAGTAGTAATAAATGGATATTTCACTGACATGGTCTGAAGTTGGTTGGTGGTGTGTTTTCCTGGAGTGTTTGTGCAGTTTTGTTTTGGCTGCTGTGATTTTTGTGCTATTTTAGGGAGAGCCTTGGGATAGCACGGAGGCTTCTTTGTGACGTAGAAATGATGCTTTTGTTGCTCATTCTTATTGTAACTGTAATAATCAGCGCCCTTCTACTTTGTTGCTTGGGATTTTCAGTTCTTTGTGTTATTTTACTGAATTGTGGGGAGGTGCTATTGTTTTTTTCTCTTGCCTTAGGAAGGGGAGGCTTACTGTGACCAAGAACCCCTGATCCAGAATATCCTCATCCTGTATGTGGACATGGAGATGGTTACAAAATCTGTAGCACAAGCAGAGGTAGGAGACAGAAATGTGATTTCAAATGAGTATGTACTCCCTATTAATCAAAACAATTTGTTGATTTTTGTTTAAATGGAAGTCAAAGCAGTTCAACAACAACAATTTGTATTTATATAGCGCCCTTCACCCACGGTAGCATCTCAGAGCGCTTAACAAAGCGGAGCCTGACACTGAGCCGGGGGGAGGGGTGGGGAGATGACCGTAGGCAAGGCAGAAGATCAGTAATGAAAGGTGAAAAGTTTAAGAATCATGCTATGATCTTGCATCACAAGAAATTATAAGTAGCAAGTCAGAAAAGCAAAAGGGGGTTTGTACCTGAGGCTGAGGCAAAACAACCTGGGATATGTGGCGACCATATTGTGCTGTAAATGACGCTTTCATGCCCGCTGAATGTAGCCAGGGAGTGTTTGACCATTGGATCCCACTGTGAAAGGAGAAATTATGTCAAACAATTTCTATTCACATCAAGCCCAATCCAAGGAAAAATGCAGAGTCTATACATACACCTTCTATAATACAACCACATACAACCAGTAGATAAAATAATGCAGTAAATGCATAATCTGTTAATTCTAGCTCATTAAGCTAATAACTTTCAGATTGCCAACTTTTAAAAAAGAGATAAGTTTCTCTATTGCCTTCATAAATTGCTTCATGAGTATTACCTCTGCCGTTTCACTATTGCTTTACACCTGACTCATTTCTACATTGTAACCATTATGAATGGCTTTGAGGTGGTTTCCCAAGCAGTGGTGCTGACGCTGCTCCAAGAAGCTGGGTTCAAATCCAAGTCTCAGTGACATTCAAATTCAGTTACTTTCTGTAGGTCAAGGTTTACCAGTTCTCAACAAGGAAAACATATGCTTTTTACTAATCATAATCTACCCTTCAAGACAGGGTAAGGGAGAAAATCCTCAAGCATTTCATCAGTGCAACTGCTGTTAATTAAACAATGGCAATAAAAAGAAAGGTGAGGACCACACAGACCATGAGAAACTCCATTCTCTTTTGGAAAACTCCTGTGGGATCTTTAATGTCCACTTAAACAGGCAGATAGGACCTTAGTCTAGCATCTCATTCAAAGGACCACATCCGTGATAATGCAGCGATCCCCAGGACTGTACTGGAGTAAAAGCCTAGAACAGGGGTCTCTAATCGCCGCTAGATGGAGTTTCACCCACACTCAGTAAAAAGAGGCAGGAGCGATATTTACTGCAGTTTTAACATGAAAGTTTATATTTTTATTTCCAGATGCATAGAATACTTTGTGCATCTGGCTTTGTTTTCAATTTGACTCAATAACTTTTCTTTGGGGGGGTCAGCCAGGGGTCTGACACATATGCGATTTCCATGCATCCCACCTACACGTGGAAATCCCATAGATTGTTGGAATGGAATGCGCACTCTCTCCCTGGAGGGACCCATCCTGCTTACCTAATTCCAGAAAATATTAGGTGCAGTTGGCAAGAGCTAAGGCCAAAGTGTGCGTTGGAGTATTGCTGGAGTCTAACCAGGTAAAATAGCTTGCCATTGATATTGCTGTCCAGCAAGCTTTCAAACTGTGTGTTCAGCTAGGACCACCCTACCAGTTAGGGCTTTGGCTTGCAAGATTAACAGGAGCTCAGTGGGATAACAACCTGCCCCAGTGACTGGTCTGCCTTTCCAGGTCCTGCCGATGAGCCAGGGCAGCGTCCTGGAATACTGTGTACCCGCCTGGCTCAGGAACTGGACTACCGAGACCGCCACAGAAGGCTGGCTTGATTCCGACATTCCATTGCCAGCCACATCACCTTGGAGGCAGTTCAGCTCCAAGGAGATCCCGCTTGCGATGCAGTTCTAGTGCTCCATTCCTTGTCTTTTTGAACATTCGTGACATCACCATCTAGTGGTGATCAACAACAACAAAATTACATTTGTATAGTGCTTTTCACGTTGAGAGGACGTCCCAAGGCACTGGACAGTCAAGAGTTTCGGAACCAAATTGGGGGTTGGGATAGGGGAGGGTGGAAGGCAGGAGGGGAAGGAGGGTGACTGAAGCCACGGTCGAAGAGGAAGGTCTTGAGACGGGTCTTGAAGGTCTAGGTAGTCCGGTTCCTGAGCAAGGCAGAGGAACTGCGGGATGGAGTTCCAGAGGGTGGGGGCAGAGTGGCAGAAGGCCTGCCCGCCAATCGTGGAGTGGGCGAGGCAGGGGACGTGAAGCAGGCCAGAGCCCGCTGAGTGGAGGGAGCGGGCAGGTTGGTAGGGGGTTAGGAGGTGGTGGGGGTGAGGTGAGCAAGGCCATGGAGGGCTTTGAAGGTGAGGACCAAGATCTTGAACTGTATCCTCTGTGTGATGGAAAGCCAGTGGAGGTGGGCTAGGATGGGGGTGATAAGTCTGGTGCAGGAGAGGACATGGGCTGCAGAGTTCTGGATGATCTGCAGCCTATGGAGGGAGGCTGACAAGCAGGAAGTTTGGGTAGTCGAGCCTGGATTTTATGAATGCGTGTATGAGGGTTTTAGCGCCCTGCAGTGTGAGACAGTGGCAGAGCCGGGCGATGTTACGGAGGTGGGGAAAGGCAGAGCGGCTCATGGCACAGATTTGGGGTAGAAAGGACAATTGAGGGTCAAACAAGACCCCAAGGTTCCGGACTGGCTCAGTGAGGTGGAGTGTGCAACCATGGATGGTGATGCTGTCAGTGCTTGAAGTGTGGGGCACTGACGGGAGCCAATCAGGAGAGCCTCGGTCTTGTTGACGATCAGCTGTAGTAAGTTGGCTCTCATCCAGGACTTGTTGTCTGACAGACATTCTGTCAGGACAGCAGTCGTGCTGGAGGCAGAGAGATAGAGTTGGGTGTCATCCACATACAGGTGGAAATTGAACCCATGTCTGCAGATATCACGAAGATGGAGCATATAAATATTGATGAGGAGGGGATCAAGGACGGAGCCCTGAGGAATTCTGCACGAGATGGCCTGGGGCTAGAGGAGAAACCGTTTGTGGAGATGAAGTGGAGACGGTGTGAGAGGTACGATATGAACCATTCAAGGACAGAACTATGAAGGTTGAGCTGAGAGGAGAGGTGGTGGAGGAAGATAGAGTGGTCAACGGTATTGAAGGCAGCAGAGAGATCAAGGAGAATGAGGAGTCAGTGGGGGCCCTGGTCGCAGATGGACAAAATGTAATTTGTCACTTTGACCAAAGCTGTTTCTGTGCTGTGGGCGGCACGGAAACCCGATCGAGGGTTTTGTGAAGGGATTGACAGGAAAGGAAGGAGCGAAGCTGGGAAGCAACAACTCGTTCTAGGACCTTGGAGAGGAAAGATGGAGATGGGACGGTAGTTTCAGAGCAGGGATGGGTCCAGGGAGGGTTTTTTTTAAGGATAGAAGTGATGATGGCCGTTTTTAGAGGGTTGGGAACAAGGACCCAGTGGAAATGAGCCAGTGGACAGAGAGGTTTATGATGTCTGTGAGTATGGGGGCAAGGAGATGAAGCTGGGAGATAAGGAAGGGGTTAGGGATGGGGTCAAAGGAGCAAGTTGTCGGTTTCATGTGGGTTATGGTGGTGATGAGAGAGGAGGAGAGAGGTTCGATGTTGCGGAGGGAGGGATGAGTAGGGGCCGGGGTGTGAGGGGGAGATGGGAAGTGGATAGTGGTCGGAGGGGCAGAGGTAGCTGAGCGGATCCCCTCGACTTTGGTTTCGAGCTGGTTGGAGACCCCTGGCCTTGACCATGAGTTGAAAATCCTGACCATATTTTAATAATAATCCTTGCATCTGATACACAGCTTTATCACGTCTTTTAGACATCTCAAAGCGCTTCACAGAATATGCTGTAAAGTGAATTGACTGTATGTTTTACTGTAGCTTTACCATGCAGAGAACTTCTGAAGGTAAAATCAATACTTTTTTAAAAAAGGATTTTTTATTCCCAATGCAAAAAAATATAATCCTTGTCATGGAAAAAATTTGATACTTCCAAAACTAGATTTCATCTTTGTTTGTGGCATAAACTCAAAAATGTCAGAATCAAAAATGCCTATAAAACTGAAAGAATTATAATTTTTAAAAAATGTTATAGTAGGTGTTCATTCCCTGTAACGATTCCATTCTTCAGAGGTTAATGTATTCTCTGAAAGTGCACGTGGTACAAAACTCTTTCCACAGATTTCTAAGTTGTCTTCAACATGAAAAGATGTTTCTTTGTTCACAAACTGCACTGATAAAATCAGACGTACTACATAAACAGAAAGAGTTTTCTTGAGGCCTAAGGGATGCAAAGATATATGGGGTGAAAGCGTGAACCCACTTTTCTTCCTCACGCAGAAGAGAATAAAACACTTACTACTTTCACAGTGTGATCCCATGAGCCAGACACTATCAGATGTTCTCCTCTGTTCTGGCTCCAATCAACGCTGTAAACCTACAATAGCAGGACAAAGAAGTAAAGAAAACACTTGAATAAGAACAAAATTCAGTGACTGACCTGGAGAGGAAAGGTGCTTACAGTTTCTATTCAATACTTTGGCAGTCACATTTCACTAGACCTCTGTAGGCAACTTGTGATAACTTCTTTAAGATTAATTAGCGAGTTGTCCTTCACTGGTTCTGCTTAATTGGTTTGAGATTAGCATTTCATCAGGTGTTGCAGCAACATTACCATAGAGAGCTCAACTCAACTGATCTTGTGCAAAGCCCACATGAAGGGCACAGCGACATGCTTCCTGGAAAAGCACAACAGTTATCTAATTCCCAGGAGATCTGCAATTCATCATCCGATCTACCTGGAAAGGGGAACTTCTCACATTTGCTTTCAATCTTACCAGTATAATTGTTGATTGCATGTTAAATCTGTAAAATCAATGGTTACTGCGGTCAACTTTTATTTTATATTATTACAAAGAGTTTACTGCAGTTAGGTGAATAGACACAGTTCTCCTGGTACAATTGTTTCATTTATATGAAGTTCCTGTTAATTTCTCTCCTTGAGGAACAATTACATTTCTCCAGTGCAATGTCTTACTAAATAAACTTACTTTTTTTCTAATGTTATACAGCAATTGTATGTTTACTTACGAGTACTATGGCTTTGTGTGTAAGTCACAAATAAGCAAAACTATTACCCTGGCAGAAGAGTTACACTCCTGTGCAGGGTAAACCAGGCAAATTAAACAAAGTCATATTCTACAGATGTGCTACCATTGAAAGAAAAAACGTAAATCATAGCATTAATACAAGAAATTGAGAAAAGGACTAAAATCCTGCAAGCTCTCCAAAGTAAATTTTAAAATATCAATTTGAACTTCTCACACAATCTGAAATTTCTCAATGATTGAATGAAATCCAAAAGGCTTTAGCTGATTAAAAGGCTTATTTTGCATTGGAAAAGCTGTTAATTTTTACCTCTTGAGTGTGTTCTTTGAAGACTTGTACAGGCCCGAGGGGATTTTCTGTGTCCCAGAGCTGCAAAGATCCATCTCCACTTCCGGTGACCAATGCATGTTCATTGTTCTCACTCCAGGTCACATCAAACAGACTATCATTCCAGTCAAAACTAAAGAGATGAATAAATAACTACTGTAGATTCAACAAAACACTTGCCCTTCCAGAAACATCACACAAATAGCCAATTTTTATCTATGTGATCCATTTTCAAGAGTTTAGGCTTTTTCAGTGTAACAATTGTAAAACAGCGGATTCAATTTACAAGAATGTAATGCTTAACCCTTCAAACTACAGTCGGGTGTATAACCTGTATGTGCCCAAAACATACAGTACCAACTGGAATATGGAGGCAGACATTTCCAAACAACTGGACCAAGGATTATAATTGAAAAAGAGATAAAAATAAAACAGACCAGTAAGGGGAAAGAAAATGGAGGGAGGGAAAAATCAACAACGGAGTGGAAGTCAAGCTTTTAACAGTTTTATTTAACAAAAGGTTTGCAAAGATTTACAAAGAATGTACAGCACGGAAACATGCCACTTGGCCCAATCAGTCCGTGCAAATGTTTATACTCCACGAGTCTTTACCCATTCCTTTACTCCCTCCCGTACCTTTCTATTCCCCTCTCCCTCATGTGAAGGTCCAGCTTCCTCTTGAATACATTTATACTATCTGATTCAACCACTGCCTCAGGCAGCACGTTCCACAATTTCACTGCTCTCTGTGTGAAGTAGTTCCTCCTAAATTCTCTTAGATCCTTTAGTCAATATCTTATATTTGTGTCCACTGGTTACAGACTCCCCAACCAGTGGAAACAGCCTATTTATATTAACCATATTGAACCCTTGAACTCCTATGCTTCTATTAGATCCCCCCTTAAACATCTCTTCCCTAGAAAAGAGGCCCAATCTACCCAGTCTATTCTGATAGCAGTAACCTGCTAGCCCTGGCATCATTCTCATATCCCTAACGCTGTACTCTTTCCATCACTGCTATATCCTTCCTATAGTGCAGACACCAGAATTGGACACAGTACTCCAAATGTAGTCAAACCAAGGTATTGTATAAATCAACATCAGTTCCTCACAATTATATTCTACCCCTCCGAAGAAAAAAGCCCAAGACCCAACCGGCCTTTTGATAGCCTTATCTACCTGTGTTGTTACATTTAGAGATTTGTGGATTTGAATCCCCAGATCTCTTTGCTCCTCCTCTCCTCTTAGGTTTCTACCATCTAGAATGCAGATGGCTTCTTTATTTTTCCTGCCAAAGTGAATTACTTCACCTTTTCCTACATAATCTTAATTTACCATCGACCTGCTCATTCTACAAGCATGTTTATGTCTTCCTGCAATCTTCTGCAATCCCTATGCTCCTCCGTTTGATGTTATCTACAAATTTTGACACCACTCCAATATATGAATCATTTCCAACTTCTTTCCAGCCTGAGAAGATACCCTTAACTCCTACCCTTTGCTTTTGGTTTCCTAATTATTCTTTAATCCATTCTGCTACCTCTCCCACAATTCTACATGCCCATGTTTTAGTCCTAAGCATCTCATGTGGCAGTTTATCAAAACCTTTCTGGAAATCCAGATACACTACATCCACTGCATTTCCCTTATCAGTTCATCAGTTATCAGTTAAATCTTCAAAGAATTCAATAAGGTTGGTCAAGCATGATTATTATTATTATTAAGCATGATCTTCCTTTCATAAATCCATGCTGGCTATTCTTAATCATATTCTTCTTCTCCAAGTGACTAGTTACTTCATCTTTTATTGTAGATTTTAATCTTTGCCTAAAACCAACATTAAGCTGACTGACTTGTAGCTTCTGTAAACATTTTTTTTTAGTGATATATTGCACTGCAGTAATAAAGCAACTTCTAATAGTTCAGTAGAATTGTTTCAGTGTCACTGTGTAGGAAATGGAATCTTTAAAAACTGGCAGACCAAGGTGTCTGGAATTAACTGGAGATTTTGGTCAAAGAGTTGAACAATATCTAAAGTATAACAGCAAATTAGCAAACCACAGATATTGGCCTGGATCAGTTGATAAAGATAATAATAATAATAATAATAATAATCCTTGCATTTGATATAGCGCTTTTCACGTCGGGAGGACGTCCCAAAGCGCTTCACAGAACACACTGTAAAGTGAATTGACTGTATATTTGTGGGCGAACGCGGCAGCCAATTGCGCACAGCAATGTCCCACAAACAGTCGTTGATTGAAAATGACCAATTTATTATTGTTTTTGGTTTTGGAGGGATTATTATTAGGCGTGTGGAGTAAGGAAACTTGCCCAAGGTTTCGCCCTGCCTGGAATTGAACTCAGGTCTCTCGCTTGCAAAGCGAGTGCTCTAACCACTGAGCTACAGGACTCCGTTGTATCAAATAATAACTTGCATTTGATACAACGACTTTCACATTGGCAAGATGTCTCAATGTTTCACAAGATTTACTGTAAAATGTAGTAACTGTGTATTCTGTAGGCAAACGCAGCACCCAACTTGTGCAGTTTGTGCACAATTTCAGTCCTCCAAGATGCTATCCAGCACGAAGGGTGCTATGTAAATGCAAACTGTTGTTGTCAGAGCCACAACCGGAATGATTAATTTTATCTGGGTGACTGTTGATCAGGACACTGTGAGGAACTCCCTCCATTTTTAGAGCTGTGGAATCTTTAACGTCCACTTTAACAGGCAGATGGGACCTCGGTTTGATGTCTCATCCAAAGGATGGAACATCTGACATCTGACCCCCACCCCACCCCATTGCAGTGTCAGACTCGACAGTGTGAGCTCCAAGTCCCAACGTGTGATTTGAACCCAGATCCTTCTGACTCAGATATAATATCAGCTGAGCCAGGTTGACAAAAGAGGAATGCAAATATAACCCATAATTTACTGAATATTGCAATGTCAAAAGCAAAAACCAGTAGATGTTCACATTACTGTACCTCCTAAAAGGAACAATTCCAGTTTCTGTCTGTTCCAGCACCAATAACGTTCCACAACCTGAAAGAGGGCATAAAAACATAGTGTCAAGTGATACCCAATCAGCTGAATGGCAGAAAATAGTGAAGCACTCACATAAACCAAATACAACTTTATTCAGTACCCAAAATTCAGTATCAACAGTCCTTGTATTGCAAAGTTTAACTTTAAAAACTGGTTGCCTCTGGGTAAGAAGCTTGTGGGTTCAAGCCCCACAATGGGACTTGAGCTCATTCACAAGTTGTCACTCAGTCCTGGAGCGATTCCTGAAAGGGCTCGGGATTTTCAGGTAAAAAGGGGCAGCCGAGTCATGGGGGAGGGTGCTGATTTGGCATAAAGCCTCCACTCATTTAAAAACTCTGTCGGGGGCATAAACAGGGCAGAAAACCGGGGGATATTGGCATTCGTAGCTGTCACTTATTAAGAAGGACGGGGTTTGCTTGGCTGATCCGAGCTAATCCTGGCCAACAATCCTCCAGATGAATTGGTCGTTCACCTCATGGCTGTTTCTAGGAACTTTAAATATAAACAAAATAGCTGCCACATTTGCCTGCAAAAGTCACTACCTTGACAGTATTATTGTAAAGGGCTTCAAAACGTATTGAGATTGCGGTTCTTCTTTCTGGCTTGCAATTGACCTCTGCTTTGTATCTCTGCTAAAGTCACAGCTGGGCCTGGGACTCACAGCCAGTAAACCAGATGCTGTCAATTAATCCCCACAACCTCGAACACATTTTTCAGATACATGATACTAACTGTTCTATATGTGCCAACAATTCAGGCTGAGAATAGTTTGATTTTATTCAAATGGATGACATGCTGGAGGAGGTTAAGAGAAAGGCATTGGGTTGTGGGGAGTTTCAGTCCTACAGTACTTGTGAGTTTGGGTTCTTAAACAGACAACCACATACATGTGGTATCTGAACATTTCTGAAGTGGGTTATCCAGTGTTTTGTCTTTGCACTGATGTAAAGTCAACTTTATAAATTTATAAACAAGTTCTCGAAGCCCAAACTGAATAACTGGACCTGTTAAATTCATCTCTTTTCTAACAGTGGAGTCCTGTAGCTCAGTGGTTAGAGCACTCGCTTTGCAAGTGAGAGACCTGAGTTCAATTCCAGGCAGAGGGCGAAACCTTGTGCAAGTTTCCTTACTCCACACGCCTAATAATAATCCCTCCAAAACTAAAAACAATAATTAAATTGGTCATTTTCAATCTACGACTGTTTGTGGGACATTGCTGTGCGCAATTGGCTGCCGCGTTCGCCCACAAATATACAGTCAATTCACTTTACAGTGTGTTCTGTGAAGCGCTTTGGGACGTCCTCCCGACGTGAAAAGCGCTATATCAAATGCAAGGATTATTATTATTATTATTATTATTATTAACATTACCTATTGCACAGGAACACCAGCACTATGCATAGACGTCTATTTTCACAGATGTGAAAGCAGACAACATTGCTGTTTGGCCGCGTGTGGTCTCTAAAAATACAAGTGAAAAAAAAACCAGTACCGCGCAGCTTAAATGCAATCTAAATGCAATTGCTTCATCGGGTCACAGACACTTATAAATAGTCCCCGACGCCAGGAAGGAAACCTAAAAAAAACGATCTCGCTTCCTGTTGACTGACACTATTAATATCACTCCCCACTCCCAACATAGCGGGTGAGAGGGTCAAATATCCTTCACTTGCAACGATGATCCCCCAAACAGTCCTCCCGTATTGTGGTGTGTGCGTCACTCTCGATGCTGCCTCTTTGACTGAGGTGCAGCTGATCACATGCCGGCGGTACAGACCCCTCCAGCCTGTCACCCCCCACCACCCCCCCTCCCCCTCCTGCCTGCGAGCCTCCTGCCCCGCACGCTACCTGCTATTCCGTAGTACTGCGAGGCAGCGCAGGCCAGTCTAGTGGCGAAATAAGGAGAAGTCTCTACAGCGTAACCGTGCCGCGCGGGGACCCTGCACGTCTTAACCAGGGGCGCGCCCGCCATTCTTGGAACATGTAAGAGCCCCGGGTCACTGCGGGCCGGGCCGGGCAGGGCAGGCAGGGCAGGGCCGGGCCGGGCAGGGCAGGCAGGGCAGGGCCGGGCAGGGCAGGGGCTCTGCGCCTGTCACCGGTCTCTGTTGTAGCCGCTGCACAGACGCGGCTGAGCGCCCGCAGCTCACCCGGAAGTGCAGTGGAACGCGGCCCCGGATCCGTGTGATTGACAGCCGCGGCGCGCGGGCGGGTTGGGCGGGTTTACGCCCCAATTGGGGCGGTTTTTGTTGCACCGCGCGTGAACCGCTCCCCACCCCACCACCACCACCACCACCCCCACCACCCAGCTTTGGGCGGTTCGCCCAATCTTTACATTTGTAATTTAAACCTGCGAAACATTTCTACCCCCACCGCTCCTTTGAAGACGTTGTCTCTCACCGTTTCCGAAGCGCTAAGCTAAATTGGCCATTCTGCTCCCCTATAGGAGGCAACGGTTAATATTGGGCTACTCGTGGGTTAGTGTTTGGTTGACTTTGAGCTACAAATCTATTTTAGTTTCTGGCAACCCTGGCTGCTGGAGATTAACTGAAATACTGCAACTGCGATCATTCACACAGAGCTGTGTCTGTGCATGCGGTACCCTGCAAAGAACAATTTGACAGTGAATGGCTCCAATTACATTTTTGAGATGGCACTCAATGTTGGAACTACTGTCCTCCAGATGCGATGTTAAACCAAGGTTCCATCCACGTGTTCCAATGGATATTAATAATAATAATCCTTGCATTTGATATAGCACTTTTCACATGTTCTAGACGTCTCAAAGCGTTTCACAGAATATTCTGTAAAGTGAATTGGCCGTATATTTGTGGGAGAAACGCGGCAGCCAATTGCGCACAGCAGTGTCCCACAAACAGTCGTGGATTGAAAATGACCAATTTATTATTGTTTTGTTTTTTGGAGGAATTATTATTAAGGAAACTGCCTAGAATTGAACCCAGGTATCTCACCTCCAAGATGAGTGCCCTAACCACTGAGCTACAGGACTCCCATGATCCACAAATCCACTAATGATTCCACTAATGATCTCATGGCAAAGTTCAAACAGAGGAGGGAGTTTCTCCTGTGACTTGGCCAACAACACCCCGGATCAAATTGCTCATTCACTTCATGGCTTTGTGCGGAACATTGCTGAGCACAAATTGCTGCAGTGTTTACCTACAGACACAGTCACTACACTTAACAATAATTACTACAAAGCACTTTGCAACATTTGGACACGATGAGGTACTATATCAGATGCAATTGTTATTACTATAGAGCATGTTCTGAACCTACAACTGGAAATTTGAAAGTAAAGCAGAAATGCTGAAAATCTGCAGCAGGTCAGTCAACACCTGAAAGGAGAAAGCTAGGTTGCTGTTTCGACTATAATCCTTAATCAGAACAAGTCTTGCTGAAACGTTATACCCAAATGTTAAGTCGCAGATCTTTAAGATGTTGATTCATCTCTTGTGAAATCATAGAATCATAGAATTATACAGCACAGAAGGAGGCCATTTGGCCCATTGTGTCTGTGCCGGCTCTTTGAAAAGAGCTATCCAACTCAATCCCAGTCCCCCGCTCTCTCCCCATAGCCCTGCAAACTTGTCCTCCCCAAATAATTATCTAGTAATAATAATAAAATGTTGTGTATAAATTGCCTGCTGCATTCGCCTACAAAATACACAGGTATGACACTTTACAGTATATACTGTGAAGCGCTTTGACACCTCCTCCTAATATGAAAGGTGCTATATTAAATGTAAGTATTATCAATATTTTAATTTCAGCAGTTGTTATTATTTCAGTAGTTCCCAAATCTTTGCTGTTCAATGCTTGCTTGGTGTTTTCCACAAAGAGCCGCAACGGTATATGGAGCTCCATGGAGTATTTGATTACTTCTGTCTTATCTTCAGTCACTTTCCAAGCTAGATAGTGATCCAATTCTTTGAAGATATGAAACAAGATGAAGCAACAACTATTTTTGCCAGAAGTCCATTCACTACTCAGCTGGCAAAACATTCTTCTAGTCTTACTTGAGCTACTCCACATCAAATAACCATATACATCATCTACAAAAACAGTTACTATAACAACAGCAAATGTAATTTATATAGTGCCAACAAGACCGAGGCTCTCCTGATTGGCTCCCGTCAGCATCTCCACACCTTAGGCGTTGACAGCATCACCATCCAAGGATGCACACCCCAGCTTGCTAAGCCAGTCCGGAACCTTGGCACCTTGTTTGACTCTCAACTATCCTTTCTACCCCACATCCGTGCCATGTCCCGCTCTGCCTTCCCCCACCTCTGCAACGTCGCCCGGCTCTGACACTGTCTCACACCACAGGGCTCCGAAACCCTCATACACGGATCCATAACATCCAGGCTTGACTATGTGAACTCCCTGCTTGTCGGCCTCCCCAACTCCTCCCTCCATAGGCTGCAGCCTGTGTCCTCTCCCGCACCAGCCTCCGTGACCCTATCAACTCCATCCTCGCCTGACTCCACTGGTTTCCCATCACACAAAGGATACAGTTCAAGATCCTGATTTTCACCTTCAAAGCCCTCCATGGCCTTGCTCTGTCCTACCTCTGCAACCTCTAACACCCTACCAACCTGCCCACTCCCTCCGTTCAGTGGGCTCCAGCCTGGTTCACGTCCCCCGCCTCACCCGCCTCACCATTGGTGGGTGGGCCTTCAGCCACTCTGCCCTCACCCTCTGGAACTCTTGCAGTCCCTCCAACTCACCCCCTCCCTTGCCTCCTTCAAGACCCATATCAAGACCATCCTCTTTGACCGTGCGTTCAATCACCCTCCTTCCCCCACCTGCCCTCCACCCTCCCCGACCCCGACCCCCAGCTCGGGTCCAAAACTCTGATTGTTCAGAGCCTCCCGACATGAAAGGAGCTATGCAAATGTAATTTTGTTGTTTTTTCACATCAGGAGGTCATCCCAAGGCATGTGATGATTCTGGCTTGTACCCAGAAAGCAGTGAACAGCAGAGATATGGGAACAGAAAAATATTCTCCACTTTACAGTACAGTACACTTTACACTAAATAAAATAAATCCTGTGAAGCACTTTGAAATATTTTGTTGATTTGGTAAAGCGGAATATCAAATGCACGGATTATTATTATCTATACTTTTAATCGTTTCAAAAGATCTGAATCATGTCTCTAACCTAATTTTCTTTTCCCTAATGACAATATATTTAGCTAGTGTGAGCCTCTTTTCAAAATTTAGAGTTCAAGAAACATTCATTTGTTTCATCTCTTCACCTTCTCTAACATACCACTGTAATTTTCATAGATTAGATGTCCTAAGCTGTACATAATATTCAACAACAACAACGTGTATTTATATAGAGCCCTTCTCGCCAGATGGCATCTTAGAGTGCTTTTAGTTAAATCAACTGTGGACTCAGCAGTGATCAATAAAAGATTAGAATAATTTGTTTGAATTTGTAATTAAATGCACTCAAGATACAACTTAATATTTGGTTAATCTTATTGACAGTAGTTTTACAGTGATGAAAAAACATTCAAAATACAGTCAATCTTCACACTCAAATCCAAATAACTCCCAGAAAAAAAGTTAAACATCATTTTATTTAGTTTAAATTCAATCTAAGATGAAGCAACAGTAGGTGCAGACTGATCTGATCAGTCTTGTCTCACTGAAATATTTTTGTTTTATATGTGTGTGTTGTGGAATGTTATTTTGGCTGAAGTAGACTGGTCAAGGACATGCCAGAAGCATATTTCAGCACAACAGGAGACAGAAGTGAATTATTGGAACTCTCCAACTGTTGGTGTGTGTGTGATGTGTGTGAGGGGGTGGGGGGGGGGGGCTAGGGGGAGGTGGGAGGTCAGTGGGTATGGAGGGGGTTAGAAAGTAAAGATCAATTTCTGCTCTGTTATAAATTAAGTCATCTCATATGGGGTGGGTGCTATTGATGGCATCACCACAATAAATCTGCAACTGCATTTTTTTTAGTAAGTATCTGTCACCAGTGCAAACCCTTCACCATGTTTGAAAGAGTCCACACCAGACTGAAAGTTCTACATAAGCATGCCACCCTTATTCTACCCATGCATAAAAATTCCCCTATGTGTAGAATGGAATGCGTACTTCATGCTCGGAGAGATGCATCCTGCTTCTCAAATTCCAGAACGTATTAGGCACAGTTTGGGAAGACCGAAAGCTTAGGGACGTCTGAGTCTGCATTCGGGTATTTGCTGGATTTTAATCAACTGAAATTACACAATGTCATTGTTGAGCATTGTGTGCAAGCTTGCCCAGCTGGGGCCACCCTACATGTTAGGGCTTTGGATTGCAGGGTTAACAGGATCCAATTACAAAGAATTCCTATTCCTTCCAAGTCCTGCCAAAGAGCCAGGTCTGCTGTCAGCAGTGCCATGGAGTACTGCAGATCCTCCTGGCTCAGGAACCAGACCACTAAGACCACAAGGGAGGATTGACTTGATTCCAACATTCCACTGCCAAGCAAATCACCTTGGAGCCAATACAGCTCAACATCAGGGCTGGCCTAATAAATTAATAAACCAACTAAGGCATGGCTTAGGGCCCCGAGGTCTGAGTGGGGGCACCAGATATTGTTGCCGCTTTGACCTCACACGTTGTCTCTCTTCCAGTAACTCTCCACGCTGCCTTGTGCTTTGTACAACCTTGTTAGGGTCTATGTGGAAAACGATGGGAAGGTTGCAATGGAGAACCCCCAAATGTAATCTGGTTCAGATTCCCCCAGATCCCTTAATTCATTCCTGCTCAACATGAAAAGTGGTGAAGCTTTACCACCACACTCCTGCCCATAACTCGGACACACATCCCTACCCATTGAGTGATGGTTCCACCAGTTGGAATGGCAGCCGCCGTTTACCTCTCTGCAGTTCTTTAAGACATTTTGAAGAGGCGATAAGATGCTATATCAAATGCAAGGATCATTGTATTTTAGAGTGCAGAATTTTGAATGCGGTCTAAATTCTGTGTTTTGTTGTGCTTCTGTAGTTGAGAGATCTTATTAGAAAATTGGCTTCAAAATTAAGACAAATTAACACAAAAGGCACAAAGAGGATAAACTAGACCCAGGTGGAATTTCTCCCCCTTGATACTTGTGGAACTGCTCCATTGTTGATGGAAAAATAAATCAAATACATTCAGAGGAGGAGGGAACATTTGCAAGTAAGATTAAGAAATGAAGGGTTGAGCAAAGTACAACAACAAAATGACATTTATATGGCGCCTTTCATGGTGGGAGGATGTCCCAAGGAGCTGGACAGTCAGTGTTTTGGACGCGAGCTGAGGGTTGGGATTGGGGAGGGTGGAGGGCAGGGGGGGAAGCAGGGTAATCAAAAGCACAGAAAAGAGGTGGATCTTGAGATGGATCTTGAAGGAGGCAAGGGAGGGTGCGATACAAAGGCACTGTGGGATGGAGTTCCAGAGGGTGAAGGCAGAATGGCAGAAGGCCCAAAGGTGGGGCAGGCGAGGCGGGGGACGTGAAGCAGGTCAGAGCCCGTTGAGTGGAGGGAGTGGGCAGGTTGGTAGGGTGTTAGGATGTTGCAGAGGTAGGATGGAGCAAGGCCATAGAGGGCTTTGAAGGTGAAGATCAGGATCTTGAACTATATCCTCTGTGTGATGGGAAGCCAGTGGAAAGGATAATTGAGGGTCAAACAAGACGCCAAGGTTTAGTAAGGTGAAGTGTGCTACCATGCATGGTGATGCTGGTAGCGCCTGAGGTGAGGAGATGTAGCCAGGCGGTGTGGCCTCTGTCAGAGGGAAGATGTTGCCTGGAGTAATCCAGGTTTCGGTGAGGGTGAGAACATTGATGTTTTCATCGACAATGAGGTTTGGGTGGTGAGTGTTTTATTGGAGAGCGAGCAGACATTTTGTAGGCCGATGAGTTGGAGACAGTTGGTGGCGGAATGTGGGAGACGAGGGGAGAGGGAGAGGATTGACAGGGGAAGTGGGGATGTGGATGAGGGAGGAGAGGTTGATCCCAGTGGTCAGGGATCAATGGGCCTTGTGGCAAGAATGGGGGATGGGGCAGTCAGAGTGGCTGCTGTTGGACAGTCAGTGGTGTCTGCCACTGTGGGCCCGACAGAGGATTCGCAGGCTGGAGCAGAGGGAGGCTGTGGGATGATTGAGACTTGATAGGAGTTGAGGAGGGCAGTGGGAGAGGAGGACCAAGCGGGAGTAATGGAGGGTAGTATTCTGGGGAAGCAGCTTGGGTTGGTGGCGGTAGCCAAAATGTGCATGCCGAGACTAAGAGTGAACGATGGGGGGTCAGAATGACACGGTTAGCCCCCTGGCATGGATTATCATGGGGGAGGGTGACAATCTTTAGTCCCAGTGAGTCCAGGCTGAGAAACTCAAAGGTGGTGGGCGGATGTGAGGATGTGACATGGCAGCCAGTCTCTGGTTGGATGTTCATCAGGAGAATCAAAGTACTCAAGGGCACTGATGTGTTTTGGACATTTTAGCAGACTGCATAGGCTAATGCGTTTTGCCCACAAAATGTACAGTCAATTCACTCTACAATATATTCTGTGAAGTGCTTTGAGACGTTTCAACGATGTGATAAGGTGCTATATTAAATCCAAGGATTATTATAATTAAATATAAATAAGGTCAATAAATAAGGTACGACAAGGGCCAGATTACGAACACTATCACCTTCCCATTACAGCATTGAACTGTGTATTAACTGAGACCAGTGTTTGGGCCTTTACTCATCTTTCTCATCATTTGCTCCAGCTGTTAATTACCTACCATGTAAAGCAATAGTTCCTGGCCTCTGTCCTAAAATACTCCTGCAGATCCCTGAATCTTTGATCTCTTGTTCTGTTCTTTACTTGCTCAAACCCCGTTAGCTTTATGCATTTGTAGCAATCAACAAAGAGCCAAAGTAACATCACTTATATTTGTGACGGTTATTCTTTTCCATTCAAGCTTCTGTATCAAAGACGCACTGTAACATCTACCATCTCTGTGAGTATCTATTAATTAAAATCTGCTGGTAAACCACACACCAATCAATCTCAGAATTAGACCAGAATTATGAATTCTCCGTGAGAAAGTACTTAATCCTGAAGCATTAATATCTCTGTGGAGATGTCCAAGCTGAGCAAGACAGTCAGGTAGAACTCATCCACACTCAGGGGCAGAGTTTGTGACATATTTGACAGTGTACATCATCAAAATATGGAAATGGCAGTTATGAATGATATGAATAGTTTGGGTGTGAATAATAGATCTGTATGTAGCTCCAAGCTTATTTTGCTAGACTTAGGCAAATGCAAGAACAGAACTAAGAGGCTGCTGCACATTGAATGATTTCCTTCCTTTATAAACCATTTCACTACATGAATGAATCATGTTTTTTTGAATAGTCAGTCTTGTATTAAATGGGAAAAGTCAGATAGATAAATGTAAATGTGAGATAAAGGATACAAGTCAGCATATTACCTGAACTAAATCAGAAAGTACTTTTTCATAGAAGACATGAGTTGAAAGAAATGCCTTCAATGCAAACTATTTTCAAAGTCTCAGGCAGATGGGAAATGTTTTTCAAATCTCCTATTTTCCAGCAGAAATCTTAACTTTATTGTTGCCCCATCCTCTGCCTTTTGGAGATCCACTAGCAAGCAATGTGTTACCTGTCTATATATTGCAATAAATAGCATAATGCTTTATGACATCTTCAAGATGTCTCAAAGTGCTTCACAAATATTCTCATCATCTTAGCCTCAGACTATTGTCTTATAACAACAACTTTCATTTAAATAGCGCCCTTCACACTGGATGACATCTCGGAGTGCTTACAATTTATGGTTGTGCAGCATTGTGGAAAATTCAAGTCAGTTTTCATTTGGAAACCTTTTTAAGAAGTGCAGAAAACTAGCTTCCAAATTATGATTTAATTTAAGGGTTTTCCCCGAAATTTTGCAAATTCATAAATGTTATGACTATAGCGGTTTAAGACTAAGGCAATGAGAAATGTCAAGCCTCGGGTGCATTTGAATTATGTTCAAGACCGAAAAAGATCCGATCACTACCAAAATGTGACACCTGACTGTTCAGCGCTTTGGGACGTCCTCCCGACGTGACAGGCGCTCTATAAATGTAATTTTGTTGTTGTTGTTGTGGTGGTGGTGATCAGATCTTTTTCGGTCTTGAGCATAATTCTAATGCACCGAGGCCTGACATTTCTGACATTTGATGCAATTATTGCAAGATATTCATGTTCGATGCCAGCTGAGAAAGAAGATTACTCAGAATAGTCACACCTTATAGGATGCACCAGGATAGTAGGCCAAGAGAGCAATGATGTGACTGGAGTCCTGTAGCTCAGTGGTTAGAGCACTCGCTTTGCAAGTGAGAGACCTGAGTTCAATTCCAGGCAGGGCGAAACCTTGGGCAAGTTTCCTTACTCCACACGCCTAATAATAATCCCTCCAAAAACAAAAAACAATAATTAAATTGGTCATTTTCAATCTACGACTGTTTGTGGGACATTGCTGTGCGCAATTGGCTGCCGGGTTCGCCCACAAATATACAGTCAACTCACTTTACAGTGTGTTCTGTGAAGCGCTTTGGGACGTCCTCCTGACGTGAAAAGCGCTATATCAAATGCAAGGATTATTATTATTATTATTATTATTAATCCCAAATTTAATTGAATACATTAACACGAATGCACCAACAGATATACAATAATAACTATTGAGAGCGTTTTATCAAATTTCACTGGAGTATCAGCCTAGCCTATGAGCTAAAATTCCCAGTTTGTGACATGGAATTTGAACCACCAACCTTTTGACTCAGAGGCTATGAACTAAAACAGCTAACACCTAGAGTAAATAAAAATAAATAAATAAGTATCCACAACTTACCCTTTAGTTGTTTATCAGTTATTTTCATCTAATATTCACAGCTAGGACACATAACAAGTTTAGGATTGACTATTATTGCAAGTTCTGATAGAGCAGGTAGTGCATCTCGAATGTTTCTGTTTCAATTTTCTGTAGGGAGTTTTGTGTTCAGTTTCATCTGCAAAATACAGTCAATCCCCTTTACATTATATCCTGTGAAACACTTTGAGACGTCTTGATGACATAAGGCACTACATTAAATACAAGGATTATTATTATTATTATGATACCAAATGCAAGGTTTATAAATTTTCTCACTCATTATATTTCTGTTTACTCTTGTGTTCGTTTACATGTTGCGTAATTCCTTTTAAAAAGTTCATATTTATTGGAAATTTTACTGAATTAATCTATGCAAACCATCTAACATAGCGTACAGTTCATCAACTGTAATTTGCCATGCAATTTCCAGGTTGAATTATTTATCAAAGTACCTGTTGTGAGAGAGAATTGTACTGTCAAACTGATGAATTATTCAACCATTGTCATTTCCTCAGGAAACAGCCCCGCTATTCAAATTACATTACCCAAAATAATGATGCCTAGTGAGTGCACTGAACAGTTCTGCAAGTTCTGATAGCACTCGAGTATCTTGCCTGGGTCTGGACAGAGTCGAAGATGATTATTCGATTGTGGTATGGGGGAGGGGACGAGAGCATGATGTTGATCCTGACGGCCTCATGTGCACATTTCCTTGCAGGAGTCAGTTGGTGATCAGAATCAATAACTGTAGCTGTTGTTTTGCTCTCCCTGGCCCATGAGCACCAAGGCCAATTTGTAACACCCCACTGCTATCTGGTTTTACGCTAAACTATGATAGACTATTCTGAGAAGTCAACACAGATTAGGCATTCATTCTGGGACCTTTCCCTTTTCTATGGTTCAATGCCACACTAGGTAATACATTTTACTCACAGAACCATCAGGGATACCACAGCTCTGCTACTCAACTGCAAACACATATAGATTGTGCTTGTTTAAGCTATCCTTTCTCAGATGGGTGTCAGCTGGCTTAAGTGGAAGAGCGCCCACTTCTGATTCAGAAGATTGTGGATTCAAGCTCCACTCTAGGTTTTGGAATCACATAGTCTAAAATGACACTCAAATGCAGTACTGGGAGTATGTTACATTGTCCGAGGTTCCATCCTTCGGATTAGACGTTAAACTAAATAAAATTGGTCACTCACTCCATTTCTGTTTGTGGGACATTTCTATTTCACCTACAAAATACACAGTCAATTCACTTTAAGGTATATCCTGTGAAGCGCTTTGAGATGTCTCAATGACATGATAAAGCTCTACATCAAATGCATGGATTATTTGTATTATTATATTCTAAACTGAGCCCTTTCTGTTAGATGTTAAAGATCCAATGTCACTATTCAAAACAAGAAGGGAATTTTTCCCGTGTCATTGTCTGCTATTCCCTGAATAAAATTGGTCATTTACTTCATGGTTGTCTGTGGGACATTGTGTGTGCAAATTGGCAGCCAGTTTGCCTACAAATACAGTCACTAGACTTTACAGTAAATCCTGTGAAATGCTCTGGTGTCTCGATGATGTAATGAGGCGCTATATCAAAAGAAAAGATTTTTATCATTCATAATGTAGGGAAATAGAGAATCACAAGACTTAAGTAAATTGCAGAGCAACAGGACACATATGGGAATTTAAAGTAAATTAAAAGAGATCAATGAAAATCTGCTGAGTAAATTTAAGAGGTTTGAATAAAGGAGTTGCAATAGTGAAAGAAACAGCAACCTGAAGGGTATTAGTTTTACTCACTGACAGGAATCCAATGTTAAGATACAGATTGAAAGAAAATGGAAATAATAGCTATTGCACAAAACAATAAAGAAGCTAGATTAGAAGGTGCCTGACTTTGGGTTGATGAAAGCTGAAGGCCCTGTGAAAGGAAAGGACAAGGAAAATGAAACAGGAAATGATAAATGAGGCACAAAATAATACATGAAACAAGAGCAGCTTCAATAAAATATTCAAGATAAATAGGCACCGAAATATTAGAGGAAAATGATAAGTGAAGATTCACAAAGAAAACACATATGAAAAAAATACAAAAATGAGAGATCGGAGGATGTGGACATTTAAGCGGCAATATCTAATAATCTAAAATAGGGTGCAATACAGATGTACTTGACAAAGTGACTTTACTTAGTTGGCAGATGTCCAAAACGTTATGATGGACTAAAGTAGTACACAAAAACCCTGCTTAGATGAAGAACTAAATCACATGCAATCCATGTAGGTTTATAATGCACAAAACAAACTCCCTGAAGGTGTTTTCAAACTGGTATGATGCTTTTGCAATATTATTTGGTGACTAAATCATAGAAATTACAGGGAATCTATGCTGGTGGCAGTTCTGCGACTGGAACTTATTCACTATTGCGCTTTTATTCCAATTCCCTGCTCTTTTGCTGTATCTATTGCCCAATTTAATGTTGAATAACTTCCCTGCCAGAATCATTCTGCAGTGATATAAATGGGTATTAAGGAAACATTAACAACGTTAAGTTTACTTGTAGCATTTTTATGTGTTTTTAACAATAATTCAAAATGTCTGTTTACAACACCACAGAGATATGACTTCTAATATTACCAAGCTTTAATTTCATAGAATCATAGAATTATACAGTACAGAAGAAGGCCATTCGGCCCATCGTGTCTGTGCCGACTCTTTGAAAAGAGTTATCCAATGCAATCCCACTTCTCCGCGCTCTCCCCATAGCCCTGCAAACGTGACCTCCCCAATTTGGTTCTGATGTTTTGTTTTCTAACTCATTCAAATACTTCAAGGCTTAGTAAAATAGAAACACATTTTGCTGTGCGCTCATAATACCTAATTCTACTGTTAAAGCTATCTCATCCCAAGTCCACAACCTCTTTATAATTACAGTAATCTGCTCTAATGAGTCTTTATTTCAAAAGTCAGTTCTGGACATTATTTTGACTAAACTGAATAACAAGATGTGCTCCTAACACAGGGTCGTTTTCTTTCCACGTGTGGATGAGATAATCTAATTTTGGGGTAAACCATCTGAAAATTTGTACAACACAAACCAGGAGGGTTATTTGACTTCCTGAATTGACTTTGATTGAGGGAGAATTCCTCCCCAGGAGTCTGTAATGTTTGAAAACCAAAGTGCCCTTATTTATCCACAAAATTGTTGTGCCTTGTGATGTTGATTCATCGATTACTTAAGATTTCCAATGGATTTTTATTAACAGCAAAGTAAATATCAGAACTCAAGCAGCGATGGTATCCTCCAGTCTACCCCCTTGTCTATTATTGCTCTGGGCGAAAAGTGAAAAACACGCCTTTGACAGTGGAAATAGTATAAAAATAGGCTGCCCTTAATCCGAGATCAAGAGTTCAATCAGAGTGAATCCAGAGGCATCCTTTTCAGGTAACTTGGGGTGGCCAGGAAAAACAAAGCCTGAGTGATTTACAGACTTAGCAATCCGATAGATAATGTACAGAAAGAAAATTGAAAATCAAGCAGAAAATAGGCATAATATTGTGGTTTTTAACACTGTTCATTAGTGCTCTACGTATTTGTGTAACTCAAAGTGATAACTGAAGAGGAAATGTGTTCTTCTG
Source organism: Callorhinchus milii (assembly GCF_018977255.1). Taxonomy (NCBI): domain Eukaryota; kingdom Metazoa; phylum Chordata; class Chondrichthyes; order Chimaeriformes; family Callorhinchidae; genus Callorhinchus; species Callorhinchus milii. The sequence continues at coordinate 45,320,457 of NW_024704744.1, read as the reverse complement.
AGTTGGCATTTCATTCTAAATATAATAGAGGAAGGTGTTTTTACCAATCTTGTTTTGGTGTGTCTTGTAGTGTTGTAGTTTGTTTTCAAATTGCAACTAAAAGGCAGCTGTGGAACACATATTTTGTACAGGAATCCCACTTCTGTAACACTCCAATGCAAGGCTGGGGGTGTGCTTTATTGTTCAAGCTGCTGTTCTTTGGATAAGGCGTTAAACTGCGGCCCAGTCTGCCTCTGTTCAGTTGGACGTTAAAGATCCCATGTCACTATTCAAAAGGAGAAGGGATTTTGTCCTGTTGTCCTGGCCAACTGTCCCCCAAATCAATAAAATTGGTCATTCACTTCATAGTTGTTTGTCAGACATTGCAGTACATAAATTGGCTACTCGTTTGCCCACAATACAGACAGTCAATGCACTTTACAGTATATCCTGTGAAACGCTTTGGGACGTCCTTCTGATGTGAAGGCAATATCCCTAATTTAAGGATTGTTAGCCTTAGTAGTACAAGTTCCATGTAAATTAACCTTTCCTCGACTGCCTGTAAGCAACAGAAACAAAAGAGATGAAAAAAACAATAAGTAAATTGATAAATCTCTCTACAACATTAAAGGGTTAGGAGCATTTAAGTAGGCTGTACATCCCCATAGAAAAAATACAAAAATATGAGGAAATGTGTAGATTTCAAAAACGAAAAACTTATTTTTAAAAAAGGAAGTGAGTTTTACTAAATTGACAAATATTGAGTGCTATAAAAGAAGACACATGTGCTCTCTGTGGCATTACACATTTTCCCTAAATTAAAATGTGAAAATGTGTATTGCCACAGAGAGCATAAGTGTCTTCTTTTATAGCACTTAATATTTGTCAACTTAGTAAAACTCACTTGCTTTTTTAAAAAAAGAAGTTTTTTTTCGTTTTTGTGTGATTGAATCGTAGTGAAATCTACACATTTCCTCATATTTTTGTACTACAACAGTGCACAACATGGTAAACATAATAAACAGATGTTTTACTAATAATGTGTTGATTACATATACAATCAACATATAAACCTTTGTTGGGATTCATGTAACTGATACAATGCCAACCTTGCAACAATATTATACAATGCAGTTCAGTTTATATTTATAAATCTTTCACGTCAGGAGGAATATCCTTCCTCTTAGAATCAATTGAATCGCTTGACAGGACTGGAAACAGGAAGATAGGAGGTTTGCAACTGTTAAAGAGTAACAGCTGCAAAATTCCTGACTGGGTTTATCTTGTAATGCATAGCACTAGGTGGAGCACATGTACTTAAAGAAAATCTTTATACTACTGACAGTACTTTTACAATCGATTTATTTTAATCAATAAACTGCTGAATTTTAAAAAAAATCAGTTTAGTAGTTCACTAGATTTTGAGAGTATGTGATTTTCTGTACCGTTGTGGATAATTCAATAAATTACTAACTATTTTCAGATTGCTCAGCTCTATTAATTCATTATATGTCATGGGATTTGTTCGTGACCTAAAACTAGTTTGATTTATCATCATATTAAAAACACCTCTTCTCCACGTTTTGCATTGAAAACTAATATAACGATCCTTGTATTTGGCATCGCCTCTTTTACTTCGGGAAGTTGGTATCAAAGTGCTTCACTGTTCTCTTCAATTTCATGAAACATGATAAACCCAGTCAACATAGTTTTTCGCCTACAAAATACAACACCAGAAAGATAACAAGAACACGTTTGCTCGGAGCTCAGATCTCTCATATGGACAAAAATATGGCAATAACACAAAAGTATTAAGGCGACACCTTTCACAACAAAAATAATGTCAGAAAGTATAGAACTGGTAAAATGGTAATTGCAGGCTAGTCTTTGGAATTGTGAAACGATTTGCTGCAAATAGTTCACACTGCACAAAACTTCATACTTTCGAAATGGGGCCCCGAAAAGTTTTAATTTGCAAAAAAAAACGTGCCCCTGATCCCTCTTAGCAACAAAGTGCAAAATGCAAAACACAATTTCACTCCTTCACCTACAAGTTGCTGTGCCATCGGTTCGCAATTCTGCGATCTCGTCACATTTTTTTTTCACGCACACACACCGTTGCCGTCGGCTCTGTGCGTTGTGCCTTCAGATCACACGAAGTCTTGGGATTATTGATCGATTATTGCTCAATGCATCCGAAAACCCAAGTGTTTGATAGCTCGGGATGGGAAACACAATGCGAGACAACGTGTAATAATAATAATAATAATCCTTGCATTTGATATAGCGCTTTTCACGTCAGGAGGACGTCCCAAAGCGCTTCACAGAACACACTGTAAAGTGAATTGACTGTATATTTGTGGGCGAACGCGGCAGCCAATTGCGCACAGCAATGTCCCACAAACAGTCGTAGATTGAAAATGACCAATTTATTATTGTTTTTGGTTTTGGAGGGATTATTATTAGGCTCTGTGTGGAGTAAGGAAACTTGCCCAAGGTTTCGCCCTCTGCCTGGAATTGAACTCAGGTCTCTCGCTTGCAAAGTGAATGCTCTAACCACTGAGCTACAGGACTCCACTGTGTAGGTGTTGGGCTGTGTTTAGAGAGACCCGGGGAGCTGCAGTAACAGCACGACCCGGAGAGGCGACAGCAGCTGCTGGGACTGAAGGAATGAACCGGACGAGTCCTGGTCCCGATGATCAGCGCTCCTGGAAATAGAAAATAACCTGTTGAGAGCCGCGCAGGTTCTCGCGGGTCCCACTGGCAGAGCTGATGCTACTCACTGACTCACTGACTGCCCTGTTCCAGGTTATTATCGCTGTGCACTCTTCTGAGTTCCAGCTCAGCCCCTGTGAAAGCGCACAGCAAACAAACCACACACAGCGCAGCACATAAATGCCCCCAGTTTTTGTGGACCAACATTGTGCAGTAACACTTCCCGGCGGGAGAGAGGGAGGGAGGGAGTGAGTGGGTGAGTGGGTGGATCAGAGTCCATTCCCTGTCTCCCACACGATTCTTTCGTGGCAACTGCACGATTTCACAACCCGACAATCCGGACTGAGATCCCGGTGTTCGTGCATCTCCGGGGCCCACACAAACCAGTTGCAAAGTCCTTTTTTTTTGCGATTAAAAAAAAGGAGCCTGGTGCAAAGGTTCAAACACACACTGCAAGTTCTTTTTTTTTGGAGGGCGGGGGGCGAACGAGGGGAAAGAATGCAAAAAAAAAAGTGTCTTTTGAAAGCTATTTAAATCCCACGCAGACCCTCCCCGCACTCTCCCACCCCAACCCCCACCACCTCCCCTGGTGGTTCGGCCCCAGGCGGTGCAGAAGGAGAAGCAAAGTACACAGCCTGCGCTTGTGTTGCTCCACACCCTCTGCTGGGGGCCGGTGTGGGGGAGGGAGACCTGTCCTATTTTGGTAATGGGACGGCCCCTCAGCTGCAGTGGGGACTGATCAGCGACTCACCCACTCACACACACACACACACATATGGACACGGAAATACTGTAGTCATCGCGAAGCACAGGGCCACACGTCCTGTGCCAGTGTGTGTGAGTGAGTGAGTGTCTGCGCATCGCATCGCTGCAGCTGAATTCTTTCCCCCTTTTTTTCTTTACTGTGTGTGGCTTCGAAATCGCTTTGCAATCGCCGCGGAGCAGAAGATGCAGCGGCAGCAGTAACCCGTGGAGCTGGAAAGCGTGCGGCAGAGTGGCCGACAGCCCAGGCAGGGCAGGCAAGGCAGCCCGGGCAGGGCAGGCAGGGCAAGGCAGCCCAGGCAGGGCAGGGCAGCCCGGGCAGGGCAGGCAGGGCAAGGCAGCCCGGGCAGGGCAGGCAGGGCAGGCAGGGCAAGGCAGGGCAAGGCAGCCCGGGCAGGGCAAGGCAGCCCAGGCAGGGCAGGGCAGGGCAAGGCAGCCCGGGCAGGGCAAGGCAGGCAGGACAAGGCAGCCCGGGCAGGGCAAGGCAACCCAGGCAGGGCAGGCAGGGCAAGGCAGCCCGGGCAGGGCAGGGCAAGGCAGCCCAGGCAGGGCAAGGCAGCCCAGGCAGGGCAAGGCAGCCCAGGCAGGGCAAGGCAGCCCAGGCAGGGCAAGGCAGCCCAGGCAGGGCAGGCAGGGCAAGGCAGCCCAGGCAGGGCAGGCAACCCAGGCAGGGCAGGCAGGGCAAGGCAGCCCAGGCAGGGCAAGGCAGGGCAGGCAACCCAGGCAGGGCAGGCAGGGCAAGGCAGCCCAGGCAGGGCAAGGCAGCCCAGGCAGGGCAAGGCAGGGCAGGCAGCCCAGGGCAGGGCAAGGCAGCCAGGGCAGGCAGGGCAAGCCTGTTGCAGAGCTGCTGCTGAGCTGCTGCCGCTCTGACCATGAGCCTGGACGGGGAGGCGGTGGGGACGGACACCGAAGGCGGCGTCACCCTCCCGGTGCCGCTGCTCTGCTGCTCGCCCCCGGCCAGCCCCGGGGGGCCAGGCGGCGGGGGCGGGGGCGGGGGCGGGGGGGGCGGTGTGCCCGCCGGCACTCCCTGGCAGGAGCAGCAGCAGCAGCAGCAGCCGGTGCCGGCGGCGGCGCCGTGCCCTCGGCTCCGGGGTCGGGTGACCACGGTGGTGTATGTGGTGAACGAGGCGCCTCAGGTCCAGGCGGCGGAGAGTCTGGCGCTGCAGTGTCTGCGGGAGGCGTGTGACAGCGCCAGCGCCGCCCTACACACTGTGCCGTTTGGGAAGCTGGACTTCGGGGAGACCGCGGTCCTGGACTCCTTTTATAATGCAGGTGAGTGAGGGGTTGGGGGGGGGGAGGGTCTGAGATACTGGTGCGGGACAGACCGGTTATTGGGGAGGGGGATGCAATGCACTATTGTAGGGTGAGTGAGACAGGGCATGTGGGGGTGTGGGGGGGGGTCCTGCTCCCCACGAACAGTAATAATAATAATCCTTGCATTTGATATAGTGCTTTTCACGTCGGGAGGACGTCCCAAAGCGCTTCACAGAATATACTGTAAAGTGAATTGACTGTATATTTGTGGGCGAACGCGGCAGCCAATTGCGCACAGCAATGTCCCACAAACAGTCGTGGATTAAAAATGACCAATTTTATTATTGTTTTTGGTTTTGGAGGGATTATTATTAGGCTCTGTGTGGAGTAAGGAAACTTGCCCAAGGTTTCGCCCTCTGCCTGGAATTGAACTCAGGTCTCTCGCTTGCAAAGCGAGTGCTCTAACCACTGAGCTACAGGACTCCGCAATCCGAATTCCGCAGTACCTGCAATCCGAATTCCTGTTGCAAGTTACTCTCTTGGCCTCTCGTATCGATCTGGAACTTTACGCAGCGTTTCACTGGAATGACAACGATCCTGGGGGGTGGGGGGGTGGGGGGGGGTGGGGCGGAGGGGGTTTAAAAAAAGAAACCCCCACTTCTTTTCTTGTACCTGCGCTGTTTTCGTTTCTGGATCTTGCACAATGAATGCCAACATCCACTTCAGCTCCAGCTTCTAACTTCCTGAAAACTATTTTGCAAAGAATTTGAGGTTTCGTGGGGAATGTGGAGAGCAACATCTTTTAACATGTGGTTTCCAGCATTTTGTGGAGTCCTGTAGCTCAGTGGTTAGAGCACTCGCTTTGGAAGCGAGAGACCTGAGTTCAATTCCAGGCAGAGCGAAACCTTGGGCAAGTTTCCTTACTCCACACAGAGCCTAATAATAATCCCTCCAAAACCAAAAACAATAATAAATTGGGCTTTTTCAATCTACCACTGTTTGTGGGACATTGCTGTGCGCAATTGGCTGCCGCGTTCGCCCACAAATATACAGTCGATTCACTTTACAGTGTGTTCTGTGAAGCGCTTTGGGACGTCCTCCCGACGTGAAAAGCGCTATATCAAATGCAAGGATTATTTTATTTTCAATAACCTTTGACGTTTTTGAACCTTTGCAAGTTAATTGGTGTGACTCGGTTTGCTTCAGTGGCTGGTTGCATTTCGTTGAATAACCATCATTTTATCTGAACGGTATCGATTTGAAACTTAAGAGATGCCACTGTTATATGTTTTGTTTCACTTGCTGCCAGATGTTTTATGCATGACCTATCGTTGCTCCTCAGACATGTTTACATACTCAGTGACACTCATACTTGTTACACTGGAATGGCATGCAGTAAAACCTTCGCAGTAAAGTTAATTGTGGTCCTGTTTTAGATGTAGCATCAGAAATAAGTGGAAAGTACAATAACGTTGTTCATACCAACTAGTAATTGCCCTGGAGCTGAGCTGAGCTGGCTCCAAGGTGACGTGTTTGCAGGTCCACAATACTCCCAAGGCATTGCTGATGACAGCACAGCCAACCTGACTCATTGGCAGGACCTGGAAAGGCAGAATGTGGGTAGTAATTCTTCCTCCTCAGCCCCTGTTACCCTACAAAGCTTTAAATTGTTTACAAAATAGTTTTCAGGAAGTTAGAACCTGGAGATGAAGTGGATGTTGGCATTTATTGTGCAAGATCCATAAACGAAAACAGTGCGCAGGTACAAGAAAAGAAATGTTTTTTTAAAAAAAACACCCCCCCAGGATTGTTGTCATTCCAGTGAAATGCTGCGTAAAGTTCCAGATCGATTCGAGAGGCCAAGAGGTAACTTGCAACAGGAATTCGGATAAGCTTGTCAGATAGGGCTATGTGGATTTAGCTGTTTAAGCTTCATCCGTACCCCAACGCATACTCTGGGGTCCCAACCGTGGCTCTTACAACAGCAAAATTACATGTGTATAGCGCCTTTCACGTTGAGAGGACGTCCCAAGGCGCTGGACAGACAGAGTTTCGGACCCGAGCTCAGGGTCGGGGAGGGTCAAGGGGGAAGCAGGGAGATCGAAACCACGGTTGAAGCGGAGGGTCTTGAGATGGGTCTTGAAGGAGGCAAGGTAGGAGGCGAGGCGGAGGGCCTGCGGGATGGAGTTCCAGACGGTGGGGCAGTGTGGCTGAAGGCCCAACCGTCAATCGTGGGGTGAGGTGAAGCAGGCGGCGGGGGTGAAGCAGGCTGGAGGGAGGGAGGAGTTGGGGAGGCAATAAGGAAGGAGTTTAACTAGTCAAGCCTCGATGTAATGAAAGCATGTATGAGGGTTTCGGTGGCCTGCGATGTGAGACAGTGGCAGAGCCGGGCGACGTTGTGGAGGTGGGGGAAGGCAGAGCGGATCATGGCGCAGATGTGGGGTAGAAAGTATAATTGAGGGTCAAACAAGATGCCAAGGTTCCGGACTGGCTTAGCCACCTTTGCTTATTATTCTCCGATTTTAGGGAAGCAGGATGTCTCCCTCCTGGGATTCAACATGTATTCCATTTCAAACACAGGAATTTCCATGTGTAATTGTAATACATGGAACCCTGCTGGTTTGGATACTCTTAAGCATGGTGATGGTTTCTGACCAAAAACCAAAATTGTTCATAGAAAATTACTCAGTATTATATTCAGGTTATTTGGTGCTTAATTTATTGGCAAGATACTGTGTCAAAAGAAATTAGTGTATAGAATGCCATCTTTCTGCATTCTTGGAAGTTGTATTGAAACCATGCCTCGCTTCGGGCCTTTGTCTTGTGTTTATGGAGCTATGGGAATACTTGTACCAAGGTTATCAGATACAGTGAGCTGTGTTTGCATGTATGATAATGATCAATAACTTGGGGCTAGATCTTTATCAATGGCTGGACAAACTCTATTCTGGCATAATGCTTTTACCGATCACCAACGTAGAAGATCAAATTCCATTTGATTTCAGTGCAGACCCAAAATCCTGAAGCTTTGATTCTCTTCCTGTTTTAAAATAAATAGTGATGGCCAATGGAATGTGAGAGGCCTGGAAGATTCTGACTATAGTACATTTTGGTTGATTTTTCAGTTAACATCTAGTTACTGCACCTTTTCAGATCTGACTCGTAAAGAGTCAGTTTTATTCACTTATTACAATCTGGTGCACTGTGCAAGAACCCATAGTAACTTTGGCCAAATGCCATTCTTTAAAATATTTGATTAAGGCAGCATATGGTTACATGATTAATATGGCTTCTACCACAACACCACACTGACACAGGAGCATACAAATTAGATCACAAAAGGAGCCGGTTAGGCCAACAGAACATAATGCTGATGGTAACTCCCCCACTCCAGCTAACTGCTGTAATCCCAAGTCTTTCCTTTTTATTTGTTTCTCTTCAAATTTACATCCATTTCCCTTTTTAAAGCTTTAGAGTCTCAGCACCATTGGACTGGATTAGCAAAGCAAATCATGTTCTTTTTAATAACTTGCTGCTTGAAATGTTTCTTCTAATCACTCCCTTAACTTTATCAGCAATAATCCTGCATTCATGCCTCTTTGTTTCCCATTTACCAACCACTGGGAATAATCTTTCATTATTCTCTAAAATCCTTTCCGAATTTAAATTCAGAACATCCTTTCTTGCCTTTCCCTGTTCCAATGAAAATTACCTTCATTTTCAGGACTATTTTATAATTACAAACACTCATCCTATTATCATTGTTGTATTTCATTATCTGGATTGTCAATTTTTTATAGTTTTGTGTGGAGTCATGAGTGAGAGACCAGACATGGGGCTTAAACCTGGAATATTCTGACCCAGAAACAAGCGTGCTGCCAATTGAGCCAGGCTGACGCAATTTTTTACTCTCAACTATTGTTGTATTACTATTACTGTTATCCGTATTTTTGTGTTATCTGTATCTTATTGTTTTGTCAGATTAACTTCACCCGAATTGGTGCAAACTTTTACACCAAAAGTCTTTTTTACGCAATTGTACCAACATTTTGGTGATTTGTTTTGAGGCTTTTGATGAAAAGATAGCAGAGGCAAAGAGGAGCATTGTGGTGGGTTAGTAAGAAAAAATCAGAGAATGTTGTTTCACTATTCCCCCTGCCCTCTTCCCCCAAAATTCTGGGTAAGTTTTCATCTGCTACAAGCCATGTTTGTGAAGGAACAAAATGTACACTAAGAAAAGTCTGTTTTTCTTGGCCTTTGAAAACTGCAGCTTTTGTATGGTTTATGCATATACAAGCCTGTCTGGTACATTTAACAAAATAATCCAAATTCAAGACAGACATTTATTCTGCGATTTGTAGCTCTATGATGGAGCAATCATACTGTAGATCCTTCACTCCAAATGTGAATCGCACCTTCCCCTCTACTCACAAAGTACTTCAGATGTAATTGCTGTCAAGCGTAGTGGTTATGAATTTGTAGGCAAAAGTAGCAGCTATTTACTTCAGCATTGCCCCCCACAAAGCCACAGGTGGATGAACAAGGTAGTTTCAGGTGCACTGTGTTTCTGCAGGACAAATGTAGTGAGTGTGAATTGCACTGGGCTCAACCCCCCTGAGCTCTATTGAAGTTCTCAATGTTGTTTCACAAGGTGACAGTGCTTCTTGCATCTTTGTGAATGCTACTGTATTGTATTATTAAGTCCTTTTATTGGAATAACTTCATGCTCTGAGGGAGGAACTTTGCAACTGTTATTTCCTATCCCACATCTGCATTCTTAATGATAGAATGCAAATCTACAAAAAAACAGAGGACATGAAATTATTGTGAAGTAGTTCCATGCTTTTTTTAAAAAAAGCTTCTGCATGATATAGGAAACTGGCTGTATAAAAGTTACATGATGTAAGTTGTGTGCACACTGGCCTTTCAATTGCTTCACAGACATACTGTAAATTTGCAGCACTTGGATATAGAGGACTACTGATGACAAAAACAACCCTTATAATTTTACATTATTGTGAATGTTAAGAAAAAAGAAAGTTTTTTTCCCAAATTTAAAAATGCTCAAAATGAACATGGCAGTTTGAGGAACATTGCTGCCGCATTCACCAAAAAAATACACAGACACTGCACTTCACAGCAAATTCTGTGAAGTGCTTTGGAACATTTCCCTCCACCAAGGAGTATAGTGACTGTCTGGTCTGCTTCATGTCCCCTGCCCTATTGCCTCACCATCAGTGGTCAGGCTTTCAAGGTCTGCGTCACGACCTTCCTCTTTAACTGCACCTTCGGTCATCTTCCCTTCCACCCCCCCAAGCCCCCTCACTTCTTGGCCCCCTTCCCCTTGACCCTCCCCTCAGTTGTAAAACCCTGGGCTGTCCAGCGACTAGGACATCCTCCTGATATGAAATTCACTTTATAAATGCATATTTGTTGTCGGGCTGTACTTGAATGGCAACCCAGACTATAAGCTTAAGTCCCAACATGGGTCTTTAACCCACAAGCTTCTGATGCAGATGTAAGACCATCTGAAATGTAAGACCAACTGAGATAAGTTGACATTTAAAATCAAAGAGAGAGGTTTCCCTTACTGATACAAGTAATGGCTTTGATGATGCTTCGATTTGGAGTGAATATCTTCAAAGCTGTTGCACTTAGTACCAAGAGAAATTGTACTCCCAAGACGTTTACACCATCATTTGGATTTACAGCTACTAAAACATTGCTTATTTTTCAAAGCACAATACTTTTATTGAATCGATATGTGGATAAGATCATTGTAATTGGAGATTAAATCGTCAACGTGATTTATTTGGACTTTTCATGATGTTCATTATGAACAAGCAGAATAATTGTATTCCATCTCTAGTTTAATTTGTAGAGACCCCCACCCCACCCCCCAACCCATAAAATATCACCACAGAAGGAATTCTGTAACATTCGTTGTCAACATGCAATATCCACTTTCTTTTGGAGCTACTTGTTCTAATTTTATTTATTTATTAATTTTTCCTGTTTATCTAATTGCCTTTTAATTGGTGCAATTTGATTGATTAACTTTGGGATTTGGATGCATGTCTATAGAACTTTCCCCCCAGTGGATGGGGCTAAGTCAATAGGGGCAGTTTGTGTCAGTTGAGTACCTTTTTGTGAGTTTCATGTTTATCTTGACATGTTGTTCAATCTGCCTGGCTCCATTCCCCTGTGCAAATAGCTATCATAATTCTGTACAGGGCACAACAGAAAGGAAGACAATGAGACAGGTGGATTACTTCTAGCTATTGATGTTTGAAAAATGTTGCTTTTTTTTCACGAGTAGCTTTTATGTTTTAGTCCTGGTTTGGAAAGAGTGCAGATGACTTCTCAACTTCGTGATAAGGCGCTATAAATAGGATTATTATTATCATTGAATTGGACCGCACTGCTCTTGGAAAGCAGAACTCCACATTTGTATAATGAGATTAAGTTGGTAGTTCTATAATCAGAACACCAGTAATGTTTTAATCATGGATTCAGAGCTAACTGTCTCGAGGGTTCTTTTATGAGCAACACTTCAAAGTTTAAAGAGTTGAGTTTGTATCACAGGTGTAAAGCCAAGGCAGTGTAAACCTGCTTCCTTGAGATGAACTGGCATTACTTCTGTTAAGTCAAATTATTATACGGGTTCGTCACCTCAAGGCTCGACTATGGAAACTCCCTCCTTACCGGCCTCCCCAACTCTTCCCTCCACAAGCTGCAGGTCATCCTGAACTCTGCAGCTTGTGTGCTCTCCCACACCAGACTCCGTGACCCCATCATCCCCACCCTCCCCTGGCTCCCCATCCCTCAGAGGATAGAATTCAAAATCCTCATACTTACTTTAAAGGCCCTCCATGGCCTTGCCCCTCCTACATCTCTGACCTGCTGACACCCTATCAACCTGTCCGCTCCCTTTGCTCAGCAGGCTCCAGGTCTCCCGCCCGCTCCGCCCTACCATCGGTAACTGGGCTTTCAGCCTCTGCCCCACCCTTCGGAACTCCATCCCACAGTGCCTTTGCCTTGCTTCCTCTCTTGCCTCCTTCAAGGTACGACTCAAGACCATCTTTTCTGACCGTGCCTTCAGTCGCTCTCCTATCCGCTCTGCTCTCCCTCATCCCAACCCTGTCCCCCACGCTCGGGTCCTGATCCCTGACTATTCAGTGCCTTGGGACGTCCTCCTGAAGTGAAAGGTGCTTTACAAATATAATTTTCTTGTTGTTGTTATGCTGAGTTGATCTCAGAAATGCTATATCCGTACTTTATGGAAGGTTCAAAAATGTTCTGTGAGTGGTTTAAAAACTGTCGTATTGAAAATTGTTGCTGGTATGTTACAGCGGAATCTTGATCTTTTTCAGACCCTTTTAAAGGTTGGAACATTTTTACAGAAAGGTACATCCTGTACAGGTGGCAGAATTTAGAACTTTTCTATTAATTCAAATTGTAGCAAATTCAATGCCATATTGTTAGCAAATATTTTGTAAATAAACACAGGATGATGGAATTATCTTCTAACATAATTTTATAGCTCTATAGTTATACCTAGTGCAACCCTAATTGGTTCATTCGTTTTGCAAGTTGTTCTCTTAGACCCTCTGGTACAAGTCTTGAGTTATGATTTTAATGTGCGTTCTGCAATAGCCTTCTGTGCGCATTAAGTCTTCGATTACAGTGTGGACCTATTGGTTCGTGGTCCAACACTAAAAATCTAACTGGAATAGGTGCCTCAATACAGTTATCATAAATCTTGACTGTACCTAAATCAGAGGAAGTCTGAGTTGCTTCTTAGTTAATCTCTGGTCTAGTTCTGGATGTTTGTGTGTGGAATTCTCCATGAGATTCAGTGTTGTTTGGTACAAGAGGGACCATAATTCATGGATTTCCCATGGATTTCTTCCCAAGGTTGTGCCTGTCAACAGTAATAATAATCCTTGCATTTGATATAAAACCTTATCACGTCTTCAAGATGTCTCAAAGCACTTCAAGGAATACACTGAAGTGAATTGACTATATTTTGTGGGTAAAACGTGGCAGCCAATTGCGCACAGCAGTGTCCCACAAACAGTCATGGATTGAGTGACCAGTTGATTATTATTTTTCAAGGAATTATTACTCCAGGAAAAGTGATCCACCAATCGACTAACAACAACAAGATTCCATTTATAGAGCGCCTTTCACGTCGGGAGGATGTCCCAAGACTAATAAATGGGTTCCTACTTACTGCTAGGTAAACAGAGGCATGTGGAGCAAGGAAACTTGTCCAACTTTTCACCCTGCTGGAAATCGAGCCCAGATCTCTCACTTACGAGGCAAGTGCTCTAACCACTGAGCTACAGGACTTCACAATGGAATGTCAAAATCAAGTCTGTGGTGGCCTTAGTAGTTGAGTTCCTGAGCCAGGCACTGCACTCCACTATATGACATACCAAACAGTCCGGCTCGCCAGCATGACACCGCTGGAAGCAGGGATTTTTCCACTCTGCTCCTGCACTTATTACCCTCCGGTATTGGGTAAGAGTGGTGCATCCATCCTGGGAGACAGTACACATTTCATTAAAAATGCAGAGATATGTCCATGTGTAGATGGCATACATATGTGGAACTCTGTCTGGTTTGTGTACTCTTAAGCATGGTAATGGGATTCTACATGTGTCTGACACCCGGCTGATTTATTTTAAATAAAAGCTCATTGTTAAGGATTTTGTATGAATAATATCCACATAGATGAAATATTAGAAAGTGGTTGGTGCTTGTGGAACTATATCCTGACATGATTTCCTGTCTACAGATAGGGAAAGAATAACATCCCAAAAAGCTGTAGGTTATGATTTGAAATTTGTATTGTAGTATTGTGGGATATCCTCCAATAATAACCTGATGCTGATTGTCGAGTGTTTGGGAAATCTTGTTGATTGCTTTAAATTATGGTGCATAATAGTTTGCATTATTTCTTATAGAGCCTCATATAAACTCAACAGCGAACTGATTTTCCAAAAAATTCTAGGTCTGAGCATTTAATTTTGCCTTGATATCCGGTGATATTATTTTATAATAAATATAATAATCTTTGCATTTGATATAGCGCTTTTCACGTCTTTGAGACGTTTCAAAGCGCTTCACAGAATATACTGTAAAGTGAATTGACAATATATTTGTGGGCGAAACACGGCAGCCAATTGCACACATTAGTGTCCCACAAACAGTCGTGGATTGAGTGACCAAATTATTATTGTTTTTTTTGTGAATGAGTTTCAGATTTGGTACTTTGTCAAACACCTTTTGGAAATCTAGATGTTTATCATTACAACTTTATGGCTTCTTAATCTGGCCATAAAGTTAATCATTGCTTGATTATAATATTGAAACTGAACATTCAACCCCCTCCCAACCCTGATTAACCTGCACTTAATCCTCTTAACATTGACTGTTCCAATGGGGCTCTGCAAATGAAACTCCACTTAAGAAAATCTAACTGGAATAACAGTCTATTAATATCCAGCACATGTTTTTGCATCAACACACCTGCAGGTTTATAATTTACACACTATGCATGTACAAAAATAGTGGGTGATGTGTTGTGAACAACTCAGCCTTATTATCAGTTCATACACTTGTTTTGTTGTAGTGATGAGGTGTTCAAATTGTTCAAAATTGAGTGAATAATTTTATTACTTTCAGAAAGCTCCAAAATACTGGCATTATTGCTTGTGCTAGAATGTTTTTCTTATTGTGTTCAGATAGCAACATCATGTGCATCTTACACACACTGTTGTTGGAAATAGTTTAGCTGACCTTTACAGCAGTTGGGTTAAGTCCTCACTGAATACTCAAAAATGCGAACAAAATACTGTCAAGATGCTATACATTGGGGAGCTATTGGGTAAAATTGTTATCTAACAGATAGAGTCAACAAAATAATGCAATGTGACTTGACGTGTACGCTCACTGGATAAATATAGCTTCCATCAAGTCTCATTCTCTGTTTTATGCTCTGGATGCAAGTGGGTTTTGTTTAAAAAATCAACTATGATAAACTTTCAGAATTTATGGATCTGTAGTGACTATTATTTTTCTGTTGTGCCTGAAAACTTTAAATTTAAGGTGATATGGGGGTGGGAGGGAGAAAACCCTTGATATTTGGGAACCAAATTTTCTCATGATCTCAGTCTTATTTGGCCGATTTTGGTAAATTCTCAAAAAGTGCTGTGGAAGACGCCCTTCCAAACGAATGTAATGCGGTATTCCTCAAAAAAATGGTATTGTACCAAAATGGGATATTCAGCATTTCTGGAATTCAGAATGATTTTTTTAAACTAATGCTGAAAATGGGAAAGGCATCAAAGTTAAAGACGTGAAGAGTTGTGTTTGTGAAACTGAATAGATTTGGAAAGAAATGAAAAGAAATTGAAGTTCCTAACTTTGTTTTTCTTTGGGAGTCTGTTTCATTAATGTCCTTTCCCTGCTCTGACACAGAATATTGTTGCTCTCTCTACTTTTTTCCTTTCCGGCTTGCTTGGTTTCCTCCTAACATCACAGTAGGCAGTTTGTTAAATGACCATATGCCTGAAACTTAAGAGTTTGGAAGACTGCAAAATAAAATGAAACAAAAATAAAACTGGGCTAATATTTGTTGGTAAGGCAAAACAACAAGCAATGCATTGGGTAATAACTCCCCATTTTCGGGGGGGGGGGGGGGGTAGAAAGCAGTAAGGGAAATGTGCTGCAAAACGCTATCCTGCCAGAAGAGTACTATATAAATGCAAGTTTTGGTAACATACTTATATTTGTAAAGGCAGGTGGACAAAATTTTGAAGCAAGCTAATGAGATCCTAGATTTTATCTACCTTTCCTCCTCTACTCTCAACTCCACGACCACCGATGTCCTGACAGCCTGCCTGTCCGACATCGAGTCCTGGACGAGAGACAACTTTCTTCAGCTCAACGTGCGAAAAACCGAGGCCCTCCTGATTGGCTCACGTCAGCGCCTCCGAACCTCAGGCGCTGACACCATCAGCATCCAAGGCTGCACTCTCCACCTCTCAAAGCCAGTCAGGAACCTCGGCGTTTTGTTCGACCCTGAGCTGTCCTTTCTCCCTCACATCCGCACCACAACTGGCACCGCCTTCCATCACCTCCGGAATATCGCCAGACTACGGCACTACCTCACCCCTCACGCTGCTGAAACTCTGGTCCACGCCTTTGTCACCTCAAGGCTGGACTATGGGAACTCTCTCCTCGCCGGCCTTCCCACCACCTCCCTCCACAAGCTGCAGGTCATTCAGAACTCTGCAGCTCGTGTACTGTCCCGCACCAGGCTTCGGGACCACATCACTCCCACCCTCGCTCGCCTCCACTGGCTCCCCATCCCCCAGAGGATTGATTCAAGATCCTCATCCTCACCTACAAGGCCATTCACGGCCTTGCTCCCTCCTACCTCTCCGACCTACTATCCCCCTACCTACCCGCCCGTACCCTCCGTTCCTCTGGCTCCGGTCTGCTCCACGTCCCCCGCCCCAACCGCCCTACCATCGGTGGTCGGGCCTTCAGCCTCTCAGCCCCGAGGCTCTGGAACTCCATCCCCCAGTGCCTTCGCCGCCTTCTCCCTTTCCTCCTTCAAGGCCGGTCTCAAAACCTTTCTCTTTGACCGAGCCTTCAGCTCCCCTCTCGACTCTCTTCCTCCTCCTCGCTCCCACCCTTCCCTCCCCTCACCCTGACCATTTCCCCCCTCCTCTCTCCCTCCCTTCCCTCCCCTCACCCTGACCATTTCCCCCCTGCTCGGGTCATGACCCAACTGTGCAGTGCCTTGGGACGTCCTCCTGACGTGAAAGGCGCTTTATAAATGGAATCTTGTTGTTGTTGTTGTTTATAGCTAAGGGCTTAGAATATAAAAACAGAGGTGTTATTTATAACTTATACATAATGTTAGCTGGAGGTATTGGCTTTCGTTTGGTCACCACATTTTAAGAAGGGATGACATGGCCATAGACCAGTTACAGGGGAGATTTACTAGGATGATACCAGGCATGGTTTGATTTATGAACAGAGACCAGAGGAACTGGGCTTATAGAACAAGGAAGGTTGAGGAAAAGTTATTTAAAGTTCATGAGGGTCTTTTGGTATAGTAAATGAGGAGAGATTATTTTCATTGGTCAATGAGTCATGATTAGACGGCATCAATTTAATATGATTACCAAAGGAGGAAATGGGGAGTGGTTTTTTTATGCACACAGAGTTTTTAAGGATGTAGCATGCCTGCCAGGTACAGTAGTTGAAGCAGAATTCATATTAAATTTAACAAGGGAACAAGATGGATATCTAAAACAGAATAATTTGTGGGGCTGTGTGGTAAAAGTATGTAATAGGACTCAGTGAATTGCTGCTTCAAAGAGCTAGTACAAACACAATGGACCGAATGGCCTTCTGTCTATAGTTTAAGATTGGAGTTAATTCTTATGGGATTCCTTAATAAATAATCCAAGCAGAGCTGCATCCATTAACTGGAAAGATTTCACACAACTTTCAGAACTTTCATCTAAAAGGACATTGTGTTCATGTAGATTTCCCACTGAGCTAATCTTGTGTACTTCTAGTTTCCAAATTGAAAACTGCTTGAAATTGCTGCATTGTTTCTCATGCTCAGAGAATGTAATATTGGTTTGCTGTTTTCGACTAACACTAAAGTGCTAAATTCTTCCAGAATAACTGCAGTTGATCCTCTTAAGTGTTCCTCAAAACTACCCTGAATGAAGAGCACTATTATAAATGTTATTCAGTATCTTAGTTACATTGTATTTTTATTAGATCTGGTACATGTATCAACAGTTTGCAAGTAATATGTCAACATAACTTGGGTGCAATACTTAAAAAATAGATCTCACTTTCCTCACCATATCTTACTGTATATCAAAGCATCATTCGTTTTATTTATATTTCATTCTTAAATTTGACCCCAATAATGTTAATGCTGTTTTACAAAAGAGACCAAAGTACTCTGTCGGTATTTAATACTGTATCAAGTCAATTCTAGATGTTAATTCCAGTTATATTCGCCCACAAACATACAGTCAATTCACTTTACAGTGTGTTCTATGAAGCGCTTTGGGATGTCCTCCTGACGTGAAAAGCGCGATATCAAATGCAAGGATTATTATTATTATAGCAAACTCCTGATAATTTGACCCTGGCTTAGCTTGTCACTACCACTTAAGTCATCAGGCTGTCAGTGTCCCAGCTGTGTTTATTTATGTATTTATACTTATGCATAAACACGCCGTTTTGGATAACTCGTCACTGAGGCCTTTCCTTTGGATTGAGGAGTTATCAGGAGTTTACTGTGTTTCCCTTTGTCACCACCCACTTCAAATTTATAAAAAAAAATTGTGATGCAAAACCTATTATGCACACACCCTGATATTTTTGTGGTAAACTTTTCAAAGGTCATTGTGGGCGGATGACAGAAAAATGCTTAGTTGTCTTAATTTAGCAGCTTTAGCCCACAACTCTATTTAGTGATGTTGCTGCTTTATGGGGATTAGATATGGAGAGACTGTAAAACAAATGTTAATTTAGAAACCCAGTCACTGCTCTGCGCAATGAAGGGGCGTTTTCTGCTAATAAACTGAGACGTCAAAAGAAGTCTTGAAACATTGTTGTATTTTTGCTTAGATACTGAGTTATACTTCTCAATATCTGAATCCTGTAACGTTGTGGTTAGAGCATTCGTCTCCCAAGCGAGAGGACCTGGGTTTGATTCCCGGGTAGGGTGAAACATTGGAAAAATTTCCTTACTCCATCCGCCTCTGTTCACCTAGCAGTATGTAGAAACCTGGTTGTTAGTTAATTGGCAGATCGCTTTTCCGGGAGTAATAATCCCTTTGAAGCATTTTTAAAAAAAATATTTAGTCACTCAATCCATGACTGTTTGTGGGACACTGCTGTGTGCAATTGGCTGCCGCATTTTGCCCACAAAATGTACAGTCATTTCACTTTACAGTATATTCTGCAAAGCGCTTTGAGACACCTTGAAGCTGTGATGAGGTGCTATATTAAATATAAGGATTATTATTATATTTTATTATATTTATTCATTCAGCATTCCACAAGGCATTTCTAAGAGGAAGGGGACATTTTGGTGCACAGTTTAAAAAAATGTACTGTTCAATACTTAAACCCCAGCCCACCAGCTCCGCCATCATAAGCTCCATTTGACGAAAAAATAATGAAATGCGTTAGTGATGAAGGAAAAACATGGAATAACATATCCTTATTTTATCCAGCAGGGTAAAACCTTGGACCCAGTTTCCTTACTCCACATGCCTGATAATAATCCCTCAAGAAAGAAAAACGATAATAATTTGGTCACTCAATCCACTTCTGTTTGTGGGACACTGCTGTGCACAATTGGCTGCCGCATTTCGCCCACAAAATATACAGTCAATTAACTTTACAATGTATTCTGTGAAGCGCTTTGAGCCGTCTATAAGACATGAAAAGTGCCATATCAAGTGCAAGGATTATTATTATTATTATCCAGCTAAATTACTTTAAAAGAAGGTTGTATACTGTGGACATCCATGCACGGTGTTTGAGAAAAGACGGTAGATTTTATGGTCCTTCAGTTTGACTTGTGTTGTAAATCTTCATGCATCAAATAGCTCAAGTGTTCTTCAGTTTCCAACCTCAACTGTTCATGTGATAATTGTAATTTGCAATTTGGCAAGTTTAAGTTTAAAGTTTATCTGCTACTCACTTTTTGTGCCTCTTTTGTTGCCCCCATTAAAAAGGATGAACATTGTTTTTGTTTTCTTTCAATAATGATCTAGAGGAGGACATTGAATGTACTGTATCTAAATTCATGGATGACACTAAACTAGGTGGGAGAGTAAGCTCTGAGGATGATGCAAAAGATTGCAACGGGATATCGATAGGCTAGGGGAGTGGGCGAGTAGGTGGCAGATGGAATTTAATGTGTGAAGTTATTTACCTAGGTAGAAAAAATAAAAAAAAAATTATTTTCTAGAGGGAGAGAGATTAGATAGTGTTAGAGTTCAGAGGGATTTGGGTGTCCTTGTACACCAGTCTCAAAAAGTTAGTTTGCAGGTGCAGCAAGCAAATAAGAAGGCGAACGGCATGTTAGCGTTCATTGCAAAAGGTTTAGAGTACAAGAGTAGGGAAGTCTTGCTGCAACTGTGTAGGGCTTTGGTGAGACCGCACCTAGAGTATTGTGTGCAGTTTTGGTCTCCTTATTTAAAAAAGGACATACTTGCCCTTGAGGGGGTGCAGCATAGATTCACTACGTTAGTACCTGGGATGAGGGGACTGACCTATGAGGATAGGCTGAATAAACTAGGGCTGTATTCTCTAGAGTACAAAATAATTAGGGGAGATCTTATTGAAACATAAGATTCTTAAAGGGCTGATAAAGTAGACACTGAGGGACTGTTCCCCGGTAGGAGAATCTATAACCAGGGGTCACAGTCTTAAAATTAAGGGTCAGCCTTTTAGAACAGAGTTGAAAAAACATTTCTTCACTCAGAGGGTAGTGAATTTATGGAATTCACTACCCCAGAAGGCTGCTCAGTAGATGCTCAGTCCTCAAACATTTTCAAGGCTGAGACTGTTAGATTTTTAAAAAATAGAGGGATTAGGGGATATGGGGATAGGACAGGTCATTAGAGTTAGGTCTGAAGATCAGCCATGATCTTATCGAATGGCGGGGCAGGCTTGAGGGGCCGAATGGCCTACTCCTGCTCCTAATTCTTATGTTCTTATTTACCACATCACATACCCAAATTACTTTATTGTTCTAACATGAGATAGCCTCTGTTATAACACTTCCC
This sequence comes from Callorhinchus milii, assembly GCF_018977255.1. Taxonomy (NCBI): domain Eukaryota; kingdom Metazoa; phylum Chordata; class Chondrichthyes; order Chimaeriformes; family Callorhinchidae; genus Callorhinchus; species Callorhinchus milii. The sequence goes on along the minus strand of NW_024704744.1, from coordinate 45,299,893 downwards.
CTTTAATAGAGGTATATGCTAGCTCGGGACTCAACCAGGCTCGACTATGCCAACACCCTGCTTGTCGGCCTTCCCAACTCTTCCCTCCACAAGCTGCAGATCATCCAGAACTCTGCAGCTCATGTCCTCTGCTGCACCAGCATGCATGACCCCATCACACACCCACTCGGCCGACTCCACTGGCTCCCCATCCCTCAGCAGAACGAGTTCAAAATTCTCGTCCTCACCCTCAAGGCCCTCCATGGCCTTGCCCTCTCCTTCCTCTCTCTCCGACCTGCTAACCCCTTATCAACTGTCCATTTTCTCCGCTCAGCAGGCTCCGGCCTGCTCTATGTGCCCCGCTCGACTCGCCCACCATCGGCGGTCGGGCCTTTAGCTTCTCTGCCCCACCCTCTGAAACTCCATCCCACATTCCCTTCACCTCGCTCCCTCCCTTGCCTCCTTCAAGGCACACCTCAAGACCCTCCTCTTTGATCGTGCCTTTGGCCACCCTCCTTCTTTTGTGTCAAGTTTTTGCAAGTTCCCTTGTGACCCATGAAGATTGAAATACCTGTATGGATATCTACTCTCCCTGCGCTCCACCCTCCCTTATCCCCCCCCCCCCCCCCCCCACCCACACAACCAGGTCGGGTCCAAACCTCTGACTATCCAGCACCTTGGGACGTCCTCCCGATGTGAAAGGCTGTAGACAAATGGGTTCTGACGAAGGGTCGTGGACCCGAAACGTTGACTCACTTTCCTTTCTCCATAGATGCTGCCTGACCTGCTGAGTGTTCCCAGCGACTTCTGTTTTTGTTTCTACACAAATGTAATTTTGTATTGTATCTCTGGGTCACGTTTGGAGCTGCAAGTTTCACATTTATCTTGTGCATTTTTTGACGGATAACATTCATGTTTATTTTACATTTTCTTGATTTCAGATGTTTTATTTTAGAGATCTTTTCAATTACAAAATGGTTAAATTCTGGTAGTTGCTTTGTGGGCATTGTACATTGGGCAGCAAGGATAATGTTACTCATTGCATAGATGCACAAATGAAGCAAAGTCTGTGGCAACCTTACCTCAGAAGTCGGGACATTTTTGTAACGATGCAATTGTGTTACCTTGATTCAGAGAAAATTGGAAAGCCTGAAGAATACTGATTTTTATCAATGGAAACCTAGTTACAATGATGGAGAATATATGTGGATATGTTTTCTATATCCCCATGAAGTCAAAATCTTTTAGGGCGTACTTCTGTCAGCTAATTGAAGAGGGAATCGGATAGCTATTTGGTAAAGCAATACATGGATCCAGAGAAGTAGAGCCTTATTTATTTCGTTGTTTGCTTATTATTTACTTTAGGACAGGCACATTGTAACAGCTGCACCAAAAGGCAATTCAATTCCTGTACACAATTATTTTGAAGGGATTATATTCACTGAAAAGGAAGTAATTCCTAGAAATTTTGTCAATTGCCTATTCTCTGTAAGTGACTTCTTTATAATGCTATGTTTAATTCACTGTAATACAACTTTGAGGCCAGATTTTTATGTCTGCATTTTTCAAAAGTACTTGTATTTATGTGTGATGTTTTGTACAGTTTGTTGACCTTTTTTTTACACAGTGCTTCTTTGTCCACAACAGTTCATTCATGTTTCATGCACAGATTTGATACCTGCAATGTGTTGCCTTTTGTTGCAACTGTTACAATTTCTAGATCCCTCAGTGACGTACAACAATCTTTCATCAAATACAACATATTGTATTAAAAAACTTACTTCATAACAATATTACCCTTGACCAGAATAATGAAGCAATGGCAATAGGTTGGTGTACGCTGTATATTGACTAGCTGGTTTGATATGGTCATTAGTATCGCTTCAATGCTCATATTTGTCCTTCAATAATGGAAATCCTGACAGGAATTACAAAACCAACATGAAACTTATTTGGTTAAGCCTATTGGCTGTGATATAACTTTGTTAGTGTATTATGCCTCTTCAAAAAGTGGGATTTGCAACGCTATTCAAGCTCAATGGATCTGGCCCCTAATAATTCAATAGATAGTTTTTTAGTAGTTTTGTTTTGCTGTCTAAAACCTATAATAGAACGTTGGAAGTCATGTTAACCATCACTATTTATACCCTGAGCATCTAGACTATAATAGCTCACTTAAGTGTGAGGTAAAATTACTGGCACTAAGAAAATCTGCCCCAATGACCCCCCAGTCCATAAAAATGTGTTGATGTAACGGAGAATTGTTCTTAAAACTTGGGGGTGGGGTTTTCCACTTGGTTCTAGATTATTTTTCATAGCATTTATAAGAACTACACCAACAAATTGTATTTATATAGCGCCTTTCACGTCAGGAGAACTTTGGAAGGCACTGGACAGTCGAGAGTTTGATGTGGGTTGGAATGAAGAGGAGTGGAGGGCTGGGAGGATGATTGAAGGTACTGTCAAAGAGGCAGTTCTTGAGATGGGCCCTTAAGGAGACAAAGACTTAGGGTTAGGGATAGGCGAGGCAAAGGTACTCCAGGATTGAGTTCCCGCGGGTCGGGGCAGAAAGGCTGAAGACCCAACTACCGATGGTGGGGCAGGCAGGATGAGGAATATGGAGCAGGCCAGTGCCTACCAAGTGGAGGGAGCAGACAGGTTGTAATATTTTAGTAGGTTGCAGAAGTAGGTAAGATCATGGAAGGCTTTCAAAGCGAGGCCGAAGATTTTGAACTCTATCCTCTGGGGGATGGGGAGCCAGTGAAGCCGGGAGAGGGTTGGGGTGATCATCTCACAGAGACTGGTGCAGGTCAGGACATGAGCTGCAGAGATATGAGTAATCTGCACCTTGTGGAGAGAAATGTTGGGAAGTCTGACGAGAAGGGAGTTAGCGTAATCAAGCCTGCAAGTGATGAAAGCACGGATGAGGGTCTTGGCAGCCTGAGGAGAGGTTGTGGCCAAGACGTGGAGGTGGGAGAAGGCAGAATGGGTCATGGCATGGATGTAGGATTTAAAGGACAGTTGAGGGCTGAACAGGACACCAAGTTTCCAGACTGGCTCAGTGAGGTGTAGATTCATGTATCCATCCATGAATAGTGATACTGTCAGCGCCTGAGGTGACGAGGTGCTGATGGGAACCAAGTAGGAGGGCCTCTGTCCTATTGACATTCAACTGGAAAAAGATGGCTCTTATCCAGGACTTAATTTCTGACAGACAATCATTCAGGACTGCAGTGGTCCTTGTGTCGAGGGTGGAGGCACAGAAAAGGCCGCTTCAAAATTAAGAATGAATTTAAGCCTTTGCTGAATTCTGCACGCTATGAAAAACTGCAAGTCTAGAGTAGTGTGAAATTTCTCCTCTTTTCTCTGTCTCCCCCTTCCCCATCCCCCCATCCATCACTTACCCAGTTTTCAATCTTGTAATTTCAGTTGATCGTGCAACAAATATTGCATTAGAAGCAAAAACATTAGGTGGTGTATTAACCACAAAACGATTTAGAAAATCTAAAGGTATTTGGAACTGTAATGAATGTTGCCCATTCTTTCCAGACGACCTGACATTTTTTAAATTCCTGTGTAGGATCATGATCCAGGAAATATTTCAAACATAGTTGTCTGTCATTTCCCATGTTCTTTGTACGATACTTGGATATGTTTGGCAGGATGCATGTGTACGTGCCTGGTTTGTCTCTCAGTCAGTCTGATATCTTTGATATCTTTGCATCTGTATTCAGATTCCTTTTCACTCTGTTTTAAATGCAAAACTGGCAGATGTAAGCCTCTAGCCAAAGAGCTCAGCAATTGCTCAGCAATGTCTTCTCACAGATGTTACACTGGTGAACATAGTTCAGTTCACACACCTTTCCTCCTACAACAATGTGAACAAACTGGGGAACGATATCTCGTACATGTTTTTCTGTTAAACCTCTTCAGGCTAGTGATTCTCAACCAGTGACTTTTCTGAGGACTGGTACTCTGGTCGCTGATAACCTCACTTATGAATGGCCTGACACATTTTAAGAACAAATTCAGCTGGTCCTTAGTGTGAAGCTGAATTTGTTCAAGGTCAGCCTGTATAAGGACAGTAAATATGATTCAAATTAAGCTGTAAACCTTGCCAAAAGATGACTTGTAATTTATTATTATTCTCACTAAGCTGTTAACCCTCTAAGCCAAAGATTGCTTGGGTGGTCCTAGTTGGACAAGCAGCAAACAGTACCTGATGGCAAGCTCTGCGGTTTTAGCTGGTTAGACTCCAGCAGTACCCCAACACAAACACTGGGGTCACCAAGCCTTGGCTCTTGCCAACCTGTACCTAATATTCTCTGGAATTAGATAAGCAAGATGCATCCCTCCAGGGAGAGAGAGCACATTCCATATGGAGTAATTTCCACATATGCATGCCACCTACCACATGGAATTTTGTCTGGTTTGAATCCTCATAAGCATGGTGATCTCCACATGTATCAGACACCCGGCGGACACAAAAAAGAATACTTAACAAAGCATTCTATTCACCAGGAGAGGAATGTTGGGCACTGAAATGGATTCTCTTCCATCAGTCAAGCCTAATTGATGTTTGTATTCTATACTCTCTCTGTTATGAAGAGACAGCATTGATTATTTGAACAGACTCCCAACAAAAGCATTTAATGTACTATTGATTAACTCTGTGAAAAAATGCAAGATGTATGGACAGGAATGGTATTGACACTGTTGACAGTGAAGGATCAATACTTCTTGGAGCAGAATGGCTCCTACACTGTACTATTTGAGAAATTGTTATTTGTGTAAAAACACTCAGCTTGGATTGAATGTCGGCGATGAGATGGACATTCTAGAATATTATCAGAAGAGAGTATTTAATGCTAATCAATACTTGGGCAAATTACTGATGGTTTCAAGTCTGTTGCTGGTTTGTGGTAGTGATGGGAACAATCTGAGCAGATGAATTCTAAGCACTTGGTCTTATAAGAAATTATTAAATTTGTTGCCTTTAAGATGTTTTTATTCCATCCTAGAGCAGATTTGTCTTAGTACAATAAATAAGCCCTACAGACAGCAATGAGAATTGGATTATAGTGCACATCATAATGTAATGAGATTTGCACATTTCTCTGGTATCAATTTTTCTTTGCATTGACCTTGTGGGATTAGATGGATTTGAGCCAGATAAGATTAAAATGGCTGTTGCAATAATTTGCTTAAGTGATAACATTATTTGAAATGGATAGCAAGACTCAGTGATGCAATAATACAGTAGTTGATATCTCAGGGCAACCATTTGGGTATAGCAATTTCCCACAAACCAGCTATCAAATAAGTGACCAATTTTATCTAGAGGTTAGTTGGCCAAACTTCCTTCTCATTTCAAATAGTGTTATGGGATCTTTAACACCCACCTGAACAGGCAGATAATAATAATAATAATGATCCTTGCATTTGATATAGCGCCTTATCACATCTTCAAAATGTCTCAAAGAGCTTTACCAAATATACTGTCAAGGCTAGCACATCTGACTGTACTGCCCCTAGCATTAGTGTCTGTCGACTCTGAGCTCAAAGAAATGAGCTCAATGTTTTTCTTTTGTGCTGGAATTTACATTTTTCAAATTTAACAATATTAGTTTTTATAATAATCCTTGCATTTGATTTAGCGCCTTATCATGTCTTTGAGACGTCTCAATGCGGTTCACAGAATATACTGTAAAGTGGAGTGACTATGTTTTGTGGGCGAAATGGGATTGTATAGTTGAAATAATATGCTATTTGTTTGTTTGCAGGTATTGCGGTGGTAGAGATGAGTGATGCCTTCCGTCAGCCTTCCCTTTTCTATCATCTTGGAGTTCGAGAGAGTTTCAGCATGGCAAATAATATCATTTTGTACAGTGATACAAACTCTGACTCACTACAGTCATTACAGGTACAGTACACAAGTTATTATTTTCTAGCACTTGCTTACTGCAGCTAATAAAATACACAATAGAAATCTAGGTGGTTTCCAATCGCAGTTTCTTCTTCTTTTCTTCTTCCGGGTCATCATTTATATGTTGATCCTGCTTGTCCATTGCCCTCATTAAATTAAATTACTTAATCAGAGCACCATTTAATCTTCTCAACTCGAAGCAATATAACTCAGATTTTCCCAGCCACTCATACTCATTGTAACTCGACACCTTTTACCCTAGGTTTTAATGTGGCAAATTGTTGAATTGAGTCTGCAAAGTCAACTTGGTTTTACAATTTGGTATTGGATCAACAGATTGTTATCTTCCATCCCTGTAAATGGAGGATCAACATGGTCGATTACCTTTAGTGCACACATTCCTGTTTATGTTTTAATGGGTTGCGTGATTTGAATGCGTCATTCTGTAAAATTTGGAAATGGCAGTAAATAACTTACAAATTATAGTGGAATCCACTAGGCGTGCACTCTTATGACTAAGGAGACCATTAAGCAATTAACCATCTCCTTTTACTGAGACATAATTCAAAGGGAAGGTACTGTCAAATACACTTTTTATAGAAGTTTGACCTAATTACATACCTCAAGAAACAGCTAATTGGTCCTGAATGTGACTGGACGCCTTATTAGCAGTAAATAATCTGCTTTTACTGTCAATGTCAATTAGATATTACTCTTAATGGATTTCTTTTTGGTTAACTGGGTGTCTGACACCTGTGGAAACCATTACCATGTTTAAGAGTATCCAAATTGAGAGTTCCATGCATCCCATCTACACTTGGAAATTTCCGAGATATTTATTAGAATGGAATGCACACTCTCCCTGCATCCTGTTTATCTAATTCCAGAGAGTATTAGGCACAGGTTGGTAAGAGCCCAGGCTTGGGGACCCCAGAGTGTGCATTTGGGGACTGCTGGAGTCATAACTGGTTAAAACCACATGGTTTGCCAATGAGAGCACTGTCTGGTAAGCATTCTCGCTGCTTATCCAGCTGGAACCACTCTTTGGTTTGCAGGTTTAAACAAAGCTAAGTGGGAAGAGTCCCTGCCCCCATTGACTGATCTGCTCCTCCAAGTCCTGCCGATAAGCTTGGTTGTGCTATCATAAGCAGCACCCTAGAGTACTGCAAACCCTGCACTTCTCAGATCACGACAGAGAGTGGACTCGATTCTGACATTGTATTGCCAAGCATATCTCCTTGCTCAGCTCCAATGAGACCCCCCCCCCCAACCCCCTGCGCCCTGGAGAATAGTCACAAGTTGAGCCCTCACTAGGTACCAGAAACTCTTTTTAATAGTAATAAGAATTCTTGCATTTATTATTGTGTTTGTAACATAACTGTCTTTGTGTTTCATTGGTAATGCCTATAAAGGGAGTGATTGAGCATTCGTAGATAATGTTTAACTTAACATAGAGTCAGAGGTTCTCACTTGAAGCACAGTAACTAAACTGCATCACAAATTTCTGCGTTCAAATAAGGAATTTGCACTTGCGTATCTTCACTCGAACATAAGTTGGCAACGCAACTTTCAACTATGAAATGTTTTGTTCTGTGGGTGTGACTTGGCATTTCAGACATTTAAGACAAACAAAAATCACAAAATAATTTGCATGTTTGAAAGAATGCTGAAAGGGAAACAATACACAGTATTGAAGTAGGGAGAGTTAGTTCAACATAAAGTACTTCTCTCCACTGTATGAAAGCTATGACAAAACATTTTGAGGGGAAATTCCACATGCTGGGACAGTTTGCTGTAGAACTTTTAGTTCCTTGCAAAAACATAGAACCATAGAAATTTACAGCACAGAAGAAGGCCGTTCGGCCCAAATAATAACCCTTGCATTTGATGCCGGTTCTATTTTGCTCAAACACTCCAGTTACTGTTTCCTCCATATTAAAGTGGAACATAATTTATGTACTTCCAGATGTGTGCAAGCAGAAAGAACCTCAAGTTGTGATTAGGTTGCTTAATAATTATATCTGATTGGTCTTTGTGTTATTGTTTCAGGAAATTATTTTCCAGAAGAATAGTGTAAGTATGCTTGATTTACTTCAAATCAGATAGACCATTTAATAATGCACATTTTAGTGCTGATTTGATATAAAGTTATTTTGCTGTGCTTCATGCTATTGGTTGCATGCATTTATTTTGGGGCTTTCCTATAATAGTAATAAGACGTACTCCAAAGCACAGGTTTGTTGTTCAGTTATTCAATTTATTGTGTCTCAAAGCATAACCATACCTACAATAATAACCACACCACCTACTCTTTTCCCAGTCTCCTTTTTATACTTCCTGTCTTCTGCATATTGGTTCTTTCTTAATTGTGCTTAATTCTTAAAGTGATATGCCCAGATAATAGAACACTTTCAAAACATATTTACATTGGGGAATTTGTGCGAGGATGAGAGTGAATTTTATTCTCGTTGAAGTTTTGGTTAGAGGTTCCTTTCCAGGGTTATCTGGAACTGAATAGGAAGAATCACAGCCCCCAGGAACTGATTTATTCCTCCAAATCCAGCAAAGAATCAGACTTGCTTGTCCATTAACAGCACCTTAGAGTACTGCAGACCTGCCTGCCTCGGCTAAAAATGCTGATTCATAACAAAAACTGAGTTACAGTGGAACTTTGATTGTTCAGCCAGAACCCCTACTTGGTCTGTTTCCATCAAATTATGTGTGACACAGCAATGAAAGAAATATTGAAAGTGTGTTTTCCTATACAACGTGTATTGTGCTAAACCACTCTAAGCTTCACACATGTTTTCAGAAAGTTACCACTTAAAATTAAGAATATCTTAAACTATAAGTATGCTAATTTTGATTACAAAGTGATGGTAGTATAGTAGAAAACTAAGATATAGTGCTGTTCTGTCAGAGACTTCCTGTTTGGCATTTTACTTGGCTGACAATGACACAGAAAACAATTAAATTTGTAAAGGTCCAGTACAAACTAGGAAATTAAGATGAGACATCCTCATCTCTTTAAAAGATCAACGTTTGAAATTTCAAATGGTTCGATTTATGTTAAATGAATACTGTACAAGTTAGCCCAAATTATATGAGTACAAAGTCAATGCCAGCTATTAAATTATAGTAGCTCACCTTTATGGGTTTTTTAAGTTTCAGTGTTAACCTACCTTTTACTTTCAGAAATCACTCCAGTAATGTTATGCAGGTCTAAGCCTAATATTGTATCCATTTCCCAGATAAACTTAAAATGTATGAATAACTTCAGACATTATAAGCATCCTGACTAATAATGCCACTATGCTTTGCCATTCTGTTCTTCCTTCTGTCGGCTCATGCGCCTAATGTCCTTCTATTCAGGTCTTTCAGCATACCTTTGCACTATCTCATCTTTGGCTATTGAGGTACTGTTTTCTCAGCTGAGATCTCAACAGTTGCCTTCTGTGGGTTCCAGTCATCAAGCACACACACACTGTTAATTGAGCCTTTTAATCTACTCAAGTTCATAAATTGTCTGTGAAATTGTCTTTGAACTTTTTTCCCCAACTGATTACTGTTAAATGTCTGAGATTTTTGTATTGCTGATTACTTGTTCCTCAGAGTCATGATTTGGGATATTATCATTGTTGTTTCATCCTGCTTGACTTGTGTTTTTTTGGCTCAAGATGGAACTTAATACTTGAGCTTTGCTTGGTCACCTTCTCACCAGAATCTTATTTTTACCATTTCACCAGCTGGTATTACAGCTAGAGCTGGTGTCATGGTAACAAAGTATCAAAGTTGAAAAATATCAACAACATTGCATCCCTAATTTCCAAATTGATTGTGATTTATTATTATACAAGTCATGAATACATTTTATCCATACCAAGTGCTTTGTGAAAAGGTGGTTAACCAGTATTTGCCTTGGTTGACTTTCACCATTAAAGTGGTATTTAAGGCTAGATTTTTCTGAAAGACTTACACAATTGAAAATAATAGATTTTAACAAGCATGGTTGTCTATTTGCATACAACGTCCTACAAACAGCCATGTTTGGCCATCACATCAGGAGAAACCTCCTTTTTAAAATATTTCCATGGATACAATGATAACTGTAAAGACTGGCTAATGAGAGGAACATTTTTCAAATGTATTTTTACAGATTCATACATTGGGGTTTAGTATGTTCTCAACATTCATGTTTTTAAGGTTGTGCGGAACATGGTCAGGTGAATCAAGAGTATAAAATAAATAATTTATGTATTGAATCTGAAATCACTGTAAACCTTGTTATAAATGAGGTGACTTGGGTGTCATAAAATTAGATCCCATTTTATAATGGGTCTATGTGTAAAATAAATTGCTGTGGGTTGTCACAGCTGTCGTGTCTGGCTCATACATCCAGCAACTGCAGATCTATGGGAGACCCGCATTATTAGTGAACTCACCCTCTTGGGAGCTGCTTTATAATAGGGTCGGCCTGTAGGCTTAAAAAATAGCTAAACTTGTGTATTCATCCAGAATTGTCCATGGAGTGACCCTGCATTTCGAAACGATGGGGTAAAATTTTCAGTGTGATATTTATCACGTTGAACAGGCGAGAGGCACAATTTGTCCTCTTGAGGGGAAGAGGCTGTGTCTGCCTCCAGCCCATAAAATCTGATGCATATCATGTTGACCTAGAATTTCAAGCATTTTATTTTATTCATTATGAGAACAAACTGTCTCCAGAATAAAATGACTTTGCTCTGCTGCTGCTTAACACTGCTTATCCATATGTGCAGAAAATAACATATCTGTTGACAAGTTTTTGAAACCTCTCATTGCTTATGTTTAACACTACAATAGATCAGTTTGTGATTTCCACAGGGCTCTGTAGAATGCCCTGTTGTTCGCAATGCAGCTGTCTTCTGGCACCTCCTGGCAAGTTCCATCGTCTGGCGTTCAGTTGCAAAAGTTACCTGGATGTAATGCCTAGAAGTTACAGTTGATGCATTGCTTGTCAGGATAAGGAAACAGGGAGGAGGGAAAAAAAAGAGGGAAAATTTCTCTAAATTTGGAGAGTCCTGATTCTGACAATTGTTCAACTGTTCCTTTTGGTACAGACGCCCTGTGGAAACTACAGCTTTATACCATATATGGTCACTCCACACAACAAGGTGTACTGTTGTGAGAGCAGCTTCATGAAGGGCTTGACTGAGCTAATGCAGCCGAATTTTGAATTGTTGCTTGGGCCTATCTGCATGCCATTAGTGGATCGCTTCATTCAACTGCTGAAAGTTACACACATCAGCTCTTGGTAGGTAATTCTTTATTCAAATCTTATCTTTCTGCACTATTTATATTATATTGAAAAATACATTCCCCAGGAAAACAATTTTGTTTAAAGCCAATTTTTGCATTAATCTTTCCAATTGCTTATTTAGCTGTTTGCATAGATACTCTAGCATAGATATTTTGTAGTTGATTCAATTCTTTAGACCCTTTAATCAACAACAACAAATTTACAATTATAAAGCACCCTTCATGCTGCAAGGATGTCCCAAGGTTCCCTTTAAGGTATGGATCATTAGGTATGTCTTTTTTGAGAATATAGATGAAGGGCTAAGGCCCTCAGTGCAGTATGTGTTTGAAAAGGTTAGCGGAGTAAATGGTACCTGTGAAGGGCATATCCTGAGTTTCACAGGATATACTGTAAAGACCATACTGATTGTGCTTTTTGTGGGCAGTACAGCAACCAATTTGCACACAGCAGTATCCCACAATCAGACTTGAAGTGAGTGATCAATTTTATTTACATATAATCTAACTGTTCATTCTCGTAAGTATTACAAACCAGATGATGCACGTGCTTTGTTCTATCACAGTCAGTATTTTAGAGAAACCATTCTGGATGACATCAGGAAAGCTCGTGAACTTTACAGTGGCAAAGAGTTGGCCTCAGAACTAGCAAGAATAAGAAAACGCCTGGACAATGTTGAGCTTCTCTCTGCCGATATTGTAATTAATCTACTTCTCTCTTACCGTGATATTCAGGTATGTATTACTTGAGGTTATTGACCTCATTTGTGTTTAAAACTTCAATAATTCTTCTCTTGCATTTTATTCTGTAAATTGTATAACAAATAATTGCTCATTCTACCCTGATCGCTCCCATTTGTCCATACCAAGGTTTTTAACTGTTGTGGTTTGGATAAATGGTTTAAGTCAATGTTCCAGCGATACAATTTAAAAAAAAGAAAACAATTTAACACTGAAAGATTAATTCAATTATTAATTGTTAACACAAAACAGTTTGAGGAATTGAGTGAACTGAGATTATTGTTGTCCCGCTGAACGGCCTAGTGGGAGGTGAGTATGATGGCAGTAGTTTTCTACTTTTGCATCCATTCTGTGTTAGAATTGTGGGAATCAATAACTGTATTTACTCAAATCTAAGATACTATTTTATTAAAATGTGCTTCTAAAATCAGGGTGAGCATTGCAATCTTAGAATTGCTGTAAAGTTCTTTGTTTTCCCCCCAAACACTTTAAAATCTCCCAGTGCCTTTGATTCGAGTAAAAGTGCATTCATATAATTTTTAGACTTTGTAAGAACCTTTACAAAATTTTTATTTGTGAAATATTAAAGCATTCTGCTTTCAATTGGGAGGATCTGATGGAAATTCAGTTTGAAATGATACTATCAGGCATTTGTCTTCTATGTTATTATCGTACTATTGATGAAAAGAGACAATAGTTTATCTGAAGAGATCTGTTGTACTAGTTTGTAAAGAATTTCTAAAATTAAATTTGCAATTAGTTATGCCCTTATTTTGTTTGATTTTATTTACCAAGGACTACGATGCCATAATAACATTGGTGGAAACTTTGGAAACGCTTCCGACCTGTGATCTGGTGGGCAACTTTCACATTAAGTTTCATTATGCTTCTGCCTTGAATCGGTAAGATATTGCATGTGTTGTTTCAAACTTGTACAATCGCCTATAGAAAAAATATTGATTATATTCATTTATTGTTGTGAAACATTTTGCTACCTCTGCATGGGCCCTGCTAGAGTTTTGTTCTAATTCATTTTTAAAAAATATTTCAGCTAAATTCTATCAACCAGAAGAAATTGTGATTCCTAGTCAGTCAAACCTTGTATTACGATCTATCCTTAAGTACAGAGCAGATGAGTTTTAAATGTGCTTCTAAGAGGATAATTTTGAGGCCATTCACAGATAATTTCACACGACTTTTCTTTGGAAGGTGCAAGACATAGTGGAATGAAGATACTTATTAATAATACTGTTTCATAGTAATTAATAATATGGCGTCTTCTGATTAGACTCCTTTTGAAAATATTTATATTAAGATCTGATAATGTATTTGCTTTCTGGAACTTTGGGTTTTATATCAGATAAGTTTTGGAGTTCTCTGTTCTCGAGTTTCTGTTGAAAGGGCGTTGAATTCAAAATGTATAAAATGGAAGTGGTATGTTATTTTCTATCTTCTTTAAGTCAACAGTGTTCACCAATCTCAGTTCAAGACACTTTTGCTTTAAGTTTGGGGTCATCCTAACAAAGAGGATAACCCTTACACGGAGTTATTAAACTGGCTGTCAGTGATCAGTGTTCTGCCTGCTTGAGTGGAAGATTTGATTTACCAGAATGGCTGCTATAGTACTAGTAGTATTTACCTTGGTTTAACGTCTCATTCCAAGAGACGACACCACCAATAACGCAGCGCTCTCTCAGCACTGTAGACAATGAACTTGGGTCCTCATGCAGGTCTCAAACTCACAGACTTTTATTATAATAATAATAATCATTATAATTGGTACAGTGCCTTTAACATTGGGAAGACATTGCAAAGGACTTCACAGGATTTACTGCATAGTGAAGTGGCTATGTATTTGTAGGCTAACGGGGCAGCCCAGAAGTGTGCAGGAGTGTCTCCCAAACCTCCATGAAATGTATGACTAATTTTATTTGGGGGGAATGTTGAAGAAACTCCCCTCTTTTTTCAAAATGTACAATGGAACTTTAACCAAGTAGTGGGAGTACTTAGTAGATGTGAGTAATAATCTTTTAAAAGAAAGGTAGATTAAATTTGAACAATGAGCAAAATCAAACAGCAAGCTGAAAAGCCTGTGGAGGCAGGTATTAGTGCAACCAAAAACACAGAGCTGTTTGCTTTTGAAGGACAAGTTCAGTGACATTCCTTTATGCATTTAATTTCATTCATTCAAGTCCCTCCCTTTGCTAAGTTTGAGTGACTCAGGTAAAGTGAATTACAAATATTTGTGGGTCACCTTAAGCTCAGTGTAGCATTCTACCCTCTGTGTCAGAAGGTTGTTTGGTCAAATACCACATTGGGACTTCAATTTACATAGTCTAAAATGACCCTCTAGTGGAGCATGGGGATGTCAGAGGTGCTGGCCTTCAGATGAGCTGCTCACCCAAGTTCCCATCTGCCTGCTCAGGTGATTCGTGTGAAGCACTTTAAGATGTCCTTCTGATGTGAAAAAGGCGCTATACCAAATATCTCATTACAGGATTATATTTTGTTTGGTAACTTACAGTGGTTGCTCCTTCCTTTCCAGGCATGGAGCACAGCTGATACTAACACTGTGCTACATGTAGCTATTGTTTTGATGTGTTGCTGCATAAATCTTGTAAACTGGAAGTTTGATTTTTTTAAAAAAATGTAACTAAACAACACCAGCAACATGTATTTATAGCATATTTCACACTAGGAAGACTTTTCAAAGCGGGAGCTGAAATAGGTGGTGCGGTGGAAGGAAACTGGCCAAAAGGGCATTTGAAGGGATAGTCGTAAGGCAGGATTTGAAGGTGAGGAGGCACAGGATGAGGTGGAGAGACTCCGGAATGGAATGTTGAAGTAAGGGACAGGAAGCACGTTGGTGTTTATCACATAATGATTCTTACATTTAGTAATAGTGCCTTTCATGATGGGAAGACGTTTCAAAGCGTTTCACACGATATACTGTAAAGTGGAGTGACTCTGTGTTTTGTTGCAAATATGGTAGTCAACATGAGCACAGCAATGCCCCACAAACAGCCATAGAATGAGTGACCGATTTTATTTAGGGAATTGTTGGCCAGGAGCAACTCGCTTCTCTTTTCAAATAGAGCCATGGGATTTTTAATGTCCACCTGAGCAAGTGGACAACAACAACAAAAACAACAAATTGCTTTTATACAACACCTTTCAGGTCGGGAGGATGTCCTCAGTTCTCGAGACAGGTGCTCAGTTTAATGTTTTAACCAAAGAATGAAGCATCGCCAACAATGCAGCATTCCCCCAGTACTTTCATCTTAGATTATCTTGATGTTCTGTCAGCTTGTCTGTCGGACATCAGGAGATGGATGAGCGCAAATTTCCTGCTGTTAAAAGTCAACAAGATGGAAGCCATACTCTTTGGCTCCCGCTGACGTCTTCTGTCCCACGGGTACGACCTCCCCAACTACCCAGCCTGTCCTTAAAACTCTCTGAACCCGTACGCAACTTAGGCATTTGGTTCGATCCCCTGTTATCCTTCCTCCCCCACATCTGGTCCCTGACCAGCACTGCCACATTGCCCGTCTCTAACGATACCTCACCCCAAAAGCTGCCAAAAACCTTGTCCATGCCTTTGCCACCTCTTGGCTCGACTACTCTAATGCCCTTTTCACCAGTCTCCCCTCCTCCACTATTCACAAAATGCAGCTTATTTAAAACTCCGCCGCACGCATTCTCACCTGCACCAAACTCTGTAGCCCGATTACTCCAGTCCTTGCCAAACTCCACTGGCTCCTTGTCACAGAGCGGTTCGACTTCAAGATCCTAACTCTTGTGTTTAAATCCCCCCGTTCCTTGGCAACCCCCCTATCTCTCTCCTCCTCTCTCCCCACAGCAGTACCTGCTGCCTCTGCTCTAGTGCATCCGGCCTCCTCCGCTTACCCTGAATCCTCCGCTCCACCTCCAGCCGTGCCTCCAGCCACTGCACCCCAAAACTTTGTAACTTCCTCCTTCAACCCCTTCGCCTCATCCCCTCCTTCCCATCTTCAGGTCATGCCTGAAGACCTTCCTTTTTGACCATACCTACAGTCACCTTCCCCCTCCCCCTGGCTTGGCCTTGGGCTCCACCATTGTTAAGAGTTCTGAGATGCTGCCCGGTGTGGAGAGCGCTATATAAGTGCAAGTTGTTGTTATATGAGTGCCAAGTCGTGAAGTGGGCTTGAATCCACAACTTTCTGATTCAGAGGCAAAAAATGTTCGGACAGTGCCCACAAATTTTATCTTCAAGTGCTTAGTATTGATCATACAAGGTCCAACGTCAGTGTTTCATCTCTGGTTAAGTCATCTTGGCAACTGTCTTGAATGTCATGGATGTTTCCCAATGTTGCTAGTTTATTTGTATGGAGTACTGATGTTCAGTTTATAGATGTGTACAGCTTGCGCCATTCCCCAGAACAGACCATTTTGAATTGTCTGGTTAAATAATAATCCTTGCATTTGATACAATGATGGCTTTCACATCTGTGTTAAAATGCTTCACAGGATTTACCGTTAAGTGTAGTTTACAAATTGACTGCCATGTTCACCTACAAAATAAACCTCAATTCGTGCAGAGCAATGTCCTACAAACCACCATGAAGTGAATGACCAACTTTATTTGGAGGATTGTTGGCTAGGACACCGGGGAAACTCGTTGCTCTTTACGAGCATTGCCACGGAATCTTTAACACCTGAACTGGCAGACATTGGATTAAAATCTCATCCAAAGGACAGTCCTCTGACAATGCAGCAAATCCTCAGCGTTGTACTGGAATGTCAGCTTAGACTGTGAGTTCGAAGTTGGGGTGTGAGGCCTGAACCCACAACCTTCTGACATTGAAGACATTCTTAATGGGAGTGGCCTCACTCCAATCTCAATGCAGAGACCTTGAGTTACAGTTTCTTTAATATGTTAGATAGAATTCTGGAAATGGTGCATTGATGCTTGCAACAAAACAGTGATTTGGAGGTGGAAAGCCTGATTTAATAATAATAATAATCCTTGCATTTGATATAGCACTTTTCACGTCGGGAGGACGTCCCAAAGCGCTTCACAGAACACACTGTAAAGTGAATTGACTGTATATTTGTGGGTGAACGCGGCAGCCAATTGCGCACAGCAGTGTCCCACAAACAGTCGTAGATTGAAAATGACCAATTTATTATTGTTTTTGGTTTTGGAGGGATTATTATTAGGCGTGTGGAGTAAGGAAACTTGCCCAAGGTTTCGCCCTGCCTGGAATTGAACTCAGGTCTCTCGCTTGCAAAGCGAGTGCTCTAACCACTGAGCTACCTCTTCCTCAAAAATGCATCAGCCAGGGAAGGGTTCTATGTACATGAAGCTATTTTCATGGACAGTGCTTCAAAAATAATTATGTTAAATATGTGACTTTTTAAAAAAAATGATCCAAATCTTTTTCGGGAGGGATCCATTGAACTGCTTAGGAACATCGGAGAGATCATTTCTGAATGGAGGACCAATCATTCTACATAAATTACACTGCTATTAATCAATGTAGTGCTAAAACCATCTTCTGCTCATACTCGTTTTTACTGTGTTTTTCGAGCCAATTTCCCACAGAAAGCAAATACAAATTAGACAGAAAAAGCATTCCAGGTCCAATTAACACAGATAGAACACAAGGATTGCACCAAGCAGTGTTTCCAAGGGATAGAACCAATCTAGAAATATTTTGAATGGAGAAGGCATTTGCATCGTCTGTGTTTGAAGAATCTCCTGTCATAAGTCTTCAGCAAATAGTGTTTGATACCAGCACAAACCAAGAACTTTAGCACTGGTAGGCAGCTGTCAATAGAATGGAATGCAACAACCAGTTTGTTAATGAGCTTGTATCAAATTCAGGGAGTCGAGCTGACTTGTTTAGGGAAGAAAATCCTCAGCCTGAAAAGGAAAAGGAATGCAACTCAACAAGTCCTGAAGCAATTGGCAATAAGCGATTCTAAGTAACAAGTCCAATTATTTTCATATGTAATACTGGCAGTGATCTTTTCGGCGTATGCAGCTAGTTAGATGTGCGTGTACATATCATACATGTATAAAATAAAGTGTGATGTACTGAGCAATCTATTGATGCTTTTGTTAAGGAAGGTGCTCTATGGTGACTTTGGGTTTTGCCTGCTCATAATCAGAGCAGAATGGAAGAAACACACTATAAAAATGCTTGATTTTAATGTGTTGTTCTGTTTCCTCTGGCAGAAGAACAAATTATAAATTGCAGCATAATGACGTATGTCGAAAGAATAATATGCCGGAGAAACATTTCAGTATCCCAAAAAACAATCTATAGTTTATTTATTTAGAATTGATTAGCGTTCAGGTCTGCACATACCATTACTGCAGATTATGTTGCATTCTCTAGTTGAATCTGCCCCAGTCGCAACCATCTATTTGCTGTTGGACTTAATTGTCTAATTCAAAAACCGTGTGCCGTAACATTATTCGCACACAATCTTTTAAAGGTTAATTTAGTCAGCACGTACAACACTTTGTTTTGTTCTGGGATGATCTGTTGTCAATAGTAATTTAACATGACGTGTTTGCATGTTTAAAATTATGTATCAATTGATATTTATACAGTGTCAACATGTTTTGATGTCATTGGTGGGTGCAATACCAGATGAACATACTTTGTAGGATTTTTCTTTTCTCCGCTCTGCATTATAAGCTTCCTTGAGTTGATTACCCATCTGGAGTCATGGAGGACAATAAGGCTCACAAGGTAATGTTCTCTTAAAAAGTGGTAAAATCAAAAAAATCCACATTACAAAACGGTTTACCTTCCCATTACATTGGGAAAATTTCTTTGAACCTGTGATGTTTTTTTTTCTTCTTCAGTGGACACAGTGTGTGGACTCACGGATTCACTTTCCCTCCTTTCAGCTACACCACAAGGGCTAGGAAGCTGGTGCATTAGACAACTATGTAGATAGTGGTGTTTCCTTCCTTGAATTTTTCTTCAACATACAGTGTACAAAGATAAAACTGTGTGTACGTGCACAGTGGTTGTAGTAAATCAACCCTGGATTGTCTCTCCATTGCCGTTATCCCCTTCCTGTAAGATGTAATTAAAGAATAATTACTTCACATTTAATGCATCGGCTTATGGAATAGACTGGCACCCACTGACTTGATTAAAACATTCATAAGGGAATTAGGTGAACGCTGTATTTAGCAATGAGTAGAAAACTGCAGAGAAGGTAATGAGCTGACTCATTTCTGACATTCTGCTTTTCAGCTCTCTGCTCCCTACTAACCATAATAAACATTTATCAGTGATGTCTCACCTCGAGCACTAACTGATTAACCTGCACTGATGCTCACTTCACCTCACAGAGGCGCAGGGAACCTCAGTCTTGTTAACCACCAACTGTCCTTCAACCCCCACATCCAAGTTCTCACTACAACAACAAATTACATTTGTAAAGCGCCAATTACATCAGGAGGACATCCCAAGGCACTGGTCATTCAGGGATTTGGTCCTGAGCAGAAGGTTGGGATCAGGAGCGGTGGAGTGCAGGGAGGGTATGGGTAGGACGGTAGCCGAATGCGTGGTCGAAAAGGAGAGTCTTGAGACGTGCTTTGAGGATGTAAGGGAGGGAGCACGATGAAGGGACTAGGCGATGGAGTTCTAAAGGTTGGGGGGCAGAGAGGCTGAAGGCCCGACTGCCGATGGTAGGGCTGGCCGGGTGGTGGACGTGGAGCAGGCAGCAGCCTGCTGAGCCAAGGGAGAGGACGGGTTGATATGGGGTTAGCAGTTCACAGAGGTAGGAAGGAGCAAGCCCGTGGAGGGCCTTCAAGGCGA
The DNA here is from genome assembly GCF_018977255.1 of Callorhinchus milii. Classification (NCBI taxonomy): domain Eukaryota; kingdom Metazoa; phylum Chordata; class Chondrichthyes; order Chimaeriformes; family Callorhinchidae; genus Callorhinchus; species Callorhinchus milii. The sequence continues at coordinate 45,280,126 of NW_024704744.1, read as the reverse complement.
GTTGTATTTCCCCGTCTTCACATTGTCTTTGCAGTATATTCTGTGAAGTGCTATGAGGCGTCTCTTAAAGACGTGATAAGACACTATATCAAATGCAAGGATTATTATTGATATTGACCTGCTCAGCCACCACCTTTCCTCACAGCTTTCCTCGTTTATGCTTCATCACCTCCACGTTTGATTACTGTAAATGTCCATCTCCTCCTTTCACAAAGTGCAGACCAAAAATCTCTGCATATTCGTGTTATCTAGCTTCACAAGTCCATTGACACCATACTAGCTTGGCTCTACTGGCTTCCCATTCCCCAGTGAATTAAATAAAATTTTCTTATCTTCACTGTCAGCTGCTTCCCCGGCCAATCCCTATCCTACATCTAGGGCTACTGTCCTGGCTGCTCCCACTGCTTAGCAAATGCTTGTTTCATATTCCGTATTCAGTCAACCCCATCGGTGGGCAAGCTTGAGCCTCTGCTCTTTGGGTCCATTCCAGGGTCCCTCTGCTTTGCTCTCTGGCTTTCCATTTCCCTGGTCTCCACCCTCACCGATCCAGACCCTCAGCTCGGGTCTAAATCCCTGATTGTCTAGCACCTTGGGACGTCCTCCCAACGTGAAAGGCGCTATACAAATGTAATTTTGTGTTATATTGTAAAACATGCCATTTCCGGTTGTGCTTTCAGCCACCTTCGCTTCCCATCCTCTGCTTTCCCTCTCCCACCTGTTCAAGCTCCCAGTCAATTGGGTGGAATACTTTTGAGTCACATTCCTGACATAAAAGGCACTTCACGAATATAAATTGTTCATTCATTGCAGAAAGTTGCATTGCAGATTGAGATCAGGAAGTAATTGGCGTTTGTACCACATCATTGCTCTTGCACACTGTTTCTGGCAGGAAATAAGTCTGACGAAAGGTTGCCAGAGGTTTAAGTACATAAGCCCTGAGAAACTAAAGTATTACTACCTTCAAAATGCTGCTAGAAAGGGCTCTATTTTTACATTAAAGCAATCAGTAGCTAGCTTCCAGCTCTAACTGATTCATTGGAAAAGTGCAATTATGTGTTGTACAATTCACAAATAAATGCATTGGATATGGTTTCTTCAGCTGTAAATTACCATAGCTTTCAATGATTTCTAAATATCCTTTTCTTTTCTGCTAGTAAGAGCAGTACGAAACACTGAGAAAATGTTGTAGCCAAAAGTGCTTCTATGTATTACTCTTTCTGATCAAAATTTGAAATAGACACAACATTGTAAAAGCTTAACTATGCCTTTCATTGAGTTGATTTCAGTACTCAGTGAGTTGTTGGAACACAGAATGAATCACCATAAATGACAGTCGAAGCTGAGTCCCCAACAGCACTTATCCGCATTGATCTGTTACCTCGTATGAAGAGCCCTATATAAATGCAAGTAGTTAAAAGGGAGCTGGTTAATTACTTGACAAAAAAATGAAGAATATGGGGAAAGAACGGGTGGGTGGTGGGGTGGGTGGGGGGAATTAGAGTAGAGGCTCCAGTTTGGAGTTAGCCCAGCACAGACAAAGTGGCCCCTCCATGCTATATTTTTTAATATGAATCTATCAGTGTGTCTGAGAAAGCGAAGACTAATGAGAACCCAATTCATCATTTATCCTTTGCTTGGTTATGACTTGAAGAATTTGCCAACTGTTTGAGGAGAACAGCCTGTGCTCCAACCTAAACATCATGCGACTTATCCATCCTGACTTACACAAGAACTCCAAACTCTATTCATCTTGGCCCGCTGCCCAGAGTCAGCTGTCGATATACTCTCTGGCTGAGCAGTAGAAATCGGATGCAGTCACTTGCAAGCTCCCATTAAAGAAAAACACGCATAAAAAGCAACTGATGCATGAAGCATTTTATGGAATTGTTGTAAATAGTTTTGTCTGTAACTTGGTAATAGATGGGTTGATAGATGTGTGGGTGGTACAGCTTTGCTCAATATTTTTCTGTTCCTGAGATGACCTGACCTGATATTGTCAGTATGTAGAGAATCATGAGGAGAGCTCGCAGATTCTTGCCAAACCCTTGTGTTTTAAAGCATGTACACGTTTAATCTCCAACAATCCAGAATTCGGTTCTGTGAATAACTGTTTAAAAAGCTCAGAATAAGGTAGATGATCTGTAATGTTTCTATAACAAGTCTAGAATTATGGCCAGTTTTATTTCTCTGTAATAAAAGTAAATAGACAATAGGAGGGAATTAATGCATCGAAACAGGATTGAGGGGTTGAGATAATGTTTGTTACATCTCGTTGTTTGTGTCAGACATCTCAACCCAAATATGGTAATGTACTTTTTATACTGGTGAATATTATGGAGTTGTCTCCCAGCTGCATAGATTTTCGGACCAGTAATGCAGATTTATATTCCTCCAGGCGAGTGGCGGCTGGTGACCTTTTTTGACTCGTAAGGCACACTTCCTTACGGAATCTACGAGTTTGTCTAACCAAGCTATTTTGTTACCATGATAACAGACCCTTCACATACTCACAATGTCTTAGCTGCTCACCCGCTTTCCTTACTCCATTCACTTAGCTCTTGCTCGCTGGTCTCGTGATGCTTGCTGTGAGACATGAAAATTCTAGCCTCACTTGACCAGGTCCCACTACTCCAGGCCATGGTAAGGCACTAGTAGTTAGTACTAAACAACAGTTAACTGTAGTTTATTTTATTGTTCTTCAAATGTTCTCATGTGATTTGGCTCTTCGTTGACATTAAAAACATTATGTACATTTTTAAAAACTCTGTAAAACTGGTTGCACTGCATATCCAATATACACAACTGTAATGACATTTATTTGATTCCTTAACCCACTTTCTTTAGAAGCTACAGAAATAAATTTCCAAATTGAAGGTGCCTCAAAAAGCTAATCTGTGCTGTACATTCAGTGTCGATTCAACTTTAAAGATACAGTACAACTGGCTGGCAAATTTCTAGAGGACTTTATTTTCTAAATTTCCCTAATGTGATTGTGCCTTTGATATTCATGGCTATCTACAATAATGTCATAATTTTGCATTTGATATATTAAGCTTTCACATTGGGAGGAAATCTCGAGTGCTTCACAAAATTTACTGTAAAATGCTATTTTGTAGACAAATAAGGCAGCCAATTTGTACACAGCAATATCTCGCAAATGGCTGTGAAATGCAGCACACCACCAGGACTTCAATGGATATCAGTCTATATATACTGTGAGTTCAAAGTCCCGTTGATGTCTTGATCCCACAATCTTCTGACTCAGACGTGAGAGTGGTACCAACTGAGCCAGGCTGACATCAGTGTAAATACTTGTCTTCACCTTTTGGTTTTGATTACCAGTCAGTCAATTGTTTCAGCCATAAAGGCAGCAATGCTCCTTTTGTGACAGAACTGCACTTAATGATTTATTGAAGAAAGCATTTTTATAGTCCCTTAACATCTCAGATGCTTTACAGATATTACTGTCAACTGCATTGATTTTGTGGACCACAAAGTTTACGTAGATTTATCTAGATTGTACAGCATGGAAACAGACCATTCGGCTCAACTAGTCTGTGCTGGTGTTTATACTCTACATTAGTCTCTACCCAATCCTTAATCCTTCCTATACCTTTCTGTTTCCCTCTCCCTCATTTAACAAACATGAGGTGAGTAAAAAAATTATCTGGAGGATAGCTGGGACACGTGGAAAAGATTTCTGTTTTTCAATAGTGTTGTAGGATCTTTAGTGTCCACTAGAAGAGGCAGGCAAGTCTTTGGTTTAACATGTCCCTCGAAGCATAGCACTTCTGATAATGCAGCGATCCTTCACTACTGCAATAGCGTCAGTATAGATTACCAGCATAAAAATGCATGGAGTCTCCTGACCTACAATAAAAACATGCAATAATGCAGTGATACCAAATGCATTAGAATTACATAAAAGTTCATTTTTGCTTTTACTATTGTACTTCATACTTAATAGGATCAAGCTGCGACATCCAATTCAATATTTTTTGGTTCTTTAATACTTTTGGTTCATCTTCACACTTGTAAGCAAAAATGGATTTTTATGCAATTCTAATACATTTGGTATCACTGCATTTTTGCTAGTTTTATTATTGTAGGTCAGGACATGTGTGCTTATTTTGGGTTACCTGTCTTCCTAAATTGCCTACTCCTTATCACTGCAGAGTTGTGTTAGGCAAGTGCGCAATAGGCAACCAAGCAGTCTCAAGGCCTTTATCAATTGTGTTTTATATTTAAATGAAGAATTAGACAGTGCTATAGGGTGGCCTTGGCTTCACTTGCTCCAAGATTGGCACTTGGTTAAGAACCGTAGGGTGAATGTATTTCTGGGTCTGAAAGCTACAGAGATCATTTTCATGTTTTTTATCAAACAAGATTTGATTCTACATATAGATATTAAAAAATATATTTTTTAAGTCTTAAATATGGTAGATCAATGGTTTACTTTGAACTTGTCGGGCTCAGGCAGCCACATTCGGTTGTGTAACACCAAGCAGTGTTTGGGCGTAGTGTGTGATGACATGAGAAGTGAATTAGCAATCACCTACTTCATATATGTAATCTCTTTTCCCTTGTAGGAGAAATCAGCCCGACGACAGAAAAAAGGCTATCGCTATAATGCTGCAGTTGGTACAGTTAGAAGAACAAGTACCATCTGATGTATACTGCCTTTTGGGACGCATCTACAAGGACACCTTTCTGGACTCTGGCTACACAGACACAGAAAGCCGAGATAACGGTGCTTATTGGTAAGCATCGGTTTAGATGTTGCTTATGTTTTGTGTACAGGCAAACCCACTTTGTTCACAGAGTTTTAAAACCTAATGACCCAATGAGTTTTATTCTAAAGCATGACATCAGTGTAATCTATGGTATGGGGGCAGGGAAAGGAGAAGGGAGCGGTGAGGAAATTGCTCATGCTCAGTCAGGCAAAGCTGCTCCCTGGATATTCAGCTCCCTCCTTAAAGCATTCTTGAGCGTTTACTCCACAGTGAGCTCATTGTGTAAACTGAGCTCCATAAGTCTGGCTGTGAATATTAGCACAGTTCTAACAAAGACCAATTCTTTTGACGTCGTTTGCATTTTTTTATATACAGATGAGCTTCTAAGAACAGCATCATTGACCATTACAGTCGACTCTGCCTAACACTCTTATTGGACCAGACAAAATTATAACATTATACATACTATAACAATAGGGGAAATTATCTTATACACACTCAAAAACTCTTCCAAACTGTTTTGAAGGCATTTACAATTTCAAGGATAAGAAAAAAATAAAATATACAAAGTGTTACTTTCATTTCAGTATAATAAGGGTTATTTTAAATTAAAATCAGTTATTTTTGACTGTTCGAAATTGAATCAGAAAAATAACAAACAGGTGCTAAAATATTGTACTGTAACAACCTCTTCTCATCAGACAGTCCATCTGCCTTAAATCAACCCGTCCTTCTTTCCCATTGCATCATCTGCCACAGGTCCATCATCCTGTCCTGTGCCCTCATTGAACCATCCACCTGTCTCTTTATCCTGGATTTCAGATGCTGGAGCATTGCACTAAACCCCTGGATATAACTATTCGATCTTTTGTTAATCAGGACTTCAAATTTGCAGAACATTAGATGAATTATAACTTGATACAACTATAACAATATGTAAACTCAAATGTGTACAAAACATACCAAGCTCGGTCGGGACCAGCTGCCAGTATAACATGATGCGGATTATAACTCAGCTGCAGTATGTGATCAATACACACAGGAAACATCATTTAGTTTTAATATCGAGCATGGCTAATTCAAGAAATCTTGTTGTAGATGCTTTTGTGCAAGAGTATTTCTGTTAGAATAGTTGCCTATGCAGAGAATCCATAGATACAGAGGGCTATGCACCCTGATATTAAAGCTTCCACCTTGGACAGTTGACTTCTTAATGTGAATCAGACTGAAATTGCAGGTGCAGCTCTGGACTGCAGAGAGCTGGAGCAGCTGAGCTCAGTCTCTACTGAGCACATAAACTTATGTGGAGCAAATGCTTAGCTACAAATAACAAAACAAACAACTAATTACATTTGTGTAATGCCTTTCAAGCATGCATTGAGAGAGATGACCATCTACGGAGCAGTTTTACCTGACTAAGAGCAATTTTTGTTTTTATTTCTCTTCCCTTTCCCCTGCCTGAAAACATAGGATATTGATATATTTTCAAAGAAAAAAAATCACTGGGTTATCAGGCTCTCACCCCTAATATGTGAATTGACCTGGGACAATCCCAGCATCTCTTTTTCAGAGATGCATGAAATTGTACAATATCAACCACAGGCTGTATGTGTAGAGGATCACAATGTTCCTTTGTACAATCTCATACCAGTTTGATGTTCAGTGCCTCTTATGGTTGTTCCTAAATGTTTGTTTGAATCTCCAGTGATCTATCAGTGGGGTTTGCCTACGGTTGTTGGCAGTCTAAATGAACTTGGTGGCAGTGACAAGTATTGACCCATGTTCACTGCTATGCTAATCAGGGAACGCAGAAAGGCATGCGTTGTTAGGATTGGTTTTGACTCTGAAAATACTCAAATATTTGACCTGCTGAGATTTTCAGATTATTTTTAGTTTAAAATATGGTAATGACTGCTCTTCAACTAAATTTATTAAATAAACATGATCTGCAAGTTTTCCATTTGGATCTGTGGAAACTATTTATATAACTTGCTTTCAGTGACTAGATAAATATTTTAAAGTTTATTCATGCAGTTGAGTTACAACAAGCTGGCATTCATCGTGAACATGTAAAGCCGTGAGTGATGTGATTTTTTTCTTATGTTTTAAAAGGTATGGAAAGGCTTTTGAATCTGAGCCAACATTACATTCTGGGATCAATTTAGCAGTTCTTCTCCTTGCAGGAGGACATGAGTTTGACACATCATTTGAGCTACGGAAAACAGGTAATGAGTTCTACTTCATTCTCTGAGAAAAGTATACTGACATATTTATTCAGGGCACGGTTGTGAGCGAATACAGTTGTGCATTCAAAATGAGTAGATTATTTATCTGAGGTTTTTTTCCTTTGAAAGACACTCACTTGAACAGCCTTGAGGCTTGTAAAGGAAGTGTATTTAGTAAAAAGAGAAACAAAACATATGACTAGGAGATAAAATAGGTTGGTATGTTACCACACCCAATTGTACAATGCTAAGATGCTTTTGCCTCAGATCCTCACGTGCCGAATTTCATAATTTGATGAGGTCAGGAGGTGGCTGCTTTTTGGTAGGAGACGTAATTGATGAGCAAGTTGTTTCAGGCTGCTTGTTGATCTTCCACCTTACATCAGTCATTGACAGAACCGGGAGCAGGTCTAACATTCACTTTCGCTCAGCTGGATGAGGTGTGCTGGAAGATTAGCTGGAAGAGAGAAGTTTATCCAAATTTCTATTTTTATACATTCTTGCAGTGTTTGGAATTAACTAATATACCTAATTCTGTAGAATTTGAAATTCCGCTTCACATTATTCATCACTTGAAATGTACAGCATTTTGTTTTGACAGTAATTTAATATGTTTAGACTTAAACTGCAAGAGATCTTCAAGCACTCTAAAGGGTTGCATACTGTGGATATCATGCAGGTAGCTGTCAGCCTGGCTCAGTTGGCAGGACGCTTGCCTCTTGAGTCAGAAGGTTATGATTTCAAGTCCCATGTCAGGACTTTGAACTCAGTCCGGGCTGACCCTCCAGTGCATTGCTGAGATGTGCTGGTTGTCAGAGGTGCCTTCCTCTAGATGAGATGTTAAACTGAGTCCCACCGGCATGTTCAGGAGGACTTTAAATATCCCATATTGTATGTGTGTTGTTTAAACTGTGTTCAAACATCATTGTAATACAGTAGCTCTTCAGTTGCATTTATCTCATAAGGTTGGTCATAGTTGTTAAGATTATTTGGCTTGTGATGCATTGACAGAAAATAACTAAATAAATAAATAAATGAGGACTGATGGAAACTTTCCAACTGCATTCCTTCCTCCTGATTGACCAAGAACATTTTAACAATTCTACAAACAATTACTTTCTGCTGTAAGTAAAATTGTACTGTAGAATTAAAGGGGAACAATGTAAGTTGGTCATTCCATTTACAAACAACAACAAAATTAAATTTTTCACGCCTTTCACGTTGGGAGGACGTCCCAAACACTCCAGCACATGGAGAAAGCAGTGAAGACTAACAGATTTTCGTGTTTGATTTTGAATCAATAGAAAATGTTATCACTTCAGGTTTCCCTCTAGAAGCAAGTAACATTTTTACTGTTCCATTGGGAGGAATGGTTTAGGCACTTATATGGTATTTGTCTAAAATCTGTTCATATCCATCATTGTGATGCCAACATTAGCACAGATACATAAAACATAAAAAAAATCAACTGCAGGAAAAACAATGATTCCCTTTCTTTTAATCTCCATTTACAACATGATATAACAATGAAGAGCATGGAGTAACAAAGCAACATACAGGTCCCAAGCATTATGTGTATTTTATCTAATTGATTTAACCTTGTGAAGGAGAAAGAAAGGTTATGCAAACTTTACCGTTCAATCCAAATGTATTTGAGTGAAACTCCTGGATTTATAACTGTTTCATCTCCAGTAGTCACCTTCCTTAACATCATTTTCACACGGCCCCAGCAACTCCAAAATTGCATGTTCTGGAGTATTTGGTTTGGTCAACTGCATTTTAAACGTTAATATGTATCTACATAAATGTTATAACTTCTCATTCAAAATGAATCACGCAGTGCAGTGCTCCAAAGCTGCCTGTGTATCTCCTCACTTGGAAATTCCAGCTACAAGATGCAATATTTCAATTCGAAGCATAATTATTGTAAATCAAAGAGAATAATAATAATCCTTGCATTTGAGATAGCAGCTTAGCACGCCGTTCAGACATCTCAAAGCGCTTCAGAGAATATACTGTAAAGTGAATTGACTGTATATTTTGTGAGGAAAAAGACAGCAGCCAATTGCACACAGCAGTGTCCCACTGATAGTCATGGATTAAATGACCATTTTTTTTTAAAAAAGGGATTATTACTCCCAAGATGTGATGTTCTTTCTGCTCATTTTCCCCCCATTAGCTACTTTTCTCAAGTTTTGTTTCCATCCGACAGCAAGCACGTTATGCCCATCTCAAGAATATTTACAAAATGATTGTACTTTTGGAATTTGATGTACTTTTTTTGCCTTTTCTAGATTTTGATGTACTTTTGCATATTTCTTTCCTTTGTGCTGCACACGTGCTGTGACCAGACTCCTGTTGTCCACACAAATTGCAAGTGGTGCTTAAAGGATTAAATTAAAAACAAACTTCAACTGCAAATTGATCCTAAAAATAGTTTGAAGTTTACTCCCCAGGCTGTAGGGATTATAATTAGAATTGAGACAGTAGATTACCAGGTAGCATTGAATACAAACCTATTTATGCTTTAGTCTGGTCTCTTTCCATCTCCTTCATGGATCTTCCAGTGCCTAAGCATAATGCTCTCTCTCCTTTTCCTCCCCCCTCCCCCTCTCTCTGTGGAACCTGTTTTCCCTGTAGTCTCGGGACCTGTTGTCGCTTGATTACTGTTGTGCTGTGGAGCCTTTCTGATCTACAATTAGACTTGATGTCACTGGATACTGGATGAAGAAAGAAGCTCTGTACCAGGGGAAAGGGAGGGGGATCTGGAATTGAACCAGAAAGTAACGGGGAGATAGAATTAGCAAAGTAACTGATCAGAAGCAAACAGCAACAACAACTTGCATTTATATAGCGCCCTACATGCAGGATAGTGTCCCGGAGCGCTTAAAGAAAGAAATGAGGTGATAAAATAAATGAATAAATAAATAATTTAAATAATAATCATAGGTGATGGAAGGGGACAGGAAATTGCTTGAGTGTGGTGAATTTATTTTTCACCATCTTGTCTAACATAGTGTAGGGAAAATCTGTAAAACTATTTCTCTGTGTAAATGTCACCAACTACCCCTAAAGCAGTTGACATGGTTGTGGAGTGGGGAGCCCCAGTGATCGCAATGCTGCTGTGTGCAGATGGCAGTGCTACAGTATATTTACAGTATATTCTGTGAAGCACTTTGAGATGTTTCGAAGACGTGATAAGGCGCTATATCAAATGCAAGGATTATTATTATTATTACTGGCATGTAGATGGCAGTGCTGCATTTGTTGGTTGGTGGGTCACTGGGTTTCATAGGCCTCTTTCACCTTAACCTAAAAGACTGGGACGGCATGTACTGCTGATTGAGCACGAACAGGAATGATGGCAGGGGTGGGCAGAGGGTACATGTATCATGTAGATGTTTATATTATGGTCTATGTTTATATCACAGACGTGCAGAAAGTATTGAATATTGAATATCAGCGCAGTATTCGTTTTAAATACATTTGGTAATATAACATGATTCAATAAGGAAGTGAACATTTGATATCTATCAAACTAGATCATAGTGTGAAACTAGATGAAGAATGAGCAAATTCCATTTACCGTGCGGTTTTAACACTGTATAATAACATACAACACATTGGAGTGTGTTACAAGGTAAGCAACAATTTGGGAGTTGCAACGGCATTGTAAACTGCAACGCCTTAAAACACAGAGCTGCAATTAATAGTACTGTATTATTTTTCCGTATTACTTGTGTGCCTGTGTGCAGACATGTAGGCACCACTGCTGTTAGTCAGAGATCAAGGCCTCTGATTTGAGTGATCGAGACCAATTCTGTAGTATGGCTCCTAACCACATCGTGTTATAATGATCCATCTTAAAAAAAAATTACCAGTTACCACTTCTCAGATGATCAGGTTCCCACTGAAGTCACTTCCTACACCTTGCACAAGAAGTTGACTCTTCAGTGCTGGAGGTGTACTGTACTTCTGGTTCACAGTTATATCTGTACTATAAGCATAGACAAGGAATTTATGAGGTTCATTTAAAATGGCCCAATGTCCCTGGTTTCAATGTTTGTGTTAAAATGTTGTGTGTGATGTTTCTTATTTGTGCAGGTGTGAAGCTCAGCAGCCTACTCGGGAAGAAAGGAAATCTGGAAAAAGTACAGAGTTACTGGGATGTGGGCTTTTTCCTCGGTGCCAGTATGTTAGCGAATGACCAACTCCGAGTAATTCAAGCTTCTGAGAAGCTTTTCAAATTTAAGGCACCAGCATGGTAAATACCGATTCTTTATCATTGAATATTTAATTCTTATTGGTAAAGAGAATCAGATTGTCGATCACATTGGGATATCTGATACAGATGTAACAGAAATGTTCATGTTTCTGTAAAATACAGTTATTTCAAATGGGTTTGGTGATGCACAGCAAATGTCCTTGACACAATTCTCTGAAGAAAAGCAATTAGCTATCTCATTATGAAGTGTGCAGCTTCAGATATCATCATGTTTGCTTAGTCTTAAGCAGTAAATTAGCATTTTCATATGTGCATTTATCCTTTCCTGTGTTCAATGGTTGCAAATAGTTGGGATGGAATATGTCACAGGATTTCTGATTTTGATTTGCTGTTGGGGGCTGTGCAATAATAATTGTAACATCATTGTTTACTTGGGGAAGATTGGTTTGTTACTTTTGGCCAAGGAAAGAAAATCTGAAGATCAGTTAACAACATGATCAAGTTACATCCCTAAGAATCAGAGACTGGACCTTTCCTTTTACCGTTATAAAACCTGTTTGGGGAGGAAGACAATCAATGATGAATGAAGCATATTGGTGCAAAAACGTACTACATTACAAGAGTAGGATATACATCAAACCAACAGTTTCTCATGCATTGTGTTCCCAATCTTGATTATGCCATTAGGAGAATTGTAGAGCGGTTGCCAGGTGAGAGTATGTTTTCCACATTGAAATACATAGATCTGAGCAGTATTTTGTAGAGTCTCATTGACAAAGGGTTTGGATGCAGCCACTTTACCAGACTCTTGGCCGAGTAATGATGAATTGAAATAAAAACTAACATGGGAAATAATTTTCTAAAAATGTTCATTTTAAATTTATAGGCAGCATCAACCTCAAATGTTTGTATATTTATTTTAAAACACCATGAAGTGTCCCTTGTGTTCTGCTATCCTAGTATTTTTGTGAATGCCGGTTTAGCTATTGATAACAGATATTTAACTGACATAAGGTCCGTCTCAAGACATGCTTCTTTTTTACCTGCACTTTTGGTCATCTTTTCTCCTGCTCCTTAAGTTTCCCTCCGCACCCCCCAGCTTGGGTGTCCAGCCAGCAGTGTAGGCACTTTAAGATATCCTCTCGACATGAAGGGCGCCATACCAATTTTAAGCATTTTGAGATGTCTTGACGACATGATAAGGTGCTATATCAAATTCAAAGATTCATTTATTTATTTTAACATTTTTGCTTTGATTTTCAAAACAAAACTGGACTGAACCTAGCAATGGTTGAGGTTTGACAAGAAAATTCATGCTGGAGAATACTTTGCAATTACTATTATGCGGCACTGAAACTCACTAAGAAAACGCTTCTGTAACGTTTATATCTTGTATAAAGAAAGGTCGTGAGGGGGCCACAGCTGGACAGCAAAAATGATTTTTTTGGAGGCTACATATAATAATATAATAATAATATAATTCATAAAGAGGAGTACCATTTGTATCCATGGATGAGTTGTCCATGACATTTGCTCACAGATCCCAGATGTTTTACAAAACAGGGTGAAGGCATTGTACCAAAATATTTGCATCCATTTGTTGCATGTCTTCAGCATTTCTCCAAAACTAGTTTAAATTAGCAACAAAATAATAAGGGAATTGAATGAAATACAATATTTTCACTCATATGGCCTGTATTTTACTAGTACTATATGTTTAAACCTTTCATGTGTAATATGTATATGGCGGCCTATTTCACATACTGGAAACCTGCTGGGACATTCTAGGAAACTGAGAGATTCTGCAGTTTCCACAGTTTGGAGATGAGGTGGAATCTGTCCCATTTGACTTCAAGCCAATGTTCTGACTTGAAACTCTTCTGTGACAAGGTTCACAGTATGTTTTATGGGAAGTTGCATATTTCATCTTGCAACAGTTTGGAAACTAGCCAGCGAGTGTGTCTGGAAGCAGTTTTCAAAAAAAACTTTACATTACGGGAAGATTCAGTCACGTGAACATCAGCACAGTAATAGCCAGCAGGTTCCCAGTTGAGACAGGACCAGCTAACTCAAGTACTGTATCTGCATTAATCCAAACCAGGAGACAGCCAAGAAGTATCATTAGGATCTGCAACTTTACCATGCATCAACCCAACATTTTGTAGGAGTTAAATGCAAAACCTTCTTTGTATAGAGAACTGGTTATACTAAAAGCAGTTACGTGCCACCAAACATTTTTAAACCTCTTAGCTGAATAAATGCATTCAGTGATTTGGTTCTCACAGATAGTGCTTTGAAAAATGAAAATTGCATTGTTTCTGATGCTGATCCAGGGAGGGGTTGTTTCTCTTAGTGTTGACCTGGTGCCAATTGCCATTTCAGAATTCTTGTTTCCACTCTTGCCCTATTTCTTTGCTGAAAACATAAAATCATTGTGAAATGCCCTTTGTGTTTTCCATGGCAATCACAAGAGAGATACAGATGAAGAAAGCCCTCAACTAATTTAATCTTTCCAGAATACCACTCCCCACAGTCTTCCAATTACAACAGTTATTTCTTGCACCCGAGCATGTAGTTCAGTGTCCGGACTTGCACTGTCTTTCCTGGTAACCCATTCCAGCTGTTTGTATATCCTCCGAGTCGCTCCTAAATTTGTCCTCTAAAGTCCTGTGCACTTTTGTCCTGCTGCTTGGGTGGATCTGAAAACATTGTTTTGGATTTCCTTTCTCCAACTTATTAAATACCTTTTATACATCTTTAAGGTCCACTTTAAGGCATCTTGGTTCAAAGCTGAAGAGATCTATCTTTTCCAGTCATTCCTTATCATACATCACTGAATCATCCTTGTTGCTCTTCTCTGAACTGCCTTAAGGGTCTACAGATTCAACCGGATCTAGGGTTGAACCTGAGATGTTCAGACAATTTATTTGTTGAATTCTTCTGTCTACAATACATCTAGCTAGCACTAAGGAGAAAGAATGCTCACAAAGTGTGCATTGAAGAACCCTTGACTATCATATTTCCTTTCAGAAACATAGGAACAGGAATAGATGATTCAGCCCAACAAACTCAGTCCTTAGAATTTTGCAGTACTCTCAACTGAATAAACAAGAAACTTTTGGGGAAGTAAACAGTAAAAGCTTGAATCCAAATCCACTCTGGTTTATTGGGGTGAAGGTATTTTCTGCCAACTTTATTGGCTTTATGTGAAATTAGTTTGGCCAATTAAACCTAGCTTGGGCTCCAGATTAATTGAGCAGTCATCTCATGGCTATATGTGCAACTTTTCTTTGTGCAAAATAGCTGCTATGTTTGTCTACAAAAGTAATCACTATTTGACCCAATAACAGTTGAGTGCTTTGAAAGTCTTTGTAACTGTATTACTTTTACTTTGTTACAAATCAAATCCACTCACACCTCTCCCTCCAACCCCTACGAACCCCTCCAGTCTGGGTTCCGCCCTGATTTCAGCACAGAGACAGCTCTTGTCAAAGTCACTAATGATATCCTCTCACTCTCTGTGACCAGGTCGGCCTCTGCCTCCTTGTCCTTCTGGACCTCTCCGCTGCATTCAACACAGCTGATCCTTGTCACCACCTCTCCTCCCTCATCCAACTCAGTGGGACCCACTCGCCTGGTTTGAGCCCAACTTAACCAACTGCCATTATTTTGTCTCCACAAAAGTTTTTTCCTCCCGCCCACCCATAGTGACCTGCGGGGTACCCTAAGGCTCCATCCTTGGCCCCTCCTTTTCTTCATTTACATGCTCCCTCTCGGCATTTCATAATAATAATAATCCTTGCATTTGATAGAGCGCCTTATCACGTCTTCAAGACGTCTCAAAGCGCTTCACAGAATATACTGTAAAGTGAATTGACTGTATAATTGTGGGCGAACGTGGCAGCCAATTGCGCACAGCAGTGTTCCACAAACAGTCGTAGATTGAAAATGACCAATTTATTATTGTTATTTTGTTTTGGAGGGATTATTCATCTGCAGACATGGGGTAAACTTCCACATGTATGCGGATGACACCCAAATCTACTTCTCCTCAACAAACTGCAACTCCAGGTCTGCTGTCAGGTTGTCTGGCAGACATCAGGGTCTGGATGAGTGCAAACTTCCTGCAGCTGAACGTAGACAGGACTGAAGCCATACTCCTGGGCTCCCGTCAACGTCTTCTCTCCTGCAGCTCAACCTCCCCAGCTTTTCCCTAAGACTCACCAAATCTGTACGTAACCAAGGTATTGGGTTCGATCCCCAGCTGTCCTTCCTACCCCAATCTGATCCCTAACCAAGATTACTTTTCTGCACCTCCTTTACATTGCCCGCCTCTGACTGTACCTCATCCCCAAGTCAGCCGATTCCAATGCCCTCGACTGCTCCAATGCCCTCCTCACCAGTCTCCCAAGCTCCACTATCCACAAAGTATGACTGATTCAGAACTCCGCCGCCCGTATTCTCACGCACACAAAACCCCCATCACGCCAGTCCTCACCAGGCTCCTATCACAGAATGGATCGATTTCAAGATCCTCTCACTCATCTACAAATCCCTTCATGCCCTGGTACCTCCCTACCTTTTTGGCATGCTTTCTCCCCATTCCACTAACTGTTGCCTCCCCTCACCTGGCTCTGACCTCCAGCTTGTCCCTCATCCCCTCCGCTCCTCCATCCGCATCCGCACTTTTAGGCACTATACTCTGAAGCTTTGGAACTCTCTCCCCAATCCATCTACCTTCCCCTCCTTCCCCTCTTTTAAATCATGACTGAAGACTTTCCTCTTCGACCTTGCTTACGGTCACCTCTCTCTCTCTGGCTCGGCGTCAGGCTCTGCCATTGTTAAGAGCTGCAGACACCACCCCATGTGCAGGGCACTATATAAATGGATGTAGTAGTTGTTTTCCTGACTTTTTTACAATTCCATTCCTCCTTATTTCTAGGTATCTGAAGTCTGTTGTGGAAACTATTCGTATCTTCCAGCGATTTAAGAAGCAGACTCAAGAGCAACCCTCAAGCATGCAGGACCTGATGGATTTCTGGATGGACTTCATTGTTGAAGCTACCAATGAGGATGTGTCTTTGGTTCGATTTCCTGTATGTGATTTTCCGTTTCAAAATGTTTAAACCTGCAAGTGGACAGGCATATGAAAGAGAGCATTTTGTTGGGATTTAGGGATAAAGCGGTGGGATTAAATGATCACCTTGCTTTGTGATCCAGTGTGGACTTGTTGGGCTGAATGGCCTCTTTCTGTAGTTTCTATTTCTCTTTCCTTTTCCCCCTACCCCTAAAGGCACATCATCACCATCGATTAAGTATCTGACAAATATTTACAGGGTGCTTGTCCATATAACATGAATAATGGTACTTCTGGATGTAATGATGTATAAATGAATTGGTAAATCATGAATTGATTTTGATGATTAAGGCCCTTCAGCTTATTTGATCTTATCTTACTAGATACCAACCTTTGTCTTCCCATTACAGCATCTAATAATTTCTGAAATGACTTTAATGTTTGGCCTCAATCATTGATGCCTAACACTTTGTAGACTACAACAACAACAAAATTACATTTGGAAAGGGCCTTTCACGTCAGGAGGACGTCCCAAGGCGCTGGACAATCAGTGTTTCCGACCCAAGCTGGGAGTTGGGATCAGGGAGGGTGGGGGTTAGCGGGTGGAAGGAGGGTGATCGAAAGCACGGCTGAAGAGGATGGTCTTGAGACAGGTTTTGAAGGAGGTAAGGGAGGGGGTGAGGCGGAGGGACTGCAGGATGGAGTTCCAGAGGGTGGGGGCAGAGTGGCTGAAGGCCTGCCCACCAATTGTGGGGAGGGTAAAGAGGGGGCCGTGAAGCCAGCCGGAGCCCGCTGAGTAGAAGTTTGATAGAGGTAAACATTCCAGTGCAATGCTGAGAGGGGAGCTGCACCGATAGAGATGCCATCCTTCAGTTGAGACATTAAACCAAGGTCTTGTGTGCCTATTCAGGTAGACATCAAAAATCAATAATAGCAGTAATATTTTGACATATCAGGTGTCCTGTAGCTCAGTGGTTAGAGCACTCGCCTTGCAAGAGAGAGACCTGGGTTCGATTCCTGGCAGGGCCAAAACTTGGGCAACTTACTCCACACGCCTGATAATAATCCCTCAAGAAAAAAAAGAATAATAAATTGGTTACTTCAATCCACGACCATTTGTGGGATACTACTGTGCACAACTGGCTGAAGCGTTTCGCCCACAAAATATATAGTCAATTCACTTTACAGTATATTCTGTGAAGTGCTTTGAGACGTCCATAAGACGTGAAAAGCACTATCTCAAATGCAAGTATTATTATATATTATAAAATGGAAAAGGGAAGGCAGTTTCTCCTGGTGTCCAACAAGCCTCCAAATAAATTTGGTCGTTCTGTTTGTGGAACTTTGTTGTGTGCAAATTGGTTGCTGCGTTTGCTGACGAAATATACAGTCATCACTTTACAATAAATTCTGCAATATGCTTTGAGATGTTTGGATAATGTGATAAGGAACTATACCATATGTAAAGATTATTTGTTATAACAATAGATATCAACTGAGTAGTAGATGAGAGTAAAATACTTTTAGTTGGGGTAGTATCTATTTATCAATTATCAATAACCTACAGATAAAAGAGGTTTTGTGAATAACAGACTGCTGATGCTTACCACGCAGTTTTGAAACACAAGATATATTATTATTTTCACATATTTGATAGGTTTTAACCTTGGAGCCAACCAAAGTCTTCCAGCCTGCTTATTTGTCCATTAATAATGAAGCAGAGGAAAAGACAGTGTCTATTTGGCATGTTTCACCAGATGATCAGGTAAGAGTGGCCATAAGGTATTGAACACAAATCATAAATTGGGAATCAACTTAACTGAGTTTTCCACATCTGTGCCATGAACTGCTCTGCTTTCCCCCATCTCCGCAACACCACTCGGCTCTGCCACTTCCTCTCCCCTCAGGCTGCTAAAACACTCATCCACGCATTTATTATAACTAGGCTTGTCAGCCTTCCCAACTCTTCCCTCCACGAGCTGCAGATCATCCAGAACTCTGCATCTTGTGCCCTCTTCTACATCAGGCTCCGTGACCCCATCGCCCCCACCCTCGCCCGGCTCCACTGGCTCCTCATCCCCCAGAGGACAGAGTCCAAAATCCTCGTCCTTGTCTTCAAGGCCTTTGCTCCTTCCTACCTCTTTGACTTGCTAATCCTACATCAACCTGTCAGCTCCCTCCGTTCAGCATGTTTTTGCCTGCTCCACGTCCCCCATCCGGCCCACCCCACCATTAGCAGTCGAGCCTTCAGCTACTCTGCTGCTACCCTTTGGAACACCATCTCACAGTCCCTTCATCTTGCTCCCTCTCTTGCTTCCTCCAAAGCACGTCTCAAGACCCTCTTTTTCAACCACGAATTCGGCCAATTGCTTACCCCTACCTTCCCTGTTCTCCACTCCTCGGATCTCAATCCCCTGCTCGGGTCCAAATCTCTGACTGTCCAGGGCCTTGGGACGTCCTCCTGACGTGAAATGAGCTTTACAAATGTAATTTGTTGTTGTTGTTTTCAGAACTATATTCACAGCATTGTACTTGTTTTCTGTGTTATTTTCCCTCCTTTTGGGCCCAATGTGTTTGGTGGGAATGTGCATCGCAGAAAGGCATAAATGAATGGAACTTCAACGCCGCTTCTATCCGGGGTGTCAGGTCAGAGTCTAACTGGTTAATTTCATACAATACCTTTCCAATCTGTATCCAGTGCTCTGAGAAAATTGGATCCATTGTGTGTAAATGTTCCCTGTGCTTGGATTTAATGGGGTGAGGGGAGGAGGAATTGTACAATACTGTTTTTAAATTGCTTCATTATTTAAAACAAAATGAATGAATTTTGTTGATCAATGACAATAATGCACATATTTGCATAACAAATAACTAGACTAATTGTTTGCAGCAGGCTTGTTTTTTATTGAAAGTATGTTTAAGTTATTTTGAAGTGAGACCTGAGAAAATTTCTAATCCAGGGAATTTTAGGTTTTGGCTGCATCTCTCATTTAAACTGTGCAGAGAAAATTATAAAGTGTCATGAAAAAAATATCGAGAAGGGGAATTTTTTTTAAAAAAATGGGTAACTTATTAATGTGTTTCTGAAAATTATAAGTTATTTCACTTGAAATTTTAGAAACAATTAAGAAAATTGTAAACATGTAAGGCACTAAAAGTTTAGGTTTTTCTGGGAACCAACGTAGGTTAATGAAAGTTGACTTGGATTTTATAATAACATTGTACTTACAACTGAATGTCTCATTTTCAGTTTGGTTCCTCATTTTTTATTCTTCAGTTGGAGTTTCCAGTATATACATTGTGTACTATTAAAGATGTATTTGACAAAGTACCTCACAAGCCTCATCAGGCTTGTGAGTTACTTTGTCAAATGGGACAAGGAGAAAAGGCAGAGAAATTGCATCGGACAATCTGCTGTGATCCAATAGGATGGTGGAACAGATTCAATAAACTGAATGCTTCTTCCATTCCCAAGATTACTCTCCTCAGAAAAGTGACGAAAAATGGAAGATACAATCCAGTCTGTCAGAGTAATAAGGCAATGGACAACATGAGTTTGGATTGAGTGTAACTGAGGAGCATCTGTCTCAATTTGTGACTAAATGGCACTTCCCTTAAATAGATGCATGCCTGCAACTAAACCACAAAGCTGAAAACCACCTGGATTCCTAGGAGAAAGAGTTAACAGGATGTGGGTGACAAACTGTATGGGTGAAGTTCTGAAGAGGAGTTCACTGCAATGTAAATTAGATCATGAGACTAGGATGAATGCTGTGTAGCTGATCTAAAAATATTTGTGTGATGTATATCTTGTATTTTTCCCTCAAAATAGCTGGACGCGTATTGGCTGCTTAAGTAAAATAGTAGTAACTGAATTGTGATTTCTAGAAAAATATATATGGATATACAAATATTGGCCTTACAATGCTTTCTTTAAATGTTTCAGTGTTTCAAAGATTGATGAGCGCTGTTGCTTCTTGTATGTTCTACATAACTCAGATGACTTTCAGATTTATTTTTGTACGGAGCTTCACTGCAAGAGGTATGTGCATACATTATCAGTTCAACTGTGTGAAGTTTTTAAACCATTTCCTAGAAAGTGTAAATAACATTTAATATATTCAATGGTATGATATTTTATCAGTTCTTTTCGAAGTGTGGCCTTGGCACTGTAATGCAGCAAGGTTTAACCCAAATTGTCCTCTCATTGCTTTGAGTGCAGAAACAAAATTATTTTTGTTGGTAGAATTTAAAAAAAACTATCTTAATTACTGCCCCAGCTTGATTCATTCAAGGTTAAGAATGTTTCGAAGAAAGCAATATCATTAATTTCCATTATTAACTACTTGGCAGAGTCTTTAGTTAAGCCTTCAGAGAAAACGTATAAAAACAAAACGACTGGAATAATTTATCAATCTGGTTTAAAACTATTTACAATTTTCATAAGATCAGAAATAATTCTGTATTCCCAATACTATTTAATCAACTTATGTTAATTACAGCAAAGTTGTGTAAATTAATTCAGATTTCTCAGTAAATCATAGAGACGTGACTTTTTTTTATATTACACTGTGAAATGGGGTGGGATGCAAGGAAGAGAACATCATTTTACCATCACCAACAACTTATATTTATATAGTGCCGCTCAGAGCATTATTTTAGAATTGCTTCTTACTATGATCTTTTCAGGTTATATAAACCAAACATCACAGAGTAATGTCACTCAAATAGCACAATCCTTTTTTATTCCACAATTGTTCAACAAATGGATTTAGGTGCTCATTGCAGAGTGTTTACGCAAACATTATGCCTGGGATAATTCTTTGAAATGTTCATTTTCTTTTGAACAATTTTGCTTCAGCATGTATAAATGTATCGGATACATGATCAAAGCCTAGGATACATAGTTTCAGTAGGGCGTGTTGGAAGTGAAAATTATGGTACTGTATTTTGTAAACAAAACTAAACATCAACAGTCGTCCACTGCTAATGGTTAAAAATTGTTTTTCGACCTAAAGTTGCAGAAATTAAATTTAATGACTTGATGCTGTAGTTTTATCAAAGGTCATTTTCAGTCCACAATTCCCTTTTTTAAGGTTCTGTGAGATGGTGAGTACTATAACAGAAGAGGTGGGAAAGAATGCAGAGGAAGGAGAACTTGAAGGAGATATGCTGGAGGTGAGACACAGATATTATATTACTTCAGTTTCTGCTGAGCTTATGAAACATGATTTAATTCTTAACTTAAACAAATTATATGCAAAGGAGAAAGGTTAACAATACCATTAGGGAAAAGCAAGTATCAATGTAATACTAGTAACCCTCAAATGTTGTGTTTATAATGAACCAGGTGATACAAGCCCTAAGATTTTTTTGGTTAGCTGGGTGTCTGATGTATGTGCAAATCATCACCAAGCTTAATTGTAACCAAACCAGAGTGAGAGTTTTTCTTATGTAATTACCTACGTATACAAATTTTCCTTTGTCCAATGCCGAATGGTTTGCACACTCTCCCTGGAGAGACACCACCTGCTTACTTAATTCTGGGGAGCATTAGGCACAGGTTCGCAAGCATGAAGAATCAGGGACCCAAACTTTCTTAAGTTGAAGATACCTAATTGTGTCCAATATAAAATGTAAAGTTATTTATTAAAGGTTTATTTACATATTTGTTAAGGTGTTGAAGAAAAGTAAGTTCCCATAAAAAAAGTATCCTGACAGAAATCATAAGCTCCTTTGGTAAAGGAGGTGCCAAATACGGATTGAGTCATAGACAGGAAAGATGGCTGGTTTGATCCCTGGACTGTGATTAGACAGCTGATATTAGCCAGCAGAAGGAACTGTAGTATAATTTGCTTCAGTATCCCTAGGCTAAGGAGGAGAAAATCACGAAACCCGGAACACAGCTGCAACATACCTGGGTGTAAAATTCAGTTGACTAGAATGTGGCTTGTTTTATTTTCTCCCATTTCCACCCTCCCCCCACCCCATCAACAACAACAAAATTATATTTGTATAGCGCCTTTCACGCTATACAACAGTGCCAACAGCTCTATGCTATGTGGGAAAATAGGGTAGCTGTTCAGGAAGGATGATGTCAATTTACCTAAAAGGCTGCCTCCTTCTGAACCAAACATGTGTTCTTGTATTTATTCTGATGACACTCAATGGATGGTCTCATACCTGAAGAATAGCTACATAGCTGAGGTATTAGATGCTGAATGGTGCCCATAGCATCATCCCCCCAGGGTCAGTATTGGAACCACTGCTATTTTTGATCTATATAAATGACCTGCACTTGGATATAGGGAGTACAATTTCCAAGTTTGCAGATGATACTATGCTAGGAAGAATAGTAAACAGTGAGGAGGATAGTAGCAGACTGCAAATGGACATAAACAGCCTGGCAAAATGGGAAGACAAGTGGCAGATGAAGTTTAATGTGGAGAAATGCAAAGTGATGCATTTTAGAAGAAAGAATGAGGAGAGGCAATATAAGGTAGAGGGTACAATCTTAAAGGGGTGAAGGAACAGAGAGACCTGGGTGTTATATATGTAAATCTTTGAAGGTGGCAGGACAGGTAGATAAAGCTGTTAAAAAAGTGTATGAATACTAGGCTTTATAAATAGGGGTATAGAATACAAAAGTCAGGAAGTTATGATGAATCTTTATAAAACACTGGTTAGGCCTCAGCTAGCGTGCTGTGTTCAGTTCTGGGCACCATACTTTAGGAAGGATGTCAAGGCATTGGAGAGGGTGCAAAGGAGATTCACTGGGATGGGACCAGGAATGAGGGACTTCAGTCATCAGGAGAGGTTAGAGAAACTAGGATTATTCTCCTTGGAGCAGAGAAGGTTAAGAGGAGACTTAATAACAGTTTCCAAAATTGTGAGGGTATTCGATAGGGTGAACAAGGAGAAACTATTTCCACTGGCGGGTGGGTTGGTAACCTGAGGGCATCGATTTAAAATAGTTGTTAAAAGAAATAGAGGAGCTGTGAGGAGACATTTTTTCACACAGCGAGTTGTTCAGATCTGGAATGCATTGCCTGAAAGCGTAGAGGAAGCCGATTCGATAACAACTTTAAGAGAGAAGTAGATAATTATTTGGGGAGGACAAGTTTGTAGAGTTATGGGAATAGAACAGAGAATGGGATTGATTTAGGTAGCTCTTTTCAAAGTGCCAGCACAGACATGGTGGGCTGGATGGCCTCCTTCTGTGCTGTATAATTCTATGATTCTATGAAGTCCAGAATGGGTGGGAGTGTCAAATATAAGTATAGAAAGTGGAACTTGTGGTTAACGTTTCCATTTGTTTATATTTATGCTACACAGTATGATTATGAATATGATGAGAATGGTGAGAAAGTTATTCTGGGTAAAGGAACTTTTGGAATCGTTTATGCAGGAAGAGACCTCAGTAACCAGGTCAGAATCGCCATCAAAGAAATCCCTGAAAGGGACATCAGGCAAGTAACTGTGTGCCTTGTCTACTCAAACTGCCTCGACTTCTCAAACGCCCTCCTCGCCTGCTCTACTATTCACAAAATTCAACTAATTAAAAACTTGCCGCCGGCATTCTCACCCACACTAAACTCCGTACCTCCATTGCATCGGTCCTTATCAAACTCCATTTGGTCCCCGTCACAGAGCGGATCGATTTTAAGATCCTCACTCTTGTATTTAAATCCCTTCATGCCCTTGTAACCCCCACCTCTCCAACCTACTTTCGCCCTATAGCATTACCTGCTGCCTTCGCTCGACTAGCTCTGGCCTCCTCCTTGTACCCCTGACCCACTGCCCCAACATCAGCTGCTGTGCTTTCAGCCACCACACCCCGATGCTATGGAACTCTCTCCCTCGATCCCTTCCCCTTGTCCCCTCTTTCCCCATTTTCAGGTCGTGCCTACTGTCACCTTCCCCCTCCCTCTGGCTCAGCATCGGGCTGTTAAGCGCTCTGAGACGCCGTCCAGAGTGAAGGGCACTCTACAAATGCAAATTGTGATTGCTGTTGTTGTTGCCTTGAGACACACAAAAATTGCATATAGATCTCTGCATGTAAAGGATAATGAGATTAATTTACTAGGATATTCAAGTTAATGGAAATGTGCAACTGATAATATTTTGAGTAACAAAGATAATCATAGCTGGGATGTGGTAATACAGAGATCCCAAACTTGATACAGTCTCTTTGCTTTGAATTACTCACTGAAAGCCTTGTATCCTCAAATATAAATTTTGCAACTAACAATTTTCTGCAATAAAATCACAACCCCTCAACGCATTGGATCAAAGTACAACCACAGACTCCTTGAAAACATTAACTTTGTTTTCTTTAAAAATAAATTCCCTTCCAATTCATGTAAGTTTTAACATGTAGATTTATCCTTTCAACATATTTCAAATTCAAGTATTATTATCATTATATTAGCTTGAGATTTTAAAATGAAGTCAGGAAGTATTTTATAGTCATTGCATTAAGTGTCCTGTGCTAATAGATTTCTATGGATATGTTCTCAGGGATTCACAACCTTTGCATGAAGAAATTGCTCTTCATAAGCATCTTAAACACAAGAACATTGTCCAGTATCTGGGCTCTATTAGTGAAAATGGTTTTATTAAGATTTTTATGGAACAAGTTCCTGGAGGTATGTTTGTTTTTCTATTCCATCTGAAAGGTAACTTAGATAATTTTTGTAAGGATGTTGGTCCTGGATTTAAGATCACTTAACTACTGTATTATTCCACGTGCACGACAGATGGTGGAAGTAATTATATCACAAGATTGAACACTTCATTGTTCAATGTGAAATATGTACTCCTGTGGATGACTGAAGCATAACAAAAGTTAAACTGGTTTAATGTTGCATAGAAAATGTTTTACGAAATCATCTTTTATCACTCTATAGTATATTTGTAATGAGCATATTTCACTGCAGTAAAGCAGCTTCAGGTTTTCATTGATGATGAAAATGCAGTATAACTGCAACCAAAAGGCCAAAAGTTTGGTACTTTTACATTGGAAACAAAAGCTAATTGTGCTCCACTTCAGCTGTGCACAAACTGCAGTATAACTATAACTGATGCACTTAGTCCTGTAGCTCAGTGGTTAGAGCACTCGCCCGGCAAGCGAGACACCTGGGTTCAATTCCAGGCAGGGCGAAACCTTGGGCAAGTTTCCTTACTCCACACTCCTAATAATAATCCCTCCAAAACAAAACAGTAATGAATTGGTCATTTTCAATCCACGACTGTTTTTAGGACGCTGCTGTGTGCAATTGGCTGATGCGTTTCTCGCACAAATATACAGTCAATTCACTTTACAGCATATTCTGTGAAGCACTTTGAGACGTCTAGAAGACATGAAAAGCATATCAATTGCATATCAATTGCAAGGATTATTATTATATTAATACATTTAAAGGCAAATTTTTAATGTTAGAAAAGAGATGTCCCATGGCTGTTCTGTAACAAATATTTCCCCAGCACAGGGAGAGTGTTGAGCTTAATAATAATAATAATAATCCTTGCATTTGATATAGCGCTTTTCACGTCGGGAGGACGTCCCAAAGCGCTTCACAGAACACATTGTAAAGTGAATTGACTGTATATTTGTGGGCGAACGCGGCAGCCAATTGCGCACTACAATGTTCCACAAACAGTCGTAGATTGAAAATGACCAATTTATTATTGTTTTTGGTTTTGGAGGGATTATTATTAGGCGTGAGGAGTAAGGAAACTTGCCCAAGGTTTCGCCCTGCCTGGAATTGAACTCAGGTTTCTCACTTGCAAAGCGAGTGCTCTAACCACTGAGCTACAGGACTCCAGCTTAACTCTGTGAATGCAGTTAAGTGCAAGCATACAGAGCTTTGGTTTACCAGCCTTGAGTATAATTAGTACAAGTATAATTCCCATTTATTTGTCCACTCATACCAATCTAAAACCACCCCTTATGTCAAATACTTGCAGAATAATTAAAACATTGGGTACTTCTGTTCTGACAAAGTAGGACTTTTTATAATCTGAGTTGTGTATATTATCGTGGATGAAGGAAATTCTTTGGCCCGTTTGATCTCATCCTTCCAGAATACTCACCGACAATCCATTATAGCCCCTGCAAGTTGTTTCTTAAATTAACCAGTGACCCAGCTTCTAGCACCCTTCCTGGTTCCTTTTCAGTTGTTAAACCCCTTCTGTCTTGCCCCGCTCTGTTTTTAAAAGCCTCCTTAAAAACCTATGGCTTTGATCATGCACACAGTCATATCCCCTTTCCCCTGTTTCTGGCATGTTACAAGATGTTGCTGTGCGTGAATGGTGCTATATAAATATATGTAATTGTTGTTAATTACCCACTGTGTAAACAGATGTTTCTGGTTCTGAAATTGCCTTTACAATCCTGTAGGTGTGCCCTCTTTCCTGCCATAAGCTGTCCATTTTGCTAACTCTGTAACTGAAAGTATTGACCATCTCAAACTCTTCCAGTTTCGTCAAAGACAATGCTCACATTTAGGGCAGAGGGGAAAGGAGTTAACTATGTACCTTTTATAATCCATTTGAAAAATAATTGAACTGTGAGGATTATTATTGTAATATAGTTGTGTTAAGGTTTCCCTCAGTTTAAAAGGTTTTTGACTGTTGTTTACAACAGAATAGGTTTGCTGATACAGGGTTAATGCCACTAATGTAAACCTGGACCAGGACATGTTCGCAAACAGTGATGGTTTCTGATCATATCTAATCCACAGGCAGCCTTTCTGCTCTCTTGCGATCAAAATGGGGCCCACTGAAGAATAATGAACACACCATTGGATTTTATACCAAACAGGTTCTGGAGGGGTTAAAATACCTTCATGACTATCAGATAGCACACCGAGATATAAAGGTATGTTAATGGCCAGATGGGTCCTGATAGTTTACACTACTTGAATGTTACAACTTGAATGCTGATTACATGTACAATCACTCATTCCGCACAAATGTGACGTTTTTATTGTAACTTGGAGAGGATTTATTAATAATTCACATCCGATGTGTCTCATCAATTGTTTGCAAAATTATGAGCACTTGTGTGCACATGAGTTTTCACATAGTGCAAAATATGCATTTGTTTACACCTGATAATCCCCAAATCTCATGTTTTATTTACTACAATACCATATTTGTGTGTTGTTTTTTCTCTTAACCATGTTAGCACCCCAGAGGTTGTTAGTACTTTGAAGTCGATTATAAATGCATTATCTTTAAAAGTGCCCTTTTCTCACACAGGGTGATAATGTGTTAATAAACACCTACAGTGGGATCCTGAAAATTTCAGATTTCGGTACTTCTAAGAGATTGGCGGGTATCAATCCTTGCACTGAAACCTTCACAGGTATGTGGCTCTCCCTGTCGCATGATGTTAACAAGCTAGGCAGAAATTTTCAAACGTTTAAGAATCTGAGTACAAAATACAAGAAATAAAGGATGTGTAAAAGAGAAAAACTCATTTAGAAACTGGTATTAAAGGTGAAGTACTGTTAGATTTGTGCCTCCTAGTCATAAAGAGCGACTGAGAGATGGTATCACAATGCAACTTACCTCATCAACATCCTGTCTATGTTCATAAAAAGGCACAGTGCAGCAGTGTTAAGAATGTTATTGGTTGAAGTGTATTTAATATTTTTGCTAGGGTACTATAATGTGGTCCTTGAATATGTTTGCAGCTTTTCTAAAAATTCAATGACCATATGGGAGGGACCTTAGAAAGAACATGACAACAATGACAGAAGTTGATGTTTCTATCCTGTCTATAGCAAGGAAGAATTTCACCAGGTCTCAGGCTGTGTGGTTTCCTACCAGACAGCTTGTTTGCTGGGTGGACAGAGGGGGAGAAGTGGGATAGAATAAGCAAGTCACACAGTCGTTCGGTCATGATAGGGATATGGATTGTTTTATCCTCTTTTGGCAAGGATACAGTTCCTGTGGTAGAGGACACCACCCTTCTACTGGAGCCATGCACTGAATAGAGGTTTGTTACTGTAATGAAAATTAGGTTCAGCCTCAGAGCCTGAGTACAATTAAAATACTAAATCTTTATGCAACTTTATTTTTATAGGACTTTTATCCTTTTTTGTGTCCACGCCCACAGCATCATTACAGCATCATAAAACTGTTGACTGCTTCCTGAAAGGAGTAATCTCAGGAAGAACCTGTTTCCATTTGTGTAATTTAAGCTGTTTGTATACACTGTTCACCTTCTGTTTGTCTGGTCACAAATATCACAATGATGAGTTTGTAACAAGGCAATAGTCAAGTAGCATAAATCCCCAGCATGAGCCTTGCTACTGAAAGATAGAGTTGAAGATAGGAGTTGATTTCAGACTGTTGTTTAGCCTGCCAGGTGCTCGATTTTAATATCATCTCCTATAGGAACAGAAATGCTATTCAAATCTAGTAACATGTTACATGGTACAAATCCTCAATCCCTACAAAAACTAATAGAAGCTGTTAACTTATGTTCATTGCAATTTACTGGGGATCTAATCACATAAGAGCTATAACTTAATATTAGCATCAGCATGAGGAAGCTGAGAGTGAGAGGGAGCCAGCTGCAGGGTTGTCTTCTTAAAGCCAATCATTTTACAACAACAACTTGCATTTAAATAGCAAACACGCTTCTCACCTGTTGCTGGGTGTCATGTTTACTACTTGTTGCTGGGTACTCTGAGTGGGGGTGAGGGAGGAGGCAAGAGTTTCTACACTATCTATGGAGAAAAGTGGCAAAACGTTGACAAAGAAAACTCTGGGACTTGGGAGGTGGTTCCAATGGTTAGAATGTTTCTGAGCATTGCAGACAGCAGGAACTGCGACTGCCTTGAATCTTAGTCATGTAAACTCTGAATATGCACATTATTCTGTAGCCTGGGAATGGCTTGGGCATTAGGAGGAACGAAACATTTTTTCAAGTCAGAGTGTAAACAGCTGGCTGAAGGAGATGCTGTTTTCCATGTCCAAATGGTGAAGCAGCAGATTACTTTTTGTCCTTAAACAATTCACTGGAGTTAACAGCTCATGTAATGTACACCATTTGTATTAAGTGTGTGTACCAGTCTGATGATCACAGCAGTAAATACAAAGCAAAGTCTAAGGTACCTGTGTAATTTTACAGTGAGAATTTGTTTTCTCCTTACTTAATTCCGGAGAATAGAGGGTCCAGGTTGGCAAGAGCATGGGTTAGGGTAATGCTACAAGTGAGATAATTATATCCCACAGATAAACTGACCCGCTGAGTAGAGTGAAAGCTTTCTTCATGTCAACAAGGAATTTATTGGGGGAGAAACACATACTTTGTTCTTTTTTTAAAAAAATAGAAGAAATCCAGCATTACTGTTTCCTCTGTGGTTTCTTGGAGTGAATATAAACAAGTCACTTGGAGAAATGCCCAAATTTAAAATATATCACTGGAATTGTTCATTCCCAGTAATTAAATCCAGATGTCAAGTGCTTTCAATTTAAGGTACTTGGAAATAATGTCAAAAGCCTGGACTATTTTACAGTGATTAAGATGTCAGACAATGTTAATTGTGCCAATTCTGTTAACTCTCTTATATGCTGATGACTCCTAGTTTGTGGACAGTATTGGCTGTGTTCTAGGTATTTACAGGCACGGATCATGTTTCAGGAATTACATGGTTCAGGATTAATATTTATGGACTGTAACTGTGTAGATTGTTTTCATTTATGTTTAATTTATTTATGATTACCCATAAATGGCAACAAGAGACACTTTTGATTTCCTCTCAGCCCTAAGTTACAATAATTTTTTTAAAAATCTTGCGTTTCATGAAGTAAATGATCTATTTAAGGTGAAGGATTGATGACCAAGATATTGGGAGAAACTCTCTTCCTCTTTTCTAATAATGAGATCTTTAAAGTCCACCTGAACAAGCAGATTAGGCCTCGGTTTAACATCTCACCCGGAGGCCAGCACCTCCTACAGTGTAACCTTCTGCCGCAACCGAGACTGTGAGTTCAAAGTCTCAATGTGAGGCTTGAACCCACAACCTTCTGACTCAGTTGAGAGTGTTACCAACTGACCCAGGGTCACACAAGTTGTTCAAATGTGATTTGTAGTTAAACAATGCAAAAAGGTTTAATTCCCCCCAAAATAATGCCATTTTATTGGCCAAAGTCAGTGAAAAAATGGGAGTCTATTCTACATTTGTATGCCTGCCGGGAAAGAGAAAATACAGAAGTCCTGACTGAGAGACATGGTTGCAGTGTGTTTTACAGGTTTACGAGGTAAGGGTTACGAAAGGTGAAGATATAAAATGATAGCTTTGCATTCTTAACAAACAGGGCGGTTTGGGTGTTTACTGTGCTACTCTGTCTGACTCAGATCCTGTGCACAGCTAATCTCTTTACTGGTAAGCATTGCATTGAGTGAGACAGCTCTCGGGTAAACTCAGCATCCCTGCTCTTCCATGGATGGGTGAGCTTTCAGTCACTTGTAGCTGAACCGTGTCTTGACACATGCCAAAATCCATCACCGTGCTTAAGAGTATCCAAACCAAGCTGAGATTTCCATGCATCCCACCTACACGTGGAAATCCCAAAGATATTAGGACAGGTTGGCAAGAACCAAGGCTTGAGGTAAACATATGGAACAGGCTCCATTGGGAGATAGTTGAAGCAGAAATTGTTGATTCTGCACATTGGTAAGAAATAGTGCATTAGGGAGAAAATATTTCAATAGGCTTGAGAAGCAATTATCCAGATGTTAACAAAACTCCCGTTATCCGATTTAAGAAATGGCTTTGTGGCATTGGTCTTTTCCTGCTTTAATTGGGAGTCTGGAAATCGGGAAAAACTCCTCTCTTTTCAAATAGTGCCATGTGATCTTTAACATCCATCTGAGCAGGCAGGTGGACGTCCACCTGAACATAACTTTAGCAGCAATGATCCGGCAAGGAGAGTTTCTTTTAAAAAAAACACACTGGGTTGGATAAAGGGCTGGTGGATAGTTTTAATACCAGATTGTTAACATTTCTAAGAAACGTGACAAATATTTTGTTTAAATCTTTCTAAAAGTTAACTGATAAAGTCAAGCAAATTCATCTATGTTCACAAATATGCATTCTGTGTGTTTTTGCTTAGGAACGCTTCAGTATATGGCACCTGAGATAATAGACAAAGGACCAAGGGGTTACGGGAAGCCTGCGGACATCTGGTCACTGGGCTGTACAATCATTGAAATGGCGACAGGAAAACCCCCATTTTATGAACTGGGAGAACCTCAGGCTGCAATGTTTAAGGTAAGGTGTTACACTAAAAGGTGAATAGAAGTTCACAAGATTGGTCCTGATGAAAAATATCCATCCTATTGTCTTCCCATTACAGCATCAAACTGCTTTTTAACTGAATCAAGTGTGTTGGTCTCAACCACCCTTCCTGGCAACCTGTTCCTGTTGTTAATTGCCCTGTGGGTAACGACAATTTTCCTGCTGTTTCTCCTGAAATTGGCCTTTGCAACTCTAAAACAATGTGTTCTTGTTCTACTGTCCCGTTGTATCCTGAACAATTCCTCTGGGTTTATTTTTTCAATAACAATTAATTTCATTCGCAAATTCTGGCTATTCAAACTTTAAAAGTTTATAATTGACATCAGCCAGAGTAACTAACTCTCTTCAAAACTTGTCCCTCATTGCAATCTGCCACAGTCTCCATTGGAAACAACCTTTTATTTCTTTGCTGGTAAAGGAGTCAACTACAAACCTTAGGACACAAATGGCAATGATAAAAGTGGACATTTTGTATGCTTTACAAATAAAAGTCAGTAAAACAAGTCACATCAGATCAGGCAGAGAAGAAGGAAAGGTTGTGAGAGAATTTGTATGTGGAAGTTGAATTTCTTCTGCAGAGTGAATCTACCTATGTTGTTTAGTTAAGCATTTTCCTTCCCACATTTAGGTGTTTCCATGCAGTATTTTCATGAAAAGAATGGAACATAAGTGACTCCTTATTTGTGCAATGCTTTCCAGCTACTGTGCAGAGTGTAAGAATGGTCTGAAATGACTCGGTCTCTATTTCTCAAGTATTATTCTCCACCTTTCTTATACCTGACCTTCCCTTAGTGCTATTCCTGAATACAGCTGCCAAAATAAGAGGCAAAGAAGAGTACTGAATCTGAACCTGCACCCTGCCACACTTGATGCATGTTGTTGTGCTACAGTGAATGGGAATTCTATTCAAAACACTGTGTCTGACCTGTGAGGTAACCAGTTGAATGTGTGGTTACATTTTCTTAAACCAAGAGCTGATTGCCAGGAGACTTTGCTGAGATAATACAAGATTGCATCTGTCTTCAGTGGCAGTGTTTCTTGTTTGGTTTATAAGCAGCATCTTTACTGTATCCGTGCAATAAAAGTATCATCACATTCAATTCCCCTTGATTTAAAAAAAAACAGCTCTGTTGTATTCACACAGTGCATCGTACGAAGACATGTAGGTCAAAGAGCTTTAATAAAACTTCAAAAGACTGAAAAGTCATTATTATTGTTCAGTGTTCCATTCAATACAGGGCCTTTTCAGAGCAATTAGGCACAAATTTGACCTCCATCCAAATGATCACTGTACACTTGACAGTGGAGATATTGAGTAGTACTAGGCACATAGTCTGTGTGTGAACACAGTGTGTGAACCCTGACCACTCATTTATAATTTGATAGGTTGTTACAACAAAACCTGATTTTTTTTGTCAAATCCAAATGACAATTTATTAAGATAAATTATTGCCAATTTATTATTCGAATTTTTAAGAAAAATAAATTTTGTGAAGTAATAACAGTCCTGTGCTGGCGTTGGCATTCAGAAGATACAGCTCCTGTAGCGATTAAACAATAATAATAATCCTTGCATTTGATATAGCGCTTTTAGTGTCTTCTAAATGTATCAAAGCACTGAATTGACTGTATTTTTGTGGGCAAGACATGGCAGCCAATTGCGCACAGCAGTGTCCCTCAAACAGTCGTGGAGTGAGGGACCAAGTTATTATTTTTTTTAGGGATTATTATCCCCGGAAAAGCGATCCTCTGATTGACTAACAATCGGGTTCCTACTTACTGCTAGGTAAACAGAGGTGTGTGGAGTAAGGAAACTTGCCCAACATTTCACCTGCCGGGAACCGGGAATGGAGTCCTGTAGCTCAGTGGTTAGAGCACTCGCTTTGCAAGTGAGGGACCTGAGTTCAATTCCAGGCAGAGGGCGAAACCTTGGGCAAGTTTCCTTACTCCACACACCTAATAATAATCCCTCCACAAAACAAAAATTAATTTGCTCATTTTCAATCCACGACTGTTTGTGGGACATTGCTGTGCGCAATTGGCTGCCGCGTTCGCCCACAAATATACAGTCAATTCACTTTACAGTATATTCTGTGAAGCGCCTTTGGGACGTCTAGAAGACGTGAAAAGCGCTATATCAAATGCAAGGATTATTATTATTATAACCAAACCCCGATCTCTCGCTTGCGAGGTGAGTGCTCTAACCACTGAGCTACAGGACACCTGCTTCAGAGCAGAAAGTGTGTGATGTGTGCCAGATTTCCGTGGTATCACGGCTTCCTTTGGAGCAATGTAACTATGTAGCTCTGTTATGTCAGCCAGCTCATGAGAACAAGCTGGTAAACTGTTTCGACCTGGTGCTGAAAACTCTGGCTAAATCCTTGTCCTTTGGCATTCTGAAATAGTGACAGACGTGAAAGAATCAATGAAGCCATCACATCTGAGAAACATTTTAACTTGGCAGCCATTTTCACAGCTTCTCCACCAAGTCAGATACTGACGTTAAATGTTTAAATCTCTGTATGTTCAAATGACGTACTGTGGTTTCGGAACTCCATTTGTCTCCTTTGTAGGTTGGAATGTTTAAAATTCACCCAGAAATTCCCGAATCCATGTCACCAGAGGCCAAAGCTTTCATACTCCTCTGCTTTGAACCTGACCCAGACAAACGTGCGACTGCTACAGAGTTGCTGTTGGATGAGTTTCTGAGGGTGACGAGCAAAAAGAAGAAGTCACAGCTGAAACAAGGTAAGAGGATCAGAAAGACGTGGCCTGTATATTCTTGTGGCAATCCAGGTGCACAGCTTTTTTTAAAAAAAGATGATGTGGTGGGGGAGGGGGAGGGGATGGTGGGGGTCTATTACCCAAATTGGTCAAGTGCATGTGTAAGTAAGGTGTGTACGTTAACTATGATGGGATTATTATTAATGACCAACCTGACCTGGGGCTGCTGCACAAGAATGATCAGTTGTAGGAACAGATTGATTTCTCTGACCCTGCTTTTGAGGACAATTGTAGCCTCCTACTACGATGAGGTAACTTGGACCTAGGATTAAAGCTGGGTGGGACTATTTGTTCTGTATAGCTCATTGGATAAACTTAGAGAGCCATAGGGAGAGCTAAGTTTGTATTTTTGTAGTAAATTGTAACTTTTTACTTTGAATGCATTTTGACTTAACAAACGTTTTACTCAGTGACCGTCCTGTAAAATTATTTTATATCATAGAACGGAGAGGAAATAACTTGTGTAAGTTGTGTATTTTTCTCCTGGTGTTTTGAAATTGTAGCTTGACTTTTTTTTAAAAAAGAGCCATCACCAGCCAAGTCAGGTTGCTGGTTTCTCAACCACAATGCGAACACAATGATATAGCGACTAAAACTTAAAAATGTAACAGACATAAATCCATTTCACCCTGTTCTGACGATGGGTCGTGGACCCGAAACGTTGACTCATTTCCTTTCCTCATAGATGCTGCCTGACCTGCTGAGTGTTCCCAGCGACTTCTGTTTTTGTTTTCAGATTTCCAGCACCTGCAGTATTTTACGTTTTGTAATCTATTTCAGTTATTTGCTGCTGTGCAAATCTTTCCCAGATGGGCAATATGAATGCTCTGATGGAGGAAATGATGAGGTCAAAATTTTTATTAAATAATGCCATAATTTCAAAAGTCTCCCTATACCCCACCACCAGTTTAATCAGTTCATGATTGTACTGAATCCACTTGTGGTAAGAGAGTGAAAGAAGCAACTTTGTAGAGAAAATTTGATCAGAGGGCAAAGGGAATACCAGAATCTATGCTTCTTTGTATCAGTAATGCAGTGATGTGCAATTTATTTAGTAAGAACATATTAACAATTACTGTTGCTGAAAAGGTGACTAATTTTTAATATTGTAACTGAATTAGTTGTTAAGGCTCACTAGATCTAATATTGCAGGATGTTACTAGATAACGTTTGCAGATACAGCATATTATTGTGGTTTGACCTATATTCGCAAAATACTTAACTAAACCTGGGCTAGAAACCAGTATGTGCAGGTTAATTTGTGGTATTCCTTCCCATCGTGTGAGATTTGTGGGGGTTAAAGTACACTCTTACAGAGATGCAATGTTGCAGTTTGATAACTTTATTTTAAATAACAATCTGATTAAAACCACTTCACATGTAAAAGACCAGTTCATAAATGAGTATAATTTTTTTACTCCAGACAAGTTAAAATCCGAGTACCTCAGCAGTTGTGTTTTTGTGTGGCGGGCAATGATTTACAGAAAGGACATTTCCATGCATCATTCACAAATTTCTAAGTCACGGTTCTGGTGGTGTTACTCAGGTTCTTATTTTATTTAATATGCATACTCTCACCAGGATATTTGATAGTGCACTAAAGCAAATTCAGCAATCTTAGGATATAATGTGTTTGTTATTCAGGAAAGTAATCCCAATCAATTCCTTATTCTCTCCTGCCCCACCCCCCACTGCCCCTATTAAAAGCAGTTAATGTCAGCTTATCTGTGATTAAGTTCATTCGGCAACACATTGTAAACTCCTTGAGGGGATAATCCAGTATAATTTGTAAAAAGCAACTATGTTCTTAATGGCAAGCGACAACATTTGGTAAGACTAACTTTGACAGTATGGAATAAAATCATAAAACAATGATTAGTTATGGAAACTGTCAGACTCTTGACGGCAGTATATATGAAAAGCCAATAATATTGGATCATTCAAGATGTATTGTTGTGTAAGTTGTTGGTCAGTCCCAGCCATGTTCTTCCTGTTTAGAAGGTATAGAGGTGAGCAACAATAGTGGTTAATACAATATGATACAAAATTACACGACTATACTGCCTTTCACGTCGGGAGGACGTCCCAAGGCACTGGGACCCCATGGGAATAATAATGCTTACAGTTTATATAGAGACTTATCACATTATCAGTATCTCAAAGCATCTTTTTTAAGAAAAGCTAATTTCATTGAACTTTTCAAGATTATGAAGGGAATTGTATACTTTGGTAATTGACAATGCCAGAGGAAACCAATTTAATTTAGGAATTTTAGGAATAGGATGGGAAATGAGGCAGAAATTTCCCCTGAAGGGAAAGGGGAATTTTGGAGAATAAGTTCTGGGAAAGGATGTTGAAGCAGACAAAGAAAAGTATTGTTGGAGAATTGCATTCCTCTAGTTCCTAAGTTAGTAACTTTGATTGTGTATTTTATAATGGAACATATGTGTACTTGAAGAGAGAGAAATGGAGCTACAAATGCATGGAAGATATTAATAGAAATGAAGGCTTCCAGAAACTATACACTATTTAATGTAAATTGTGATGAATTGCATTACAATAAGTACCTGACAAATAAATACCATATAACAGATGTATTACATAGTCTGAGGATTATGATGTATGTGTTATTACAAATACCATGACTAACATTTAGTTAAGTATTCTGTATTTCCATTGTCATAAATTGAAGTATTTTCTTTCCTTGAAACTTAATAATCTATTTTCTCTTTTTTTCTAGATCTTTCAAGTGGTCCACAAGGTGAGTGCCCTACTGAAGAATATTAGTATTTTGGGGGGAAAAAAGGTTTACCAATTGAGAATTGGAGATTATTTTTAAAGCACTCTATTTTTGTTATATAAATCTGGAAATGTATGTTGTGTTTTGTATTATTCTTCAATTCTGCCATAATGGAAACTCAGAGAAGATCAGCTTTGTAAATGGCTAGAGATGATATCTGGGAATGTTGCAAGGTTATAATCTTATTCGGAAATTCCGATAAGGTCACACAATCACAATTTCTGTGACTAAGTCACTCCCGTGGTGGATCACAATGTGATTGGTAATGCTAGTATTTTTTTTCCATTGCATGCTCAAAATAGGAATTATAATCCAGTAATCAAAAGTGTGCTAGTGTTTGCGAATATAAATATTTCATTTTGTGTTTGTTGAAAGACTTTTTCTTAATTTGAAGTCTCCCCATCAAATTTATTTCCCACTCCTTTCTTTCCCAGCGGATTGATTTCGAGGTCCTCACCCTATAAATGCCTCGTGCCTTAGCACCTCCCAACTCTTTGATCTCCTCTTATCCTACTCCTCTGCTTGCTCCCTTCCACTTGGCTAATTTGGGCTTGCTGCATGTCCTCTCCCTGTCTGTGCCACCATCGGTGTCTGAGACTTCAGATTCTACGTTCTAATCTCTGGAACTCCCTCCCTCTACCTCTCCTCTTTATCTGTTTTCAAGTTCCACTTCAAAACCAACCTCTTTGACCATGCTCTTTGTCACTGTAAAGTGCTCCGAGACATTTTCCTACATGAAGAGAGCCATATGAATGCAAATTGTTGTGGTATTGCTTTGTTCACACTCTAAAGGCAGGCAAATGCAATTCTGTAAAATGCACTGCTAGTTTCTGAGCTCAATGGATCATGAGAGTGGCTCAGGGACACATTCCTTGTGGACCAAAAATCCATGAACTATGAGCCTCTGTGACCACTCATTAGCCCAGCATTCACTGAAGAATAACATACTGGTTACTGATAAATGTGTTTGTGTGTGTGTGTGTGTGTGTGTGTTTGTGTTATGTTTCGATATTTCTGATTATCTGGTACTGACTAACCGAGACGGAAAAGGGAAAATGTTCCCACTTCTGTGTCTAGTCACATTTGTACTCTTAAACTAAACACTGGTGTATAATCCATGTTTATTCTCAATTTCCCAGAATTGCATTTATATGCACTAATCATTAACTATCTGGAATTAGGTAAGCAGGATATGTCTCTCCAGGGAAAGAATGCACATTACAATCCAAACTCAGGAAATTTCCATCTAAAAAGCTCTGTTTATTTAGGTGGCATACGTTATGTGAAACTCCCAGTCTGGTTTGTATACACTTAAGCATGGTGATGTGGTTCTGTATGTTTCAGGCACCCGACTGAGCAAAAAAACGGCAACCCATCATTAATACTTGCAAATATTTTCTCACTTGTTTATGATGGGTCTTCCCAGCTAAACGTTTGAGTCTTTGCGATCAGCAAATGACCTCATTATAGGCACTCAAAGAGAGATTAGAAAATTTACAGATATTTAGTTTGGTCTGTGTAATAGCACCTGGGAGCTGTCTTGCAATTAACTTACATAGGACTTTCAAAACAAAAGAGATTCCTCTCATCTGTTTGGGCTTTTGATTTCAATACCTTTCTCTATACTGAACTGATGTATTAAATAAACATATCTAAACAATGTGTAGCATTAAACATTTCAAAGGATATTAGAGGAATGGAGAAGAGAATTGGAATTAAAAGATCTGACAACATCTAATAAAATTGCACAACGAATTATAAACAGGTTTACTCATGTTCCCATGCACTTTGACTCTACATTTTGGTTAGGCTTTTTTCAATTATAATTATTTATATCCCAGCTTCTCAAGCATCTTAGCTTTTTTAAACCAAGCTTGTTCTCTTTTCAAATAGTGCCATAGAATCTTTAAAGTCCACCTGAACATGCAGCTGGGACCTTGGTTTAACATCTCATCTGAAGGATGGCACCTCCAACAATGCAGCACACCCCTAACTCTGCATTGAAGTGTCAGTTTAGGCAATGTGAGCTCGACATCCCAATGTGGGGCTTGAATCCATAAATGTCAGAGACTAAAGTGCTACCCACTGAGACAATCTGATACCTAATCTTAGTGTGTGGGGAGTGAGCAGGAGAATGGGATTTTATTAGGTAGCTCTTGTAGAGTAAACACCAGTGCAGACCTGATAGGCCAAATAACCGGTTTCTGTCCTGTAAAATTCTATGATCATGCCAAACTGTTCAACTGTTTTCTTATCTAGTACCTCTTTACTTAATGCCATGTGAATTTCCAATACAGATTATCTGCGAAGCATATCTCTGCCTGTTCCGGTTGTTGTGGAGGACCTGAGCAGTGGGAGTGAATTTGGCTCAGTTTCACCAGATTCCGACTTAAAGGCAGATCCATTCTTTTTCAAAACCAGGGCAAAATCCTGCATTGAGAAAGAGACGAGAGGAAGTAGACAATTACTTCTCAGGTAAATACAGCACAGGTATCATATGGTTTGGAAAGGTTGGACGGGAGAAATTCCCTTTTATTATGATAATCCATATTCCCTTGCCCCACATTTTTATAGATCCTGCTATGCCATGCATCACCATTTACTGAATGGCTAGACAAATTATCTCTGATACTTCTACTAGTACTGCACTATCACTGAAGAATGGAGGTTCACAAGAGAGGACTGCCCTTGAGTTAAATTACAATTGGTAAAAATTCTGTTGAGCATTATGGTGTCTTGGTGATGTGTGGCTATAATGGAAAAATCCCATTAGTTGCTGATATTGCCAAATGTAACACTCCATAGAATTTCTCCTCAAATGTATATTGTAATAGTGAATAGTTTCCAGCTTTGAACAGAACTTGTTCCTAACATTTTTCAGCAGAGGACTTGTCATTTCAGTGAGTTAAAATACTATGCTTTCCCCTCTACACCCTGAGCATGAACGCATTCTGGACTTTTGAGGTGCAATTCATAAAACAGGTCTGAAGGGTCTGTGTTCCTTGTCACCTA
Source organism: Callorhinchus milii (assembly GCF_018977255.1). Lineage (NCBI taxonomy): Eukaryota > Metazoa > Chordata > Chondrichthyes > Chimaeriformes > Callorhinchidae > Callorhinchus > Callorhinchus milii. The sequence continues at coordinate 45,239,950 of NW_024704744.1, read as the reverse complement.
ACACAAAACTGCAACAAAATCTGAAAATGTGGAAATGCACATTAGCTCAGTCAACATTTGAAAATCAAATCTAGATTAACATTGTGGGTGTGATTCTTCATTTGTGTCAGTTATCACAGGCACTGATGAAATGAGAATTATTTTGCAGAGAATTGATGTCACAAATCCTACTGCTAGTTAAGGTCTTTAGGTTCATTTATACCAGCTCCTCTGAATGAAACCATTTCCAAAATAAAAAAAAGTACTGTAACATTTAGATTTAGTTTAATTTAGGAAAATATGTGGATTGTGCTGTAGATTCTTAAAGGAATCTACAGTATTCTAAAGTATAAGTTTTACGTTTAATTTCTTACCACAGAGACCTGTGTTCAGCATTTTGTATGAGGGAAATAGTAACCAAAGGCAAGTAACATTTAAGGTTGCTTGGGTTTTGCCACTGTGGTTGAAACTTTCCAGCAATTGTGACTGAAACAAAGCAGTTAAAGTCAACTGCTTTCTTGCGTATCAGAACTGTGTGGACATTTTTATAGCAAATCTATAAAGTTTTATGACCACTGCACAGAACACAAGCTGCTTCAAATTACATCATATTTTGTAGAAAGTCAATACATGAAGGAAAAACAATGGCTGTTTCACTGACTGTGAACAAACTGCAGGCTGTAGTTTTTCATATCACAGAAAGGATTGTTAAATTTGTTAAATAAACTAATTTTGTCAGAAGATGCTGTTTTTCTCCTTCACATAATGTATTGTGGGTTGGATGACGATGTTACAGTAAGCTGTCTTCCAGAGCTATTTGGGTAAACAATTATACAGGGCTTGGTCACAGATCTGATGAATGTTGTAATCCTCAGCCATCCTTTTCAGGTTATGGAAGTCATTTTCTTGTTATCAGACAGTTCATAATTCTTTGTTCATGCCTTAGTCTACCCGATGATCACTTTGAAGATCACAGTGCGCCACCTTCCCCTGAGGAGAAGGACACTGGGTTCTTCATGCTGAAGAAAGACAGTGAACGGAGAGCCACCCTACACAGGATACTTTCAGAGGACCAGGATAAAGTTGTGAAGAACTTGCTTGAATCTCTCTTGCAGGTAAACTAACTAATTGTCCCAACTTTATATTAAAAAATTCTTAAATGTTTTTATGTTGCCTGCATTTAAAAACTATTCTTAAATTGGCTGCTGTGTTTGCCCACAAAGCACAAAGTCACTACACTTTACAGTATATCCTGTGAAGTGCTTTGAGACTTCCTCCTGACATAAAAGGTGCTATACCAAATGTAAGGATTATTATTTTGAGAGCTGCAAAACCATCTGGTAGACTTTTGATTGTTTTCTTCTCTTATACCTTGCTCTTTAAAAACAAAATATATAAGATCTGGACTTGTATCTAATAAAAAGATGTGAAATATATACTTTCTTGTTGGTATTACTTGTGGCTAGTGATGAAAAGGTGTAAACAGCTGTTTCTTAATGTAAAATTGTTAGTTGTTAGGACAGTAAGACACCAGCCAAGGTAGCTGCTTCCACAGAGGGAAGAGTCAATCCAAACCACTTTCCTGCACATATGATGTGGAGCCTGAGAACAAGTTCCTACCCAACCTCTTTATAGAACTATGATGTGTCGTACACCTTTTCGAGGGAGGGATGGGGTAGCAGAGGAAATGAGAGTTCCTTACCCATAAAATATACAGCCAATCTACAGTCAAATTACTACACCTTACAGTATATCCTGTCAAGTGCTGTGAGACGTCTCTATGACATGAAAGGTGCTGTATCAAATGCAAGGATTATAATAATTTAAAACACTAGGATTAAGTTGTGAAGAACTTGCTTCAATCTCGCTTGCATGCAATCTAACTGATTTCCCATGTACTTATTTTTAAAATGTAATTCTTTAGCCTCAGTGAAATTTTATTGTGGTTAAATAAAGCAAATGACGCAGCTGACTGGAAGTCCAAGTAGGCTGGGGGAGGGGGGAAGGAGACTGAATTGGTCCTTTTTCATGCCTTCTAGACGTCTCAAAGCGCTTAACAGAATATGCTGTAAAGTAAATTGACTGTATATTTGTGGGCGAAAGGCAGCAACCAATTGCGCACAGTAGTGTCCCACAAACAGTCGTGGATTGAAAATGACCAATTTATTATTATTTTGGGCGTGTGGAGTAAGGAAACTTGCCTAAAGTTTCGCCCTGCCTGGAATTGAACTCAGGTGTCTCGCTTGCAAGATGAGTACTCTAACCACTGAGCTACAGGACTCCACAAAGTTCCATCCATTGAACACATCCAGTTAATACAGTTTGCTGTATGCAACAGAATGTCCTTTTCCTCTGCTTTACAATCTTTCATGGTACTATGCTGGTTGCTTTCCTCAAAGCCAAGTAACCAGTGACAATGTCTGAAGGAAGCATGCGGATATATGAAAGCTCCTCCATACTGCTAAAATGCAGCTTGCTTTGTGGGATAGAAAGATGATGGTAAAATGGATTGAGCAGGCAGAATAAAACAAGCGGATGTTAGTAGAGGGAGCAGCCAGGACAATAGGGTTACACAAAGGCTCAGAAATGGGTCGATGCCATGGAGGGATTTGAACATGAGGACGAGGATATTGAATTTGATCTGATGGATGGAACTCCTGGATTCCTGAAAGTTACCTCTTTACGACCTCCTCAAAAATATAGGTGAGAGTTGAAAATCTGCTGTGGACTAGGCAAACTGCCAGATGAACCATAGGAAGAACACAAATAAATCTTTAAGGTTTACCCAAACGCTGTGTGGTTTTATCATGTGCACTTAGTTAAAATATTTTTTTATTTGACTCTTGCAAATAAAAGTGCAAGAGTTTATAACTTGCCTTCACAAGCTACATTCTGGAATGCCAAGAGAGTTAATGCATCCATTTTCTTAATTTGCAGGGTGCTGAAGAACTAAAGCTGAAGTCTGAGCACATCAGTACACTTGTTGTTAGTCTGCGTGAGTTTGTGAGATCAACGGATCGGAAAATCATCTCAACAACTCTTTCCAGGCTGAAGCTTGAGCTGGACTTTGACAGTCATGCCATTAACCAGATTCAGGTGGTGTTGTTTGCTTTCCAGGAAGCTGTAAGTATTTATTTTTATGCAAAATTGTTTCTGAGAAAATTGTAACATGAGGAAAGAGAACTGAAGTCAGAAGCCATAGGCATGTGTCCCAAAGGCAAGCTGAGGTTTAAAAGAAAATTGCACACATGAAAACAATAGTCCCTTTGTCCCTTTGATAGACTTGATGGTTATTCTGGGAGACTTCTATTTCCTACTAGTGTACCGAGTCCAAAATGGTTTTTAAATGATACGTTAAAGAGACCCCTGCCAAAACTCTTGTGGTAAACCAAACTCGAGATACCTCTACAAAACCAGCCCGGTTTAGTTACATATTTTTAAAATTTGCACAAATTTCATTTCAGTACCTTTTTGTGGATTTCCTGTACAAAAAGGCAACATGGGCTTCTGTCTGGGGAATTTTATGTAGCATTCAGTTTCTTTTCACAGGCGATTAGTTGGAACGTTCCAAAACAGTAGTTGTCTTGATTTTTTAAATTAAACCCCTTTTGGATTAAATTTACTGAGGGCTATGTATTGTGATCTGGAACATGTCAGTGCTTCACTTCTAATATAATCTTGCTGGTTCTATTGTAGCTATAAATCAAAGATAAATAAGTCGCAAATGTAATGGGAAACTGGATTTTACCATGCAAGCCACATTCATAAGTGGGTGTGATCTATGTGCTGTGTTGGAAGCTGACTTTTCAACAAAAAATATTGATTCACAGCCAGAGCTGAACAATCTTACATTTGGAAAAATGAGATGTTAGTGGGGTAACATTTAATCTCCTGATCTATTGGAGGTATTTTGTATTCCTTGATATCTTAATATTTTTGGTCTTACTGAACATGTGTCTGATCAGATATTTAATGAAAAGTTGACCTCTTTAATATTAGTTTTCATTTTTCACCCACTTATCTTTCAATAGATGTAGATATTTTCACAAAGTCAATCGGGGAATCTGATGACAACAATCTTAAGAGTTTGGGGGGTTTATTATTCCCCTTATGCAAATGAGAGACTTCAATGACAAGACAGTGTATGTTGTTAAACATTCTCAACTAAACCAGCTATGCAAGCAATGGAAAATACTACAAGAAACACTCTAAGTTTGCAAAGAGAAAATAAGGGTCCAAGAGTTTTTCTGGAATGTGTTAGTTTCTGGTTGTGTTAGCTCTAATTCTGACATGTAGCCTAAAGCCTCCTAGTGGTAAAATACAGGAATTATTTGTTGTGAACAAATGGAGTTTAAAATATTCTCTTTAGGAAAATATCAGTGTAAATGGGATCTGCATGCCAAACAAAACTCCTCTCATTAATGATTGATCGATCAACCATCTACATACAGAGCAATTTGCCAACTGAAAAGGTGCCACCTCTGATGTTTTCTGAGGGAACATTTTTATAGTTTTCTCTATGAGAGCTTTGGCCTTGTCTCTCTGCTATAGGGCCAGCTACAACAGCTGTGTAGATTTAACATGTACTCAACAACAAAACTTGGATTTACATAGCGCCCTCCACGCCGGACGGCATCTCAGAACGCTTCACAGTAACGGATCCCGGGGCCGAGCCAGGGGGAAGGGGAGGAAGGTGACCAAAGGTGCGGTCGAAAAGAAAGGTCTTCAGCAGAGACCTGAAAATAGGAAGAGAGGAAGCGAGGCGAAGGGAGTGACGAAGGGAGTTCGAGAGCCTCGGGCCATAGTGGCTGAAGGCACGGCCGCCGAGAGTGGAGCGGAGGACTCGGAGGACAAGGAGGAGGCCAGACCCGGAGGAACAAAGGCAACGAGCACTGTTTTGAGGAGAGAGGTCAGAGAGATAGGGGGATGCAAAGGAGTGGAGGGATTTGAAGACAAGGGTGATATAATGATATAACTTCCAGTTCTTCTGGTTTAGTGGGCAGACATGAGCAGGCGAGGGCGCTTTCCACTCATTACCACACCACCCAATGCATTTTCACACAGAACCATTGCAGAATGCACTTTTGAATTTTTTTTAAGAAGTACAAATAAACTCTGAGAGCAGTATGTAGTGTGGTTTCAAAGGCACTTTGCATTATCTTTTGAGAGCTATGGATTTCTTTTTTAAGCACAGAGAGCTTCATCCCTCATTTCAAAAGAATCGGACTTGGTGGACCCTTCCCTCGCTATCTCAACAGTCAATCAGCACAATTTTGCATACAGGAATCACTGACAATTTTCAGTTGAATGGAATTAGTCTTGTTGTGCAGCTGGTGGTGAAGGGTTTCTCCCTTCATTTCACAGAGACTCCGCCATAATTCAAGCTACTGTTGTTTTTCTAGAATAGTTATTCATAGGAAGTTCTTGCCCTTGAAGTGCAGAAGCTTCTTCTTTCCCAAGTATTTACATTAATACCTCATTAGGTTCTCGGAACTCCCTCTGAAGATATTGCAGACCAGTACAGCAGCACAGGAGTTTATCGAGAAAGTTCCTAGTAATCAGGAAAAATTACTTTAAAATCTACTTTAGCCATTACAGCTCTTTTCCTTCACGGAGGCCCAACTCCAAACAAGAAGGAAATTTAATACAAAAGGGGAAGTTCCAATAGGCCAAATATCAAATAAAGAATTAAGCACAGTAAGAAAGGAAACTTTATATGGAACTATGGTGAAGAATGAGGAATACCATACCAGAATAGATTCAATTTAGAATAGAATAGATACAATAGACACGATGGGCCGAATGGTCTCCTTCTGTGTTGTATAATTCTATGAACTTTACCTACACTTTGAATCTAGCACGTTTACTCTGATAGGGGGGACCTCGTAGAGGTGTATAACATTTGAAATGGGATAGAAAAGGTAGATACGGATCAGTACTTTAGGATGTATCAAGATACTAGAACAAGAGGACATAGATTTGGAATGGTAAAGGACAGTTTCAGGGCAGACACCAATAAAGTTTTCTTTATACAGGCAGAGATCAAAGACTATAACAGGCTGCTAGGAAAGGTGGTAGACGCCAGCATACTGGACTCATGTAAAAATCACTTTGATGCAGTAATAGGAGATTGGTAGGTATGTATTCTGGAGGGATGAGATCAAATGGGCTGAAGGGCCTTCTTCATCCAGACCGATCTTGTGTTCTTGTGAAATTATTTAGCACCACTGCCTCAAGAACAAGAGTTACTCCATTGCTCTTGATTCATGTTTGGATCTTGATTTGCCTTGATTCAGATTAAGTGCTCTGATGTGTCTTAAGATCACTAAATACGTACAAATGTAATGCAAGTATTACATCTCTTAAGTAATTTGATGTCTATATTGACGTTAATCATATTAATAATCCTTGGATTTGATATAGCAATGTTTTCATATCATTGAAACATCTAAACTGAAGGACAACATGTCCGGTGATGCAATGCTCCCCCAGCACTGCAATGAAGTGTCAGCCTAGTTTAGTTCAAAGTTCTAATGTGAGGTTTAAGCCCACACCCTCTGACTCCAAGGTGAAGGTGCTGCCAACTGAGACAGGCTGACATCTAGCTTCAAGCTGAGGGAAAATTGTACCAGCTTCTATTGTACTAACCAAAGCATTTCCTATTCATTTTGATGGAATGTAATAGTAAATTCTGAACAGGTAAGCTTAATGTGTAGACCGGAGTTTAATGTGTAGACTGTATGTGTGGCCCATGTACTGTATCTACAGTATGTATGCTTAATCTCTTACTGTGCTGTGACTAGCATAATGCGTTGGTACTTTATTTTAGTTAATTAACTAAATATCTTTCAGTTTATCAGTTTCTCTCTCACTCTCTTTCTGCATTTGTGTGGAGAAAATACCTGGATGTTTGGTAATGCACCAAATGCACTAATCTTAGTTTATGGTTCATCCTTGGGTAGTTTTTGGATAATACATGGTGAGATCACAGCAATTTTAACAGTTAGAAGTAATGCTATAAATCATGTAAAGCATTTCTGTATATTATATGGTATCCCCCTTCCCCTCTCCTACCCCACCAACCCCAGCTCGGGTCTGAAATGCTGTACTCTGTCCAGTGCCTTGGGACGTCCTCCTGACGTGAAAGGCGCTAAACAAATGTAACAACTCCCTGTTGTTGTTGTTGTTGTAGTGAAAAGAATGTGTAACTGGTGTTAAATTACTTTTGACATAGTTTACCCCAGGAGCAGTGCGAGCTCATGTTTCACACATTTGGCCTTTTTACAACATTTGCTTGGTTCTAATGTCATTACAGCTTTCCCGCAAAGAGACTAAAACAAATGAGAATGATTTAAAAGCTTTTCTTTCTTTCCTTGACACCAGGTAAATAAAGTCTTGAGAACTCACAATATTAAACCTCACTGGATGTTTGCCTTGGATAACATCATTCGCAAAGCTGTGCAGACTGCTATTACTATTCTTGTTCCTGGTGAGTCATTCTTGCAGTGCAGCTGTCTGGGCTATTTCAGAATTTCACAGTTTTAAGCTTCAATTATCGTACTCCTAAGAAATGAGTTGAATAGTATTACCATCTGTCACAACAAAGAAACTGCTACTTAATCCGCTAAATGCTTTCATATTTTGTTTTTGTAATGAAAGGCCGTTTAGTGTGCGATTAGCAAAATGGATTGATCTCACAAAATGTTTTCTTATAATTCACAATTATGATTAATAAATGACAGTGTTAGTGGGCCTTTTCTATAACCTCCTGAATATGCTTCAGAAGCCATGACACCTATAATGCCACAGTTAGCAAGCAAAGCTTGTTGAGCACAAATATGGCTGGTAGCTTGTGACGTCCTCGGCATCTTGGGAGGTCCTCCCGACGTGAAAGGCGCTCTATAAATGTAATTTTGTTGTTGTTGTTGTCCTTGCGATGTGAAAGTGAAAATATAATGGAAGTTGTTGTTTGTTGGAGCACTGCTATGTCAATCCATGGATTTGTGCATAGGGAGTTGAAAAAAAGCCAAGCAGTGAGAGAATGAGGGACAGCCACACAAGGCTGTATTTTGCACGCGTTCACTACTTGCTGCTTCAGAATGTTGTCAGAGGCCCTGCCCACCCACTCAGCCAACGAGTAATAGAAATGGGAAGGAAGGACAGAAATTTAAAATATACAAAAATATTTAATCAATAACTTGTATATGCTCCCTCTTGGTGACATCATCCACAGACATGGGATCAACTTCCACATGTACACGGATGACACCCAACTCTATCTCTCTGCCTCCACTCTCGATTTCAGGACCACTGCTGTCCTGACCGAATGTCTGTCAGACATCAAGTCCTGGATGAGAGCTAATTTTCTTCAGTTGATCGTCAACAAGACCGAGGCTCTCCTGATTGGCTCCTGTGGGCGCATCCTCACCTCAGACACTGACAGGATGACCATCCGTGGATGCACACTCCACCTTACTAAGCCAGTCAGGAACCTTGGCAACTTGTTTGACCCTCAAATGTCCTTTCTACCCCACATCGGTGCCATGAGGAGTCCTGTAGCTCAGTGGTTAAAGTACTCGCTTTGCAAGCGAGAGACCTGAGTTCAATTCCAGGCAGGGCGAAACCTTGGGCAAGTTTCCTTACTCCACACGCCTAATAATAATCCCTCCAAAACCAAAAACAATAATAAATTGGTCATTTTCAATCTACGACTGTTTGTGGGACATTGCTGTGCGCAATTGGCTGCTGCGTTCGCCCACAAATATACAGTCAATTTACATTACAGTGTGTTCTGTGAAGTGCTTTGGGATGAAAAGCGCTATATCAAATGCAAGGATTATTATTATGACCCACTCTGCCATCCCTCATCTCCATACATTGCCCGGCTCTGCCACTTCCTCACTCCTCAGGCCGCCAAAACCCTCATTCACGCGTTCGTCACATCTCGGCTCGACTACGCCAACTCCCTGCTTCTTGGCCTCCCCAACTCCTCCCTCCACAAGCTGCAGATCATCCAGATTTCTGCAGCACGTGTCCTCTCCCTCAACAGGCTCCTTGACCCCATCACCCCATCTTTGCCCGGCTGCCAGAAAATCTGGCAGCATGCGCTCACCACTGCTACAGTACAAACACAAATGTGCTATTATTCATCTGCTAGTTGTGTACAGCCTATCCCAAGCATAACATTGAATCCCTCAAGAAAAAAAATAATTTAGTCACTCAAACCACGACTGTTTGTGGGACACTGCTGTGCACAAGAGGCTGCTGTGTTTGGCTAACAAAATATACAGTCAATTCACTTTACAGTATATTCTGTGAAGCTTTGAGACGTCTAGAAGGCATGAAAAAGGACCAATTCAGTCTCCATCCCCCCTCCCCCACCCTACTTGAAAAGCGCTATATCAAATGCAAGGATTATTATTAATGTAGATTTGATTATCTCATCTCTATCATTCATTTTAAGCAAATTTTTAAAAAAAATGTAGTTATCTTCCACAATAAATTTTTTTTATTGAGTTTTATGGTATAATATGTTGCTGTATTTGCTCCATTGCAGAACTGAGACCACACTTCAGCCTAGCCTCTGGGAGTGATGCTGCAGACCACGAAGGAGTAGACGATGATGATGTTGATGAAGGTCACAATGAGCCAGCTCATTCCGAAAATCAAAGACCCACTGCTGTAAATGAGGATCTAGTACCAACCTCTGGTGTTAGCACTCTTAGCTCAACATTATCTCACGACTCCCAAAATATGCATAGGTCTTTGAATGTGCAGCTTGGAAGACTTAAATTAGAAACAAACAGGTAAGCCTTAAAATAAAATGCAAAATACTGTAGATGCTGGAAATCTGAAACAAAAACAGAAGTCGCTGGGAACACTCAGCAGATCAGGCAGTATCTATGGAGAAAGGAAATGAGTCAATGTTTCAGGTCCACAACCCTTCGTCAGAACTGGGGCATGTTGGGAGGGAGAGGCTTTTAAGGACTAACAGAGAGGGGGGAAGCAGAGCAAGGAAAACAAAGGAGAAAATGGGGTAGAGGACGGGGGATGATGGGTTAAAGAGATGTTAATGATGCAAAACAAAGGGGCGATTGCAACAAAACAGGGGAAAGGAGGTGTTAATAATACAAAATGAAGGGGGAAATTGTTCCAAAACAGGCAGACCAGAGAGAGAATAGGTGTGTCTAGGACCAGATGATGTGATAATGGTCACAGAAGAGGGGGAGGGGGAAGGTGAGCTGTTATGGTCTGAAATTATTGAAAACAATATTGAGGCCAGAGGACTGTCATGGCCCCAGCAGATAGATGAGGTGCTGTTTCTCGAGCTTGCTCTGTGGTCCATTGGAACAGCGTAGGAGACTGTGGATGGAGAGGTCAGAATGCGAGTTGAATTGGCAACTCTCCCTCCCACTAACAGGCCTTAAAATAATCCTTGCATTTGATGTGGACATCGAATGCCTCAAAGTACTTTACAGGGAAATACTGTAAAGTGTACTTTATAGGCAAACATAACAACCAATTTGTGTACACCAGTATCCCATGAACAGCCATGACATAAATAGGCAGATAGGTCCTTGGTTTAAAAACTCATCCAAAGGATGCTGTCTCCAACAATACAGCACATCCCAACTCTGGCCTGGAGTGTCAACCTCGAAGCTCAAAGGTCCTCCTTGGACTTGAACTCACAAACTTCTGACTCAGAGGCAAGAGTGCATCCAACCGAGCCAGGCAACAGGTCACTTAATTATTTTGTATCCATTTTTACAGGCTTCTGGAAGACCTTGTTCAGAAAGAAAGGGATTATCACATCCTTCTTCATCAAGCTATCGAAGACAAGGAGCAAGAAATCAAACTACTTAGACTGAAATCGCAGCCAATAGGTAAATCTTTAATGTTTTTTTTAAGTACTTTAACAGGTCTGCATTGCCAAAAAAGAGATTATCAGATTCATTTTTAGATTTTTGAAGGACCATCCAAAGACAGCAAACTGGAAACATATTTTATTTTCCAATCTGTATTGTTACTTTCCTGTGATGACCCCATCTTATCAAGCTATCATTATTTCTGAACTATTCTTTTTATTCAGATATACCTGCACTGTCTGTATGTCACCATGATTCCACAGAGAGTACTGCAGATCCTGAACTTATTGACTGGTTGAGAGAACAAGGAGCTGATGAAGATACAATAGAGCGGGTAAGCTGAAACAGATGATCCTTGCAAAGGTTGGGGGGGTGCATATAAGACAGATAAGAGCACATGCCATCCATGATGTTTCCATGCAAACCAGTGGAATAATTCAATGCGTTTCTTAATTTCCACAACTATTGCCATTTGTGCTTGTGTGCCTTAGTTTTCATAGTTTGTCATCACATTTATGCATATTTAAGCTACAGCAGATTTTGATATTTGGCAAAATAAACAAAAACTGGATAATGTTTGGAAAAATACCAAAATATCTCCCAATACAAGGATAAGATTACCCAATTGCAAAATCTTATTCACTCCATTGCGCAGCATTGGAGTCCTGTAGCTCAGTGGTTAGAGCACTCGCTTTCCAAAGCGAGACACCTGGGTTCAATTCCAGGCAGGGCGAAACCTTGGGCAAGTTTCCTTACTCCACACGCCTAATAATAATCCCTCCAAAAAACAATAATAAATTGGTCATTTTCAATCTATGATGTTTGTGGGACATTGCTGTGCGCTATTGGCTGCCACGTTCGCCCACAAATATACAGTCAATTCACTTTACAGTATATTCTGTGAAGCGCTTTAGGACGTCTAGAAGACATGAAAAGTGCTATATCAAATGCAAGGATTATTATTAATAACTTGGTCAATGATGAAGGCAACAGGGCAGAAACTTGTCACCAAATCTTGTTGCAAGTTACTCAAGAGCAGATGGATGATAACAAAGAAATCTTTTATTTTTAACCTAATTTATGAAAAACTCCAGAATAACAGTTGACAGTTATATAACACCCTTCAAGTTGGGAAAATGTCAAGAATCACAAAATCTGAGCTGGAGCTTGAACCGGGGTTGGAGTGGCAGTAGGTGATCAAAACACTAAGAGTTAGGTCTTCAGGCAGGATTTCGAGGAAAGGTGTGAGTTAGAGGGATTTCAGGAGCGTTCCAGAGAGGGGAGACAAAGAAGCTGAAGTTCTGAGTTGGAGGACATATTACAGGCTGTAATATAATAATAATAATCCTTGCATTTGATATAGCGCTTTTCACGTCTTCTCGACATCTCAAAGTGCTTCACAGAATAGACTGTAAAGTGAATTGACTATATTTGTGCGAGAAACGCAGCAGCCAATTGCGCACAGCAATGTCCCACAAACAGTCGTGGATTGAAATGACCAATTTATTATTGTTTTGTTTTGGAGGGATTATAATAATAATAATAATAATCCTTGCATTTGATATAGCGCTTTTCACGTCAGGAGGATGTCCCAAAGCGCTTCACAGAACACATTGTAAAGTGAATTGACTGTATATTTGTGGGCGAACGCGGCAGCCAATTGGGCACAGCAATGTCCCCCAAACAGTCATTGATTGAAAATGACCAATTTAATTATTATTTTTGTTTTTTGGAGGGATTATTATTAGGCTCTGTGTGGAGTAAGGAAACTTGCCCAAGGTTTCGCCCTCTGCCTGGAATTGAACTCAGGTCTCTCACTTGCAAAGCGAGTGCTCTAACCACTGAGCTACAGGACTCCTAATTGGTAATTGATAAAGGCTGTAATTGGTAGAGTGAAGGGAGTAGATGGCGGAGTGAGATTGTGGTAGATCGCAGAGATAGGATGGTGCAAGCACATGGAGACATTTGGACATGACAATTGGGATCATCTGTTGGGGAGTTAGTGGAGCTCTGTGAGGATGGGCTGGCAGTGAAGCTGGAGAAGCCAGTGAGCAGCATGCTGGAAATTTTTTTTAAAAATCTAGTCTGGAGATGACAAAGGCGTGGATAAGGGTTTAAGCTGCATTAGGAGTGAGGCAGTGGCAGAACTGGCGATATTGCAGAAACAATAGAAAGCAGTCTCGATCAGAGCTCAGATAAAAGATATAAAGAGTTAAGGATCAAACATAAGACTCAGGTTCTGCACAGACTCTGCGAGTAGGTGGGAACATCCTGAGAGGTTGATACAGGGATGAGGTAATGAGGGGCTGATGGAAGCCAAGCAGGAGAGCATCAATTTTGTCGAGTTGAAATTTATGGATCATCCAGGACTTGATGTCTGCAGAAATATCTTTGTCAGAGCAGCAGTGGCCCTGTAGTTGAGAATGGAAGCACAAAGGTAGAGTTTTGTGTCAGGGTTGAAATAGCATCAAAAGAAAGCGCAGAATTGCCTAACAAAACACTGTCAAGATGGAGTAGAAGTTGACATTATCTCGTAAGAGGTGCAGGAACTCACCAACCTAGTGTGACCCTAAGTAGCTAGAGCATTATAAGGCCCGATGTGGAACTTTCAAAAATTATACTTGCAAGATCTTAATTGAGACAGTGAATTGTTAAAACAGTTGTACTTACTTCAACAGCACTGCACAATGAGGGAACCAGATCAGTTTAATGCACAAGGTTCTGGTTTTGGAGGGGGAGGGAATAGTGGGAAAGTATATGCTCTTCTTTCATTATGTGAGGAGGCACTAGGAAAGATTTGCACCCCGTAGTGAAATCTGGAGTAGGTGTGGTGGTGTGGTGATGCAAAAATTACAGTTTTAATCCAGAAATCACAGTAGTTGTAAGTGAACATCATCAAATGGAAGCTTGCTAAGAGATATGTAGATTCCTGCCCTTTATCAATGCCTCCCAAAATGCTTTTCTGTCTTGTGCATGATTCATCTAATTTCAATAAATGTCATGCAGTCTGTTTGTTTCAGTGATGTTATAACATGCTCGTGCAGAAATTGCTATGGGCTGAAATCGAGTACATCTGTGGTGTAAATACTCCCACCTGAGTCTGTGAAAATCTGGCCGCATGAGCTCACCACTGCTACAGTACAAACACAAATGCGCTATTATTCATCTGCTAGTTGTGTACAGCCTATCCTAAGCATAACATTGAATCCCTCAAGAAAAAAAATAATAATTTAGTCATTCAATCCACGACTGTTTGTGGGATACGGCTGTGCACAATTGGCTTCCATGTTTCACCCACAAAACATTGTGGAGTCCTGTAGCTCAGTGGTTAGAGCACTCGCTTTGCAAGTGAGAGACCTGAGTTCAATTCCAGGCAGGGCGAAACCTTGGGCAAGTTTCCTTACTCCACACACCTAATAATAATCCCTCCAAAACCAAAACCAATAATAAATTGGTCATTTTCAATCTATGACTGTTTGTGGGACATTGCTGTGCGCAATTGGCTGCCGCGTTCGCCCACAAATATACAGTCAATTCACTTTACAGTGTGTTCTGTGAAGCGCTTTGGGACGTCCTCCCGACGTGAAAAGCGCTATATCAAATGCAAAGATTATTATTATTATACAGTCAATTCACTTTACAGTATATTCTGTGAAGCACTTTGACACGTCGCGAAGAAGTGAAAAGTGCTATATCAAATGCAAGGATTATTATTTGTTATTATACCCACACCTGGTGGGAAGAAAATAGTTCCACATTTTCAACTGTGAATAGAAGTAACTTATTTCCTTTTCTTTATTCCACTGTACAGTTTGTGGTAGATGATTATAATCTGACGGACATTCTCCAATATGTGACGCGGGATGATTTAAAGTGCTTGAGGTTAAGGTATGTTTTCAAGATATTTGGCTTTTTAAGATGTTTCACATGTAGATTCAAAATCTGGGAACACTAATATAATATAAAAGCAATTTTAAAATGTTGTTGGTGTTAGAAAATTCACATGAACATATTGCTATAAATTTGAAAATGCACAGTCTAAATTAATTGAACTCATCCTCACCTTTATGATACTTGAGATATTCTAGTCTGTCTACTCTTTGTATTCATCCCATCTGAAATGCCCATTAAAAGAGTCTATTACATAAATCATGTGTAAATTCAGCTCATATGTGCTATGTGGAAAAACCATGTATCCAGAGGGCATCATATGTCCTGTTAAATATATTATGATTAAGCTATGCAAAGGATTATTAACCAATTATTTTTATTGGTTGTGAAATGCAGATTTAAAGAAATAACTTCCCTCTCTAGAGATTTGTTTGAACATGGAGCATAATACAGCTAGATATACACATTAGACCCCAAAGTACCATTTTGTTCAGCCACCTACACAGATAATCGCTAGTTAAAGTTAACACCTGGTCTCGTTCTCATAAATGCTAACAGCAATTTACACAGCTTAAATAATTCAATGACAAATGCTACCAGCAAGTTTGTAATTACATTGTAACCTTATGGGAGAAAGGAAATTTCAATAATGGAAATAAAAAATGCCTGACTGATGTGTACTGTTTGTACGTTCAATTCATACAGATACTATTGCTGACTTATGTTTTGATCTTTGCCAGTAATCACCGAGTGTTCATTGCTACATGTTTTGGAAGACAATCTTCTGAATCATTCATAATTAATGTGCCTAACCTTTATTTTCCAGAGGTGGAATACTTTGCAAGTTGTGGAAAGCAATAATGCAGCACAGAGAAGCAAACATGAATATTTCCCATTAAATTGTGCGCAAAGGAAACTATTTGGAGAAATTTTAACATCTTGCATTTATATAGTGCCCTTCATGCAGCAAAGCATCTTGGAGCTCTGCACATTTTAATATCTCAATGAGACATTCGCACTTTAAATTATGATAAATTTGACATTTTGTATGTTGTTAATTTGACGGTGCTCCAAAATACACTGTCTACTTGATTTTACTGACGTTATGTACATGTGGGTTGAATAGCTCAGACCACAAACTACAATTTTGTAAACTTGTTATGTGTAACTACAATATTTAAGCAAGTGAATTGTTAAAGTGTCTTATGTCAAATCTTGGGAGTGTTCACATTCAGGTCTCCACTGCAATTTCCTCGACTAACAAATCGGAAAACCAAGTGTGCACTAAATCCTGTCTTTCTCTAAGAATTCTTTTGGTTCAGCTTAAGACAACATTTCATTAAACTGCTGTTCACACGTGTTGCTCAGAACTGCACATCTTAACTTTTTTAACTTTTTTAGTAGCTGGAGAAATAAAGTGCTTTTTTTAAAAAAAAATGCCTTAAAATATTCCTGCGGTTGAACAATAATTTACAGTACTAAATGTCAACAATGTATTTTATTAAATGTACAGAAAGTATCTAAGTCTCAATTTTGCAATGTAAATTAAATGGCTATGTATTGTACAAATACAGTTAGTCCTGTTTACCTCTGTGATGGATGTTGTGATATGCTTTAAATGCTAGTGTTACAGTTTACTGTACATTACTGAACCTTATGCCACACATGGCTTGTTCTAAAACTGAAGGACTATGAAAACCACTTTTAGAAATAAACGTGCAGAAAAATGATAAAATCACTAGATGTTTTTTGTAAGTCTTTGTACTTTATATGTTGGTTCAATTATTAATTGTTTCATTCAATTGTACTTTATTCAACTATATACAAATAAATAATACTTGTGCCACAGTTAGATATGAAACTGGATAAATCAGAAATTAACATCCCTTAGAAGACATACAGACTGGACACACATGATTCCTGTATCTAGAAAACTGCTCCTTACTTGGTCATCCCCAGCTGTTATTAGCGGATGCAGCTTGTTCCATGCAACTGTGGACCAACCACAATAATCTAAGAACAACCACAACTTGGATTTATATAGTGCCCTCCACGCCGGACGGCTTCTCAGAGCGCTTTACAGTAACGGATCCCAGGACTGAGCCATTCACCATTCATGTTGGGAGAACATCTTAAATTGCTTTGCAAAGGCTAAGGAGTGGGAGGTTGAGCGGTGAGGCAGCTTGGGGGGTGGGTGGAAGGTAGCCGTAAGTCCAGTCACAGAGTTTGGATTTGAAAGCAGAGAGGAAAGGGCAAGGCCTAGGGATTTGGGGAGAGAGTTCCAGATGGAGAGGGCAAAATAGCTGATGGTTTGACCACATCCATGGGGTGTAGCAGAGTAGGGTGATGAGGGAGCAGGGTTGCAGGAGGTTGCAGATATAGTGTAATGCAAGGCCTTGGAGGCATTTCAAGGTAGGATCAGGAATATTAAAATTGATCCGTTGTGGATAGGGAGCCAGTGGAGCTGAGCAAGGGTAGGGGTCATGAGCTCTAGAACCCAATGTGGAAGAGGATCTGAGCTTTAGAGTTCTGTACGGTCTGGAATTTGTGCAAGGTGGAGATCGTCAAACAGCACATTGATATTGCTCAACCTGGTTATATTACCAGGAGACATACTTACACTGCTAAGCCTTCAGAGTTAAAATAAAACTACCACGTAATACCATGTTGGGTATTTAAAATCAGTGAAATACATTTTATCATCATTTTGTAATAAAGATGTAGGTATTTTGGTATCCACAATTAACATTTTAAACCAATACAACAAGGTACACTTAAATGTTTCAGTTTTGCTGGAAATTGGGAAACTGAACCCTACCAAGAACACTTTGCATATTATGGGAAGAAGGGTGGAAATATGTGAGAACTCAAACCTTCATTTGAAGAACGATCTCTTCAGTGCCAAACTAAATAATCAAGCTCTTTCATGATTTGGCTATTCTCTACATCCTCACACTAATTCAGTGTCTCTACAAACTCTCACACTAATCCAGCGTTCTCTACATACCTTCTCACTAGTTTAGTATTCTCTATATACTCTCGCACTAATTCAGTGTTTTTATATACTCTTACATTAAATCAAAAGAGAATTGAGACGCTAGGAAACTGCAATTGTTAAAAATAATATATAAACTCAGCAGACATGCTTGGTGGAAAGGTGCCAGAAATTTAATTTGCTGCTATATTGTTGGGAGCCTGAACAAATACAAAGTTGGAATCCGATCTTTCACGTGGCTTATTCGTTTTACAAAATGTCTGTGAGAAGTATTCTTCGTAAGCACATTTAAAACATTTAGTAAATGTTTTGGATTGTGGGGGGAAATATGTAAGAATACACTTTGTAAGATCATAGAACTTATAGTAGAAAAGGAGGCCATTCAGTCCACCAAGCCCATACGTATTCACCATCAAGCTCTCAATGTAAGATCTTTGTTCCTGCCTCTGATTTCATAGTTTTCACCCAACCTGGCATCATCTGTAAATGTAACTACCTTCCACTGAGTCTGCAAACCCAGGTTATTGATATTGACAATGAATAGGAGGAGTCTCTTTGACCGAGCCTTCAGCTCCCCTCTCGACTCTCTTCCCCCTCCTCGCTCCCTCCCTTCCCTCCCCTCACCATTTCCCCCCTCCTCACTCCCTCCCTTCCCTCCCCTCACCCTGACCATTTCCCCCCTCCTCGCTCCCTCCCTTCCCTCCCCTCACCCTGACCATTTCCCCCCTGCTCGGGTCATGACCCAACTGTGCAGCGCCTTGGGACGTCCTCCTGATGTGAAAGGCGCTTTATAAATGGAATCTTGTTGTTGTTGTTGTTGAGTCTCAGTACAGACCTTGAAGCACCCTACTTAATACCTCCCCCACCCGTCATTTTGACTTAGTTCCACTTACAGTTTCTATCTGGGAAGGACAAGTTTGCAGGGCTATGGGGAGAGAGCAGGGGAATGGGATTGATTTGGATAGCTCTTTTCAAAGGGCCGGCACAGATACGATGGGCTCGATCACCTCCTGTGCTGTATAATTCTATGATTCTGTGATCTGCTTCCTTCCCTTCAGCCATTTTGATCCATCAGCCATCGTACCCTTGACACTCAGTGGCATTAGTTTATGAAGCAGTCACTCATGTGATTTGTTTTGGCAGTCTAGGTACGTGATATGGTGTTCCCCTGTTAACCCGGCAAGTAACCTCTTAAAAAAANGTCCAAGAAATCTAGAACAGACATGGTCGGACAAGATCTTAAAGGTGTGAGTCTGGCTGAGTTGGCAGCACTCTTGACCTTTGAGTCAGAAGGTCGTGGGTTTGAGCCGCACATCAGCAGAGTCGATTGGCTCTATGAGAAATAGGGAAATTTTCCAGAGTCCCCTGTGAATGGTTCCCAAGTATCCCTGGGATTGGCTCCCGAAACTTATCACCCTGGAGTTCAAAATGTGAGTGTCAGCTCAGACAGCCAATCACCACCCAGATCCCGTCCTCCCTGATGAGTAACAACTATGATAGCCAATCAGCACTCAGATCCCGCCCACATGTTTACACCATGACAAAAGTTTTTGAACAATTTTATGTCAAATCTTCCCCTACCCCCAACAAATCGACATGTTATTTGAAAATCCTGAGCTCTTTTAGAAAACCATTCCGCGATTGCACATTCGGACTTTAAACCCAGTCTTGGCTGACACTCCAATACAGTGCTGGGAAGGTTCCAACCTTTGGGTAAGATGTCTGTCTGTTCAGGTAGATAACAAAAATCCTATGGCACTATTCAAAAGAAAGGAGTTTCTCCTGGTTTCCTGGCCAACAATCCCTCAAATAAAATTGGGTAATTTACTTCATGGCTGTTGTGGGATTTTGCTCTGCCTAAATTGGGTGCTTTGTTCGCCTACAGGTACACAGTCACTACACTTCACAGTAAATCCATGACTTGATAAGGTGCTATAATAATAAATAATAATAATCCTTGCATTTGATATAGCGCTTTTCACGTCGGGAGGACGTCCCAAAGCGCTTCACAGAACACACTGTAAAGTGAATTGACTGTATATTTGTGGGCGAAAGCGGCAGCCAATTGCGCACAGCAATGTCCCACAAACAGATTGAAAATGACCAATTTATTATTGTTTTTTGTTTTGGAGGGATTATTATTAGGCGTGAGGAGTAAGGAAACTTGCCCAAGGTTTCGCGCTGCCTGGAATTGAACTCAGGTCTCTCGCTTGCAAAGCGAGTGCTCTAACCACTGAGCTACAGGACTCCACTATCAAATGCAAGGATTATTTTATTGTCTGCTCCTTCTCAAGCCATCCTGCTTGTCATTTCTGTTATTAAATTTATGTAATTATTTATGTTATTTGAATTCAAAATCCTTGTACTCACCTTTAAATCCCTCTGCGGTCTTGCCCCACCTTACCTCTGCAACCTCTATGAAACCAGCCACACGTTTCATTCAATGAACACTGACCTGCTTCATTCACCCACCCTATCTGCCCCACCATCTGCATTCTCTGGATTCCATCCTGGAGTCCCTCCGACTCCCTCCCTCGCCTTGTTTAACACCTGTCTCAAAACATACCTCTTTATTGACTGCTTTTGTTCATCTTTCCCCTCCCCACCTCCTGGCTTCCCACCCCAGCTCAGGTACCCAGTCTGCAGTGTCAAGTCCTTTGAGATGTCCTCCCGACATGAAAGGCACGATCTAAATTTAATTTATATTGCATTATTTTCACACAAGTAATCTTCTATTTTTTTCTCATAACCCTTTGCGTGTAAAGTTTCTTCTAATCTCCTAGACTCTTCTCACAGCAATCCAGATCTACTACTCCTTGTTACCAATTTACTGGCCAGAGGGAACCAATCTTTCAGTTAATTATCCTGAAGCCTTTAGTGTAATACTCTTTCTAGCCAGTAGATGACATGATTGTACTGTCGAAAAATGTGATTTGTCAAAATTTCTAACCAGAGTGGCAATATAATCACAGATTTTACCAAATTTAAGTGAACAATCAAACATCTAAAGGCACGATCAAAGATATAAATTTTTCATTGGGTTTTGAAATTGGGGAAAGGCTGAGTGATGTGAAGGGATTTCGACAGAGTTCTAGAGAGCAGGGTTGGGGAGGGTGCGGGGGCGTGATGGGGTGGGGGCGTGAGGAGGGTGAGGGAGGGCGGGGGGGTTAACGGGGGACAGGGGGACAGGGGGGTGAGGGGGTGGGGCAGGGGTCATGAAGGAAGCCAGAATTGAAGGAGGAGGAAATGTTCGGGGCAATAGGACTGCAGAACACAGCAGTGGTTGGGTGGGGTATGGTTGTGAAGCATTTGAAGGTAAATAAGGGATCTAATACTTGATCTGCTGGTGTACAGGGAATCAGTAATGGTGCCTGGAGAAAATGGGGGTAATGGGCTCCTGGAGCTTTGTGCAGGAGAGAATGTGGGCAGCAGAATTCTGACTGGTCTGGAGCTTGTAGAACGGAAAACTGGGGAGCCAGAGACCAGGGTATTGGAGAAGTCAAGTCTGCAGATGGTGAAGGTGTGGAATGAGGGCTTTGGCTGTATTGGGAATAAGGTATTGATGCAGTATTACAGAAATAGACTATAAAAAGGATTATCAAATTGGAAGTTCTTTTTCGTTCTTGTTACTAAAATATTTTTGTGAAGCACACAAATGGATATTTTTAAGCAAAATGTCAACGAATGGTAATCAGGAGTTGGATTATGGCTGATTTAATTCTACACAGAATCAGTAACTAAAGGAAATCAATTTAAGATAGTTATCAAACAAGCAAATGGAAGGTTAGGAGAATGTTTTTCATGAACGGAGTAGGTAGGATGTGTAATGCCCGACCTGGAGCCGTGGTTGAAGCAGAATTCATATCAGCTTTCAAAAGGGAACTAGATGCAAAACAATAACTTGCATTTATATAGCAGGATAGCATCTTGGAGCACTTAACAGTGGCAGAGATTGACGCCGAGCTAGAGTGAAAGGGGAGGTGACCATAGGCATTGTCAAAGAGGAAAGACTACTGGTGCAATCTGAAAAAAACTATCTAAAAAGGATCAAACTACAGGAGTATGGTAAATGGAACTCAAAGGATTGCTCTTTAAAAGAGGCAGCACATACACGATGGGTTGAAAGACCTGCTTCTATGCTATAAATTTCTATGGAACCCTAGTTAAGATTGCTGAAATATATCTGGGATGTCATATACTGCAAATGGGAAGTCAGCTAACTATGGTAAGCTTAGACCATTCATTACCTTCCTGATTTGCATGACTCAGCATCACGTTATCACACTGGGCTATTGAGAGAAGCAATATTTTAAAATTAGAGCGAACTGCCCTTGTCACTGTTTTGTATATTCCAACAACTAATTAACTTGGTCTTGTGATGTAATGCATCAGTGGGTAATTTCATTTTCAATAATTGTCAACATTTGTCAGCAAAATATCCCAACAATTGCCTACTAGTGTTTATGTGGTGTTGACAAATCATGGCAACTAGGCACTCTGCAATTCAACAGGACATCTGTGGCCAACAGTACTTGTGGGCTTTAATGGGAGGATTAACATGAGAGATGTCATCAAAACATCAGTTACCTGAAATGTGGATGGGAATCAACTAGATTTGTCACACCAACCCACTTAATCTCATTGAACCAGTAGCATGATGTTGGACAGTAAACTATTTGCAAGGGCAGAGATTAAACACAAGCAATTATCAGTCACCTGAAGAACAAAATACATTTTACCTAACCTAGATTCATTATTTTATACTCGTATAACAGAAGACTGTTCTTTTAATGTCAGAAAGTCATTATTTTCAGCTGTCCACCTGGCAGGAAAAAGGGTGAGTCATGTTAAGTAATACTTCTTGTCTGGCAGGTGCAACATGCATAACAACATCAGACCAGGAACCTAAATAGGCGTTTTACCTATTTACTTCAAGGCTGTATCAGATATACCAAATACACCACAATACAATGCAGATTTACATTTGTATAGCACCTTTTATGTTGGGAGGATGTCTCAGGGCACTGAACAATACAAGTGTGGCCCCTGAGCTAGGTGTGGGAGCCAAACGGTGTGGGGAGGGTAATTACTCAGTGATCACTGCGTGATGAATACAAATGACACTTATTGCTTGCCATTAGATGTTATTAATACAAAGTTTGGCATTCTTACCGCAGGGTCAGAAGGTTGAGAGTTCAAGCCTGATATTCAAGCATTCGATACTGTCGACCACGCTATCCTCCTCCACCGCTTGTCCTCCCACTTAAACCTTCAAGGCCCTGTCCTTGAGTGGTTTAGGTCGTACCTCTCCCACCGTCTTCACTTTGTCTCCTCAAATGGTTTTTCCTCCAGCCCCTGCACTGTCGCGTGCGGTGTCCCTCAAGGCTCTGTCCTCAGTCCCCTCCTCTTCACCCTCTATATGCTCCCCCTTGACATCATCCGCAGACATGGGGTTAACTTCCACATGTATGCGGATGACACCCAACTCTACCTTTCCTCCTCTACCCTCAACTCCACGACCACCGATGTCCTGACAGCCTGCCTGTCCGACATCGAGTCCTGGACGAGAGACAACTTTCTTCAGCTCAACGTACGCAAAACTGAGGCCCTCCTGATTGGCTCACGTCAGCGCCTCCGCACCTCAGGCACTGACAGCATCAGCATCCAAGGCTGCACTCTCCACCTCTCAAAGCCAGTCAGGAACCTCGGGGTTCTGTTCGACCCTGAGCTGTCCTTTCTCCCCATATCCGCACCACAACTGGCACCGCCTTCCATCACCTCCGGAATGTCGCCAGACTACGGCACTACCTCACCCCTCACGCTGCTGAAACTCTGGTCCACGCCTTTATCACCTCAAGGCTGGACTATGGGAACTCTCTCCTCGCCGGCCTTCCCGGCACCTCCCTCCACAAGCTGCAGGTCATTCAGAACTCTGCAGCTCGTGTACTGTCCCGCACCAGGCTTCGGGACCACATCACTCCCACCCTCGCTCGCCTCCACTGGCTCCCCATCCCCCAGAGGATTGATTTCAAGATCCTCATCCTCACCTACAAGGCCATTCACGGCCTCGCTCCCTCCTACCTCTCTGACCTACTATCCCCCTACCTACCTGCCCGTACCCTCCGTTCCTCTGGCTCCGGTCTGCTCCACATCCCTCGCCCTAACCGCCCTACTATCGGTGGCCGGGCCTTCAGCCTCTCAGCCCCTAGGCTCTGGAACTCCATCCCCCAGTGCCTTCGCCGCCTCCTCCCTTTCCTCCTTCAAGGCCGGTCTCAAGACCTTTCTCTTTGACCGTGCCTTCAGCTCCCCTCTCGACTCTCTACCCCCTCCTCGCTCCCTCCCTTCCCTCCCCTCACCCTGACCATTTCCCCCCTGCTCGGGTCCTGACCCAACTGTACAGCGCCTTGGGATGTCCTCCCGACGTGAAAGGCGCTCAATAAATGGAATCTTGTTGTTGTTGTTGTTGTTGATATCTGTACTTAAGGTCACAGTCTAGACATTCTTGGAGGTTCCATCCTTTGAAAGAGATATTGACTGGTATTGACTGCCTGTTCAGGTGGGTGTTGAAGAACCTTTTTGAAGAAAGAAGAAACTTTCTCTTAGTGTCCTAGCCAACAATCTTCCAGTCGTTCATAGCTGTATATGGGACTTTCCTATGCACAAAATGGTATAATGTGACATTATGGAACAAATGAGCATTATAATAATAAATGTAAGAACTACATTTTTGTTATTAATAATCTGCAATATTCTACAGCTGCATCAGATGGTGTGTTTGCACATTACAGCATTTGCTGTTAGCTGTAGTTGTGCTGTTATTTACTCTATTTGACACCTGTGGGTGTAGCTTCCTGTTCTTTGAGTAATTATGTAATACCAGTATTACCTGTTCATGGTGAATTTAAGGTGATACCTGTTTTTTTAAAGTCTCAAAGCACTCTAGAGTAATCATTGTGATAATACAGTAGCCAATTTATTCACAGCAAAGTCTCACAAACAGCTAGAGGTGAATGACCAATTTAATTGGAAGATTGTTGATCAGGACACGGGGAGAAACTCCGGTTCTCTTTTCAAATACTTTCAAAAAATGTCCTAGGTACTGGAGTCCTGTAGCTCAGTGGTTAGAGCACTCGCTTTGCAAGTGAGAGACCTGAGTTCAATTCCAGGCAGGGCGAAACCTTGGGCAAGTTTCCTTACTCCACACGCCTAATAATAATCCCTCCAAAAACCCAAAACAATAATAAATTGGTCATTTTCAATCTACGACTGTTTGTGGGACATTGTTGTGCGCAATTGGCTGCCGCGTTCGCCCACAAATATACAGTCAATTCACTTTACAGTGTGTTCTGTGAAGCGCTTTGGGACGTCCTCCCGACATGAAAAGCGCTATATCAAATGCAAGGATTATTATTATTATTATTATTATAGTTGGAGATCAGTTTTCAAATAGATTTTAAAGGGACAGATTTTGAGCATGGAGGGACAGATGGAGCCAGTGGGAGTGGGGGCAAAGGGAAGCAGGAGAACAAGGGGGTGAGGGATTTCGGAATAGAGTTCCAGAGGATTGGGGAAAAGTGGCTGATCATTATTTATTCAATACCTGTACCTAAGTTACTCGTGAATGGTATATTTGCAAAAGAACTACCTGATAAGACTCTGTCTTATATCATCATGTTGTTGTATCATATCCCAGTCGCTTTCCATGCAAAATGTGAAGTAGGAACCACCCACCTTTATTTCATCACTTGCTTATAATGTATAAAGTCACATTCTATACATCCCAATAAGTAAAATATCATATATATGCAGAACAAACTTACCTGCACCACCAAGTCAACAAACACCGAGCCTCCTGCTCAGTGAGTGAACGTTCAGAACGAGCAGCCTAGTGCCGGAAAATGTCAATTATCTGACTCTGACTATCACAAACTATTTTCCCAAATAGATTGAGATCATTACAATATTGTGAAAGTTCCTTTTTTAATTTCTGATTCACAGTTTTGTGGCTTTCAGTAGTATGACTAATTGTATTGCTAGAGTGACAGAATGGCATTGACCCGTGCTCTTGTGTGAAATACAGTACCTTGTAAACTGGGGAGGGCAAGTTGTGCATTTGTAGGATGGATGAATGATATCTTACTGTCTGTCATAATTTGTCATTCTTGAAAATACAATAGTGTATTTTCTCGTATGCAAATAGTTTACTATATAAAGATGTTTGTGTTCACATATAACCTGAAAATACAGTAACTTTGTTCCTTAATACACTACATACATCTCCTGAGAAGTGCACATTTTCCAAAACAGTAACAGAAATAAGTAATAGAAACAGAAAATAAGCACATGTATGGATGGATATGCCTATACATAACTTATGCTGTACTTAAATGAGTTTTAACAAATACACCTACAATTATGGGGACCAGAGACGCACTGTCACAAGGACAGCTGCTCGCTCTGCACAGGCGCAGTGTGTGTTGGTGTAGATCCTCCCAGCCATAGTGCAGCTATCTTTTTTTTAAACCCAACAACAACAACAATGTTCTGGCCCCTGGCACTGCCATCCCAGCCATGACCTGGGAGGCTGAGCTTGAGGGCTGATGCCGTCCCGCTGATCGCTCGCTCCGGGTCTCTGCGTGTGCGTTTTGGCTGCCACCCCGGCCCGAGCCTCCCCTTCCCTCTCCACTCTAAATGTCTCTCCTTCCATCCCCCTCTATGTCTCTCCTCCCATCCTCCTCTATCCGCTACTCCCCCTCTGTCCTTCTCTCCCACCACCCTCCCCGCCTTCTCTCTCTCCTCGACCCCATCACCACTTCCCTCTGCTCCAGCCTGGGCATCCTCTGCTGGGCCCATCGTGGCTCCCGGCACTGGCTGTCCCAGAGCAGCAACCCCAAGTGTCCAATCATTCACTCCCTCCGCTCAAACCGCCTCCTTAATGCAAATCCTACTTCCCCCTCTCTCATACGTACCCTTCCCAACTCTCCACTCACACCACTCTCCACAACCATCTCTCCCGTACACCCAAAAATCCTCTCCGCATCACTCTCTCCTGCAAACCCACCCACATTTCCCTCCAAAATGTCCGTTCCCTCACAAATAAAGCCCTCACCATCCATGACCTCATCCTGGACGAGCACCTTGACGTTCTTGGGCTCACCGAAACCTGGCTCTCCCCCAATGACCCCATCCCCCTAGTGGAAGCCTCCCCTCCAGGCTACATCTTCCACCACACCCCCCATCCAAACCAACGTGGCGGTGGGGTGGCCTTCATTTCCAAAGCCTCGCTTGGTCTTACCCCCTATTCCTCTGGCTGTTTCCCCTCCTTTGAGCACCTCACCCTCTTCCGCCCCTCTCTCCCAATGAAAATCCTCCTTGTCTACCGCCCCCCTAAGCCCCCCGGCTCCTTCCTCACAGACATCTCCACTTTCCTCTCTTCCCTGTCCCTCTGCTCTGAACGCCTGCTCATAATGAGCGATTTCAACCTCCACCTAAACTCCCCCTGTACTACTTCTGCCGACTTCACTGCCCTCCTCTCCTCCCTAAACCTCACCCTCCACATAAACTCACCCACCCACAACAGCGGTCATGCCCTTGACCTTGTTATCACCCACGGCCTTGACATTTCCGACCTCAGCATAGTGGACAAGGCCATCTCGGACCACTTCCTCATCTCCTTCTCCTCTCACATCCCTCTCTCCTCCACCAAGCCCTCAATCATCGTCTACCGCCCTTGGAAAAGGCTACCCACTGAGACCCTCACAAAGGCCCTCACTTCATTAAACATCCTATCCCTCTGGCCTTCCACCCGCGGAGATCCTGAAGCAGCCGTCCAGTTGCTCCATGATCGCCTCTCCTCCACCTTCAACTCCCTCGTCCCCCTGAAATCCAGGACCATCTCCAATCCCACCTGATTCCCCTGGTACAACAACCATCTCTGCTCCCTAAAAAACAAAATCCGGCTGCTTGAACGCAGATGGCAGAAAACTGGCCTGACAGTCCACCGCCAACTGTGGCTCGAGCATCTCCACAGCTACCGTCATTCTTTGACACGCGCAAAAACGGTCTTTTACTCCAGCATCATCTTGGAGGCTAAACACAACCCGAAAGTCCTTTTTTCCACTACCCACTACCTCCTCCGTGCCCCCCCTCAGGCCTCCTCAATCTTCATATCCAATGCCAAGTCAAGGAGGTCATGGACTTCTTCTCATCTAAAATTCACAACATCCGCCGAGCAGCCTCATCCACCTGCCTCTTGTCACCCACCACCATGTCCTCTCTGTCCCCCTCACCATCATCTGCTTTTACCACCACCCCCATTCTACATTCCTTCCTCCCCATCTCTCCCTCCTCCCTCTCACCCACCATCACCTCCATGAAACCAACTACCTGCTGTCTCGACCCCCTTCCCACCAACTTGCTGGTTACCCAGCTCCCCCTCCTCTGCCCACTACTGGCTGACGTCATCAACCAGTCCCTCTCCTCCGGATCAGTCTCTGTCCTCCTCAAAACTGTTGTCATCACCCCACTCCTCAAAAAACCTTCCCTAGATCCCTCAAACCCCAGGCACTACCGCCCTATTTCTAACCTGCCCTTCCTCGCTGAAATCCTAGAACGTGTTGTTGCCAATCAACTTCGCACACACTTCTCTTCCCACTCCCTCTTCGAACCCCTCCAGTCCGGTTCCCGCCCACAGTACAGAGACTGCACTTGTGAAAGTCACAGACGACATCTTCTCTATCTGTGACCAGGGCTCCCTCTGCCTCCTTGTCCTCCTGGACCTCTCTGCGGCATTCACCACGACCACGCCATCCTCATCCACCGCCTTTTCTCTGTCATCCACCTCAGTGGGACCGCACTCGCCTGGTTCGAGTCCTACCTCACAAACCACCAGCAGTACATCTGCACAAATGGCTTCTCCTCCCACTCTCACCCAGTTACATGTGGGATACCCTAAGCATCCATCCTTGGCCCCCTCCTCTTTCTGATCTACATGCTCCCTCTTGGGGATGTCATCCGCAGACATGGGGTACATTTCCACATGTACGCGGACGACACCCAACTCTATTTTTCCACCTCTCTTTGCGACCCCCAGTCCCCTGATGTTCTGTCAGCCTGCCTTTCAGACCTCAGGAGTTGGATGAGCGCAAATTTCCTTCGACAAGGCAGAAGCCATACTCTTTGGCTCTCGTCAATGTCTCAAATCCCACGGCTCTCACCTCCTCCACCTACCCAACTTCCTCCTAAAACTCTCTGAACCTGTACGCAGCCTTGGCGTCAGGTTCGACCCCCAATCGTCCTTCCTCCCTCACATTCGGTCCCTCACCAGCACTGCCTTCTTCCACCTACGTCTGATCGCCCGTCTCCGCAAATACCTCTCTCTGAAAGCCGCTGAAACCCTAGTCCATGCCTTTGTTACCTCTCGGCTGCACTACTCTAACGCCCTCCTCGCCGGTCTCCCATCCACCACCAGCCATAAAATCCAAATCATCCAAAACTCTGGTGCCCACATTCTCACCTGCACCAAACTCCGCTCCCCGATCACCCTAGTCCTTGCCAGACTGCACTGGCTGCCTATCCCAGAGAGGATCGATTTCAAGATCCTCACCCTTGTATTCAAATCCCTCCCCTCCTCTGCACCCCCAACCCCCACCTCTCTGACCTCCTCTCTCCTCAAAACAGCACTCGATGCCTTTGATCCTCCGGGTCTGACCTCCTCCTCGTCACCCGAGTCCTCCGCTCCACCCTCGGCGCCATGCCTTCAGCCACTATGCCCCGAGGCTCTGGAATTCCGTACCTCACTCTCTTCACCTCGTCCCCTCTCTTCCTACTTTCAGGTCCCTTCTGAAGACCTTTCTTTTCGACTGCACCTTTGGTCACCTTCCTCCCCCTGGCTCGGCCCTGGGATTCCTTACCGTGAAGCGTTCTGAGACGCCGTCCGGCGTGGAGGGCGCTAAATAAATCCAAGTTGTTGTTGTTGTTGGTTGCCCAGAGGACTCATGCCTACAATCACCTGGATATAGTCACTGAGCTCTTTTCCCTTGTCGTGATGATATGAGATGAGTTTACTGTAAATTTGTATTACCCATTTTATGTCTTAAGGTGTCAGTCTGGATCAATTGGCAGCACTCTTGCCCTTTGAGTCAGAAAGTTGTGGGATCAAGCCATGCATTGCGTCTTTGAATTTGTGTAATCTAGGCTGACAATCCAATGCAGCGGTGGGGGTATGATGCATTGTTCGAGGTGTTAAACTGAGGTGTCATTTGCCTGTCCCCTGACATTTAATAAAAATTATTTAATAATAATGGCCTAATAATAATCCCTCAAGAAAAACAATAATAAATTTATTTTAAATAAATAAAAAACAAGAAAAAAAACAATAAATTGGTCACTTCACTCCACAACTGTTTGTGGGACATTGTTGTGCGCAATTTGGTTACCGCATTTCGCCCACAAATACACAGTCAATTCACTTTACAGTAAAGTGAAGCGCTTTGAGACATCTAGAAGACGTGAAAAGCACTATATCAAATGCAAGGATTATTATTATTATTTCCACACCACTTTCATCCTTTGTGCCTTCAGCCACAACGCCCCTCATCTCTGGAACTCCCTCCATTAATCCCTGTTTTGCCCCCACTTTATCTTTAAATCCCACTTTGAAGTCCTCCCACTTTAATTGTACCCTCCCCTTCTCCCTTGCTGAGAGTCCAACTCCAACGCTGCACAATGTTCTGAGATGCTTTCTGCCAAAAATGGTGCTTACATAAAAATTCAAGATTGTGTTGTTCAGGTGGGCGTCAAAAGATCTGTTTGAAAAGAGGAGGGTGTTCTTCTGGTGTCGTAACCTCAGGCAAAACGAATTGGTGACCCGCGTTCTTGAATAGCACCGTGGGGATCGTGAACCTGGGTCCTTTCTGACCAGGCAGACGGGACCCTGGTCTCTTCCAAAGAGGAGAGCGCCCGTCTCCGATAACGCACCGCCCCTCCCGGACTGCATCGGCGGTCAACCCTGGACCATAGAGCCTCATCCCAGGTCCCGGGAGTGGGTCCTGAACACACAACCAACGGTCCGACTCGGAGCGCGACCAACCGGGGGCTGTCACTTGGCTGTGGACACGTGCTCTGGGACCTCACCCTGGGTGAGAGGGGCGCTATGTAAACGCGAGTAGTTGTTGTTGTTGTTATAACCCCCTGTGATCAGTGCAGTCCCTTGAGCAGCGCGTTGCTGTGTGTTACAAACAGCCGCCGGGTGGGGGGGGCATCAGGCTGTTTGTGACGCAGGCGCACGGTGGCGCTGGGGCTGCGTCACCTGTCTGTGACGTGCCGCCCTGCCCGGTGGGTGCCGCTGTGTGGTGGGGGGGGGGGCGGGGCGGGGGGGCAGTACCTGGAGCGCGGTCCCAGATGAGGGCGGGGCCTGAACTCCCATTATTCAAATCTCCCGCCGCCAGGGAGCGGGTTCGCTTGTGGCTGACGTCAGGAGTAATGGCGGAGGTGGAGGGAGTCGTGTCCCGAGCGGATGGCGGTGGTGAGTTCACACTCCAGCCCACACCCCCCCACTCACACACTCACACTCACACCGCCCGGGTACAAGCCTCAGACCACCCCTCCACCACCCCCTCATCCCGGCCTGAGCCGTCTGAAGCGGCGCCGGGTCCACCCGCCGCCCGCGGGTCAGGTGTTTGTGGCCGCGGACACCTGTTCCTGGGCGGCGGCGGCGGCGGTTGGGCTCGCGCTCGGCCTGTGGTGGCCACGTAACCGCGGGGAGGAGGGCGAGCCCCGGGGACACGAGGACAGTCACACACACACACACACAGTCACACAGAGTCACACACACACACACACAGACAGTCACACACACACACAGTCACACACACACACAGTCACACACACACACACACACACACACACACAGAGTCACACACACACACACAGTCACACACACACAGACACACACACACACAGTCACACACAACACACAGACACACACACACACACACAGTCACACACACACACACACAGTCACACACACACAGTCACACACAGAGTCACACACACACACACACAGTCACACACACAGTCACACAGACACACACACACACACAGTCACACACACACAGTCACACAGAGTCACACACACACACAGTCACACACACACAGTCACACAGAGTCACACACACACACACACAGTCACACACACACACAGTCACACAGAGTCACACACACACACACACAGTCACACACACACACACACACACAGCCACACACAGTCACACAGTCACACACAGTCACACACACACACACAGTCACACACACACAGTCACACACACACAGCCACACACAGTCACACAGAGTCACACACAGAGTCACACACAGAGTCACACACAGAGTCACACACACAGTCACACACACAGTCACACACACACAGTCACACACAGACAGTCACACACAGACAGTCACACACAGACAGTCACACACAGACAGTCACACACACACAGTCACACACACACAGTCACACACACACAGTCACACACACAGTCACACACACAGCCACACACAGACACACACAGTCACACACACACACACACAGACACACACACACAGCCACACACACACAGTCACACACACACACACACACACACACAGAACACACACAGTCACACACACACACACAGACACACACACACAGTCACACACACACACACACACAGACACACACACACACACACACACAGTCACACACACACAGACACAGAGAGACACACACAGTCACACACACAGTCACACACACATAGACACACAGTCACACACACACACAGTCACACACACACACAGTCATACAATCACACACACACAGACACAGAGAGTCACACACAGTCACACAACACACAATCACACACACAATCACAGACACACACAGTCACACACGCAGTCACACACACAGTCACACACAGTCACACACAGTCACAGACACAGTCACACACAGTCACAGACACAGAGAGTCACACACACACAATCACACACACACAGACACAGAGAGTCACACACAGTCACACACACACAGTCACACACACAATCACACACACAGACACAGAGAGTCACACACAGTCACACACACACAATCACACACACACACACAGACACAGAGAGTCACACACACAATCACAGACACACACAGTCACACACAGTCACACACACACAGAGAGTCACACACACAGTCACAGAGACACACAGACAGACACAGACTCTCACACACACACACAGACACAGAGACACACACACAGAGAGTCACACACAAGACACACACACACACACACAGAGACACACACGCAGAGAGTCACACACACACAGAGTCACACACAGAGTCACACACACACAGAGTCACACACAGTCACACACAGAGTCACACAGACACAGTCACAGACACACACAGAGACACACACGCAGAGAGTCACACACACAGAGTCACGCACAGTCACACAGACACAGTAACACACACAGTCACACACACACACACGCAGAGAGTCACACACACACAGAGTCACACACAGAGACACACATACACAGAGTCATATACACAGAGTCATACACACAGTCTCACACACACACAGTCACACACACAGACACACACACAGTCTCACACACACACACAGTCACACCACACACAGAGAGACACACACATACAGAGTCACACATACAGAGTCACACATACAGAGTCACACATACAGAGTCACACATACAGAGTCACACACACATACACAGAGTCACACACACATACACAGAGTCACACACACATACACAGAGTCACACACACATACACAGAGTCACACACACATACACAGAGTCACACACACATACACAGAGTCACACACACATACACAGAGTCACACACACATACACAGAGTCACACACACATACACAGAGTCACACACACATACACAGAGTCACACACACATACACAGAGTCACACACACATACACAGAGTCACACACACAGATACAGAGACACACACACATACAGAGACACACACACAGAGAGTCTCACGCACGCACACACAGTCACACACGGATGGTGTCACACAGCGAGTGAGAGACATATGAACACTGCGAGAAACAGACGTAAAGAGAGAGACAATGAGACAGAGATGCGTATTGTGAGTGAGACAGAGATACAGTGATAGAGATGGTCAGACACTCACATACACAACACACACACTCACAGAATGAGAGACCACGAGAGAGACAGATACAGCAAAATAAATGCACACTCACTGAGAGACCGAGAGACGCAGAAGCGCAAACTCATAGATATATATAGATATATATATAGAGAGAGAGATGGGCATGTGCACAAACTAATAGGTAAGAGATTGATTTGCACACCTTCACTGGGGAGACTGCAAAAAAATTTACTTTTTTTTACTTTTTTAGTATATATATTTTCAACACCACGCATTTCAAATTTGAATGAATCATACTTCTGTAAGCGACAAAGCCATACTTTTTTTAAAAAAAGCCATATTTCTGTACGCGACAAATCTAGAGAGTTGAAGAAACGAGTGCACCTTTAATATAATATTTTTGTTAAACGCCGTTAAAAATATTTTCTTAGATGTACGGGAGCTATAATTATCTTTCCCACACAAACGTACTAACTGTTCTGAGGAGGATAAGATATGATGTCCTGATATGCAATCGCGTTGAAGGAGGGGAAGCAAAATCCGAGTAAAATGATATTGTTTTAAAATCCTAGGTCTTCAAAATAAGCACTTTATAACTGTTAACTTGTTTGCCGGTTGAGGTGTGTGGAGAGTTCCAGTTTAACTTTTGTAGAGGATGATTTGATGTTTGCATTATTTGATGGTAATATTGTGTTCTTTTTTTTATGTTGGTAAGTGTGTAAAGTCAGCTATCTTCTGTGAGATCAGATCCACTATTTCTAATAAATGTTGAAACTTTGTTTGTGTATGACGGTAGCTCCTCACAGTTGTTGAACTCTTTTCCTGGTTTTACCTGGAGTCGGGTGTTAGCACAAGGGAGTGGTTCTACAGCATAGCTGTAATATTATCCAGTCTATATCACGTGCAGGACCTTCCTGTGAATTATTTTGTGTATTATGTGTAAAGTGTTATGGAAGATACCGTCTCATCATAATTTTCACCCTGAAGCTACAGTTTAAAAAAAATGATGTTAGCTATTCTTTGTATCGCCAGGTTTAATTCCTCTTTGTTCGAACAAGTTAAGGTTAACAACAACAAAAAAATTACATTTGGAAAGCGCCTTTCACTTCGGGAGGACGTCCCAAGGTACTGGACAATCAGTGTTTCCGACCCACGCTGAGGTTCGGGATCGGGGAGGGTGGAGGGCAGAGGGAGAAGCAGGGAGATCGAAAGCACGGTCAAAGAGGAGGGTCTTGAGATGAGTCTTGAAGGAGGGAAGGGAGGAGGTGAGGCGGAGGGATTGCGGGATGGAGTTCCAGACGATGGGGGCAGAAAGCCCCTAGCCACTGGAATTTTAAAAGTTTGTCAAAGAAGAAGTTAGATGTGGAATTAGGATATTACTTTTTAAATCTATGCTGTTGGTTTATTGCATGATTGTTTTTTATTGTGTTCTTTTTATTTATCTTCCAAGTAAAGGAGAGTGATTGAATAAGGGTTTCATGGTTTTCATAAGTGACTAAGAAATGTTTTTACAAATTAATTACTTGTGATGTAAAACGACATGAACTACAACATTATGCGACTTGCATGTGATGTCGCCATGACAGATTTGAATGAAGTATGGTTCTTCTTAACTCAACCCAATGTGATATGCATTTAATCTAACAGTATTTACTCTTCAAACATGCAGCCGTAATAATGTATCAAAGGCTGGACACAATTGCAGTGCATAGAGTCGAAATTTGCTTTTTATCTTGAGCCATGTAGAGTTGACCTTTCCACAAAAATCTGTAACCATCAAATGAAAGGATTATTATTGAGTGAGCCTTGGCAATTCTTGTACCATAAGTATGATTTATTATGAACAATCTTGGTATTTTCATATGATGGAGGAAACTGAATGAATGAGCTGTTGTATGGTTGATTTATACTTCTTGCGGTCGTAGTGGTTTCTTGAGTAGAAAGTTTCGAAACAGGATAAGCATACATTTCCTTTTCTAAGATCTTAATTTATCAGGACTGTCTGGGACACAGAGACTTAATGGTGGAAAATAGCTTTTCCCTATAGAAACCTCTCAGAAGTTTGTACACCTCTTTTAGTGTTCAATGTATTTTATGAAGTATAAATATTACACACTGCATTTTTCTAGTTTGTAGACTTGTTTGCATTTGAGACAAATTAAGTGGACTTAAATGCTCATGGCTTTTTTTGGTGGCCAAACCTAATCTTAAACCTACATTTCAGGCTGCAAAATGGTGTTTATATTTTAGGGCATTCCAAGTGAATATTAAGAGATCCAGAGAAACAACTCGTGTTGAGCTTTTTTTAAAAAAAATGCTATTGATTCCACATTAAATGTGTGCTTTACGATGCCACCAGCCCTTAAGAATAACCCTCAAATTGTATAATTTGATATTGGGGTTATATAATTGGAAGAAATAATTTGCACCTTGCAATTGTAGCAGTATTATGTTTTTTTGTATATAGAGTGGAAAAGACTTTCAAAAACCTTTTCCCATCTAATGCAAGGCTTTCCGGGGTTAAAATCTTCATAGCTGAAATGCTGTGCAGATGCTCTAAATTAGAAACAATTGCTAGGTATAAAATATTGTGTAAACCAAATCAATGTAGATGTACATGAAATATTTCACAAATGGAGAAATCCAGAATAATGGGACCATTACTGTTTTAAAGGAGATTGAGTAAACATTTTGAAGTGGAAGAATATAAGAGGTTTGGGGATGAGGTAGCAGTTTGCTCTAGTGGATCAGCTTGCACCATTCCGGGTTCTGTTGGCCGAAAGCTTTAGTTTCTACTTTACACTTCAAATTAGAACATCAAAATATGATTATGGGATTAAATGGAATACTCTGTGTGTGTGTGTATGTAATAAAGAACTCTCTCTCTATATATATGTGTGTGTATATATCTATATGTATTAAAGAAAGTGATAAATTAGAACAATTTGTCAGGGAAGGTAGAGCCAAATCTGTAGTGACAATTGGAATAAACAGATGCAATGTTGGGTTAGCACAGTAGAGAGATGAGCTTCAGGGTCTGGATGGCCTTATTTTGTCCTTGAACTTTCTTGTATTTGAAAAACAAATGCTGACATTTACAACTGCAGCCTGCTTTTTAACCTAAGGACAAATATTAATGCTATTGCCAAGAGAAGAAAAATGTGCTCTCCATTATTTCCAGGGATGGTGCTGTGGCATTCACAAAAATAGTTAACTTGCAGGGTCATTTCCATAGGAACAATTAGTAAAATTGTTCATTTTACTTTATTTTTGTCCATTGGATCATTCTTAATGTCTGGAAAAGGTTTGCATAGGTGGATCAGTCATTGAAAAACACTGTGACTAGCCAGTATGGGTGTCAGGAGAGTCTGCTCAGTTAGTGGACAGAAAAGATTGTGTGCAGGTGTCTGCAAGCCTGTGTGTTTACCCCTAGCAACGCCAGTGAACTACATCATATGAATCCTGACACTTCTGTGGGGGTTGGTGGGAGGGAGGGGTTGTAATTCTCCAAATTCAGCAGGATCAAATATTCAATGATTTGTTCTAGTGTATGTGTAACTCTGTAAATACCAGATATGTTATTGTATTAACAGCAAACCTTGTGTCATTTGTTGTGAACACATGACTCAGTTGGTTAATAATGTACAGCTAGGCAGAAGATTTGTTGTCTGCCTTGTCACAGATTTCAATGTGCATTGCACAGTCAGTGGTTATTGCTGTTTACAGGGTTGCAGGGCAAGCAAGGATAGGTTCAAGGTCCACTGGATGCTATTAAATGGGAGCTGGACTGAAAATATTAAGCTCAAAGTTTTTTTGTGTACATATATATTAAAACTCGTGCTTAATTTGATATTACTGCATTAGATTGTTTCTGTCCAAGACTACAACAACAGCAAGATTCCATTTATTGAGCGCCTTTTACGTCGGGAGGACGTCCCGAGGCGCTGGACAGTTGGGTCAGGACCCGAGCAGTGGGGAAATGGTCAGGGGAGGGGAGGAAGGGAGGAGGGGGGAAATAGTCAGGGTGAGGGGAGGGAAGGGAGGGAGCGAGGAGGGGGTAGAGAGTCGAGAGGGGAGCTGAAGGCTCGGTCAAAGAGAAAGGTTTTGAGACCGGCCTTGAAGGAGGAAAGGGAGGAGGCGGCGAAGGCACTGGGGATGGAGTTCCAGAGCCTCGGGGCTGAGAGGCTGAAGGCCCGGCCACCGATGGTAGGGCGGTTAGGGTGAGGGATGTGGAGCAGACCGGAGCCAGAGGAACGGAGGATACGGGCAGGTAGGTAGGGGGATAGTAGGTTGGAGAGGTAGGAGGGAGCAAGGCCGTGAATGGCCTTGTAGGTGAGGATGAGGATCTTGAAATCAATCCTCTGGGGGATGGGGAGCCGGTGGAGGCGAGCGAGGGTGGGAGTGATGTGGTCCCGAAGCCTGGTGCGGGACAGTACACGAGCTGCAGAGTTCTGGATGACCTGCAGCTTGTGGAGGGAGGTGGCGGGAAGGCCGGCGAGGAGAGAGTTCCATAGTCACTTTCACTAACCCCAATACCAGCTTTCTCCCCATAACCCTGCAAACCCATCTTCCCCAGATACCTATCCAGTTCTCTCTTAAAAGCTGTTATCAAATCGGACTTCACTACCCTTTCAGGCAGATCATTCCAAATTCGAACAACTCGCTGAGTGAAAAAATTTCTTCTAACCTCCTCTCTGCTTCTTTTGGTAGATATCTTAAGACTGTGACCACGGGTCACAGACACACGTACCAGCGGAAACAACTTTTCCTTATCTCGCCTGTCGAAACCTTTCCTGATCTTGAAGACCTCTATCAGGTCCCCGCGTAACCTTCTCTGCTCTAATGGGAAAAGTCCTAAGTTCTCCAGCCTGTCCTCATAGCTAAGGTTCCCCATTCCTGGTATCATTCTCGTGAAATTCCTGGTATCATTCTCGTGATAACCACATAGATAACCTGCATAATTACCTGAATGTTTTTGTATGGAACTTTGGTATCAATATGCCATTAGTCAAGGAAGATTAAGGCTCTACATAGACGCGTTCAATTTTTCTTTACTGTAAATCAGATTTTTTTTATTTCTTCCAAGCAGTTAAGCCTCTTCTCGATGAACCTAAATATGTGAATTATCTTTGAACTAAGATCTTTTTCTGGTTTTATAGTACTTTAAAAAAGCAGAATCAATTGCTGATTTATCCTCTTAGTTTCTTCTCACTTTCAAAGAAACGTTTTGAAGTGTCATTTTTAAAATCTTTGTTGGGGGAGTTTTGCATCTTATTACTCTGTACATGGGAGTTTAAGGATGATTTTGATTTATTTGGGAAACCTTCCATTGAATGGCTATTTACAATAAAATGATTGAATCACATGACCCTTCGAGTGGGAGTGTTGCTGGTTTTGTTTAACCAGAAGGTCCCACTGTTTGGATTAGTCCTGTTGTGTAGCACTCGTTTTATGAAAAGTAAGAAGTTTAAAATCTGTCAAACTTCAACAGCCATAATTGCATGCTGTGCCATAACAAAAGGAGCAAGTTGTGCAATATTTTGAGAAGTAAAAATTGGCACAGCAGGTATCTTTATGGTCACTTATTCGCACCGTATGTTGCAGCAAGTGGCTACATCTTCATTTTTGTGTTAAGCAAACATTTTCAATTAACTCCTACAGCATCTTATTTGCACCTGGCTGACATGGAGTTGAAAGTTTGAAGCATATAGGGTGTCAGCCTGGCTCAATTGGTAACATTTTCATTTCTGAGTCAGAAGATTGTGGATTCAAGCCCCAAGTTAGAACTTTTGGCTTAGTCTAGGTCAGCATTTTTCAAATGCAGCCACCCATGTGATTTTGTGTGACACGACAGTCCCTTGCTCGGAGGGAGAGTGTGTGTTTATATAAGGAGCTCAGCGCATGCCGATCTTTGTAGTTTGAGTGTGCCTTGGGCCTGCTGCTGCGGAGGGGGAGGCTGGACTACAGCTCCCAGAGAGCATCGTGAAGGGGAGGGGGGCGGTCAGGCATGCGCATGACAGAGGCTCACTCCTCACTCGGGAGAGGAATGGAGTGTGCACCGGTCTCCTGGTGGATGGCTGGGGGTCGAGAGACTGGGGGTGGGGGGAGTTTCAGTGGGTTTGAGTGTAGAGGAGACTCTTTCATCCACCCACCCCCCACACTCCCAACTCCTACCCATCCTCCCCTACACACTTTCGTACCCGTTTCCCCACCCTCTGTCACCAAACTCATCCTATTCCTGAAACCCACCACCTGCTCCCTTGACCCCATCCCCACTCCACTCCTTATCTCCCAGCTCCACCTCCTTGCCCCACATATCACAGACATTGTCAACCTGTCCCTCTCCTCTGGCTCTGTTCCCATTCCCTTAAAAACTGCCACCATCACTCCCACCTTGAAAAAACCCTCCCTTGATGCGTCGCAGCTATCAAGCTACCAGCCCATCTCCAACCTCCCCTTCCTGTCCAAGGTCCTTGAAAGAGTTGTCGCCTCCCAGCTGCGCTCTTTGCTCTCCACCCATTCATTATTCGAACCCCTTCAGTCGGGTTTCTGTGCTGCCCATAGCACAGAAACTGCCCTGGTCAAGGTCACCAATGATATCCTGACCATCTGTGACCAGGGCTCCCTCTGCCTCCTCGTCCTCCTCGACCTATCGGCAGCATTCGATACGGTCGACCACTCTATCCTCCTCCACCGCCTGTCCTCCCACCTCAACCTTCAAGGCCCTGTCCTTGAGTGGTTTAGGTCGTACCTCTCCCATCGTCTTCACTTTGTTTCCACGAATGGCTTCTCCTCCACCCCCCGTACTGTCTCGTGCGGTGTCCCTCAAGGCTCTGTCCTCAGTGCCCTCCTCTTCACCCTCTATATGCTCCCCCTTGGTGACATCATCCGCAGACTTCCACATGTATGCGGATGACACCCAACTCTACCTTTCCTCCTCTACCCTCAACTCCACGACCACCGATGTCCTGACAGCCTGCCTGTCCGACATCGAGTCCTGGACGAGAGACAACTTTCTTCAGCTCAACGTGCGCAAAACTGAGGCCCTCCTGATTGGCTCACGTCAGCGCCTCCGCACCTCAGGCGCTGACACCATCAGCATCCAAGGCTGCACTCTCCACCTCTCAAAGCCAGTCAGGAACCTCGGGTTCTGTTCGACCCTGAGCTGTCCTTTCTTCCCCACATCCGCGCCACAACTGGCACCGCCTTCCATCACCTCCGGAATATCGCCAGACTACGGCACTACCTCACCCCTCACGCTGCTGAAACTCTGGTCCACGCCTTTATCACCTCAAGGCTGGACTATGGGAACTCTCTCCTCGCCGGCCTTCCCGCACCTCCCTCCACAAGCTGCAGGTCATTCAGAACTCTGCAGCTCGTGTACTGTCCCGCACCAGGCTTCGGACCACATCACTCCCACCCTCGCTCGCCTCCACTGGCTCCCCATCCCCAGAGGATTGATTTCAAGATCCTCATCCTCACCTACAAGGCCATTCACGGCCTTGCTCCCTCCTACCTCTCCAACCTACTATCCCCCTACCTACCTGCCCGTACCCTCCGTTCCTCTGGCTCCGGTCTGCTCCACGTCCCCCGCCCCAACCGCCCTACCATCGGTGGCCGGGCCTTCAGCCTCTCAGCCCCAGGCTCTGGAACTCCATCCCCCAGTGCCTTCGCCGCCTCCTCCCTTTCCTCCTTCAAGGCCGGTCTCAAGACCTTTCGCTTTGACCGTGCCTTCAGCTCCCCTCTCGACTCTCTACCCCCTCTTCGCTCCCTCCCTTCCCTGCCCTCACCCTGACCATTTCCCCCCTGTTCGGGTCCTGACCCAACTGTACAGCGCCTTGGGATGTCCTCCCGACGTGAAAGGCGCTCTATAAATGGAATCTTGTTGTTGTTGTTGTTGTTGTAAGTGACTCCCTGCCCCTCTCTCTCCCCAAATAACCTGGTTCACTTGTTGACAAAATTAGTGCAGCCTTTTCTTTTTTAAATTTTTTTTGGGGTGTTAGGTGCCAGCCTGGCTCAGTTGATAGCACACCCTGGAATAAGATAGGGATCTTTGCCCTGTGTTTAACCCACTTTATATTTGATTGAAGTGTTTTTAATGCTGGATACAGAAAGGTTGCGTTTAACTTTCCAGAGCTACAGGCAGATAATAATAATAATAATCCTTGCATTTGATATAGCGCTTTTCACGTCGGGAGGACATCCCAAAGCGCTTCACAGAACACACTGTAAGGTGAATTGACTGTATATTTGTGGGCGAACGCGGCAGCCAATTGCGCACAGCAATGTCCCACAAACAGTCGTAGATTGAAAATGA
Organism: Callorhinchus milii; assembly: GCF_018977255.1. Lineage (NCBI taxonomy): Eukaryota > Metazoa > Chordata > Chondrichthyes > Chimaeriformes > Callorhinchidae > Callorhinchus > Callorhinchus milii. Next base: position 45,197,726 of record NW_024704744.1, on the reverse strand, counting down.
CCAATTTATTATTGTTTTGGGTTTTGGAGGGATTATTAGTTGACGTGTGGAGTAAGGAAACTTGCACAAGGTTTCGCCCTCTGCCTGGAATTGAACTCAGGTCTCTCACTTGCAAAGCGAGTGCTCTAACCACTGAGCTACAGGACTCCACAGATGTAGCTCACACAATGTTCAAGCAATGTGTCAATCTGTCTCAGTCTGTAGTGCTGTGAGTCACAAGATTGTGGGTTCGAGCCCAATGTTGGACAAGACAGTGTTTCTCAAATATGTAATCTGTGGGGAGGGAGATTGTGTTTGCATATGTGGAGCTCAGTGCATGCTGGTGCTTGTGGTTTGAGCCGTGTTGGGCGCACTGCTGCAGAGGGAACAGCCAGACTATAGCACCCAGGGAGCAGTGTGAGAGCAGCCAATTGGTCTGGTATCCATATGTTCACTCCATCCCTCCCTCTGTTGCTGGCTTGAGAAGGGGGAAAGTGATGCAGATTACAAAAAGACGCACTCTGGCTACCAGGAATTGTTGGTGAGCACGCGCTGAGGCCACACAAAAAAAATTGTTTGAGAATCACTGGTCTAAGTAGACACTACAGTGCTGCGCTAAGGAGCATATTGTAGGAGGTTCCGTTCTTCAGGATGAGTAGTTAAACCGAGATCCCTACTCCTGTTCAGGTGGATGTTAAAGATCCCACTGCACGATTCAAGAAGAGTCTGTCTCCCAGTGTCCTGGCCAACAATCTGCCAGATAAAATTAGTAATTTACTGATCTGTTTGTGAATGATTGTCATGTGCAAAATTAGCTGTTGTGTTTGCCTACAAATAGTCCAGGGATTCACTTACAGTAAATCTTAGATATAATAATTATAGTAATCCTTGCTTTTGATATGCGCCTTATCACGTATTCAAGATGTCTGAAAGCACTTCACAGAATATACTGTAAAGTGTAGTGACTGTATTTTGTGAGTGAAATGCAGCAGCCAATTGTGCACAGCAGTGTCCCACAAACAGTTGTGGGTTATTAAATGAAACTAGCTTCCATATTATTATTAATAATTATTATAATAATTAGAGTGAATGGTGGGTGTGTGGGCTGGCTGGCAGTGTGTGTCTAGGGCAGGTGCTCGGCTAGCCTAACCTTGCTCCTATTTTAGGTAAATTTAAGAGAGAAGCTTGAAGGGGCATGGGGATAAGGCAGGACGATGGGATTGTGATATCCTTGTGCTGCGAGCCAGGCAGGTTTGATGGGCTGATTGGCCTCCTTCTATGTTGTAGATTTCTATGGTTCTTTTGAAGTCTTTTCTGAGACATTGTGACAATATGATTAGGTGCTCTATCAAATGTAAGGAAATTTTCCAAAACATAATGACATGAAGAAATGGCTTAAATGTGTTCTCCTAAGAAGTTAACTGTTGACTTCATATACTGCTTCTTTTCACATGTTGGAAACTATCTCTGCCAAACTTCTCTTAAACAACAACAACAACAACAAGATTCCATTTATAAAGCGCCTTTCACGTCAGGAGGACGTCCCAAGGCGCTGCACAGTTGGGTCATGACCCGAGCAGGGGGAAATGGTCAGGGTGAGGGGAGGGAAGGGAGGGAGTGAGGAGGGGGGAAATGGTCAGGGGGAGGGGAGGGAAGGGAGGGAGTGAGGAGGGGGATCTTAAACCAATATAACTGACCAAACGCATTCTGTACACGTATATTGAGGCAATACAATTGCAACAGCCTTCGAGTTTCTGGACTGAAAGTGAAAGTCTGTCATTTCGTCCAAGATATCTAGACTTATTCTTGTAATTTTTCCAATTTTTTACCTATATCTCATCGCAGTGAAATCTGTCCTTATTGGAAAGATGCACTTTAAAATTCATTCAAGTGAGAGGATTCAAAACAATCCTTGATTTAGAAACTTGCACAAGTTCTTGTAGTTCAACATAGCAACCCTTCCTACAGTCAGTTCTTGGATTGTGATCTTACCACTATCGATCACAAAGAGTAGATGTTAAAATACAATTTACATTTACGTATTGCCTTTCATATAAATGAAGTGTATCAAAGTGCTTTACCCAGCTTGGCAGCTGAGCCCTGGTGGGGAAAGGGTGGTGGGGAGAAGCAGAGAAAGGGTTGAGGTTGTGCTTTCAGGTTACATCGGGTGCTTTCAGGTTGAATTTGTTCAACGTATGTCTTGCATCCTTTTTATTCAAGGTCTTTAAATGCGTGCTGGAAATGGTTGCACGCTTGTGTCTTCCCAACAACAACAACAACAACAACAAAATTACATTTGTATACATTTGTAAGGGGCTTACCTCTGATTGTCTTAACCTTGAATGATTTCTTTAATGGGTGATTATCAGAAAGTGTTCATTCCATTTAACTATATCTTGGTAAACTTGGATAAATTGCATTTCTAATCAGGATCGCGATATTTTGGGCACAGCCTATGCCTATTCAGATTATGTTCGAAATATTAACCTATTTTTCTCTCATATGCTAATTGACCTGGTGTTAATTTTCAGTGTGGATGGTTTGAGATTTTAAACAACAACAAGATTGCATTTATAGAGCACCTTTCACGTCGGGAGGACGTCCCAAGGCGCTGGACAGTTGGGTCGGGACCCGAGCAGGGGGGAAATGGTCAGGGTGAAGGGAGGGAGCGAGGAGGGGGTCGAGAGTTGAGAGGGGAGCTGAAAGCACAGCTGAAGAGAAGTGTGCAGTTCTTTAATTCGGGTGGGGGGAGGGCTTACATTTATTAGTATTCAAAAAAAAATGCAAATTGTAAAAAGTCTTTGGAAGCATGCTCAGAAAATAAATGTGGCAACTCCTGAGAAATTGGGATTTTATTTTGTTTGTCCAAATCATTTGATCCTTTATTGCCAGATGACTAAACTTGAAGAAATAGGAGCTCACTAATATTTGCCTAAAAGCATACAAAAATGCAAATGTCTTTAGGGCATGTGTTAGTATTCTTTCTGCTTTTGGTTTGCTTATTGTGCACCCATTAATCAAGGATCTCTTGAGTATCAACTTCATCAAACTACTCATTTAGTTAAACTAGCTGCTTGGATGTCTGCTTGGCTCACTTGGCAGCACTCTTCTTGCTTGTGGGTTTCAGTCCCAAGGTGAACATTAAATATCCCATGGCACTACTTGAAAAGGTCATTTCCAGGCAAGCAATCCACTAGATATTTCAGTTATTCACCACATGTGGAGTCCTGTAGCTCAGTGGTTAGAGCACTTGCCTTGCAAGTGAGACACGTGGTTCAATTCCAGGCAGAGGGCAAAACCTTGGGCAAGTTTCCTTACTCCACACGCCTAATAATGATCCCTCAAAAACAAATAATAAATTGGTAATTTTCAATCCATGACTGTTTGTGGGACACTGCTCTGCGCAATTGTCTGCCGTGTTTCGCCCACAAATATACGGTCAATTCACTTTACAGTATATTCTGTGAAGCGCTTTGAGACATCTAGAAGATGTGAAAAACGCTATATCAAATGCAAGGTTTATTATTGTTATAATAATTGATTCAGACTTCACTGTGTGAAAAGGGGCTGCTATTTTGGTGTTTAAATCTACACTTGACCATAAATACTTTTTAAAGTGCTTGTATGACATTTTGACACGATAAAGCACTGTGATGATGAATCTTCTTAATCCAATACAAATGATGAGATTTCAGTTTTTTGGGTCAGCTGGGTGTCTGCTATACGTGGAAACCCATTACTGTCCTTAAACTAATCCAGACTTGACAATTTAACATGTACACTCCACCTAGGCATAGAAAATTCCCTGTGTCTGAAATAGAACCTGCACTTCCCTGGATGGACAGGGTATGCCTACTGTGAACGTTTTGTAGATATTCTGTAGGAATTGGTTCCGAAATATAAATGTGCTATATCTGCAACTTGTAATAACATATTTGTTTTTTTTGTCTATTTTGACATGTAAGGACCTTACGTTCCACTCAGTCTTAACATGTAAGACCATTTTGCATTAAAATTTAAGATTGTGCAGAATTATGGGAATTTCATAAATCTAGCCTTCAATTTGGAAGCCTTTTTCTGCATTCTTGAAAAGAAACTGGTTCCAATATAAGTGAATTTCTGCAAACCTGCGCCAAATCATCTAAATAAGAGGATGACTTTCATCTAAGACTAGGTGGATGAACCCTGAGTAAATGACAGACTAGTCCTGAGTAATTTAAACCTGAGTAAATGGCAGACTAGCCTTGTTCCTTAAAAGAAATCGACAATAGCCGGTTGAGTTAGTGGTATTCCTGACCTTCATCTTTCATTTCTTCTTTTTCTATCTGTTCTCTCTTTCTATCCTCACCCACAGTGATTAACTTTGCCATGGCCCAGTACACCATCAAAAACAAAGCTATAATGGCTAGCTAGACATCCAATGGATGGTGTATATTAAACCCATTCAACTTGCTCTGATTTTTACATCTGACTTTCATACATTAGAACTGAAGGAGTAATAAATGTAAAACAAATGCAGCCTTGATATTATCTATAAATATGTTTTGTATCGGCATCCTAAATCTAGTTTGGTGACATTGAGCAGGTGGTGAATGTTACAAATCTATCTCTTTAGCTTGTAGTTCATAGCTTCAAGTTATTTCCATCTGCCATTTCCCGGCCACCAGTATTTTACATTTACATTATATAAGCGGGAACATTACAGACTGAAAACCTTTTCCTCTTTCCCGCACTGCAACACCAAGGATTGAGAGCAGTGGATCCACCAGTTGGTGGTGTGGAGCCTGAGCAACAGCTGCTAAGCTCTCTACGCACTAATCGAGGTGGATTCCAAGCCAGAGATGTATGTTTAGTGATGTATCCAAATTGTGGGCAGGGAGATGATTGCATTGCTCTCACCCATTTCATACTGAACTGTGCTGCTCAGCAGGAAACTCGTTGGATGTTCCTGGTACCTGCTATCCACCTAGTGAGGGCTCACACCTGCGCTTGTCAGATGTCAACTGACCAATGGCTATCATCATTTTGGGCTAGGTAAACAGGGTTTCTGTGGGGCCAAGCTGGCTCCAAGGTGACCCGCTTGGAAATGGGACGATGAAAACTGGACAACCTTCTGTAGCCTCAGTCGTCTGATTCCTGAGCCAGGCGGGTCCGCAGAGCTCCAGGGTACTGCTGATTAGAGACCAGCCAGCCTGGCTCGTCGGCAGGACTTCAAGATGAATAATAATCCTTGCATTTGATATAGAGCGTTATTACATCTTCGAGACGTTTCAAAGTGCTTCACAGAATACACTGTAACGTGAATTGACTATACCCTGTTGCGAAACCGTCAGCCAATTGCGCACAGCATTGTCCCACAAACAGTCATGGATTGAGTGACCATATTTTTTGAAGGGATTATCACCCCCGGAAAACGGATCTACCAATTGACTAACAGTCAGGTTCCTACTTACTGCTTGGTAAACAGAAATTGTCCAAAATTTCGCCCTGCCCGAGAATCAAACCCAGGTCCTCTCGCTTGAGAGGCGAGCGCTCTAATCACTAAGCTCAAGACACCACTAAGCTACAAGACTTCACAGCTACAGGACGATTGGGAGCAGGAATTCTTCCCACTTCATTTCTTTCACTGGAATTGGAAATTGTAGAGACAACTGTATTTAATGCTGACTGTTTGCCTTTATAGCCCTGTTTAACAATTATCCCAAAGAGTATTAAATAATTTTATATTAATTGCTTTTTGATTCATACTGATCATCACATTTGACCTATTTTTAAATGAAGTAAATTAAAGTGGAAGAGTTTATTTATACATCTATCTTCTTGTAGATTTTTGCTATATGCATTGACAGCCCCTGTTTGTTATGAGTGTTGTGGTGTTCATATGTGTCATACTTAATTTGTGTTGTGACATGTGAGTATTGAAAATAAAGACTGAGTGGTGCACTGTACATCTCGGTCTTCTGAAGACTTGGATCATGGTTTTAAAATACCTTATAATGCTGGGCCATTATATGGCGTCGAAGCACTGATGAAAATTGTATTCTATAAATTAATGGCCTAAACTATTTTTATATCCTGACAGTCATGCTTCAGTTTGCAATACTGTGAATTCTATTATTGAAATGTGGAAATATAAAGTTATGACAATGACTTTTCGTATTGCTCTCATTTTGTACACTTGCGTATAATGCTTTTTACTTTCCTTGTAAGAAAGTATGGTAGATGCGAGAGCGAGGGTGAGAGAGCGAGGACTTGGAATTCCAAGTTATCTGGAAGGTGAATGGATGGTAACACAACTTTCCCTAATAAAACTATGCTACTGTGCATTCTGTTTCTTGTAATCTCATCCTTTTTATCTATAAACATAGGAGTATAGTGAATATTGTAGTTGTATTTTTATAGTGAGACCATATTGTGCATACATTATTTTTCTTACCACGCATTATTCCAATGCCTTGCTTACCTGACTCCCTAGCTCCTCCCTAAACAAGCTTCAGACCATCTCGAACCTTGCAGTCCATGTCCTCTCCTGCATTTAACTTATCACCGCCATATAGTTCTGTTCCACTGGCTGCCCTCCCCTAACGGATTGAACTCCAGATCCTTGTCATTTTGAAATCCCCCCGTGGCCTCACCCCACCACCTCTGGGACCCCCCCCACAACCATTACTGACCTCGGCTGGACCCTCAACTCAGTGAACACTAGTCTATTTTTCTGCAGCCACTATCAGTGGAAGAGTTTTACTTTTCCTATTGGTCTCAACCATTCTACTTCTGTTTTCTGCAGCTTCATCCCGGAGTCGCTCTGTCTAACTTTCCCTACTCTTCAAGCCTGTCTCAAGACTTCTTTCCCTCCTTTTGGTCATCTTTTTCTGCTCTTTTCCCCACTCTCCTAAATCAGGCACCTAGCCAGCTGCGCATAGTGCTTTGTGATGTCCTCCTGAGAAATATAAATCATATTTTTGTACCATGAGAAATGGACTAGGATCCAATAAGGAGATTGCATCTGTGTCAACCTTACAACATGGAACATTTTGTAGTTTTTAGGTTTACGACTCGCGCTCACTGAAGTAGTGTTTCTGCAGATTTGTTCTGAATTTATCCCCATCAATTGCAGGCTCCTTTGGTTCTACCGACCAGTACAAAATAAAACAGCTTATCATGGTCTACATTTGTGAAAGGTACTATACAAATCTAATTTTGTTGTTGTACATTATTTATTCCTTCAGAATTTAAAAGATTTTCTGTTCAACTTTCTTGCTATTCTGAACTAATGTTCACTTCTACCAAAGAAGGGCTTTTATTATTGGTATGGGTAAGATATCAGTACTGTGGTTTTAAACAAATGTTTGCCATGTGACTTGAGTCACTCCCTGAAGTATTAAGGTTAATTAAACATTGATTATCCATCTAAATTTAAAAAAATCTAAATTCGGCAGATCTACGTATAATAGACTCCAGTTTGTACGTGAAATAGATCTGAAGTTTTTGTCAGTTTAGCCTTGCATTGTGGGCACCTAAACGACAGCTCAGCATTCAGGTCACTTTTGTAGTCTCTTTGGGAGAATAAATAGGAACTGATGGCCAAATTTCAAGTTCTCCAATGAGGATACCTCAATAATAAGTGACAAAATATCTACAGGATTTCTATTAAATTTCTTAACTGAGGGAATTGTCATGAAGCATATTGCTTAGAACACTCACCTCACAAGCGAGAGGATCTGGGTTTGATTCCAGAGCAGGGTGAAATGTTGGGCAAGGTTCCTTACTCCACCTGCCTCTGTTTACCCAGCAGTAAATAGGAACCCGGTTGTAATTCGATTGGCGGATCGCTTTTCCGGGTTTATTCATCCCTTCAGAAATAAAAATAAATAATAATTTGGTCACTCAATCCACGAATGTTTGTGGGACACTGCTGTGCATGATTGGCTGCTGCGTTTCGCCCACAAAATATGGAGTCAATTCACTTTACAGTATATTCTGAAGCGCTTTGAAACGTCACGAAGACGTGATAAGCACTATATCAAGTGCATGTATAATTATATAAATTCTTTGGCATAGTTTGTAGTATAAATACAAACATTTAATGTAGTTATAAAATATACTTGAGCATCTTAGCTATGCCTATCTTGAGATTTGTGCTCCAGATGTTGATGCCAAGCCAGGCCTCTAACATCATGCCCAGGCAACCAGCAATAATTTGCCCCAAATACATCACGAGATGCACTTCTGCAGTCCACTGATGTGTGCTTTACAATATACTCTGCCAACTGCGTGTTTTCTGATTTTTTTTTGATGAAGATACGAGGTGAAAGGTTTTACATTTGACAAAATGTAATAGTGGGTATTCATTACCTGGGCACATCTAATAGAATTTCTTTGCAAATATTGTGCTTCTGTGGGCCAAGAAATATTAATGACTTTGTCCTACAGCTTTGTTGATTAAAATGGATTAAAGGCAGTGAATTATCACAGCTACCTCTGCACGTCATATTGCAAAAGCTTACAGTTCAGAGCTGTCTTAATATAGAAAGGTTGCGTGGAATGGAAATCGAGAATTTGCCTGTGATAATAAATATGCTCATGCAAAATAAGCATGGTTTGCATGTATTACACTAGCACAGTTTCAGAATGGCCTCAGCAGCATGTAAACAGTGGGTACATCATACACGTATTGAATTGCGGCTGCTGAGTTGCACCCAGTCTTTGTGTTTGAATTCAAATGATTTGAACTGCAGTATTGTCGCCTATCTACACGGTGCTATATAAAAAATATCTCCAAACTGTTTTAGGTTGTGACGATAAAATGATATTAATATGTTGAGCAGCTGGTTTGCTGATGTGGTTTGTGCCCTCAGTGTTTTAGAATTTTGCCTCAGTCCAATGGTCAGCTGCTTATGCAAGCATTATTCTATTCTGTATCAGCCACTGCTGAGGGGAAAGCCAATACTATTAACTTGTTCGTGCTACTTCCTGATTCGGCAGAACACTGCAAATGCTGTGGGAGCATTCCAGCATACACTGACATCCAGCTGAAGAGACATTTATAGCCTTGTTGCATTTATGTGTGTCACTGTTGTTGTGGCAACTGTTTTTAATAGGTGGACAATATTTTTTAGTGATTCTGATGTACTGTATTTTTATTCTACAAGCTGAAGAGGTAGTCCTGCAGGAAGAAGAAAGGCGTGCACCAGGATCTGATTGTGACCATTTACTGCATGCAGGTCAAAGACTGAAGACACTCTGCTTAAACAGTAGAATTATGACTGAGAAGTAGGAGAGCTGTAGGCCCTGAAATGCTGCATAAATGCTGGCATTCCTCAGCTGTTCCATTTGCTTGCCCAAAGGGAATCTGTCAAACGTATATATGAAGAGAGTTTTTTGGTGTTTCAATCAGCTGGTGGATCAGTAGCAAAAATACAGCATGCCTGGCTCGACTGGAGTCAGCAGGCAAGAGAGGTTGAAAAAGACGAGTGCTAAGCCGAAGCTTCGTGGTTTATTTACTATTAGTGAAGAGGATGAGCAACATAAATCTAGAAATTTCAGAAGGCCAAAAGGTATGCATCATTCCTGATCTGGATCCTATGAGGAAATGGACGTAGATCTGTGAGTTATGGTATCAAAAGTTATTGTCAGTTTAGTAAATGATCATACTATAATTCATTTCTTAAGAATATTGATTTAAACAAGGATATATTATACAGGATTTATTGTGTCCTAGAATTTTGAAAAGCTTTAGAGATGTCAAACAGCTTTTCTAATTGTGCATAATTTGTTTCTAAATAGTCAATACTGAAATGCTCTACTTATAATTGAATTTGACAGTGATGTACATATAAAATTAAAATTATAGCCCCTTCAAAGAGGCAAAAAGGTAATGTACTTTTTTTCTGAGGATCTTCATTTAGTAAATTTAAGTTGGAAAAAACGTGCATTTGAAAAGCAAGTTTGCTAGAATTAATTTTTGCATAGTTCCTGAACACTGCTTAGGGAAGGTTGCTGTATTTTAAGGAAAGCTGCAAGGCTCTTCGGTATACAAATAGAATATTGACACAGATAACATATGGATTATAATGCACAAATCCTGCTTTTCTACATCTTTCAATTGGCTAGCTTTGAACGATTCTATTTTCCTCAGTAGCAGTGCCCTTCAGTGACAGCGTGGACTGTATGATGGCTTTATACTGAATAATTGGTGCTTTGATCGACCCAGAACTACAGATTGCAATGCTGTTTTGTAAAACACGTCGGTGCCAGATGAGTTCTCTAGAAGATTCTCCTTTCCTTATTTGACCCTCATTCTCCTCCTTTCTGTGAATAAAACATGAAATGCATGATTCCTACTCAGTATTTATCAATATTCTACAGTGTAGTTTGGATTGTAAAGCTCCAATATTTTTTAGTTATAACCAATCCATTAAATTATTTTAGTAAAATTATATAAAATGGATCAGGAACAAAAAAAAACTGCTGCAGGTTTTAACCATAATGTACTGCTGTAGATTTTCAGACTGAGCATACCATTCTATCTGAATGGCTTTCTACCATATGTTTAATGGTAAAGTAGCAAAACTAATTTTTAAATTTTTTTAAAAAAAAACTTGCATATGGCAGCCTTTTTATATGGACCTTTGAGCAAAAGCTGACTTTGGATGTTTGAGCACAACCTCAAGTAGTCAAAAAGTGGTCTTCTCTCCCACCCATCCTCACATTCATACAGGGACAGAGTGGCTCAATGAGTCACACCCATTTGTTCCTGTAAATGCACTATAACGCAAAGTTTTGTTGTACCTTGGACTTGGCTCAGTTTAGTGGATGACCAATGAGAGCCCTGGTTGCTTATTTTAAATTTAGCCTAAAGGACAGTGGTGTGCTGAAAATCAGCAAAGCACTTTGTGAAGGAAAGATTTTTTTAAAAATGTATTGAGAGATGGAAATATATGAAGTCTACCGTCTTTTCCACCAGCTGCCCATAATCTTCATTTTTATACTTGGAATAAAGTACTTCCTGATCTAAATGATAATTAATGATAATCAAGAAAGGGAAGAATATCAACTCAAAATTGAAACATTTTCTACAGTCCAGCTGCTTATATTATATGGAAGTCCATTCTATGGAAGTGTATTTATATTTTTCCCCCTGGACTCTCATTTGCCAAAGATGGAGTTGTGCAAGTATGCAATAACTAAACATCTCTGTTGATCAGCACTAGTTAGTTATAACATTGAGAGTGGTCACTTTCTTCATCAGGTTATTAGATGAGGATATAGTGGTCATGAAAAAGCCAGAAGCCTGTTTGGCTTTTTTTTGGTAAACATTATCAAAGCACACATTTATCAATCCCAACAGTTTTTATGGGCCCAGAGCTCAACAGAGATGTATTAGCTTCACCACCTGCAAATTAGCTGCCACAGACACCCACAACAACAACAACAACAAAATGACATTTGTATAGTGCCTTTCGCATCGGGAGGATGTCCCAAGGTGCTGGACAGACAGAGTTACGGACCCGAGCTGAGGGCTGGGGAGTGGGGAGGGTAAGGTAGGAAGCAGGGAGATCGAAAGCAACGTCGAAGAGGAGGGTCTTGAGGTGGGTCTTGAATGTGACGAGGGATGGGGCGAGATGGAAGGACTGCGGGATGGAGTTCCAGAGGGTGGGTGCAGAGTGGCGGAAGGCCCGCCCACCGATAGTGGGCGAGCAAGGCATGGGACGTGAAGCAGGCCGGATCCCGCTGAGCGGAGGGGGCGACCAGGGTGGTAGGGGATTAGGAGGTTGGAGCAAGACTGTGATGAGGACTTTGAAGGTGAGGACCAGCATCTTGAACTGTATCCTCTGTGTGATGGGAAGCCAGTGGAGTTGTGCAAGGATGGGGGTGATAGGGTCGCGGATCCTAGTGCGGGAGAGGACACGGGCTGCAGAGTTCTGGATGAACTATAGAGTTGGGGAGGCCAACAAGCAGTGAGTTTGCATAATCGAGCCTCGATGTAATGAATGCGTGTATGAGGGTTTCGGTGGCCTGTGGTGTGAGGCAGTGGCAGAGCCGGCCGACGTTGCGGAGGTGGGGGGAAGGCAGAGCGGGTCATGACACAGATGTGGGGTAGAAAGGATAGTTGAGGGTCAAACAAGACCCCAAGGTTCCGGACTGGCTCAGTGAGGTGGAGTGTGCAAAAATGGACGGTGATGCTGTCAGTGCCTGAGGTGAGGAGATGCTGACAGGAGCCAATCAGGAGAGCCTCGGTCTTGTTGACGTTCAACTGAAGAAAGTTCGCTCTCATCCAGGACTTGATGTCTGACAGACATTCTATCTGGACAGCAGTAATCCTGGAGTCAAGGTGGAGGCAGAGAAGTTGACACCATGTCTGCAGATGATGCCACCAAGAGGGAGCATATAGACATTGGAAGAGGAGGGGACCAAGGACAGAGCCCTGAGGAACGCCGCACAAGATGTTCCGGGGGCTAGACGAGAAGCGTTTGTGGAGATGAAGTGCAACATACAGTCGCATCACTTTTCAATACATCCTGTGAAACATTTTGAGGTGTCTTGGTGATGTGATAAAGTGCTATATCAAACGCATGGATTATTATACTACAGCAGTGTTGGTCCTGAAAATAAAAAGTAATGTATTATAGAATTAGGCAAATCATTTGCCTATCTACTTCAACATCCTCTCACAAGCTATGGGATAACTAGTTAAATTTTAATATTTGCGGTGATTATATGCAAATAAATCAAATTCAACTACATATCTTCCATTGGCTTCATTTTTGAGTTGATGTTCCTTGTGATTCATATTGTATTACACATAAGAAATCGCAAGATGAAAGACATGATTGCAACTAGAAGCAATGGTAGTTAAACAAAGGTAAACCAATCATTTATTCTATTAGATTCAGTAACACCAAAACTATATCTGATTCTCATACTATAATTTGTGCTTGGCTTAACCTTTGCCATACTGAATCCCTTTGTATTTTCAACTTAAGAACTTGCCCCTGGGTGCTCATTTCCTTGAAACACTATTCCACTACAAGTTGAATCTGATAAGCTCAGTGTCTTGAGGTCTATTATTTCAATTGCTTTCAAGCACTTTCAAGAGTATATTTACCTCCATTGCTGTAAGGTCCTTTTGCTTTGAAGTTGGTAAACTGTTTCATTAAAATCCTTTGATCTCTGATTTTATATTCAGACTTGTTCTGTACCTGAAATTTTCTCACCAAAACAAATTATAATAATAATAATCCTTGCATTTGATGCAGCGCTTTTCACGTCTTCTCAATGTCTCAAAGCGCTTCACAGAATAGACTGTAAAGTGAATTGACTGTATATATTTTGTGGGCGAAACGCGGCACCAATTGCGCACAGCAGTGTCCCACAAACAGTCGTGGATTGAAAATGACCAATTGTATTTTTGTTTTGGAGGGATTATTATTAGGCGTGCGGAGTAAAGAAACTTGCTCAAGGTTTCGCCCTGCCTGGAATTGAAACCAGGTGTCTTGCTTTCAAGGCGAGTGCTCTAACCACTGAGCTACAGAACTCCACATTTGTAATTACATTTGTATAGAGCCTTTTACGTTAGGAGGACGTCCCAAGTTGCTGGAAAGTCAAGGGGTTGGGATTAGGAGGGATGGAGGGCAGAGAAGAGCAGGAGGGTGACTGAAGTCGCAGGCGAAGAAAAGGGAGGAGGTAAAGGAGGCAGTGAAGTGAAGGGACTGTGGGATGGATTTGCAAGGGGTGGTGGCAGAAAGGCCTGACTGCCAATGGTGGGGCGGGCGGGGCACATGGAGCAGACTGGAGCCTGCTGAGCGGACAGGACGGTATGCAGTTAGAAGGTCACAGAAATAGGGAGGAGCAAGACCATGGAAGGCTCTGAAGGCTAGGGCAAGGATTTTGAATTCTATCCTCTAGGGATGGGAAGCCAGTGGAGACAGGCAAGGATGGGAGTGATAGGTTCATGGAGCTTGGTTCTCGATTCCTATTTTGTGATTCACAGATTGTAGCCCTTGAAATATAGCTTTAAGTATAACCTCCAGTGGTCAGATACTGTTGACTCTAGAGATTTACAAAAAAATCACTAAAATTTTCATCTGTGAAAAGATGGTAACTTTTTGCAATCAAAAGAAGGTAGAACCCGTTGTCTTGATCGTAAATAAAGAGTGTTCACTTGTGTGATATATAAAAAAAATAGGTTACTCAGGTTCTAACAACTCACTGAGTGAAAAAATTTCTTCTAACCTCCCCTCTGCTTCTTTTGGTAGATATTGCTGGTAGACACACGTACCAGCGGAAATAGCTTTTCCTTATCTCGCCTGTCGAAACCTTTCATGATCTTGAAGACCTCTATCAGGTTCCCGCGTAACCTTCTCGGCTCTAATGGGAAAAGTCCTAACTTCTCCAGCCTGTCCTCATAGCTAAGGTTCCCCATTCCTGGTATCATTCTCGTGAATCTCCTCTGCACCCTTTCCAGTGCCTTAATGTCCTTCCTGAAGTAAGGTGCCCAGAACTGGACGCAGTACTCCAGCTGAGGCCTAACCAGTGTTTTGTATAGATTAACCATAACCTCCCTACTCTTATACTCTATGCTCCTACTAATAAAGCTCAGTACACCAAATGCCTTTTTTACTGCCTTATCCACCTGCCCCGCTACCTTTAACGATTCGCTTACTTGAACACCCAGATCTCTCTGTACGTTCACCCCCCTTAGGATTGAGCTACCAAGTCTATATTGCCTCCTATCATTTTTCCTACCTAAGTGTATCACCTCACACTTATCCACATTGAAATCCATCTGCCACATGTCAGCCCATTCCACCATTCTGTGTATGTCTGCTTGCAGTTGGTTACAGTCCTCCTCACTATTTACTACCCTACCTAACTTTGTATCATCTGCAAACTTGGAAATAGTGCTCTCTATGCCCAAGTCCAGATCATTAATATATATTAGAAAGAGCAGTGGTCCCAATACCGATCCCTGGGGGACACCGCTGCACACCTCCTTCCATTTCGAGAAACACCCATTAACCACCACCCTCTGCTTTCTGTCACTCAGCCAGTTCTTAATCCAAACTGCCACTGTCCCCTTAATACTGTGGGCCTCTAATTTTTTTATTAATCTCTTATGCGGTACTGTGTCAAAAGCCTTTTTGAAATCCATGTAAATAATATCCACCGCATTTCCCTCATCAACCCTCGCAGTCACCTCTTCAAAAAATTCTATTAGATTTGTTAGGCAAGATTTGCCTTTAACAAATCCATGTTGGCTGTCTCTAATTACCTCATGTTCCTCTAAGTAGAGATTTATTCTGTCCCGGATTATGGTCTCCAGTAGTTTTCCTATTACCGAAGTTAGGCTGACTGGCCTGTAATTTCCGGGTTTGTCTTTCTGCCCCTTTTTGTAGAGGGGGGTAACATTAGCCACTCTCCAGTCTCTTGGCACCACTCCTGTGTCCAATGAAAATTGAAATATAGTGGCCAAAGCCTTCGCTATTTGAACCCGTATCTCCCACAGCAACCTTGGGTGAAACCCATCTGGTCCTGATGACTTATCAATTTTGAACCCAGTCAATCTTTTCAGAACTTCCTCTCTGTCTATAATAATCTGATCTATTTCCTCTACCCTCTCATCGCTACCCTTCATGTGAGACATTAAACCGAGGTCCCATCTATCTGTTCAGACGTTAAAAGATTTTGTGGCACTTCTCAGAAAAGAGAAGGGAGTTTCTCCAGCCAACAATGCTCCAAATTTCCCATTCACTTCATGGCTGTTTAAACTCTCTGTCATGTTCTCGTGCCTCATGTTGCTACACTTCACAGTGAAATTCTTTGAAGTGCTTTGAGACTCATTGATGATGTGATAGGGCACTATACCAAACTTAAGGATTATTATTACTTGACACTTTCATACGTACACCCTCTTCTAATTTCGTTGCTATATTTGGGAACATACGATTGCACAGAACCAGAAAAGAAAATTGTATGGCTTCTGGTTGGAAGTTTAAAAATAAATGATGCTTCATTCTCTATATCTCTCTCTCTCAATCAATTTCTTTGCCAAAACAGCAGCTATCTTAATTCCATATTGAATTTTCTGAGACCATCCATTCCCAGCTCTCTCTGGTTAGTCCATTTCACACATTCACCACTGCAAAAGTAGAGAGTTTCTGCAGCATTAAAGCACTGAATGACTCAACTTTTTCTTAATTTTTACTTTTTTAAAAACTTCCCTCCCGATTGATTTAAATTTGTTTTGTGTTTGATGACTAACAGTACTGTAAAGCAATATACCTCACTCCTGCACTAAAGCGCTTCACAAGCTGCAGATCATCCAAAACTGAAGCTGG
This sequence comes from Callorhinchus milii, assembly GCF_018977255.1. NCBI lineage: Eukaryota > Metazoa > Chordata > Chondrichthyes > Chimaeriformes > Callorhinchidae > Callorhinchus > Callorhinchus milii. The sequence goes on along the minus strand of NW_024704744.1, from coordinate 45,181,407 downwards.
TGTACTCTCGCGCACCAGGCTCTGTGACCCCATCACTCCCACCTTCGCCCGACTCCACTGGTTCCCCATCCCCCAGAGGATCGAGTTCAAGATCCTCGTTCTCACCTTTAAGGCCATGCATGGCTTTGCCCCCTCCTACCTCTCTGACCTGCTGACTCCCTAACAACCTGCTTGCTCCCTTCGTTCAGCTCCGTGTCTCCCGCCCGACCTGCCCTACCATTGGTGGCCGGGCTTTCAGCCTCTCTGCCCCCACACTCTGGAACTCCATCCCACGGACCCTTTGCCTCGCTTCCTCCCTTGCCTCCTTTAAGGCCGGTCTCAAGACCCTTCTCTTCAACCATGCCTTTGGTCTCCTTCCCACCTCTCTGCCTTCCCTCACCGCTATATCACCCCTCCGCCATGCTTGGGCGCCGACAATTGACTGTTCAGCGCTTTGGGACGTCCTCCCGACGTGAAAGGCGCTCTATAAATGTAATTTTTTTTGTTGTTATTTTATTATTAGAACATCAGTATTATCACTGACCTCTTCACAACTTTTCAGTATTACTGCAAAAAGAATGTTGAAACATTTCTCTATGTGAATTAAATGAGCACAGAATTCCCAGAGTCTGCCAGCTGACATGACTCAATGCTTTTTTATGTTAAAAAAATCCAAAGTATTTTGTTATCCCTGCATAAAAGCATGACTGTGCAAGATAACCAGAATGCAACTTTATTAGTGGAACTTAATGTAACATTTATGCACAATTTCAAAGTATTCAGCCATGTAATATGGATAGTACACCACTACACCTATGACCAAATTGCAATGTATCCTATGCTGAATTGGTACCAACATTTCTACCAAACCTCCACAAGGCGTACAGCAGCTTGTAAAATTCAAAAAATTTTGTTCTACCCCACAGTTTTCTTTTTTAAAAAGCCTTTTAAGTGAAATTAGGTAGTCAGGTTAGTCTTGCAACACAGAAATAGCGTAAAGTTGTATAAACACAGTATGTGATGTTTAACCACCGTTGGACCATTTTGTCCATATTCTCAGTTTACCAATATCAAAAAAGTTGCCACGACTGTTTATTTGTTTGCTCAATGTAGCTCTTCAATAAATAAACAGCAATGGCAACTTTTTTGATACTGAATGAATTACTTTAGAGTTACTAAAAGATATTATGGGTCAATTCAAGGTTCTTTGAATAACGCTTCAGTGCTCAACAATAGGAGCTAATGTTACAAAGATACATTCCAAAGCGCAATTAAGTCCGTAACCTTATAATGGCTTATTGACTGCCTGAAAATTGCAAACCAAAGAGTTTTTGTTGGCTTTTTCTAGCTTTTGCCCAAGTACTGAAGAATTAAATTGAAGTGTATTGCTTTAAGAGGTTGACTGATTGTTTTATGTTTAGTCTCATGTCTAGTTCGCTGAAGTTTGTGACTTACCTGTGATACTGCTCTCATTCTGTGCAAATGATGCAATGTAGCAGAGCACATATGGAGCATAAGGAATAATTATTATTAGATTAGAGAATGTTGTGTGGAGGGCTGGATGTGTTTTTAGTAGAGTACTATAAGGCCATCGTAATTGAACCTAAATTCAGAAGTTGATTTTTGTTTAGGTTAATTTGTGTTGGTGGGTATACAATTCCCATTTCCCTATTGCTTTTCATGTTGTGGTGATGTCTCAAGGCATACAATTGGCTGGGTAGACGAGGGAGAAAATGACTAAAAGCCCGGTAAAGAGATGAGTCTTAATAATCCTTGCATTTGTTATTGCGCTTTTCACGTCTTCCAGATGTCTCAAATCGCTTCACAGAATGTACTATAAAGTGAATAGATTGTATATTTGTGGGTGAAACCCGGCAGCCAATTGCACACAGCAGTGTCCCACAAACAGTCGTGGATTGAGTGACCAAATTATTATTTTATTTTTTCTTGAGGGATTATTATCAGACATATGGAGTAAGGAAACTTGCCCAAAGTTTTGCCCGGCCGTAGTGCTGATTATTCCCATTAAACTAGCCACAATAGAACTGACGGGCTACGACTTGGAAAAAGTACATTAAATAATAAGCACAACAGTCTGAAATATTTTTGAATCCAAATCAATTCTTAAATTAACCACTGACAGTTATTTGAAATTAGCCAAATTTGTCTTGAACCAGCACCTTTAACAAAATGGGTCTGCGCAAGCACATTGTGGCATTTTTCCATTTATTGCCATGATGGTGTCAATGAGTCTTGAGTCAGAGGTAGCAGAATGGCTGAAAGCGCATCCACCAATAGTGTGTATATGAAGCCGCAAATGTGTTGAGGGGAGGGAGTGACTAGGGTGATGGGGATAAATATTTCTAACACTAGGAGCTCTAAAGTTGACAATGCTGTTGCAAGATAAATAAGCTGTCACTACAGCTTTCGAAGTCCTGAAACACACCAATGTCTCTAGAGGTAGCATTCCAGCTAAAAGCACTAATTTTGAATTTAAACATCCAGATGTATACTGTCGTCATTTTTTTTTCTTCTTTTGGCTAGCCTGTGGACATCTTTCGTCCATCATCAGCATTGGTCTGGCAGTCAGAAAATAAAGATGCATGTTGTCTGCTTCCAGTGGTGTGGAACCTGTCCTGTGGTGCATTGTGCACATTTAGTGGCACCCGGAGCTCAGAATTTGAAGCAGTTCTGAAAGTAAATGTAGTATTGAATTTTCTTACAGCATGGCTATTTGATAATAACAAAAAGTAGTGGTCGGCCCGTACTGATTTTCAAAGAGCTGTATTGGAATTCTAGACCGAGTCTCTCCTTTTTTTTGCCTTGTTCCCCCACTGTGTGCCTAGTCGACAACAATTTTGTAAAATTAATAAGCTGTCACTACAGCCTCAGAAGTCCTGAAATCTACCGCAGTGTTTTTTAACAGTGTCTCCAGAGGTAACAATTCCAGCTGAAAACACTACTTCACTACCTTTCAAACTATCTCATAATCTAGAAATTATATGCAACAAAAGCAATCTTTTTATTTCCAGTTTCAAATAATGTTCAGTACATTAAATTAAATATATAATTACGTTGTTTCAAGATGTTGCCTTAGGCTTTGTAAATTTGTATAGGGCCTCCTAATGTGAAAGACGCTATACAAATATAATTTGTTGTTGTTTCTCATTCATTTGGAACCTGTTTATAAAACTGTTATAATGCATGTGAAACTACTACAGTAAAATATTGTGAGTTGATACTAATTTGAAGTAAATATTTAATACTAAAATCCTGTTTTCTGATTTACAGTAAAAGTTTCAGTAGATCCAAGAATTGGTAATTGGTTTGGAGGTAGGAGACAGAGAGTAGGGATAAAGGGAACGTTCTATGATTGATGGGGTGTAAGAAGTAGTGTGCCCTAGTTATCTGTATTGGGACCTAGCTTTTCGCCATACATATTAGTGACTTGGGTGCAGCAATAGAGGCCTGTATATTCAAAGTTTGTAGATAATACAAAGTTGGGAGGTATGGTAAATCGTGCAGATAGAAGCAGAAAGTTACAAGAGGATATAAACAGATTAAGCGACAGAACTATGGCAGATGGAGTTCAATGTGAGGAATTGTGAGGTCGTTGAATTTGGATCAAGAATGGCAGATCAGAATGTTAACAGTGAAAGACGAGGAGCTATGGAGGAGCAAAGGGATTAGGTAATCACAAAAATTCACTAAAAGCTAGTGCACAGGTACAAAAAGCAATCAAAAAGACTAATGGAATAAATGCCTTTATTTCAAGAGTGTTGGAACATAAAAGTGAGGAAGTGAAGCTTCAGTTGTACAGGATCTTGGTCAGACCCATCTGGAGTATTGCATTGAGTTTGGGGCACCACAGGAGGATGTATTAGCATAGGTTCACCACAAAACTGGGACTGGAAAGGTTAAATTATGAGGATAGGCTGTATAGGCTGGTTGTTTTAAAAAGCTTGGTTACAGCAGTAGCTTTTAATAAGTTTACAGTTTCTGCAGTATAAGGGGACTAATGTCAAAGTTGTATTTGTTTCAGTATTCTGTAATCTTTTAAAAGCTTTAAAATGTTTCTTGTAACATGCTGGTTTATATTGTTTCACTGCATGCTAAACGTATTTTTATCTGAAGTCATAAATAATGCAGAGGTAGTATGTAAGGCTATCCTATTTAATAGTAAGAGTGGAACGACTGTAAAGCTATACTAGTAAATGGAGATGCCTCATTATAAGTTTATGCTTTCATTATGTAATCCATCAAATACCGTAATTTCAAAGGACTAGCGGACAATTTTTTGCAAAGATTTGTTATGCTACCAATTTTTTTCATTCTTACCTCAATCTTTTTCTAACCCAGTAAGTACCACTCTTGTTAACCACTTAAGCGCTCCGATATACTGTCCGTCTGGCGTGAAAGGTGCTATATAAATGCAAGTTGATGTAACACTTTGCATTGCTAACTCAGTTATGTTACGCTGCCATTCCTAATAATCTTGCGTGCAGCTAAAATAAAGTTGTCGTTATCACAGCCCTGAGTTCATTTTTTTTATTATTCGAATTCTTTTAAAGATCAAATACTATAAGCACAGATTTTGAGTAGCACATTAGCTGTTCATTCATGAACTTCAACATTTTGTAAAGGTGCTTAAAATGCCTTCTGAAAGTCATTTCTGAAATGCTCTTTTAAATTATTAACTGAAATAATAAACCACCACTTTAGCAACTACCTCTGAGCATTCTGGTAGATTCGTGGGACAACGTATTGTTTCTAAATCTGGATATAATCAGTTTCTTGTAGCTTTTGTACTCTACTTTCTGATATTGACTTTGCTGATTCATAATCCCACGATTGTGCCCTGAATATTTGCTGTCCTTGGATACAGTTCCAGTATTTACTTTCATAAAATATTAGCCAAAGCCTCAACTGTGGAACACTTGTTCTGTTGCCTAATTTTTGAAAAGCCAAACTGATCAATTGTGCAATTTGACCACTCTCGTGAAAACTAATGACACTATCTGGAGAATAATTGGCTGTCTTTTGGTCTCGTCTTCTACATCCAATTGATTGTTTAAGCCAGTCTCAGTTGGTAGTATTTTTGCCTCTTGAGTCAAAATTTTATCGTTTCAAATCCCAAATCAAAAATGGTAGTCTAGAGGCTGTTGGTCCGATATAGTTTTGGGGGATTGCTGCATTGTTAAGATTAGACATTAAACTGAGTTCCTGTCTGTTCAGGTGAATGTTAATAGATCACATGGTCAAGAATCCTCTGGATAAAAATTGATCATTTCACCTTCCTCCTGTTTATGGGACATTTTTGTGTGCAGATTGGCTACCACGTTCACCTACTGATAGTCACTACAATGTACAAGACACTTTGAATCAGCCACTATATCAAATTAACTTAAGAACATAAGAATTTGCTCGGCAAAAGAAGACCAAGGCCAATCTAGTTCGCCTTCCACCATCCTGGCAGTCCTTTTGACTTGTCATGTCCCAAACTAGATACTGTATCGAAAACTGTTTAAACTGTTTAATTTGTTCTTGAAACAAATAACAGTTTCTGCCTCCTGTCTCCCTAGGCAGCCTGTTCCATGATTATGTTTACTACTCGCTCCCTGAAGTAGTGGTTTTGCAGATTTGTTCTGAATTTACCCCTCTTCAGTCACAAGCCATGTCCTCTGGTTCTACTGTTCAATACAAGATAAAACAGCTTATCATGGTCTACATTATCAATTCCCTTCAGAATCTTTCTGCTCAACTTTTTTGCTACTCTGAACTGATATTCACTAGTATCAAAGAAGGGCTTTCATTATTGATGAGGTAAGGGTAAGATATCAGTACTGTAGTTTTAAACAAATGTTTGTCATGTGACTTGAGGCACTCCCTGAAGTATTAATGCCACACTAAATAGCTCTTTAATCGTATTAACTGAGCTTACCGATATAGCAATGCCATTATCACACCCACAAAGAGTATGCTTGCTATTCACAAAACCATGACCATGGGTACAGGACAAACGTGCATTATGTTTGAGACCTCATGTTAGAGGTTACTTACCTGTATATTTTTGCGAAGGCAGATTGATTAAAGCTCTTCTTTTCTTTCCTGGCACCAGGCTTAAGGTCATGCAGTCATCGTTCAAATGGGTTTCCATGTGAGGTCCTTGTGTGACCTTATCCAATGTGGTGATAAATATGTAGGAAAATAACCAGTGTTTCAAAACCATCTGTGTTAGAGATGCATTATTATTCTTGAGAGACTAGTTGATGTAATTTATTTTAGGTGAAATTGAATGTTTGATTAAGGATTAGCAATTAAAATATTGCAATAAATATCATTTATGCTGCAGCATGCACTCAGCAGCCAAATCAATATGTGGATTCTATGTAGCTGATATTTGCAATGCAGTATTAAACCAAAGTGATTTATTGCATCAATGGTTTACATCCCTGTGTGCTGTCAATTCAATTGCTTGTTGTGTTAAAGACAAATACCATTTATGGGTGTATGAAAATACATTTTTGATTAGCATGAAGGAGAGGCACTGTAGCCATGTATTGTATACTTTGTCTTGAGTGATCGAGTATATAATCACATGAATGCTTTCCCAGCAAAACCAGTAATCCGTTTTATGCTAATGCCTGACATCTTCTACAACATCTAACAACTTCTTTGTTACGTGTTGATCACAAAGCATAACATTAAAGACTATCCCAGTAAACGCTGTGTTGACACGTCAGCAAATTAGTGCATGATTAATTTAGTGAAGAATATAAATAACTAGGTTGCTTCCAACTGCAGTGTAGCATATTACAACAATATCCAAGTGTCAGCCCAAAGTGAGAGACAAATTTATTAAAGTGAAATCATAACAGTAAACACTAATTTAAAAATAAAATCTACATACAGTAAGCAAAAATAAACACTGTAAAAATTTTCATTCATATGAAGCCCTTTTTGCCTCTGTTACTTTAAACTGCAGTGATAAAAGAACTCAGTTTTTTTCTGACGGGATTAAGTATAGAAATTATCCTTTTTTAAATTTAATTGTTCAGGATTAGATTTTACATCTTTGCACAGTGTAATGGCTTGCTACCTATTAAGTGTTAATAGTATGCTATTGTGAGCAACTTCTCCCCTTTTTCCTCTCCTGAAGTCTGTCCTCTGATGGCCCATTGATACCTTGCTTAATGACTATTTATCATATGTGAGGCTAGCTAATCTTGAGTTTCAGCATGCTATTGGACATGAGTGACACATCATTGAAACTGCACAGCATTACCTCCCAAACAGTCATGAAGTGAGTGACCAATTTTATCTGGAAGAACTGTTGGCCAGGCATCGGGAGAACTCCCTTCTCTTTTCAATGTCATTGGAATAGCCCAGCATAGGAAGAGATGGGTGTGAGGTAATGTTAAAGCTGGGCAAAGAGATCCGCAGAGGTATATTGAATGGAAAAGATGATTTCTTGATTTTATTTCCCTTTTAGCCGAAACTGTATTTGGCCACAAAACCAAACCTTCATAAGCAGAGCGTGTAACTATTGTAGGCCCCAACTGCCTGAGATTAGCTCACGTGATATGAACTGGATAAACCTTAGAACCTTCCTGACATGTCATGTTTTTGTCCAGTGAAACGTTGGAAGGAACCCTGACTTTTTTTTTTAAAAAAATAGTCTAGTTCTGAAACTAGAGTGCCAGAGTTTGCAAAAGCTGATATTAAATTGGTGAGTGTCTTTTCATGTAAATGCAAGGATTATTATTATGTAATGGGAAATTCTGTTAATTGATTTGCTTAATATTTTATAACAAGGGAGATTTTTTTGTGTTTTTGTGTTTTTTGTGGAGTCCTGTAGCTCAGTGGTTAGAGCACTCGCTTTGCAAGTGAGAGACCTGAGTTCAATTCCAGGCAGGGCGAAACCTTGGGCAAGTTTCCTTACTCCACACGCCTAATAATAATCCCTCCAAAACCAAAAACAATAATTAAATTGGTCATTTTCAATCTACGACTGTTTGTGGGACATTGCTGTGCGCAATTGGCTGCCGCGTTCGCCCACAAATATACAGTCAATTCACTTTACAGTGTGTTCTGTGAAGCGCTTTGGGACGTCCTCCTGACGTGAAAAGCGCTATATCAAATGCAAGGATTATTATTATTATTATTATTATTTTTTAGAACTACACAAAGCAGTTTTGAATCGTCTCTACAGAGCTTTATAACTACAGTTAATTTGGGTTGATGTTATTCTGTGACATGAATGATTTAATTACCTCATTTAGCTGTGAGTCATATGAAGGAGTAATATGCACATAGTGAATACTGCATGACCGCAATATTCAAATGTCACTATCGCAGAGCTTCTTTCTGTGCCATAAGTATCTAACTTAAGCTACAACATGTCCAGCAACTTAACAATAATAATAATAATCCTTGCATTTGATATAGCGCTTTTCACGTCGGGAGGACGTCCCAAAGCGCTTCACAGAACACACTGTAAAGTGAATTGACTGTATATTTGTGGGCGAACGCGGCAGCCAATTGCGCACAGCAATGTCCCACAAACAGTCGTAGATTGAAAATGACCAATTTAATTATTGTTTTTGGTTTTGGAGGGATTATTATTAGGCGTGTGGAGTAAGGAAACTTGCCCAAGGTTTTGCCCTGCCTGGAATTGAACTCAGGTCTCTCGCTTGCAAAGCGAGTGCTCTAACCACTGAGCTACAGGACTCCACAAACTTCAGAGTTCATTGACTTCCTGGGTGTGCTGAGTTAGCTGATCCTAATGAGAATAGTGTAAGGTGTGCTGTAATTCTCCTTCTTAGTTGAAAAACAATATACTGAATCGATCAGACATTTTGGTCCCTTTCTATAATCTGTGATCCCTGCTGGCTAAGGATAGAGTCAGGCTCAGATATGATTACAACTTCCTGACATTATCTGTTCTTGCATAATGAACGGTGATTTAGATGCGATGTTGATACTTGCTCAAGTAGGAAACGCTACCCGTCAAGAGCAAAACATGTTTTTAAAAATCACATCATAGAATACTTTAGGGCAAGTCTTAATTGTAACTGGTGTTTTATAGTATGTCATTTGAGCTCTCAACTGGAGGCCTGGGTCAGATGCTAGCTAGGCATGCATGGTCTCGCATCCACAACAGGATCAAATGTGATAGATTTGATCAGGACACCTTTGAGAGGCACCTTGACAAAAGTGGCATCTCAAAGTGGATATGTCTCAATTATTGGTTTGTATATGATACCTGGGCATTGTCATGGACACCGGCCTTTGTATGACTACCGTTCTTGGGCAGTGTGTTGAGAAGGAGTAGAAGGCACTCTGATGTTCTCATCCCTCTTGTGCCAATGCAAGCTTAAACTTGTGGTATGTAAGATGCGTGTCCAAATGGGACGTCTTTGGTCATTGCTCCCCTCCCTAGCTCGGGTGTCAAGCTAGAACTGTTAAGTGCCTTGAGTCAGCCTCCTGATGTGAAAAGTGCTACATAAATATATATTTGTATTGTGTTAATTTTTTTGAGTTCCTGGATTAACCATTAAAAAGGGAAAGTGGCCTCAGGGAAGGAAGGCTCTGACCTATGCTGACCATTGCTGAGTACCTTAAGGTGGAATCTGCTTCAAGATGGCCATGTCTATTTGTCAGAGCTCTTCACATGAGGACCTGGATTAAGCAGTTAGTGCTGAGTAAACCTAATGTGGCATTGGACATCTAGAACATCAAAGTGGCTGGTACAACATACATTGTCCTCTACAGGTCCTTCTGCCTCTCGGAAGGCATATGCCATTGATCATAGCTGCTGGAAGACATTACCTACAGCCTGTGTTTGCGAACCCATGCTTGTGTATCCGGTGTTTGTTATCCACTGATCTGTCTTCAGAGATGTGAGCAGCTGTTCCAGAAGCTTTGTAATTCCAACTGGTGGAACTGTTGCTCAATGCGGTTGTATTTAGGCTGTGAGGAGAGGATGGTGGCAATGCTCTTGTATTTCACTGAGAGTTGTGTTATTCATCAATAGTCCAGCATGAAATTTCTGATATTTGGTAAACATCAGGCCAAAGCTCAGAATTTTGCTTCTTGGATGTTGAATGACCAACTAGTGACTCTCCTACTGGGGGGATGGAGTTAAGCAGGGTCTCCTTGGGGCTGGGCTGGCTCCAAGGTGATGTACTGTCAATTATATCAAAAATAAGTCAATCCTCTGTTGCATGTAACTGCAGTCCAGTTTCTGAACCAGGTGAGTCTAAAGTACTCCCAAGACATTGTTGGCAGACTAGCCAGCGTGACATGGTGATACAAAATGGAGGGAAAGATGGTCACTTTGGACAGGAATACTTTCCACTTGGCTCATGTTAACTTTGTTAACATGAGCCAAGCACTAAAGCACTAAAGATCCGAGTAGCCCAGTTGGACAAACAGATTAGAGCTGTTTGTTTTATTTCTGAGAGTAACAGAGTTAGAAAGAATGAAAGACAGCGTTCGCGATAGCAAGCTATGTGGTTACCAGTAGTATCGCAGAGCACTCGGGGTTCCATTCCACAAGGCTTGGATGTGGCCAACCTAATAATTTCTGGGATTAGGAAAGCAGGGTGCATGCTTCCTGGGAGAGAGTACCCCCACCAACCCAGACAGTGGGAAATTTCCATTGTTAGATGTCATGGAAAAAATTAACTATCTAGTTTGGATACTTTGAAGTATGGGGATGGGTTTCCAGGGGTAGCAGTCGCCCAACTGACCCAAACCAATACATTTGCTTTACCACTTTACCTCAAAGCCCTTTCTCCTTTTCTCCTTTCTTTTTCCTCTCCCCACTCCCCCAAGATCAGTGACAAGTGGAAGAGGGCACTGTTGCTGACTGGGGTAGTGCACACTGAACTATTTAAACTTGATCCTCAATCTCAATGACAACATCACCTCTGACAGTTATAAGTGCTCGCTGCCAGAAACTGCCATGTATTTGTCTATGGATGCGACATACAAGTGGCTGAACTGCTCACAGCTGCCCAGTGAGACAGTTCCTCTCTGGCTTGCTTACATGGTATGGTATGTTCCCCACCCACGCACCTACTTATGGCACTATGGTCACTATGTTGGTAACTGAAGTTTGACTAGCACATATGCAATTACTTTATGATCCAGGGCTGAAGAAATTTTAGCAAATCGCAGGGCAGTTTCCTCTGCATCAAGAGCTGTGCATTGCACAACTACGTCTAATGATGAGTTTTATACCAAGAATGGAAATTTTATACAATTTAAAATTTACCAATATATTTGACAGGAATTTCACACGTCCTAAACACTTTCAGAACGGTAATAAACAAGCTGCTATTTTCACACCTCAATATTGTATCTAGAAAACAACTGAGTATAATTGGTTCACATTTCTAAAATGTTCTAGGTGTGCAGAAAGTGAATTCATTTAATAATTTGTTCAAAATCTAAATGAATGAAAGGAAAATTCACCCAGTCTTCTGCTGCTGCCTTGTTTTTGGCCTTCGTCACACCTCCCTGCTCTCCACCCCTCATGATCCCAACCCCCAGCTCGGATGTATATCCTTGACTGTCTAGCACTTTGGGACGTCCTCTGATGCGAACGGCCTACAACAAATGTAATTTGTTGCTTTTGAAGTGTTTTGAACTTGTACAGATCATTTTCTTTACCTTGTCTTACACAAAACATATTACTTTTAATTATTGTGAGATTTCAGCCAAGTACTTGTCTTTCTTTGAACTAGCGAGCATGTGATTCCATAAAATGCCAACTGCAGAGTTGAGCAGCATATTCTTCAGTTATGCTTATAGTTTTGCCTTTGCTGTTGTTTCTTACTGTAACTATTTTCTCGTAATCCCTATTATACTCTAACGTCTTTGGGACATAGAAAGCAGCATGCACAATTATTTTTAGTCAACTGGATGTCTGCCACAGTGAAACCCATCACCATGCTTGCATATGCAAACCCAAACATAGTTACACATATGTATTCCACCTACACGTAGTCATTTCTGTGTACTTGAAGTGGAGTAATCATTCTCTCTCCCTGGAGAAATGACCCTGTTTACTTAATTTTGAAGAGTATTGGGAGAGCCAAGGCTTGAGGACACAGCGTGTGTACCCTACCCATTAGAGCTTACCAAACTGAGTGGGAAGAATGCCTGAACAACCAAGCCCTAACAAAGAGCTAGGCTGGTTGGTCCGTCGTCAGCAGTATATTGGAGTACAGTAGACACAGTACGCTCAGGAATAAGACTACAGAGACCACCACAGAGGGCTGACTCTTCCAACCTTCCATTGCCACCTGCTTCAGCATGAGCCAGCTCAGCTCTAAGGAGTCCCAGCTTAACTTTTTCTTCTTTTATTAAACCCCTCCACCCCTCCAGGAGGATAATTACCGGATCATTTGAATTGAATGTCCTTGCAAGAGTTGCTTGATCTCCACCACTAACAACATGAGGTCCTTCCCTGGTTATTAAGCAAGATAACTTATTTGATCAGATTTATAAGTTTTCAAAAAGTGCAAAATTCATTTTTAAAATGAATCTGCCTGCCATTGAAACTGTTCCTCAATAAATAAGGGATGGATTCTGAAGCGATAGGAGTTACCTCCAGTATTTTAGAACTGTTTTTTGAAAGGGATTTTGTAATATAAATGCAATACATACTATACACAAATAACTTGATCTCTGAGCTGCACATTTACTTTATGATTAACAGTGGATTGTGAGTCTCAATACAATCCTAAGTGTTAGTTTCTTTTCAAACTTTCAGTGGTTAGTGCAGTCTCTCTGGATGAATGATCCTGCAGAATTTATACCTGAAATACCTTATCCAGGAGTGGAAGAAATGTGTTGCTATTACCATCCATCAAACCATTGTTTGAATACACATCCATCAGGACTTCAGGCACATGCCAGATGTAGGAAAAAATATCTGTAAATATCTAGACAGGTGGATGATGGCTTTAAACAATACACAATCACAAAAAACAAGCTCACAGGAACAAAACGTTATCAAAAAGCCTAATGAGATGTTGGCCTTTATCTCAAGAGGACTGGAATATAAAGGAGAGGAAATGAGGCTTCAACTCTAGAGCCTTGGTAAGACCCCATCTGAAGTACCCACAATCTGCTGCCTCCGCTCGATTGGCTTCTGCCTTCTGTATGTCTCTCGTGCCCTTTCTTTCACCATAAGTGGCCGTGCTTTCAGCTGCTACACCCCAAAACTCTGGAACACTCTTCTTCTGTCCCTCCGCCTTGCCCCTGCCTTCCCAGTCTTCAGGTTGTGCCTGAAGACCTTCCTCTTTGACCGTGCCTATGGTCACCAACCCATCCCCTGGGCTCGGTGTCGTGCTCCACCACAAGCGGTCTGGGAGATTACCCTGTGTGAGTGGTCCTATATAAATACAAGTTGTTGTACCTCATTCAGCTTTGGGCAACGCACCTCAGGAAGGATATATTGGCTCTGGAGGGGGTGCAGCACAGATCCACCAGAATTATACCAGGGTTTAAATTATAAGGACAGGTTGCATAAAATTGCTCTCTATTCCCTTGAGTTTAGAAGTTTGAGGGTGATCTAATTGAGGTTTTCAAAATAATAAAGGGGTTGATGCAGAGAAACTATTTCCTCTGGTGGGAGAATCCAGATCAAGGGGGCATAATCTTAAAAATAAAGCTAGGCCATTTAGGAGTGAAATCAGGAAACAGTTTTTCACCCAAAGGGTAGTAGAAATCTGGAACTCTCTCCCCCAAAAGGATGCTGGATCCATTCACATTTTCAAGACTGAGATTGATAGATATTTTCTTAGGTCAGAGTATCAAGCGATATGGGGCAAGGACGGGTAATTGGATTTGTGGTACAGAGCAGCGATGATCTTATAGAATGGCAGAACAAGCTTGAATGGCTGAATGGCCTACTCTTGTTTCTATGTTGCCACAAAAGAGCAGGATTCATTGCATTTGCAAGAAATGCATGTTAGCATGATCAAAAGACTGGGAAGGTTTATTGTATATAGTTTTGTTTCACCCACAAAATACAGTCAATTCATTTTATAGTATAATTCTGTGACGTGCTTTGAGACGTCTCGAAGATGCGATAAGCCGCTATATCAAATGCAAGGATTATTGTTTATTACATAGATATCTGAAAAGCATTTTTCTGATGGATATGCCAGTGTATTTAGCATTCTGCCATAAGTGACTAGTCCTAAATATTTTATGACCTATCTGGTTTAGATATTGGATGTGCTATTTCACTTGCAGTATTATGTACAGATTAGTAAACACGGATCTGCTCTTGAACCGGATGATCCTTTCTGTAGTCAAGTTTGTGTGATCATTGAATCTGTTCCAGCAGGATAATTACCTTAAATTATTGTTACTGGCTGTGAAGGACTATTGCAATGATGCAACAAGCCATTCCATTGGCATGATCTTCCCAGTCTAGGATTTAGACAACTGGGGTAGCGGGGGATACACAGCGCCAGAGTAATCCGAGCAGAAAGTTTGAGCAGTGGACTGAGGTAGGACAAGATCAGAGATGGTTAGGTGCTGGATGATCTATTGACGGATGTGGAGCCTGGTGAGCACTGGGGTAATGGGAGTGTGCAGTTTACTGGATGAGTCTTAATGATTTAGTACTTGAAGAAAATTTAAAAGATCGATGACTGGCCATAATACCACAACCAAATCAATAATCTCAGTTCAATTGTCACATCAAAAGCAACATCCCTGAATTAAGCAGTGGCAAGATGATTTGAATTTCTAGTACTTTTGGTTGAGGTTAGAAGTTGGCTATGTTGGGTGTCACAATAGTCAAATTTACAAAGTAGTACAATGTTAAAATTCTGAATAGAGAATTGCTGCATTGTTTGATTTTTTTTATTACTCACATCTCTCAATAAACTAGGAACCATACCAGGAGGCATTGATTCTTATCCCCAGCAGTCTTGGAACCTAAACTTCACAGGTGCAGGTTTGCTGTATATGCTATCTGAGGGGTTGCTGCAAACAAGTTATTTTATGTATTGTATTTCATTTGCTCCCATCCCACACAACAGCAACGTCCAGAACTTTAAGGCAAAGCAAATTTATTACTTTAATTGTACTAAAATATGAAACGTGAACCCTGTTTTTGGCACAGTACTTTATACTGTGGGAATGTGGGGCCAGAATGGGAAAGTGGGATTAATATAAAAAATGACAGTAGCAAAGACATAGTGGATTGAATAACCTTCCTTCTTTGCAGCAAATGTTTTTAACCCAAATTTTTTTACAAAATTTGAAAATTTTTAAAACCACTGCAGGATGAAAGTGACAGCTTTTCTTCTTGCTACTTTTCACTCTATATTAGCTTTGTGTAGATTTTCTTTGTGATCACTTGCATAGGCAGTCAAATAGAGAGAGTATGGGTGATGCAATGTAATTCATTCTCTCGACAAACATTTGAATGCAACATTAGTCTACTTGAAGACTACTTTTAATGTTTATTATTTTAACAGTGATTTATCAGACTAGGTAATTTTAATTTTAGATAGAATGTATGACAAACTATTAGTTTGTTCAAAGTGTGTTTTCTATTTAGTTTTAAAATGTGATGAGAAATAACATTTCTTCAATCTAGACAAAGCTTCCTGATTCTGTCACAATAGTACCATTTGGAATGGATACCAGGGCTGCAACTGCAGAAACTTAATCTGATAGTTTTGGGGGGTAAGTGGTGAGGAGTTACTGGAAGTTTTAATTGAGGAGTGGAATGTCACCTTGTATTCCCATGGTGTGTAAATTCTCTTCCTTGGTTCTGGACGGTGTGGAATTTAAGGATTTCACATCTGCTGGTCTACTGGATTACAGTGATTTAAGGACATTGTTAATACAATGTCCTAGGTTGACCTGCAATGATCTAAGTGCATGGACACAGTTCACATGCTACTTATGAAACTTTGAGATTATCAATAACGGGTGCACACAAAATGCTGTCGCACAATAATTGTGGCAACAATTTTTGACATTGAAAGTTTTTTGAAAGAATGTGATTTCCTCCTCTGGTTATCTATGTGCTTGATCAGCTGTTTTACTTGTTGCAATTGAGGTGTAAGCAGTAACTTTTTTATGCCACAATTGCATGTTGCAACTAGATGGTAAGTCATTTCATTAGTACCTAACATGGTTAATATTTTGTAGATTTTTTTGTTTGTTGGCAATTCTTGCAATAATTGTCTGTTCAGGACAGTACTCTTAGAGAAGATATTTGGCACTGAAGCCAATTGAAGAAAACCATGAAAATTTTGGGATATCAAAAAGTGGATCGGGATGTTATAATAGATTGATGAATAACAATAAATCTTGCATTTGATATAATGAGTCGGAAGGAGGTCTCTAAGTGTGTTAAAGGATTTACTGTAATTTGTAGTGACTATTTTGCAGATAAATGTGGTAGCTAATTTGCTGCCAAGGATGATGCAGGAAGGTTGTAGCAAAATTGGAAATAAAGTGCAGGTCAATTAGCAACTGAAGGAAAGATGAGTAATGGGATAAAAATCCTTCAACAACAACAAATTGCATTTGCATAGTGCCTTTCATGTCAGGATAAATCACTGTTAAAATAGTAAACATTATAATTAGTCTTCAAGTAGACTAAAACTGCATTCAAACATTTGTTGAGAGAATTCCATTTATATAGCGTCTTTCACGTTAGGAGGACGTCCCAAAGTGCTGGACAGTCAGGGATCCACACCCGAACTAGTGGTCAGGATCAGGAGGCAGGGAGGATAGGGGTAGGAGAGTGACCGAAGGCACAGTCAAAGAGGAAGTTCTTGAGATGGGTCTTGAAGGAGGCAAGGTAGAGGGACTTGGGATGGAGTTCTAGAGGGTGAGGGCAGAGGCTGAAGGCCTGCCCGCCAATGGTGCGGGCAGGCAAGTCCGGGGATGTGAAGCAGGCCGGAGCCCCTGAGCGAGGCAGCGGACAGGTTGGTAGGGGGTTAGGAGGTAGGGAGGAGCAAGGCCGTGGAGGACTTTGAAAGTGAGGACCAGGATCTTAATCTGTATCCTCTTGAGTAATGGGGAGCCAGTAGAACCGGGCGAGGATGGGGGTGATAGGGTCATGGAGCCTAGTGCAGGAGAGTACACGAGCTGGATGATCTGCAGCCTGTGGAGGGAGGAGTTGGGGAGGCTGACGAGCAGGGAGTTTGCGTAGTTGAGCCTGGATGTGCTGAATGTGTGGGTGAGGGTCTCGGCGGCCTGCGGTGAGAGACAGTGGCGGAAACAGCCATTTTTTCTGGAGGTGGGGAAAGGCAGAGTGGGTCGTGGCCACAGATGTGGGGGATGAAGAACATCTGAGGGTTGAACAGGACGCCAAGTTTCCCTATTGGCTGCGTGAGGTATAGAGTGCATCCATGATGGGTGATGCTGTCAGCGCTCGAGGCTAACAGGAGCCAAGCAGGAGGACCTCGGTCTTGTTGACGTTGAACTGGAGAAAGTTAGCTCTGACCCAGGACTTGATGTCCAACAGGCAGTCTGTGAAGGCAGCAGCGGTCGTATGGTCGAGGGTGGAGGCAGAGAGGTAGAGTTTCATCACAAATTTTAGTGATTGAGCAAAATAATTGAACTGAATAATATTCAAACTGATTATGCTATAATTCACTCATTTTTATACATATTGAAAGAAGTATAATTCAGATATATAATGTCTGTAAAACTCTTTGTTTGTAATATGTAATCTCCTTTCATAGACTATCACTAAAATTTTGTGGAGTCCTGTAGCTCAGTGGTTAGAGCACTCGCTTTGCAAGTGAGAGACCTGAGTTCAATTCCAGGCAGGACGAAACCTTGGGCAAGTTTCCTTACTCCACACAGAGCCTAATAATAATCCCTCCAAAACTAAAAACAATAATTAAATTGGTCATTTTCAATCTACGACTGTTTGTGGGACATTGCTGTGCGCAATTGGCTGCCGCGTTCGCCCACAAATATACAGTCAATTCACTTTACAGTGTGTTCTGTGAAGCGCTTTGGGACGTCCTCCCGACGTGAAAAGCGCTATATCAAATGCAAGGATTATTATTATTATTATTATTATTATAAAATAGTTTCAGGTTGAGTTTTCTAGATAGATCTATAGTATAGATCCATTCAATTACTATAAACCTTTGATATTTACAGTATATTTAAACTGTAATTCCTAGGTTAGCTGTGCGAGTATCTTGTACTGGGTGCTTTCATAGCTTAGAAAATGAAATGTACCGCAGTGGCAAAACTAAAGATCTCTGCTTTGACGTATTGCACTCTTCTATTAGACAGAGAGAGACATCACTTGCTTTGTCATTGTTATGGAAATAGGGCAGTGTGGCAGACAGATGCCGCTGGTATAGAGTACATGATACCTTTAGCTTAGAGACTGTTAAGCTGCTCAGAGGAAAGTACGTCAGCGGTGCTGGTGGAGGATGTTTATCAATTTGTACAGTTATAGGGATGGTGAACACAATCTCCTTAAAAACCCTGGAAGCCTCATTTCTGTTCAATTCTACACTGAAGCATATACTGTAGTAGACTATTAAGCATCTTTGAAACTTGGAAAGCCCTGCTGTGTTACCGTGACTGTTGTGAAAGAACGGGAAAGAAAAGTCTGTGGGCCAAGATGGCTCTGCATAAGTGGATTGCCAAGCACTGATTTTCTTTTGAAGTGTGAAGGCTCTTTTGATCAGATACCAAAACATGGTTCATGACCAAGGTGAGAATGTTCTGTTTTAAATAGCTGATTTATTTTTGGTGGATTCTGTTTTGTTTTAGAAAACATGATTTATTTTGCTGTAGGTGTGCAGTAATAAGATATTCCAGATATTCCAGATACTTGTTTTGATAATCGATAATTAAATTTTTTTTGAAGATTTGTTTTACACAAAGAACATGCTTGAAGTTTCAAATATTGTTCTGAGGCATTCCTGACATGATAGGTCTGGTTGATCTTTTTTCATTCTGTTCAATATATACAGTATTTAAGTAAAGAAATTGAGTAAATCTAGACTGGAATTTCTATCCAAGTATGCCCTTATGTACAATATCTTATTTAGATTTATCTCAGGATTGATACTAATGCTTAAGTAGAATGGAAATGTGTATTTGCAAATACGGGAAGTATGGTGTAATTAATTATTTGGATATTAGTCATCAGAACAGTGCGCTCATATCAAAATCACCAAAATGTCCTTAACTGAATTACATTTGCAAACTTCTAAAAGTAAAATATTTCTGAAATATGCTTCCATAGCTGCAAATTGACCGCATTGTCCCGAATCATTAATTTGATTCTGGACAACTCAGTAATACTGATTTTTTTGTTGTTTATGTAAATACAACACAAAAAATATAATACAAAAAGACTATTTTCCTACAACTGCAAAAAAAGAGTGGAATGTATTCAAGTCTCCAGTGGGATGTATTCTGAAGTCTCTGTTCAATGTAACTATTGATTACCCTTCTCTGAAATGACCTTTGCTTGTTGTATATCTATCCCCAGACATAAGGAATCCACCACATAAGAGTTGCACAGCACGAGTCTTTTGAAGCGCTTTGGGACGTCCTCCCGACGTGAAAAGCGCTATATCAAATGCAAGGATTATTATTACTCTTAACATATATACAATATTTACATTTGGTATGAAACTAGTTTTATCAAGTAAATTTGCTCAATTCTGCAGTGTTTGTACTGTATAACCTTGGACTAAATCATACTGTAGCTATGGATTATATAACAAAATAAGCACTTTGTTGCCACATGTGTTGTGTGTCTGCAGTCTCGGTTGGATAGGATCAAGAATCCATCACAGTCGGCCTGAACCATTTTCATTGAACGGACAAATGCTTCAAACAAAATTGTGTACCTACCTCCCTTGAAGCAGCTAGAAATCAACCTTCCCTGATACAATATTGCTCATTTTGACTATTAACCTTGACAATACAATGCAGTTTAATTTGTTCTGGTTTTGAATTGTTGTAATATGGGTCGAGCTGCTGCTTCCCTGCAGTTTTGTTACAATGGTACATTGTTGCCTTAGGGCCCAGCTGAGGTCTGTTCAACTGTATGTATAAAATACTGAATTGACAGTTCTTAACTTTCTTATTGAGAAAATAAATTTCTGTGCATTTAAACTGGGTCTTTATTTGAAGCTTGCGTCTATTTCATAACTTGAACATCAGTCAGATAGTTTTAAATTTGCAGGTTGTAAGAATCGTGTGTCGATTATCCACTGGTTTATGCTTGGAATTACCTTCAAGCTGTTCAAGAGGCCCTACTTCTGTTGATTAATCTGCCTTTTCTTGTGCCTTGCTGTGGGGCATTCTGGTCTCATCAGTGGGAGATTTAAGTGAAAAGGCGATGAGCTAATATAACAATAGGAAGAGCTGTAGCCATAGTTGTTAGGATGGAATTGGACCTGCCGCTAGTTGCATGTAAGTTCCACAAAACCGTTCCCCTGGGAAATGATGTGATCTTATTGGATTAGCAAATCGGCTGAGATGTTTGTTGCGTTTCAGCATGCAGCTGCAGGTTTTCTATCAGACTCACTGTGGAGGCAAATGATTCCTATTAATTGCTGCACTAGTGTTGTGTGTAATGCCCTGTAGTCGGGTAGTTATCATGGAAATAGCTCATCAAGCAATATTGATTTCTTAAAATGCTTGTGACACTCTAACCTTATAAAAATTCCTCTTGTAAGATCAAGAATGCTCACCAATATTGGTGCTATACTACAGAAAGTACAATAGGACTTGGTCCTTGTAGGGATCTTCCAAGCTACACTGAACACAAATGCAATTTCCTCTTGTAACTCATGAAATTAAAATGACAAATTTTAGCTATCATCACAACTTTACTGTGCAAGTACCTTATACTGTATTGGAGAAGCTACAGAGCAATGTTATAGGCTTTTATACATTGGACAATGTCAGAATGCTTAGTGGTTCAGTGTAGTGAACAACACACTTGTTTTGAATATTTTAAGGTCCCACAAAAATAGGTGAATGACCAATTAATCTGGAGGATTATGGACCAGGACACTGGACAAAATCCTCTTCTTGAATAGTGCATGGGATGTTCAAAGTCTCATCCAAGGAAGCAGCGCTTCAAACATCATTGCAGTGGAGTGTCAGCCTAGACTGAGTTCATCCTAATGTAGAATTTGAACCTCTATCCCTCTGGTGAGAATGTAATCAATTGAGCCAAGCTGACATACCTTTTTTTAATGACTTGTATTAAAAGTTCAGAGCCACAAAGATGGTTCTAGGGTTTGGAAAAGGCTCTTAGATTTGGGGAGCAGAACTTGTTGCTTAAGATGCAGAATATGATCCCGATCTTTGTTCACAAAATGTACAGTAAATTTACTTTACAATGTATTCTGTGAAGCACTTTGAGACGTCTCGATGACATGATAAGGAGCTATATCAAATGCAAGTATTATTATCTCTGAAATATTAAGGCACGGAACATACAATGATTTACAATAATTCATCATTGGATTGATGTAGCTTCTTCATGTCAGGAGGATGTCTCAATGCACTTTACAGGATTTACTGTAAAATGTAGCGACTGAATTGTGAAGACGAACATATGGATGTTAAAAGGTTCATCACTTGAACTGTCAACTCAGAACCAAACTGTTTGAGTTCAAAGTTAAAAACTTCAAGTGGGAGAGTGCTTTATGCGAGGGTGAGAAGTCAGGATTGATAATGGGGAAGGATCAATATTCTGCAGTCACAATTGCCTTTGATTACCTTTTGGATAAATACTACAGAGGCTTTAATGGCCTTTTCTCATCCTATGCCATGTTGTGTTCTTGGATCATGATTTGATTGTAACTTCTAATATAGGTTTACTATACAATACAATTTACATTTATGTAGTGATTTATACATTGCTAGAATGTCTGAAAGAGCTTAACAATCCTGAGTGGCACCTGAGCTTTGGTGAGAGCTGAGGGGGAAGGAGGGGAAAGATGACCGAAAGCACAATAAAAGAGAGGGACTTCGGACTCGAGTTCTAGAGAACAGGTACAGAATGTGTGAAAGCTCGTTTGCCGATAGTAGGGTGTATAGGATGGAAGATATAATTGGCTGAACGAAGGGAGTGGCTGGGTCTGTGTGGTTGAAGGTATGTTAGGTGGAGAGATAGCCAGAGGTAAATCAATATTTTGATAATGTCGTATATTGGTTGATACTCATGAATAATAAACCTTGCATTTGATGTAGCACTTTTCACGTTAAGATGTCTTTTAGTGTTTGTTCACAGAGTACGCTATAAAGTGAAGTAACTATTTTGAAGGTGAATGTGGCATTCAATTTTCTCTCAGGAATATCTCCTCAACAGCCATGAAGTGAAATATTCATTTTATTTAGGGTATTGTTGGCAGGACACCGAGAGAAACTCCCTTCACTTTTCCAATAGTGCCATGGGATCGTTAACATTCACCTGAACAGGTAGATGGAACCTCGGTTTTATGTTTCATCCAAAGGACGCCACCTTGCACAGCACAAACCCAGCACTGCATTTGAGTCAGGTTAGACTATGTGAGTTCCAAATCCCAAAGTGGAGCTTGAATCCACAATCCTTTGACTGATGTGAGAGTGCTACCAGATGAGCCAGGCCAAAACACCTAGCTCAGTTTTTTAAAGATTTTTTTGGTCTTATTCATTAAAACACTTAAGTTTGAATGGTAATTAGATAATAAAATATAACTTGATTCCATTTATTGTACCAAAACGGTATAGTCAACAGACTATAAAATGTCCAGACACGTATTCTGCAAATGTTTACATAAAGTAATTAAGCATTAACAAATTGTTCCAACAGCAGACTTTCTAGGCACATAAGTTTATTTTGTGTTTAGCAGTATTTCATTGAAATAAAATAGTGAAATAATAATAATAATAATCCTTGCATTTGATATAGCGCTTTTCACGTCGGGAGGACGTCCCAAAGCGCTTCACAGAACACACTGTAAAGTGAATTGACTGTATATTTGTGGGCGGACGCGGCAGCCAATTGCGCACAGCAATGTCCCACAAACAGTCGTGGATTGAAAATGACCAATTTATTATTGTTGTGTTTTGGAGGGATTATTATTAGGTGTGTGGAGTAAGGAAACTTGCCCAAGGTTTCGCCCTCTGCCTGGAATTGAACTCAGGTCTCTCACTTGCAAAGCGAGTGCTCTAACCACTGAGCTACAGGACTCCACCTAAGTCTAAGTAATGATTCACAAATGGACTATGTGGTTTTCATTGTTACTTTTCCTGGGTTATTTATTGAGTCTGCTGTGAGCCACTGTATAGAAAATGCAGAATACTTACCGTCCTCACTGATAAACAAGGCGATAAGTAGTCACAAAGCACACTGTTTCCTTTAATAATAATTCTTGCATTTGACGTGGTACACTTTATGTTGAGAGGACGTCGCAAACTGCTTAATGGGATGTACTGTAAAGTGACATGACTGTACTTTGAACTTTTTTTTAATGATGTCTGCTGTGTCTTGAAAGATGTATTTCAAAGACTCCTACTGTTTCAGAAACCTGTACTGTTCACTCAACTAGAATTAACTAAATCATTTTGGTAGTTAAACTGATTCGAAAGCTGATTTATAAAGTGGATTAATTGCCAAGTTGTTTTTGAAACATCTCTGCTTAATTAGGTTTATGTGAAAAGATCAGGTTGCTAATAGATCAGGTTGCCTTATAACTTCAAAACTACTTCAAACACTGCATAGTAATTACCGTCCGTCATTGTGACTGCTTTTGTAATCGAGGAAACAACCGTTTTGCACGAGGACGTTCCACAAACACCATGATGTGAATAACTAATTTGTTTGGAGGAATGTTGGCCAGGAGAGCAGAAAACAAACAAAAGAAAGAGAATTCCTTTAAATCTTAATCTTTAACATCCACTTGCAATAAAAACAAAGCAGAGGTGACCTTGATGTGTCACGTCTCATCAATGGATGGCACCCAAACACAGTAATCGACACATGAAAGTCTCAGTGGTGGGCATGGATTTCAGGCATATGAGAAGTATCTAAATGTATTTTCATTTACTTGGACATAGGTATCGAGCATTTTCAAGCTTCATCCTTTGATGGGGAGTCCATTGTTGAGAGTTGGACAAACAAAGATGATGAGGAGAGAATTGTTGAAGGTAAAGATTTGATTTAGGCTGAAGGAATTAATGGAACCTGACTAAAGCTAATGCTGTATTGTTCTAGAGAACCTACGTTATACTGTGTAACCCCATTATAATCGGTAATAAAATCGCACCCACTAATAATGTCATCTCTGGTCAGCATTACTGCACGTCGCTGATCACGCGAGTGATGATATCACTGTGTATGCACAGAAAGCCAGATGGTTTCTTGTGCTAAAAATGGCCAACCTCCAGGTTGTTGCATCTCTACTGATGATAATCAGTAGAGATGGATAATCCTTCCAAAACAAAACAATAATAAATTGGTCATTTTCAATCCACGACTGTGGGAGGCTGCTGTGCGCGATTGGCTGCCGCGTTTCGCCCATAAATATACGATCGATTCACTTTACAGCATTATTATTATCAGAAGATGTTGGCTTCCAATACACAGTCTAACCTACTATAGCGAGTATGATAGGTTGTGAATTGACATTATGTGCATCGTCAGAAGGCATAGAACACCCACCAGCACTGTAACAAAGCACAGTATAACGGAGCGACACTGTATAAAGACTGAATTCTCTCCTACTGATCCTTGTTTTCCTTCCACTCTCAACAATGGACTTTTCATTGAAACTTGGCAATGCCAAATGCTTTGGTACCAATACTCTAATGTGTAATATTTATTAAAATGCAGTTTTTATTTCTGAATTTTCTTATTTAAATGCTCCTGATTTTCTATGTTTGTATCTTTGTTTTCTCTGCTTCCTACACTTGGACAAATCTCCTAAACCAGGGTAGCTGTCTGATCTGGTCTGGCAAACCACCAATGGGTGACTTACATTGTACTTGTGTTCGCTTAGAATCTCTGTTGCTTTGTGTTTGGTTATTGAGATTTAAAAATGCTCTTCATTTGCACCAGTGCCTCCACTGTGCTCAGTTCTATGCCCATTGACTACAACTGCAAAAGCAACATCTGGGAAAGACTGGATGCAAATATTAGTGAAAGAACCACTAAGTTCTACTATTTTAAACTACAGGCTATCAGAATCTTATGTACTTGTGATGAGCCAACTTGGGGTGAAAACTCTTTACTGTTTTGCCCAGTGCTTTAGGAAGTGTGCAGTGCTTTTGGACCACCTCCAGCCGTGAAAGGTGCTAAAACAGCTGTTATCACCACTATCAAAAAAAACCTGTCCTAGACCCATCACTGCTCCCCAATTACCTCCCCATCTCCATCCTCCCTTTCCTTTCCAAGGTCTTGGAATGTGTTGTTGCTTCACCTGTTCCTCTCCCGTCACTCACTCTACAAGCCCTCCAAACAGGTTTCCGTGCTTCCCGCAGCACAGAAACAGTCATGGTCAAAATGACAAATGACATCCTCTATCCTCATCCACCGCCTCTCCTCTCACCTAAACCTTCATGGTTCTGTCCTTGACTGGTTCAGATCCTACCTTTCACAACGTCTCCACAAATGGCTTCTCCTCCAGCCCCCGCACCGTCTTTTCCGGTGTTCCTCAGGGCTCTGTCCTCGGTCCCCTTCTCTTCAACATGTACATGCTCCCTTGGTGACATCATCCGCAAATATGGGGTCAACTTCCACATGTATGCGGATGACACCCAACTTGATCTCTCTACCTCCATCCTCAACTCCAGGACCACTGCTGTGTTGACAGAATGTCTGTCAGACATCAAGTCCTGGATAAGAGCCAACTTTCTACAGTTAAAAGTCAACCAAGGTGCTTCTGATTGGCTCCCGTCAGCGCCTCTGCACCTCAGGCACTGGCAGCATCACCATACAGGGATGCATACTATACCTCACTGAGCCAGTCCAGAACCCTTCCTACCCCACATCCGTGCCATGTCCCGCTCTGCCTTCCCCACTTCCGCAGCATCGCCCGGCTCTGCTACTGTCTCTCCCCTCAGGCCACCGAAAGCCTCATCCACACATTTATCACATCTAGACTTCCTGCTTGTCGGCCTTCTCAACTCTTCCTTCCACAAGAACTTTGCAGCTCATTTCCTCTCCCACATCAGGCTCCGCGACCTTATCATCCTCATGCGGCTCCATTGGCTCCTCATCGCCCAGAGGGTAGAGTTCAAAATCCTCATCCTCGCCTCCACGCCCTCCATGGCTTGGCTCCTTCCTACTTCTGTGACCCGATGACCCCATATCAACCTGTCGGCTCCCTCTGCTCAGCAGCTCCTGCCTGCTCCACGTCCTCCGCCCGGCTCACCCTACCAAATTGACGGTCGGATCTACAACCTCTCTGACCCCACCATTTGGAACTCCTTCCCACAGTCCCTTTGCCTTGCTCCTTCCCTTGCCTCCTTCAAGGCACGTCTCAAGACCCTCCTCTTTGACTGCGCGTTCAGCCACCCTCCTACCCCTATCTTCCCTGCCCTCCATGCCCCCTGATCCCAACCCTCTGATCAGGTACAATTCCCTGACTGTCCAGCATTCTTCCCACTGAGCTCCTGTTAACCCTGCAAGCCAAATAATAATAATAATAATAATAATAATCCTTGCATTTGGTATAGCGCTTTTCACGTCGGGAGGACGTCCCAAAGCGCTTCACAGAAGACACTGTAAAGTGAATTGACTGTATATTTGTGGGCGAACGCGGCAGCCAATTGCGCACAGCAATGTCCCACAGTCGTAGATTGAAAATGACCAATTTATTGTTTTTTTGTTTTGGAGGGATTATTATTAGGCGTGAGGAGTAAGGAAACTTGCCCAAGGTTTCGCCCTGACCTGCCGGGAATTGAACTCAGGTCTCTCACTTGCAAAGCGAGTGCTCTAACCACTGAGCTACAGGACTCCACAGGTAGCCCTAACAGGTAGGGTGGTCCTAGCTGGAATGTAGTAAAAAGGTTTGCCAGGTAATGCTTTCAATGGCAAAATGTGCTCTTTTAGTTGGTTAGAATCCAGCAGTCTCCGAACTGTTTGCTTTGGGTAATCTTAAGCATGGTGATGGATTTCCGCATATGTCAGGCTTTGTCACAATTTTGGTTATACTGTGTGCCAGATAACACCTGGGTATTCTTAGCTCCTCCTGAACACACCAGCAATCTGTATTTTCTCTGACTGTCTGACCAGCCTCAAATTGGACAAATAAGCTAAACTAGATTTTCATTTAGTTGTTACAAATTTCACTCCACTGCAATTCATCTTCACCGAGGTGGAAAAACAACTAACTGCACATGTCCATTAAAATTAGGATCAATTATAGTTTATTAATAGAATAATTGACATTTTTAACACATTTAAAATGAAGTCATCTCATGGAACTGAAATAGTATAAAACAAGAATTTGTTCGGTAAATTGTATTTTTGTATAAGATTACCCAGTTGAATCGTAACCAATTCTGGATTGAATTTACTGTTTTCTGAATTGCAGAGACATTCTTTCAAGCTGTTACCCTCTCTCTCCCTCTGTTTTTGATGAGTCTCTTTAAACTAGTTTTCTTTGAAGCAGTTGTTCATTTTTCCACAAGACATTAAAAATAAATATAACGTCAAAGCATGTTACACATTAAACATATTTCTACTTCAAAGCTTTTTGCTACATTGCACCATCTCTATTTTGACTACAAAGCACCAAACACAATTGATTAACAGATGAAACTTAAGACCTGGAATCCCATTTACCCCTACTCAATGTAATGTTTTTTTTGTTTTCGCTGGCCTGCATTTTTTGAAGCGATGATAGAGCCAGTATGCACATTTTGCATGTTTTCTGTAAGTAAATGCAGATTCATTGTGTGAACCATGACATAAGGAAGACTGAAGTTACTGTGAAACTATTGCAATTGTGACTTCACTAGAAACTTGTCTTGATCCATTATAATATATTGGATGGAATATAAAAGTGGTTGACTCCCTTGTTAGTATGTAATCTAATTACGTTGTTCATGGTTATATCTGAAGAGCAGCGTGAAAGACGTTCTATTGTATCTCGACCTTGCATTAGTAGTCAGAAATAGGATTATCCAGGCATTCACCAGGGAAAGCGGAATTCCAGATTTGAAGATAGGAGAACGAGGTGTAATTCTGTGTCACTGAGAGGATTGGATCAGAGATTAAAATTGTGACCATGAGAGGGTTAGGAAGAGGAGACTTTTATTTTTAAAGGCTGTGTTTTTTGTGTTGTACTGTTAAGCAGGTGGGCTGATATTTGCCAATCGCCTTCTGGAGCCAGTTCCCATTGACTGTCCAATCTCTACGACACTGACTATGATTTTTTTCTCTGAAGTGATGAGCAGTAATTGCAGCATGCAGGAAGTCACCTCAGCAACGACCCAGAAGCTGCGCTTTTATCAGTGTAGAATGTGAGCTGATCAATTCCAGTGGCCAAATGATCCGCTGCAATTCTAATTAAGGGTCGCACAAGACCTCAGACTAAGCAGGACCATACTATACTGTTACTCTGTATTGGGGAAAATGGAAACTGCATCTTCATTTCTTTCCCAGTTTATCTGATGGTATTTCTGAGTAGACTTTGGGCTACTAATGGTTAAACCAATTGCTAAAGGGAAGTTGCAGCAAATAGCTGTTAAAATCTACCCTCTCAGTATATTGTAGGGTATGCTCAGCAGTGCAGTGCCTTTGTGGATCTCAGTTGGGTTTTGTGTATTTGATATATACACAAAAATGATATTGGCTGTTTACTGTCACGCACTATACAGAATGGTACCAGGCTTTCCCTGATGCAAGCGCACCATTTTGTATATTCTACAGATTTAGGCTTTCCCAAGTTCCAGTACATTCAGGCTTTTCACTTTTTGAAGCTTTGCAATATTTCTGCAAGAAGTTGAACTGAAAATCAATAGCTTCAGTCACACTACTTGCTTTAACTTTATTCCTCAGTATCTTTAGACAC
Organism: Callorhinchus milii; assembly: GCF_018977255.1. Taxonomy (NCBI): domain Eukaryota; kingdom Metazoa; phylum Chordata; class Chondrichthyes; order Chimaeriformes; family Callorhinchidae; genus Callorhinchus; species Callorhinchus milii. Next base: position 45,152,368 of record NW_024704744.1, on the reverse strand, counting down.
AATTTGAGTATCTTCTGCACACAGTTCTCAAGCTTATGCAGAGCAGTTTGGGTAGGGAAACCGTGTAAATTAAGTTGGTTACAAAATACTACAGTAATGTTTCATTCAAATGTTTTTCTACTGAGAATTTATTAAGATGGCTTAATTACTCTAGCTTTCAATCTACAGAGAGCTGCATTGTAATTTTAAAGAGATGTTAACACTGCAGAATGAATGCAGTATAATTAGTGTTGGCATATAAGTTATATGCTCATGAATATATGTGGCCTACAGCCTCAAACTGTCTAGAGGTCAACATTGTACAGTATTTATTTACCACTAATAAATGTTGTACTTGGTTAAAGAAGAAATATTGCTGAATATAAAATTGCTGCCAAAATGGAGTCTGCAATATCTTGATTAAATACCTGGTTCAAAGATTTTAATTGACAGGAATGTGCTTAGCATTAAGTCAATTATTTCAAGATATACTGAATATCAAATTAATTTTACGATTATTTCTTAAATGATTCAGAGTTGTATGTAATCTCCAGTCAATTTCAGGGTACTTAAAAGACATTAAAATGTTGTTGTATTCTGCGATTTTGGATTTTGTTTGAGTTATGGTCACATCACCATAATACTAAAGATTTATTTTGTTCAGATGGGTCTCTGATACATGTGGAAACATCATTATGCAAGAATATCTATTCTAGAGTTCCACATATGTTCCACATATGCCACCTATGCAAGGAAATTAGCTTCTGTCTAGAATGGAATGCACACTCTTTGGAGGCATGTACCCTGCTTATCTAACTAAGGAAAGTATTAAGCAGTGACATCCGAGGCTTTGGGACCACGTGTGTGTGTATGTCTCAACTAAACAAGCATGAGGGAAATTAACAGTGGTTCAAACTGATTTTACCTCATAGTATTCAAGTACTATAGAATTCATTGTACATTTTAGGGTCTCTGGTGCCTTAACTTTGTTTCCTATGTTCTCCAAAAAGATTTTGTGATCCCTAGAACTAGCAAATGAAAACTCTAAGCTCGCAGTAGGAATTGGAGATTCTAAAGCATGGCAAGGGGCTTTCACACGTTGAACCTGGCTGACAACCCCCCCACACCCCACCCACAAGTGCGTGCACTCCCAAAAATAGAGCATAGCATCACTCACTGAGCGCTTTGAGCGCTTGACAACATAATTGTAAGTTGTGCTGATATTTTGAAGAAAAATAAATAAACATTTAGATCCAAGAAAAGAACTGTAAAATAGTTTTATTTGGATTTCAGCTATATTTAGAGATTGGAGGAGCGAATACCCTTTGCTGAAATTGCTGCTTTTGGGTTGAAGAGTCTTCCCATTAAGACCCTCCCTGACAAAATGTTTCAAACCAGCACCATAGTGGGTATGATAGCCCAACTAGATAAGCAACAGGAAATTTACCAGTGGTGTATACTATTATCTGATTATGTTTCAGTGTTAAATTCTCTTGGTGACCGTTTTGGGCCACATGGCACCTTTAGTAATGCAGCTTTCAGCCACTTGTTTGGAAGTAAAGAACAGAATTCCAGGTGCCAACTTGCCTTAGTTGGTAGTACTCTTGCCACGGTAATGTTTGCCTGTTCAGGGGGGTCTTTGAGTACATTGGCAATATTCAAAAAAGAGTTTTCCTACCAGGGTACTGGACACTAGACACCCAGGTAAGATTGATCATTCACTTACTTTATGGTAATTTGTGGGACATTACTGTGTGCAGATTAGTTCCTGTGTTTGCATACAATATACTCACACTCCACTTTACAATAAATCCTGTAAGTGCTGTTGAGAAGTCCTTCTGATGTGAAAGCTGCTATATCAAATCCCAGAATTATTATAAATGACATTTTTCTCTGCAGTGAAAAAGCACTTCACAGTAATGAATTGAGACTAGGGATTTGATGGAGGGGAAGGGATTGAATCTGCATGTCTATTCTCATTATCACTATGAAATGTTGGTCACCGAATAAGAGTTACCACCCCCTTACGTTTTTTTAAAATTCTTTCAGCTTCTGAAGCACAGGTGAAAGTGGAGGACAAAAAAGGCCAGTCAAGCAGTCGCCCAACTTCTGCCAATTCTGGACAAAGTGTAAACTCTGATGCTAAACAAGGTATATGAAGGTTGATCCTATTAATTATGAAATAGTACAGAAGTATGACTTATAGTGAGTGATGAATGTAATTGGAAGCTCCATGTTCTCAGCAGATTTTGGTGGAGCCCAAGATTAACACATTAGGTCTTTCGGATTCGTAGGTGGAAAAAGTTCACCTGCTATGCCAATGTTAATATGTTCTGTACAGATTTCATCTGATTTGCTGAGGTCTATTGTAGAAATGTGATACGTAGTACTACTCTGATTGTCAAAATATAAAGTTTCTATAGATTTTTCAAAATTTTGCAGAAGTGGAATATTTTATACTTTTGCTTACATCTAGAAACACTGTATTTGTGTTTGATCTACAGAATTGCATGCTCTTAAAGTTGATGACAAACAAAGACTAGCCAAGGAAAGGAGAGAAGAACGACAAAAGCAGCTGGGTAAGGAAATAACATTAGTACTCGGGTTATATTTTGCTGGCCTTAAAAATGGAATAAAAGCAAGTATATAATCGGAAGAATATATTAAAACAATTACAATGTTATAAACATTTACACATATAATTTGTAATATTATCAGATTCCTGGACTGCTCCAATGAAGTAGCTGTTATGTACATCGCTGCAGCAGCTTTTTTTATGTGAAAGAGGCCGTTGTTTTGAAATGGAACTGATAAAAGTTTCCTGACCCTGGAAAAACACAGCTTTGGCTATTTTAGTTGAGGATGATAATCGTTGTGTGCATATCTGTAATAATTTGCCTAAGTACCTTAGATTGCTTTCACTTAATGCATGTTTATTGAAAGATCAAGGCACAACTAAAAATAATAATAATCCTTGCATTTGATATAGCGACCCATCACGTCTTCGAGACATCTCAAAGCTCTTCACAAAACGTAAAATGAAATGACTGTATATTTTGTGTGTGAAATGCGGCAGCCAATTGCCCACAAATAGTTGTGGATTTAGTGACCAATTTTTTTTTAAGGAATTATTACCCCCGAAAAAGTGATCCGCCATTCGACTAACAACCGGGTTCTTACTTACTGCTAGGTAAACAGAGACGTGTGGAGTAAGGAAGCTTACCCAACATTTCGCCCTGCTGGGAATCAAACCCAGGTCTCTTGCTTGCGAGGCGAGTGCTCTGACCACCGAGCTACAGGACTCTAGGATCTAGCATTTGATCTCAATTTGTTGAAATCTGATGTGAAAAATCCTTGCAACATGAAGCTAATCATATGTAATGCAGAATTTTTAAACTAGAGGAAATACAACTTTTTAAAATTGTACATGATTTTTTTCTTTTGTTCAGTACCACTGGTTGTAATCGTGATTCTGTTTTATTATTATTTAGTTGCAAGGGACATATTGTTGCTGGAAAAAGAGGAAAAGGCAAGGCAGCACTATGAAAGACAGCTTGTAGAACGGAAGAAGAAAATTCAAGAACAGCGATTAAAAGAAGAGAAACGGCGTGCTGCTGTAGAAGAAAAACGGAGGCAAAGACTTGAAGAAGAAAAGGTATATTTTTGGGAAAAAATAGGATAAATGGGTTTAACATCTGTTTGAAAGATGTTTTAAAAGGTATAACTAGGTAACAAAACTAACTATTTCATATACATTTCTGTTTTTAAACAAATCAAGTCATATCTAACATGAACCATTGTACTAAAATTCTCCTGCTTAAATACCATGCAAAATGGCATATGTTTACCCAAAAAGTGTTACATGGAGTTGCTAAATTTGAATTCAAACTTTTAGTTGCCCTATTTCCAGCCAGATCTGCACAAGGTAATTTGATCTGCCAGCGGATCGATTGCATGATTCTTGCTCTCTAATTTAAATCCCTCTGTGGTCTTGCCCTAGCCTACCTTCACGTTTACCAACCCGGGCATTCACTCTGCCGACATCAGCCTCTCCATGTCCCCAATGCTATCCTCTCTGACACCAGCAGACAGACTTTCAGCCATTTGGCGTCCGCTTTCTGGAACTCTATTCCCAGGTCCTTCAACTTGTTCCTTCCCTCTTCCTTTTCAAGGGGAAGGAAGGAACAAGTTGAAGGACCTGGGAATGGCTTAGGCCTATTTATCAATGGTTGTATGGCCACTTAGATTGCAGTACTTATATGATGTACTTGGGTATTATAGGCCAACTACAGTGTGTATCAAAACTCGTGAATTCCTAATTTTCTAGAGGTTGTAGGGCTTCTGTCAGTTCAGTTCAATGTACAATCCCTTTCTGATTCCAAAACCTGGAGACTGGTACATCTTGAAATTAACTGGACAATTTACATGTATCTCAGGACCAAACATATCACTAAAACATCTATTATTTGAGATGTTAAAACCAAGATTCTGTCTGCCTGTTCAGTTGAATGTTTAAGATTCTATGATAAAATTCAAAAACCAAATAAAGTTTATCATGGTGTCCAGGCCTACAATCCCTTCAATGAATTTGGTTATTCTCCTTGTGTTTTTTGTACAAATGGCTGTCATGTTTGCCAACCAGAACTGTCACGACACCTGCCTATGATTACCAGAAGTGTTTAGAGAAGTTTTGGTATGAGTTGCTATGGAAATGGGAATTAATTCCTTCTAATGAACATCTGTTTGGATTCTTGAATTAGTGCATTAAACTATCCCTCAGTAAACCCCTTTACTGTACAACTCAAAGGTGATGTTTGTATACTGACAGATTAAACAAAAAATATAGGACTAAATTAATATACGCCAATGCAGAGCTTTTACAACTTTTTTTTCATATCTTCAGGTGCTGAAGTTCATCATCCATGAAGCAAGTTCAAATACTGGTCCTTGAATAAGTGTTGCATTAGTTAATGCGCTACATTAGTTAACATAAGATTTATTTTTTCAAAAAAGGAACGACATGAAGCAGTTGTACGTCGTACAATCGAGAGGAGTCAGAGGGCAAAACAGAAGCAAAACAGATGGTCTTGGGGCGGAGCACTACAAAGAAACACAACCATCAACCGAGATGGTAAATGTTATAAGACTCAAGAAAAAGGGTCATTTCTGTTGAATTTATATGAAAATTAAATAGCTAAATGGAGTGAACATTGTTATTGTCTTGAAACCATTTTGGATGAGTGTTGCGTGATGGAGGTTCAAAATTCACGATAAAAATTAATAATTTTGGAAAATCTTTTTATTTAAAACTGATATACTTGTAATCGTTTCTGCCAAATATTTCTGAATGTAATTGACTTTTGTATTAGAGGTTTATCTTGAGTAAGTCAGCCTTTTTGAAGTAAAACATTTTGAATTGGGTGCATTCCCTTGTCATGCGGATTATGATGAGAAGCAAAGTAGCCTATATTGGATCTTGCTGTTCTTCCATAAAACAGAATCTATAGAAACCAGTCATCGGAATAAGTCTTCATGAGGGAAACTTCTCTAAAGTATTATCTTGCACTAAATGTATTATCTTAAATGATCAATGAAGATGCTTGAAGAATTTTTTTTATATCTAGTTTAATATGTGTGTATATTAAGCAGTTAATGAAAATGGTTACATACAATTTGTTACTTCTACTGCCTATTTTCTGTGCACTTTAAATCTCAAACGTTTTAATTTCTGTGTGTTGCCCGCTTTTGCTTTTGGGCTGTTCCAATCATGGTGTTTTCTTTTCCTTTGCTGCAAATCCATTATCGTTTTGCATCTGTTCCTTTCTTGTCCAGGTGATTTTGTTGAATCTTCCTACTCCTATCTCGATTTAGCAGGCCTTGAGCACCACTTAAGAAATGAAGCTGGTGCTTGTAAAGATGGTACATGAACAGCATAATCCATATTTTTCATCTTTTCATAAATAGGTTTATTTCTCCCTAATTAATCCCTTAATCTGATTTGCATGTTTTAAATGTCAGCACATACCCTAGTTTACAGCTAGAAGTAACTATTCAAGTCTCAATATAATTTAATGCTGTAGGTTGGTTTGTAGAGTTGGTCGCAGTGTTTAACAATGATCCAAAACAGAGAGTGTGACGTTACATTAATACACTGTCAAAATCAAATATATCCACATGAACTAGGAAATCTTGAATTAATTTAAATTGGATTAGAGTAAAATACAAGTAGAAATGCATACAAGAATAGAATATTCTGTAAATAATGGGACTTGAGGATTATCCATATTACTACCAGAATACGTATTCTGTATGTAATGCATTTAATAAACCCTAAAGTGAAATTAATGCAGATATTAAATCAACTGAATTTTAGAGCTTCCTAATTTAGTTGGAATGCAAAATTCATTATTTCTACATGGCTTGTAGTCAAATGATACTTCGGCCAAATTGTTTTTGTTACCAGTTAACAATACTTTTTTTAAGATAGAAGCTCAATAAAATCATTTGAAAATGTCTTGTACCGCTGCTTAATTCCACAAGCTGACCTATAGGAAATGCATGCTTCACGACTTTCCTGTCTTGCTGTCAACTGAAATATTGCAGTTGGTTTCTCACATAGCTTTAATATTAGCAACGAAAGCTATAATACTGTCCACAGGCAGTCAACTGCAGATATTTGCATTTGTTTTAGATGCAGACAGGCGGTCAGTATCCACAATGAACCTTTCGAAACATGTTGATCCTGTCATTAACAAGCGACTCTCATCCTCATCAGCAACATTATTAAATTCTCCAGACAGAGGTACTGTTTCTGAATTGTTTTCCTTTTTTGTAGAGAAATACAAACCCAAGCCAAGTCAGTACATTACAAGGTACAATGTAATGTATTTTTTCTTTGCACAGAAACTCAAATATCAGAAGTGGAAGTAGGAGAAATCCCTTAGTGGGATAAATCCTTGTAAATTTTATTTTCACTGACCTAGAAGTTGCATGCTAAACATAATATCCTTACTGTTGCACAGAGAACAGGTTATGGGTTTTTATTTTCCTGCAGACAGTTATTGTTTCAATTGTAGGAATAAAGATCCTGGTTTTGGCTTTGCGGAAAAAATTCAGATTTAATATCGTACTGCAGATATATTCTAATAGTCTGAGCCCCGACTAATTTAGTTCCATAATGTAAAAAAAAATCCAATGTAAGAAATGGAATGATATCTTCCCCTTCTGCATTTTTCATCTTTATATCACTTTTGTTTGTACATAAACATGTTTTAAGTTTTTATTCAATTTGTAACTTAGCATTTAATCACTTTATGTTTTCAAAGCGTTCGAACAAATGGTTATAAAATGGATTTATAAGTTCAGTGCTACTTATTTATACATTAAATTGATTTATTTCTGCAGGTTGAATGTGTATATCTATTCAATCAAAAATGTGTTTAGTCCTTCATAACAGTTTTGTAGAGTATTGGCTTAGCACAGAAGCATATCCCTTTTACAGCTGCTTGTCTCTTGTGCCTCCCCCAAACAACCAACAACGGGAATTTTATTTGTTCATTAACATTTTCTTTCTAGACTTCTAGAATCTTTTCAGATATTATGATTTCCCAAGAAAATCCAGAAGATATGGTAGAGGGAGAGTGGGGTAAAATGCTAGATTAATCGGATATTTGATTTTTGTACAGCACTCAAGAAAAGGATTGCATATTTTCTCAAATGCTCTCCTAAGCCACGCTCAACATCTACACGAAACAAGTTCAGTGCAGAAACTAAACCAGGTGTTTCTATGGAAGACTTGTGACTTGCATATTTATAGAAAACGCTTTGCATTATTCATTTAGTTGTGAAACTGTCTGGAAGGCATTTGCTTTTTAGTATGCATTTTCTCCACTGTGATCAGCTAGTAACATTTTTGTCCTCCCAAAATAATAGTCATTTTTTAAAAATGTAATAATAAAGTTTTATTTAAGACACAAAAGAATCTGCCCAACGATTCAATTAGTCATACTACTGCCTGTGAAATGGAGTTGTACAAGCTTGAAGCTCCCATTCTTTGTTAATTTAGCTGTACTCGGAAAGGCTGGCTAGAATTGGCCCTGGTACACTGGACTAGATAGGTTATAAACCATCCAGTTTCTTCTGTTTGAGTGGTTTGGGTTTGGCCTAGATTGTCAGGTTTGTTGCTGATGCTGCTGGGCTTGTAGGTGAAGGATGAGCACTTAACTATGTACTGAAGAAAGGTTTCATGGGAACTGAAGCAGCTTAAATTGGTGTTTTAAAGAGATAATAAAAAAAATTCAAATGACATTTCAAATATTTGTCCTGCATAAAGCATTTAAACTGTTTTACCCTATAGTTGTTTGGTGAAGTAAACATAAAATACATTTCATTTTTAATGTGAATAATCTTTTTTTAAACCACAATTTGGAGCACCATTAGTGGGTGATAAATAAGACCATTTGTAGTGTTAGATGAAGAGCTGTAGTATTCCTAACATTTCAGACTTTATTATACACAAAGTCACTCTGCACATCCAGATCTGGCTCCATCTTCCATCTAGTCTTGAAAAGAAATTTGTATCTTGTAAATGCTACAAAGCTTTTTTTTAATATTCATTTGGTTGTAAATGATGTGAACATATTTGGAATTAAAACAAAATACAGGAATCTTAAGGTAATCATTTAAAGTTATGTAAACCTTGGCATTTATGCTCCTACTCATAGAAGTCGGCAGCTTAATTGCTTACCAACCATGGTTATTAGCGACAAGTTATGTTTCTGACAGTTTACGGTCGTTTTACACTAACACAAAAACTAAGTGGAATATAATAAAAAATAATCCTTGCATTTTGATATAGCACTTTTCACGTCTTCTAGATGGCTCAAAGCGCTTCACAAACTATACTGTAAAGTGAATTGACTGTATATTTGTGGGCGCACTGTGGCAGTCAATTGCAGACAGCGGTGTCCCATAAACAGTCGTGGATTGAAGTGACCAATTTATTATTGTGTTTTTTTTCTTGAGGGATTATTATCAGGTGTTTGGAGTAAGGAAACTTGCCCAAGGTTTCACCCTGCCGGAAATCAAACCCAGGTCTCTCGCTTGCGAGGCGAGTGCTCTAACCACTGAGCTACAGATTCCAATTAATCTTCTAAGGTTTCCAGAATTGTTTTCACCTTCTCACCCTACAGTAAATTCCCTTCAGTATGTTCTATATATTAAATTCCAGAAAATCATAGTTTGTGAAAAATAAATGTTCTGTTTTGCACATAATTATGCAACAACTGAGCGTGTAACTCTTTTATACAAGCTAAATATTGATCCACTCTTAATGCTCAGATCATTCAAAATAAAAATGGTTAGTGCATCTGCTAAATACAGTTCGTGTGATATTCGTGTGGTAGGCACTCGGTATTCATTTTGGATTGTGACCCATTTTATGGTACATGTGAGCACCCTTTTATAACTCTGGATTTGTTGTATGATTGGCTTTAGTTTTGAATTTTTTCTTAATCCATCATATTGCATTGGAAAAGGATTTGGTTTCCAAACCAGTTTCACATTGTAATGTAAATAAAAACGTTTAAGCACAATTTTTGGAAGGCTTGTACCTGGCAATTTTAAGGACATGCATAATCTCTTTATTTTACCCTGCACACAACTAAGCTTATTTTGGATGTGTTTAAAATAGTATCCTTTCAGACATTTGGATGTTTGAAAGGACTTGCATTTTTATGATTTGATTATGAAAATGTCCTCTGTGACACATTTGCTAAATTGATCTACAGTTCTTTAATCTGCTATGGTAGCTGATCTCTAATATTGAATTGGTTAGCAAAATTGCATTGCCATTATGTTGGTCTTAAAAAGCATGGCTGTAGAGTTTTATTTTCACTGCTTTTCTTCAATACGTCAAACTACCCATCGAACTGCCACTACTTCGTCGACATATTGCTGAATATTAACATACTGTAATACTTTTTTTTGCAGCACTTAAAACAATGGATCCATTGAACACTAATGCGCTTTTGTTCTTTTTAACTCTGCAAGTAACCAGGTTTATTCTGCCGTTGAACACAACCACTCTGCTTAATTCTAACGTGCATGCCTTTATATTTCTTTCAAAGAAATTTATTGTATTACATGTTGTCTTAACATTTTCCCGTTCTATTTTAAGTAGTTCGACGTTTGCAGCTCAGTCCCTGGGAGAGCAACATTGTTACTCGTCTTCTGACCCCAACTCACTCGTTCCTAGCTCGGAGTAGAAGTACTGCTGCTTTGTCTGGAAATGGTCAGGATTCAGGTAACTTACTTTTTATAATTTGTTTCAACCATTTCTAACTTATGAAGGTCAGAATTCTCCATTCATACATTGCCAAGCTGCTCAGAGCCAATACATGTAAACGAAAAAGCTTTCTATGTAATCCTTGTTTAGCCTTTGCATAATGTTCTTTATAGCAATTTGGTTATAACACAGTTGCATTGTGGACCCCATTCACTCCACACACATCAGACAGCAATGAAATTTGTAAAAATGATGCATTTTGCTGTTAATCAATGTATTAATGGCCAAATAATTGTCTTGTATGCATAATTCTATCAGTTGTGACTTTATGAAAAGAATGTAATTATTTTGTTATCCATTTCCTCGAGTACTTGTATTGATTGAAGTTCACTATTAGAAAGTATTTGGAAATGTTTTGAATTTCATGTTATCCATGTTTGCATGGAATTTTTCCTTTAGGACATTTAATTCAAGACATTTTTTTCAAATGCTAGTTATATTAGTATTGAACAAAATGTTTGTTTGGTTTTGCTTTGGAGGGGTAGCGGAGAATCCTCCATTCTGCTCCTCTCAGTTGGTATGCTACTAGTTTTCCAGATCAGGAATGATCCATTTTTTTTACTGCTCTGTACTGAGCTAGTTGATCTTGGGAGTGCAGTGGTGATGAGAAAGGTTGAGCATTCAACTGGTCTTTGGTCCTGGGATAAGCTGAATTAAAATCATCAAGATTTCTGTTCCTCTTCATTATCTAGTTGTGTCCTCATTTCAACTCCATTTGAAACTGCCTTACAACCAAATCGCATGAAAAGCTCTCTTCCCTCACATTTAGTCCTTGACCAAGACAGCTTTTCTTCACTTTAACAAGCTATGGCTTCCTCACTAAAATTTCTAGTATTTGATTTTGTTTTTTAAAATTAGGTTTTGCTCAAAAATATCTCTTCCTCTCTGAATAATATTTCACCCATTAATTTCTCCTTGTACCTCTACTTTCCTGAAATGGGTAATTTGTGGAGGAAAATCATTTACACTTCATTTATATACACATAAAATTGACTGAGTCATCACAAATTTGCACCAACCACTGCTTAATAGGTTAAGAATATAGTTTGTATGTAGTATTTAAAAAGCTGAAGTACGTCTGATGGAAGAGGCTGGTTAATTTATCCATCCAGCTGTTTTTGGTTAAATTAGCGCAGATCTAAGCTTATAATGGAACTTCCTATTGTAAACTCACAGCAACCATCAAGCTCAATCATATACAGTGATAAAGTAATCGCCTTCTAGATCTCCAAGTTCCCCAGATGTATACAACATCCAGGTTTTATACATCCATATATTCCTATATTGTCCAAGCTTTGAAGACACTATGCTCCACACACTTCTGTCTTACTTTTTTAATCCCTTGGATTTATAAATAAATGAAGTGTGATATTCCTATTCTCTTAAAAGGAGTTTGAAATTCCCTTCTTATCCCCTGATAGATTTCCAGTCTGCACAAACAAAGGGGGAGGGGATGGATCTAATCAATTTGATGCATGTTTCATTTCAACAGCTATGCCTAACTCAAAATATTTATAAAGCAGTATTAAAATTAACCTGAACTTTTCATCTGCTTTAGTGCTACAATATTCTTTCTACTTTCTGCCCCCTTTTTTAAACAAATTACAGCAAAAACGTTTTATTCTTTTCTAACTAACTTCACCATGATTTATGGGATTAGTTTGTCTCCCCATCATCCTAGAATGGAGAAGTACTCTGTTTGAAAAATAGAATTAACTCAAACTGGATCTATTTTTGGAGAGGGAGGGTTAATCAATATTCAAGGCTTCTGAACTTGCCTATCTAACTTCTCAAGTGAAATGATTTGCTTCTTTATTAGATTCTCTGCTTATTAGATTCCTTAATAGTTCCAGATAGAGAATTGATATACTACTTTAATTGGTTATCCTGGAGGTAACAGTGGTAAATTGCATGGAATGCTTCAAGGTGAGAAGGGAACGCAAACACAATTGACTTCCTCTCCTCCTAGCCTCCACTTGCTCCCTCCTGCCATACAAATAAGAAATTACAATTTTTTATCAAGTCAGTTCCATAAACTTCAATTCCAACCAGCTTGAACCCAGATGTTTGGAACTTTTCATCACCATCTTGGCCTGAAATGGGATCAGTCGATTTACTATTGTCACACATTGTGAAATCCTTACTTGATAACATCCTCAGTCAAATGATGGAAATGATCTGTTTTTCATGATTGGCCCCATAACATTGTGATAACTAGGAGAAGCAATTAAGAAGCACAAAGTAATTTACTTGAAAATCTGACCAATATAACCTGTTGTAAAGACAATAGTGTAATTGTGCTCAATAAAAGGTATTTCAACCAATGAAGAGAATTAGATGAATTGCAATTAGCTTTTCAACTTTTTAGTTCGGTCAGTTTAATATGGGAGAAGTGATGTCTTTATTGGATATGAGATGATGGGTGACCAGAGGATTGTGGACACCTCAACATTATCCAATTTCCAAATGCAGACAAATATTGAGTTAATGTCCTTGAGTAACGTTAAGAATACCCTACATTTCTTGAATTTTTGTATCAGTAAAAAATTTGCTTCCAGGTGGGCAATGTGTATAAAGACTAATAAAGTAGATGCATGAAATAAAACCATAAGAGGAATATTACTGATATAACATCATATGTGTCGCCCTTGTCAATGAACTAAATAAGGATGTGTTTTGTTTTGTGAAGATTAAATCTATACTTTGTTGGTACAAGTCAACACAGACTGTGTTGCTGTTCAAGTTGCATCTTAATTGAGCAAAAAAGATATTTGAGAAAATACCATAAGTTGTAACTGATAATGAGCTTGCTGCTCAAGGACAAGACAGCAGGTTAGATCCTTCAATCCGGCTTGCTGTATAACCAAGTTCATTACAGTATTGCTATTTGATTACAGTTTTTGAAGAATAATTCATTGTTTTATTTCAGTGCATCAATTCATCTTAGTGGATCAATATGTTGAAGCAGTAATTTTTAACTTTCTATTTTTTACAAAATGAGTGACTATTACTATTTTATCCACAATTATACATTATGGTAAAAGCTGCATAACTACAGACAAAATAATTATTCCAGAACACTGCTCAACTGAGCAACAGGGTTCCATTCCTAAATTACATATTGAAAAGACATTTATTGTGCTGAATATTGGCAAAATATTGATGTAAGATCAAAGGAATATCTCTCCACTGGTTGAATAAACATCCAAACCAGCAATCAAACCTAGCACAGCAATGGATGTAGTGTTAAAGCCTCTTGTATATAAAGTAAACCTAATGAATACAACAGCAAAACTATCCAGCTGTCACATTAACCTCAGTATTAAGATGCTATTTTGTTTGCATAAATTAATCTCTATGGAACACACTGATTTTAAAATTTCACAAGAAAACTGGAGTGATGCTTATAAACTGCTTGAGCTGTGTCTTGCAAGCCACTTTTTGGACAAAAGCATGCATTTTTCATGAAGTGAGGTAATTTTAGTATATTATCTGGAATGTTGCACTTATGTTTTAAAGCTTGTCTTAACTCAACTGATTGCATGAAGTATTGTACTAAAGTTTTTATTGTTGCTCTTTATCACTCTTTATTTGGAGTGAGAGGCCTATCATGCTGACACTTTCTAATAAATTCTGTTTCTGCTTCTCACACAATATACTGCACTATGTTTGCTGCTACTATGCTTGCAGTGTCTGCTTTTTGTCTTTGTCAAAATTTGACGGCTGACTGGCTACATTTATTCAAATAGAATTAATTTGAGCAATTAAGAACCGCAAAGTATTGCAGACAGTCAACTGTTATACAATCTATGAATGATTTATTTACTACCAATCAATATGGATCTCCATTTCTGAAAGCATTTCTTGCGCCTTGTTACCAAAACCATTGCTGTTTTCCAGTGGCTGTTGTGATTTTTAGTTGTAGGAATTTATGGAATTGATTCTTACCTGAAAACTTGGCCATAGAGGTATTATATGGAGTCCTGTAGCTCAGTGGTTAGAGCACTCGCTTTGCAAGTGAGAGACCTGGGTTCAATTCCAGGCAGGGCGAAACCTTGGGCAAGTTTCCTTACCCCACACACCTAATAATAATCCCTCCAAAACACAACAATAATAAATTGATCATTTTCAATCCACGACTGTTTGTGGGACATTGCTGTGCGCAATTGGCTGCCGTGTTCGCCCACAAATATACAGTCAATTCACTTTACAGTATATTCTGTGAAGCGCTTTGGGAAGACGTGAAAGCGCTATATCAAATGCAAGGATTATTATTATTATTTATATTTGAATGATAGTCCTTACATTTGATTTAACATCTTCTGACAGCCTGCCTGTCTGACATTGAGTCCTGGACGAGAGACAACTTTCTTCAGCTCAACGTGCGCAAAACTGAGGCCCTCCTGATTGGCTCACGTCAGCGCCTCCGCACCTCAGGCGCTGACAGCATCAGCATCCAAGGCTGCACTCTCCACCTCTCAAAGCCAGTCAGGAACCTCGGGGTTCTGTTCGACCCTGAGCTGTCCTTTCTCCCTCATATCCGCGCCACAACTGGCACCGCCTTCCAACACCTCCGGAACACCGCCAGACTACGGCACTACCTCACCCCTCACGCTGCTGAAACCCTGGTTCACGCCTTTGTCACCTCAAGGCTGGACTATGGGAACTCTCTCCTCGCCGGCCTTCCCGGCACCTCCCTCCACAAGCTGCAGGTCATTCAGAACTCTGCAGCTCGTGTACTGTCCCGAACCAGACTTCGCGACCACATCACTCCCACCCTCGCTCGCCTCCACTGGCTCCCCATCCCCCAGAGGATCGAATTCAAGATCCTCATCCTCACCTACAAGGCCATTCACGGCCTTGCTCCCTCCTACCTCTCCGACCTACTATCCCCCTACTTACCTGCCCGTACCCTCCGTTCCTCTGGCTCCGGTCTGCTCCACATCCCCCGCCCTAACCGCCCTACCATCGGTGGCCGGGCTTTCAGCCTCTCAGCCCCGAGGCTCTGGAACTCTATCCCCCAGTGCCTTCACCTTGCTTCCTCCCTTTCCTCCTTCAAGGCCGGTCTCAAGACCTTTCTCTTCAACCGTGCCTTCAGCTCCCCTCTCGACTCTCTACCCTCTCCTCGCTCCCTCCCTTCCCTCTCCTCACCCTGACCGTTTCCCTCCTGCTCGGGTCCCGACCCAACTGTCCAGCCCCTTGGGACGTCCTCCCGACGTGAAAGGCGCTCTATAAATGCAATCTTGTTGTTGTTGTTCTGCGCTGGGAAGACGTCTTCACCAGGATTTCCTGTAAAGTGTAGTGACTCTGTTCCATGTTGGCTTTAAGTCATTAATGCAGCAAGATCATAGCATTGTAGGTTTTCCTTGACCGAAAAATACAAAGCTTGGTCTATCCTGTACCATGTATGATTGCCCAAATTCCTTAATCACTTTGGAGAAAGTACACTTTTTCAAGTAACTTTCATAGATGGGCTTTATAAAGCATTTTTATTCAGAATTGTGATTATTACATTAAAATGTTTTTTTTTAAGGCTTTCCTCTTATTGATTTGGTTGGAAACTAATTGTAAAACTTTGATTCATTTACATTATTTAGGCTATCCTGCTCTAATCCTGTAAAACTGAATTTTGCAGCAGAAGTGGTTTTGGTACCTCCTCTTTTTGCCTTCTCATAAAACTAATACTTGCTCTCTTTTTCTCTTTCTACTTTGTGCTTCCTCCACTCCTTTTCCACTCCATTGATAACACTGCAGTTATCCCAATTTGTCCTCGTTCAGCATCTGCCAGCCTCATTACTCAACCAACCTGTAGGAATCTTCACAATAGGATGTCTGACTGGCCAAAGGTCATAATTACAACACATGATGTCAATGGGCGTAGGAGAACAACTCATTCCCCAATGGTAAGCAGTTGTATTGCAGTTGTAATGAAGTGTAGTGCAAATGTAGTTATGTAAGTAATGTCTGTGTCAGTAGTGTGCATATTTATCTGTCTGTAAAGCCATATTTCTGTACCAAAATAAAATTCAACTAAATCTGAAGATCATTGTGAATTAAAAAATGATCAGTTGCTCTAGAACTATATAGTTTATAGTTTTGTAGGAAGTTTTTTTTTCAGGAGCAGTTTTTTGGCTAAACTTCAGCAGTAAGTGAATTAAATGATTTTAGATATAAATATATTGGAGCTTGCCATTATACCAAGGCTTCCATTTGGTTTCCCCCAGAAAACTTAAGTGTTGAATGAAATAGTTTTTCCTAATTTCTCGTGTCATTGAAGGGAAATCCTGTTCACGTTTACAATGAGTCTTCCTAAAAAATGACATTTTATTATTTTATAGAGATAATAGAAACAGGAGTAGGCCATTCAGCCCCTTGAGCCTGCTCCGCCATTCTATAAGATCATGGCTGATCTTGTACCTCAACTCCAATTACACACCGTTGCCCCATGTCCCTTGATACCCTGACCTAACAAATATCTCTATTCACATCATTCTTGAAAATGTGAATGGATCCAGCATCCACAGCCTTTTGGGGATAGAGTTCCAGATTTCCACTGCCCTTTGGGTGAAAAACTGCCTCCTGATTTCATTCTTAAATGGCCTAGCTCTAATTTTAAGGTTATGCCTCTTGCTCTGGATTCCTCTGATTGTTGGCACTCTAAAAGTTAAGTTTATGTTGTGCACATACGATTACTGTGTTTGAATCTTCTCAGTTTTTTTTAGTCATATACTTGTGCATTATTTATGAGGGAATTGTTAAGTAACTAGTAAAAACATCTCAGAAGTCAAAAAAAACTTAACATTTCACATTTCCCTGTAGGAAAAGTGGTGATGGTTGTGATCCTGCTTAGAACCATCACCATGTGAGCAGAAATTAAATGTTAGCATATAATGTTTGACAGCTGAGCAAATATTAGCTGCACAGTCTTGACAACCATACTCATTTACATTTATATTGCTAAGCTACAACTTGAATGGACTGTTCTTTCAATTTTAGTAGCTGTCAAATGAAGCTCCACTCTGCTATTTGTTCTTCACACATTTTGGATTGGACAAAATAGTCATGTTCAAATCTTTAATAAGAGTAATGTTATTTTTGAGATTAAGGTGGAATTTTGCAGGAAAGTAGCTTTTGACATAAAATTCCTCATAAAACAGATTCAGTCGATCATTTTCCTATAATATGCTGAAGATGAAAGAACACTTTTTTGCTTTTACTGCGAGTGTAACTATCAATGTATGAATGGGGGAGGACACAACAGAAAAGACGCTGCCCTAATATAACCCAACCTCAGAACCCCACTTTGTTGTTGTTAACCATGTATGATTACACAAGTTAATGGGAAGCTTACAGCACAGAAGGCCTCTCAGCTGATTGTGTCTCTGTTGTTGATTGTTTCTCCACTGAAGTATTGCGCTTTTTTTTCTCTTGTGTGAGTGGGGGTTGGGGGTAGATGTTGCCATAACCATTATTGCTCAGTAAATCACACTCTGGTTGAGTGAAATAGAAATGCTGTAAAAGTGCTGTTATTGCCAAAAGCTGTTGGTGGCACTGATGTAATCATTTTGAAAAATAACTGTAGCAAAATGTAGACAGTTTACTGAAATAATGTGTGCCAGTACAAGATGGTCTGCAGTTAACTTTTTTCCTCTTATTATTGTGGTGCTGATGACCTTGCCTTTTGAACCTCATTGTGCTGATGATATAAATGCAGAAGGTCTGGCAAGCGCCTGTGTATGATAATACTGGGAACTATGCATGTTACCAGTAAAAGCATTGGTCCATGGTACTTGTCCAGCCAGGACACAGAAATGTTATGGTTTGGGTTTACAGGAAGAACAGATCTATACCAATCATCTACAGAATATGCTATCTGCACTTCACAATAAATGCAGCAAAACGCTTTGAGACGTCCTCCTGACATGATAGGTGCGTTATTAAATGCAAGGATTATAGAATCAATGCATTACTAAGTTCTATTGATGAGTTAAGACAGGCTGTCAACCATCAAAAGTGCCTTAGATTACTGCAGGCTGGCTTTGTCCCTTCAGAGCCTGAGAGACTCTGCTAAACCTCTTTCATTGAAAGACATGAGAGCAGAGTGGACCAACCAGGACTTCAACTCAGAACATTCTGGGCCCAAGTCTGGTGCTCAAGCAGGTTACAAGTATGAGTCTTGTTACTAAATACGTTTGTGTTTTGAAAATTCTTCTGGCCTTATTATAGGTTGACAAAAGTGAAAGGGAGAAGAATATTGTCACAACTCTCCCTGTAAATACAACTGTAAAGAGGTCGCATTCTCCTTCAAATGTGAAAAGCAAACCACCAGTGCCCTCCACTGCCCGGTAGGAGAACTGCATATTTAAGCTTTATTCATTCTGCAACAATTAACTTTTGATCACTATTGCTCGCTAAGAAGACAATGGACAGAAATTAGTTATTTTTTAATTTGTGTCCCGGAGAGTATAAAGGAAGCTTAAGGGTGAAAATGTGATTAATGTATTATATTGGCTTTTCTCACAGTGTTATCAAGTATACCGTAGAGAGATTTTTCTTAATATTGCATGATCACTTCGGTATGTTGATTAAAAATTGATATGTATAGACACGTGTCCTGATGGTTAATGTTTGCTATCATACTGTTATTGAAAGAGGAGTAAAAGTAGTTGTCTATAAACGCCACCAATGGAACTCTATAACCTATTTTAATGGTGCTAGGTAATTTCCCCTTTTGAATGCTTAGTCTCGTGTTCCTGTCACATTTTTTTTTACAAATTTAAATTGTTGAGAAGTTGGTCTTTTGCTGAGCTTAATAAAAACTACCAGCAATCGATGGTTAGCTCAACTTGAAAATCAGTGATTTAAAACATAGAAAATCAAATTGGCTACTGATTCCTATCAATAAAAGAGGGAGGATGCCAGGCGCTCTCTCCAACCCCTCTCCTCCCTCCTCCCCAAGGGTCAAGAGTATCCAACCTCCTAACATTTCTCCCACAAAATACATAGTCAGTCCACTTTACAGTGTATCCTGTAAAGTGCTTTGAAATGTTTCAACGACGTGATAGGGTACTATATCAAATGCAAGGTTTATGGGACATCCTCCCGACGTGAAATGCGCTCTATAAATGGAATCTTGTTGTTGTTGTTGTTTATTATTATTTTTTGGAAAACATAGATTCCCGTAGCGTATGCTCACCTCGCAAGCAAGAGGACCCGGGTTCGATTCCCGGCTGGGGTGAAACCTTAGTCAAGTTTCCTTGTTCCACATGCCTCTGTTTACCTAACAGTAAGTAGAAACCTGATTGTTAAGTCGATTGGCAGATCGCTTTCTGGGGGTAATAATCCCCCCAAAAATAATAATTATTTGGTCACTCAATTCACAGCTGTTTGTGGGACACTGTTGCGGGAAATTGGCTGCCGAGTTTCACCCACAAAGTATACAGTCACTCCATTTTAAAATATATTGTGTGAAGCACTTTTAGACATCTGAATGACATGATGAGGCGCAATATCAAATGCAAGGATTATTAGTATTATAAGCCTATTTTAATTGATATACAAATTGATCTAAGATTTTCCCACATTTGTGATTTAATTATCCAGTACCTTAAAGCCAGCAATGCATATGAAGTTTTTAATGCTTGTAATCTTAAACATTTTTAAACTTGCACTATTCAGAAACTTATTTTTGTGAAACAATAAATTAGATTTATGTAGCGCCTTTCACGTTGGGAGGACATCCTAAGGCACCAAACTTGCATTTTGCTCAGAGCTGAACATGTCTTAGAGAAAACAAATTGTATTTGGTATTACTTTTTAAAAAAAATGTAGATTGTGTAAAATTACATTAATGTATGAAAATCACATTTTAAAGCTTTAGGAAACGGTGAGTTTCTTGTGGCCTTATTTCCCTTAGCTCAGCCGTATGGATTGCTGTTATTTTAATAGCGTGTCCATTAGTTGATCAGTGATTACTCAAGTGCGTTGATTGAAACGTTACCTTTCATTTTCATAAAGCTTACAGAAGTATCATTCTTCTGTTTATAATTACATTAAAAATGTAAGTTCATGGATTTATTTTTGTTTTCAACAGATCAGCAAACAAGGCTCCAGCGTCTGATACAAGCACACCGAAACTGCCAATTTCACCACCAAGCTCAGCAAATAATTTGCCCATTCAGCGGCCACCTTCTCCTGGAAATGTTCGTCCAAAATATGAGACTGAGAAAAAGGATCAAGCGAAAGGTAATCTGAAACCTGAAGAGAATTTAGAAGAGAAGCCGCCAATGCCACCCATTGCATCAGCAGCTAAGGTGTTGGCACCAGTGGAAGAGTCTAAAGGTAACAATTGCTGCAAGACAATAAGTGCTGTTGTCTTAATTGAGAAATGCACAGCTTTAAAACGTCCACTTTTTCATACCTTCTCTGTGATTAGAGACTGCCGTTGCCTAACTTGACATCTGTTGCTTTTATTTGTACCTTATATTGTCCATCAACATGAGTTATTAAAAAAAAAATCTGTGTTGCGACCATTACCACATAGTTGAAGGAGGGAACAACAGCGGTGCTCTTGCTAATAGTGCTCAGTCAGCACTATAAATGCTTCACAGTATAAACGTAACTGAGGTATTTACTTACTATTTTTTGGTCAGACAGGTGTCTGATGCATGCAGAAACCCATCACCATGCTTAAAAGTATCCAACCAAACAGTTCCATGAAATATTTAATAGAATGGATTGCGCACTCTTTCCCTGGAGGGGTGTTTCCTGGGCGCACATACCACCCTCAACCACCCACGCTCATGTCCTGCAGCCTGAAGCGCATCAAGGACACTGAACTTCCATCCCCCTTCTGAACCCTAATCTCATAGTTAATCTTTTGAGGTCCTGATGCGAAGTGATGGCACCAAAAAGATAGCCTTTGCGCAGATGTCCAGATGCTTCTCAAGGGTGTCCATGATCAGATCTGTCATCCTGGACCTGGTTGCAGATATGAGCCTTCTCAGGAAGAGCCAAGTACCACCACCCAACCCAGCCTTCTGCCAAAAGCTCGCCTTGTCTGGAAAAGATGGGGCAAGCTCTTGGCAGAAGGTGAAGTCCGTCTTCTCCAGGGAGCAGGGCTGCACTTCTTCATAATTTCTTGTGCATTTGTGTGTCAATGGGTTGACTGACAGGCTCACCCCATCCTGGCCAGCTAGCCCCTTTGGACTACGTCAGAGCTGTACATTTTGTTTGGAGAAACTGCCTCCAACCAGTGTACTGTGTAATTGGTGTTGCTCATCAGGGGCCAAGGTAACTTCGGATTTAAGTAAGCAGCATCTTTACCTGGCTTGAGGTATCTCAGGTCTCCCCCAATGATGAAGACATTGACTTACTCGCACTGGGTTTCTACAGTAGAAGTATACTATTTATTATATTACTATTTGTTGTTATGTTACCAATCTATTTCAAGGAACTTTCAAATGCTAGCTTGTCTTACTGGTGTTTGTTTAATATGAATGACCTAGTTTCTCCAGATACAAAGAGGCTAAGCCAATTGCACAAGTATAATATGTCTGTTCTCCAACTTGTGTTTTAATATGCTCGCTGTTTATATATGATGATTACATTGAGACCATCTGTACCTGTTCATATAGAAGCTCCTACAACTCTCCCATCAGCATCTCCTGGGAAGCTCATAGCAGGCACAACTGACCGAGAGGAAGCTACAAGACTTCTGACTGAGAAACGGCGTGAGGCTCGGGAACAGAGGGATCGGGATGAAGAAGAAAAGCGAGAACAAGAAGAAAGGGAAAGGTAACCTAGATTAGCATCTTAAAAGAAAAATTCCCTGTGTACACGTCAATAATTGTTTTTTAACTACGGATAGATATTCTAAACCCATGCTGTATTGTGGCGAAATCCTGGCTACAACATTGCTCTTCATGCAATGAGTCCTAGGTTGGATTATATCACCGGCGTGTAGGGTGTGTCTAAATCAGTTGCGTGCACTATGCATCTAAAGCCATCGTTATTGTGATCACACAAAACCTTGGTTTCCTTAACTGTACCAATACTGAGCAATTCCTGTTATGAATGTAAATTGAAACCTTAATGTTGGATTAACCTCCTGCAGCACAGAGAGCGACACTTGAGCAGAGCCACTGGAGCTTCAGCATTGCTCTTTAGCCACTGCTTTTATTTGTTTAAAGTTTTGCTTTGTCACCGCAATATTACACATCACATTATACAGGCAGGTCAACACACAGGCTAAACATTTTATTGGTAACTGAATCGCTGGGTTTAGCAGGACCCTGCTGCTTGGATATGAAATATATTATTTAGCAACATTGTTAGCAAGTGTCAAACGCGTTTAATATGAAGTAGATGCGCCAAGCCCGGCCCACCTATAACCTTGCTGACTTGGTTTATTGCTATTGGCAAGTATGGTTTTGGAGATCTGCTTGTAACGTAAGGAGCTGGGTCTTTCAATTAGTATTTTTTATTAAAAAAAATTACAAATGATCCTGTAGGGGTGAATTTGTTACTCTCTTCTGGTGTGGTATAGGGAAGAGAGAAGAGAGGTAAGCACAGTCTCTGGGGCTTACTGGCTCCCAAGTTGACATGTCTAGTAATAGAATATCAGAATTGAGTGATCCTCAGTGTAATGATGATCTTAGAAATCCAGTTCTGAGCCAGTATTGCAGGACACCTTTGCTGATGGACCAGTCAGCCTGACTTGTTTGTGGGACTTAGAGGAGCAGAACAGAAGGCTGTCCCTAATTTGGGGTGGGGATTCTCCCATGTGACTCTTGTTATCTCCCCCCCCCCCCCCCCAGTCAAAACCTAAACTGATGAGCTGGTCCTAGTTCCACAAGCAACAGGAAGCTGGCCAGTGTTTGCAATTGTTGATTGTACAGTTTTAATTAATCTTCAGCAATGTGGACCCTGGGATGTCCAGCCTTAGCTTTTGGGAACCCGCACATTATGTTCCAGGATTAGGTAAGCTGGAAGTGAGTCCTTCTAGGGGGAAAGAGTACTCACTCCATACCAAACAAACAGACATTTACAAACCTCAGTAGTTTTCTGATCTATGATTTTTCTTCAGTTATCTGCCACTGTCTCACACCTCAGGCCACCGAGACCCTCACACACCCATTCATAACATCCAAGCTCGGCTATGCAAACTCCCTGCTTGTCAGCTTCCCCACATCCTCCCTTAATAGATTGCAGATCATCCACAACTCTGCAGCCAGTGTCCTCTCCCGCACCAGGCTCCGCGACTCAATATCACCCCCATCTTTGCCCAACTCCACTGGCTTCCCATCACACAGAGCATACAGTTCAAGATCTGGTTCTCACTTTCAAAACCCTCCATGGACTTGCTCCTCCCCTACTTCTGCAACCTCCTAACCCCCTACCAATCTGCCCACTCCCTCTGCTCAGCGCGCTCCGGCCTGCTCCACGTCCTCTGGCCTGCTCCACATCCCCCGAAATTGGCGGACGGGCCTTCAGCCACTTTGCCCACACCTCTGAAACTCCACCTCACAGTCCCTCTGCCTCGACCCCTTCCTTGCCTCCTTCAAGACCCATTTCAAGACACTCCTCTTCGATCGTGCCTTCGGTCACTCTCTTCCCCCACCCTCCCTGATCCCGACCCCAGCTCGATTCCGAAACACTGATTGTCCAGTGCCTTGGGCTGTCCTCCCGATGTGAAAGGCACTGTACAAATGTTGTTGTTGCTATGGCCAGAAGTATTCATGTTTGTTTCAATGTAGGCTAATGAAGGAAGAAATGCTTCGCCGAAAAGCTGAAGAAAGAGCCCGTCGTGAAGAAGAGTCTCGTAGACTTGAAGAGGACAGGAAGCTTAAAGAGGAAGAGCAAAAAGTTGAGGATGAACGTAAACATTTGGAGCAAAAAGCTCAGAAAGAAAAAGAAGAACTTGAGCGCTTACAAAAGCAAGTGAGTGTTCAACCTCTTCCCATTGTGAGCATCAAAAACATTGATGTTTTGCAGTTTACTATCATTCCACTTCTGAAGTTTTGATTTTAAAAAAAGGTGTGATTTGAATATAGACTATTGACAAAAAGATATTCAATTATTTGCCTTTTCTAAAATCAGCGGACTTGATTTTTGTTCAGGGCCAAGGTTTCCTAATGAAAATTAGGGTAGAGAGGGCAGGGGACGCAGCAACCTTAAGCTAGCTGAGCAGAGGGACTACCGAGGAGTGGGGTGAGAGAACATAGGGGTATATGGCATGAAGAGATTTATGGGTGAGCACCTTGAAATCTTTCCACTGGAGCCAGGTGAGGACTGGTGTAATGAATGTACAAAGATCAAGGTGATGGGCCTTAAGGTTGTCCCTTGAATGTGCCATTTCAGATGCATTTAAAAGTAGTTCCAGAAATGTTTTAGATTCAGATGCTGAAAATGCAGTTAGTGTCGTCCCTTTGTTCACACAATCCATTGCTTCATTTCCAGAAAGAGGAAGAAGCTCGTGCTCGAGAAGAGGCTGAAAAGCTAAAATTAGAGCGTGAAAGGCACTTTCAGAAAGAAGAACAGGAGCGTATGGAGAGGAAAAGGGTAAAGGGGCTCACTCTGCAGTTACCTGCTGTATATATACATTAAGGTTGCGAACAGCATGATTAAAACTCTACAAGTTTTGTGCCCATCGTGTGATGAATGCCTTTAACTTGCATCGCAATAATTATAATGTGCAGTATGTTTTCTCCCAAACTGAGCCTTATAACTTGCAATATGGTTCACTGAACATACCATAGACCTTGCTGTAAGCCAGACTGTTTATCAATTTTTTTGCAGTTAGAGGCAGTGATTTTATTGGTTGTGTTAAATATCAGAACAGTGTGAGCGAAATAGTGGTTTTATCAAATCTTTCTGAAACCAGAGAGGTGTTGAGGTCTTAACTGAGTACCATGTATTCATTATTTTCTGCCATACATGGGATGGAGTTTGAATGCTTTCATTGTCTGTTCTCTTACCTGGGCCAGGTGTCGTGGTAGGTATGTCAAGGGTGCTCCATATACCTGACACGCTGAGATGCCTAAACTCAAGTGTGGTAACTGTGACAAATTGCTATCAATTTTTTTAAAAAATCTGATTCCCATGTGTGTTAATCATAGTTGCCTCCAAGATGACTATTAACTGTGCAATTCATATTTGAATTGGAAACTTTGTAGATTAAAAGTAGTTTGTATGTGACATGAATTTGTATTTTACAGCGACTTGAGCAAATTATGAAAAGAACAAGAAAATCAGATGCTTCTGAAAAGGTACAGGAAAACCATGAGCAGTATTCAATGTTATGAGCAGTTTTATTTTACTTCAATAAAACTATTCTTGCCTAGTACTCACTCAAACGTGTTTTTCAGAAGGATAACACATTACAACCCGTTGTACAGAGAAATGGGGAAGTACCCAAAGTCTCAACCCTAGAAGAAAAAGGTATGTTTACTACATACAAGATTGAGTTTGCACACTCAACCTCACTAAGCAAGTCAGAAACCTGGGTATCTTGTTTGACCCTGAACTGTCCTTTTTCCCCCACCTCCGCGCCATGACCGGCACTGCCTACCACCATCTCCGCAACATTGCCAGACTCCGCCACTGCATTAACTCAGGCTGCCGAAACCCTCACCATGCATTCGTCACCACAAGGCTTGATTACGGGAACTCCCTCCTCATCGGCCTTCCCAACTCTTCCCTTCACAAGCTGCAGATCATCCAAAACTCTGCAGCTCATGTACTCTCACACACCAGGCTCTGTGACCCTATCACTCCCACCCTCGCCCGACTCCACTGGCTCCCGATCCCCCAGAGGATCGAGTTCAAGATCCTCGTCCTTACCTTTAAGCCATCCATGGCCTTGCCCCCTCCTACCTCTCTTGAGCTGCTGACTCCCTACGAACCTGCCCGCTCCCTCCATTCATCAGACTCCGGCCTGCTCCATGTTTCCCGCTCGACCCACCCTACTATCGGTGGCCGGGCTTTCAGCCTCTCTGTCCCCACACTCTGAAACTCCATTCCACGGTCCCTTCACATCGCTTCCTCCCTTGCCTCCTTCAAGGTCAGTCTCAAGACCTTTCTCTTCGACCGTGCCTTTGGTCTCACTCCCACCTCTGTCTTCCCTTACCCCTACACCACCCCTCCTCCATGCTCGGGCCCCGACACCTGACTGTTCAGCACTTTGGGACGTCCTCCTGACGTGAAAGGCACTCTATAAATGTAATTTTGTTGTTGTTGTAGCTGTAATGATCTGTTTTGTTCAGTGGATTTTAGGGTCATGCATTAGTTACGCAGAGTATTTGGGGTTTTGACATAGTTTCCATGATTCACTGAAAGAAAATTAAGTAGATCGACAATCAACGCTCAGTGAGGTCTTGTAGTTTGGTACCTGTGCTATTACCTCTGGTAGTTTAGCTAAACAAAATGTTCTACATGACTGGTGAAATTAAACTGTTAGTTTAAAATTAAAGATAGATGTAACTGCAAAATTGCTCACATAGGTTTAAATCTGAAAGATTTTTGAACAACTCATATTAATAGTATGTGAGTTAATAGGTACAAAAGAAGAATATTTCATTATAAATTTTCTGAGCTGAACAAGCGTTTTACAGTCCACTCGTTACTAGCTCCCAAAGGAAACTTTAAATGCAATTTAAAAACAACTTGCATTTATATACTACCCTTCACATAGAATAATGACTTGGAGTCCTGTACAGTGGTGAGGTTGGATGCTGGGGAGATGAACCTAGGCGTGGTCTAAGATAGGATTTCACATGAAATTTAAAGAGATGGTGGGAGGAAGGGATTGAGGAAAGGAGTTCCAAAGATTAAAGGCATAATGGCTGAAGGCGCGGACACTGATGGTGGTACGGAGTGGGCAGGTGGCAGTGGGACTGTGTTAAGTGAGCCAAATAGTCAGACAGATGAGTGGGATATATTGGTTTCTAATAATAATCCTTGCATTTGATATACGTCCTTATCATGTCTTCGAGACATCTCAAAGCACTTCACAGGATATACTGTAAAGTGATGGTCACATCCTTCAAGACTCGTCTCAAGAACCCCCTCTTCAACCGTGCCTTCGGCCACCTCCCCAGCTCGGGTCCGAAACACTGATTGACCAGAGCCCTGGGATGTCCTCCCGACGGAAAGGCAATATACAAATGTAATGTTGTTGTTGTACATATCGGAAGGATGTCCAAAGGTGTTGGACAGTCAAGGATTTGCACCCTTATGGTTGGGACCAGGAGGGGATGGAGACAGGGAGGGAAGGGGGTAGAAGTGTGACAGAAGGTGTGATCAAGGAGGAAGGTCTTGACATAGGCCTTGAATAAGGCGGGGGAGAGGGTAAGGAACTGTGGGATGGAGTTCCAGAAGTTGAAGGCCCAATCGCTGATGGTGGGGTGGGCAAGGTGAGGGACGTGGAGCAGGCCAAAGTCTACTGTGTACTCAATTGACTGGATATTGTGTGGGCGATTCCCGCAGAATGAAAGCTTCGGCAAGTTTCCTTACTCCACACGCCTGATAATTAATAATCCCTCAAAAAAAATTGGTCATTTCAATCCACGACTGTTTGTAGGACATCTCTGTGCACAATTAGCTGCCGCGTTTTACCCACAAATATACAGTCAATTCACTTTCCGTGAAGCGCTTTGAGACGTCTAGGAGATGTGAAAAGCGCTCTATCAAATTTGAGGATTATTATTATTTCATATAATAATTTTTTTAAAATAAAAGCAGACTTCAAAATTGGCAAAAGTGGAAGCAGTTTAAAAGATTTAAACTTTTAAATACTTTGTGTAAAATTACAAATGCATGTTAATTGAGTGTATAAGAAGCTAAGTTTATGTTTGGCTTACCATTGGAGGGGGAGTTGCTTACCCATATCTTTTTAAGTTTCCCAAGAAAATAGTCAACCAATTTTACTCAAGTTCTACATGATATAGTGGAAACGTTATTGCTTGGTTATTTCACTACATCCTGTGAAGTGAATACTTGTGCTATTATAAAAGTCAGAATATTGTATTCTAGAATATTGTAGCAATTTTCTGTAAAGCACTTTAGAGACATTTTACATTATGCATTATCTCAAATGCAAGATGCAGTGCTTAATTTTTCACACTGCTCCCCCTTTTGTTCAGGCATTAGTCGGACATCTGATGAAAAGGATGAACTGCAAATTACATCTTCATCTGGAGACCGGCCCAAAGAAGAGGCAGGAACACAAGAGCTTGGCAATAATGGGGAATTCACATATCGTGCTGAAACAGATATTGAATGGTAAGGACAGGACTGATTTAATGGAGCAAAATGCATTTTCGCTAAGATTTAGTAATACCTCTAGAATTTCAGGCCAAAATGCTTTATTGTGTATTATAGGATATTATTTCAGTAACAGTGAATGACTCTAGAGAAATTATCTAATGATGGAATATTGTAGCACAACTTTGTCAACTAGTGTCAACTTTGCAGAAAGTCCATCTCCTGCTCCTGGATTCAGTATGATCCAGAGCTATAGACT
This sequence comes from Callorhinchus milii, assembly GCF_018977255.1. Taxonomy (NCBI): domain Eukaryota; kingdom Metazoa; phylum Chordata; class Chondrichthyes; order Chimaeriformes; family Callorhinchidae; genus Callorhinchus; species Callorhinchus milii. The sequence goes on along the minus strand of NW_024704744.1, from coordinate 45,123,521 downwards.
TGAATCATTTGCATCTAAGGTGGCCTTCAACATCAGAGAGCTCAGCTCTATTCTGTTTTGGAGTAGATGTCTTCATTTCCATCTTAGACTCAGTTTCCCAATGTTCACCTGCTTTTATCACACTTTTATCACACACAAATGTTCTCCCTTTTATCACACTCAGGAGTGGCCGTGTCTTTATTCGCATAACTGTTGACAATTTCTGTCTATGAACCCCTCCAACTTTGGGACGTCCTCCTGACGTGAAAGGCGCCATGCAAATATAATTTGTTGTTGTTTAGGGCAGAGTACAGTACAGAACAGAGATTTCTTTCGAGAGCCCATTTGCCTTACACAATTATGGATATAGAAATGAAATATTTTCTTTGAATGGACTAGAATCTTGATTACACTGTAGCTGTTGCATTGCCTTCCCTAGTTCACAATGAGATTGATCGTAATGTAGCCCACTTAATGTTCCTCTTTCTACACATTGCTTGATATGACATTCCTGTTTGTTCAGATGACTTTGCTGATCCATGTGTATTTTGAATAATTTTCTAGTCCTGCTGCCATTGGAAAAGTACTTAAAGAGAATGGAGTTTCTGAGCAAAATCAGAATTTTGAAGAGATCATTGACCTCCCAGTTGAAACTAAATCTACCAAACAAGCCACAGGAGCTGTTAGTGATGGTCAAGGTGATGGTGCAATTTCTGTGAATCCAATTATTGCATTTGAGGAAAATAGATCATTGGAGCTATTATCCAAAGTAGATGGTGTTTCGTCTCAACAAACGGCAGGTATGTGGTTATCTGATACTTTTATCAATCTGAACAGTTAACTAGAATGTTAAACCCAGCTGTTTGGGTGATATAAGGGTACAGTGTGTGGAGCTTTTTGGTTCTGTACCGCAAAGTTAGAAATGGGGCCAATAGAAAATTGCAGAAGTACTTGCCAGAAGTTGCGGGGAAATTTGCCCGGCTTTGCAGGGGGTAGTTTGGTGTTATTGAGAGATGCATTTTATTGCCAACCTACATTTTTTCATTTCATTAACAAAAACTGAATATGAAGAAATAATACGTATTAGATGGTTCCAAAGAAAAATTATTAATGCTCTCTTAACAAAATGCTCATAGACACAAACACACTCACAGACACACACACTGTCATAGAGACACACACACAACCACAGAAAGACAGACGCATACATTCACAGACATGAGAAGACATACACTGAGACACAGTAATACAGAGAGAGAAACACGCACTCAGAAAACAGGGAGACAGACACAGATACACAGGGAGACAAACATAGACACAGAGACACACTCAGAGACACACAGAGACGCACTCAGACACACAGCGAGAGAGACACTCGCAGACACACAGCGAGAGACATACCATGAGACACACAGCGAGAGAGACATGCGCAGACACACAGCTAGAGACACACTCGCAGACACACAGCGAGAGAGACATGTGCAGACACACAGAGAGAGATGCGCGCAGGCACACAACAAGATTCCATTTACACAGTGAGAGACATGCAGACACACAGCGAGAGACACTCGCAGACACACAAAGAGAGACGCGCGCAGACGCACAGAGAGAGACGCGCGCAGACACACAGAGAGAGACGCGCAGATACACAGAGAGAGACGCGCAGACACACAGAGAGAGACGCGCAGACACACAGAGAGAGACCGCGCCGACACACACACAGAGAGACACACGGGCAGACACACACAGAGGGAGACACGCAGACACACACAGAGAGAGACACACGCGCAGACACACACAGAGGGAGACACGCAGACACACACAGAGAGAGACACACGCGCAGACACACACAGAGGGAGACACACTCGCAGACACACACAGAGGGAGACACACTCGCAGACACACAAAGAGACACCATCTCAACAGAGGGGCCTCGGGGTGAGCAAAGCCTATTTCCCACTTGCACTGCGGACGTCTGGAGCCACTCTGGCAGCCTCAAGTAAACAGCCAGTAGCCGCTTTTAGAGGCCCAGGGCCCTGAGCACACTGTTTGTACAGGTTTGTAGCGGAGGCACTTTTCTATTGACCCAGGTTATCAATTGTAGCTTTGAGCATGTTATTCACAACATGATGAAATCTTAATATCCTCTGTGCTATTTGTGGGACGTACTGAGCATATAGGTTTTTCCCACAAGTGTGACAATTGCACAAATCTTCAATTGGCTAAGTTTGAGTACAGATTTTAGTCCTTCACCAGATCACTGTCTAAAAATCATTTTCAAAGTAAAATTGAACAAACCAAATCAGCCCCAAGCCTATTAAGTACAGGACAGGATAATAACTTTGTGAAAATTATCACATACTGCATCATTTTTCTCCTTCCCCATTGTTTTTGTAAAATCGAGGAAAATTCTAACTATTATTTGAACAAATCATTACTCCCAATATACTTTAGCTTTCATTTTACACAATAGCCAGCTTTGAATCAAAGGTCATGCCTGAAAATCCTCCCAACACCTGTGAGAATAATACGAACGTGGTAGGTAGTGAAACACTGAGATTTTTTTTTAGACACAAACTGAAAATTCTTAAATTAAGCCTTAATTTGTAAGACGGTTTTCAAATTAAGACTGAATTTAGGAATTTTCCACAATTCTGCACAATCTTTAAATTTTAACACATTGGTCTTGCAAACTAGGATTGGCTGGAATTTCAGGCCTAAAATAATCAACTGAGTAAATGAGTTCTTACCATTTATAAAGGGAACTCACGAAGATCTGGGTGTATAAGCAGGTACAACTAGAAAGAGAAATAAAATGGCTTTGAAAATGTTTTTGTGAGTTAAATGTGCAGTATGTCATCTATGCTTTGTCGGCATGGAGATTTGGATATTGTAAAGATAACCGCTACTTCATTTTAGGGGCAAGGTGTGGAGCCTGGATTTCTGAGGAGTTTTATTGCTTCCCAAAATATTTTTAAAAATTTAAGATTTCAATAAATTATGTTTAGCCCAATCTAAGATCTAGGCCTTCTTGTGCTTAATATGTAGGATTTGAATCTTAAGTATTTTTGTATTTCTTAAATAATTTATGGCTGTCATTTTTTTGTGTTTCTCTTCCAGAAGTGATTTGATCGTGTTGAGTGGAAGTAGTTCAGGAAGCACATTCGTAGCACGTGGATTATTTTCACATATTGAAGGGATTGCTTTGCAGGCATCTTTAGGATCAAGCATCTTTTTTAAAAAAGAACTAAAATCAAACCATGACAGAGAAAATGATACTATATTCACAAGACATGGGTAGACACAAACTCACCTTCCCAAACTGAACAGCTAGTTAATTCTGACCTCTTGATTAATCACGCTTCATGTTCTTTGTATATAAACGGCTTTTTCAACATCCTCCTTCAAGAAAATGGTGTGATATGTATAGTAGGACAGGGAATGAGAAAGGTAGATTTGTGGTGGTGAGGGGCTAATGGGCAGGATTTCAATGGTGTTATTCATACTGTACTTTAAAATTAGCAGTGCTTTTTTTAAAAAATCTTACTCAAATAAGCCTCGCTGTGTTGCAAGTAGTTGCAAAAGGTGGCATTTATAGAATTATAAACCTATTAGTGGTTTAAACATAGCACAGAGAACACTGCAAAGGTCGATGTAATGTTCTAACACTAAGCAGATGTCTTTTTCTAGAATCTTCACTGTTGCCTCCTATACTGAAGGTTTTTTTTAACAGCGGGTACCATAGAAGAAGTGTTGAAAATATTGCATATTAATTTGGGTTAATGGCAATTCTGTGAATGATTAATACATAAAATGCCTGGTTTACACAGGTTGGTATTTATTGCAGGGAAACTTCATTTGGTAAATTAATTATGTCAATGAAGTAACTCAGATAAATTGACTATATATATGGTACTAATTCAATTTGTATATGTTCAAACAGTTATCTTATGATCTGATCAAAAAGACAGAAATTTAAACTTGGTTGTGTATAAAATTCTACTTAAATGACACTAAATGAATTTTAATTGCCTTATCAGATCATGAGACTAATTTTAAAATGGATTTGTGAAGTCTGTGCTTTTGCTCGTTTCAGAGCAGGAAAACTTGATTTGTACCTGGAGTTTCAGAGATGGCATTCCTTCTATGTGACTTTCACATGCTGTAGATCTTGAATCTCAAACCTAACTCCTTTGCAACTTTCTGCACCAATGAAAGCTCATAATTCCCATCGCATATGTTTAGGTATTGCTGCTACTGAGCATGACTGTAAAACCTTGCACTTTGGTCAAACTTTTTTTCTCTTAAATACTACTGAAATTATTGTAGACAAGTTAATTGATGACATTCAGATGTCAAGTTATTTTATTCTAGATATTACACTCTCATGCAGAAGTCATTTTTGCAGTTGATTACTGAGTTAAATGAGTTGTATTAAATAGATTTGTTCTGCAGGGTGATGTACATTTTATGGTAAGAGCCTATTTCAAAGCTTTGAAAACCGCCATCCATCCACAGGTATAAGAGAAGCCATTTGATGGTTTGTTCAGTAATAAATTGTTGTACAGCTGCAGACTTGTATTCAAATTCTTGTATTCTGTATGATTCATGTCTGCTCATGTCCATGTGCATAGAAATTATTTAAATATGGGGGAAATATTCTGTCAATTTCTGTAGTTTTGTTTTAATCTGTATAGATTGTGTATAAGAGAATTCATTGGATTGATTTAATTTTTTAATTCTAAATCGGTATGCTGTTATAAAATGGTTCATGTTACACCCAACTGATATGGACAAGTGATTTATTGCTGATTTAATTCTACTCAAAATATTTGTTGTTCTGAATTTTGTTTTGCTAGTAAATGCGTAGTTACTAAAGAAAATTATGGAGTTAATTTAGCAGATTTTAGGTTTTAATTTGCTATTCCTTACATACTTTTAACTCTACAGACCTTATCAATTTACTTGTTTTGAAGAGTGTAATTCTACTGAGCAAAGTGGTTTCGGTATGAGAAAATACTTTAAACAGTAAAATCTGCATATAGTTTACATTTAATGAATTCTGGAGTTTAAAGAAAAGCATTTTTCCCCCCTCCACTTTTGTAGTTTTAAAAAGTGGCACTCATTTTGACACAGACAACTTTGATAAATTGCATAAAAATATGCATTAAAATAAATTTCTGGAACTGGTATGCATTGTCTCTTCATTATTTCTATCTGAACACATCACACAACTTTTAATTGTTGATTTTTTGAACCATTTTGACAGATAAAATTGAATTACAGATTTGTTTAATAAAGAACTCTTCATTGTGTTGTATTCATTGGGATTGTTTCATTTTGTGTATGGTGGATTGCTCTTCTACAAAACATATCTTGAATGCAAGCTCTTCTCTGGTCAGGTAGCACTTGGGAGTATATTGCAGTTTGGACCAATATGACATGAAGCAACCCAGGTAATGGATTTTCTTGTTCTCCTCAGCCTCAACATTTCAAGACTTTGTAGAAAGAATAATGCTTTCAGATGCACTAATGTAGAAAGGCAAGAGGGTATAGGTTCAGAGTTGTGAAGGGCAATGTTAGGATTGGCATCAGGATGTACTGTATTTCTCCTCAGAGTAATCAACAGCTAGAACAGATTTCAAGAGAGAATGGTTGAGGCTGGATTCAAGGTTGAGGACTCTGGTGGGGGAGAGGGGATGGAATTAAATATAATGGAGGCAGGTAATTATACTAGTGGCATGGGGAAAGAAGAGAAACCTGGATTCTACTTTTTAAAAACATTGCTATGCAAAGACTTCTGTTGGAAAGTACACGAGTGCAGATGGATATTGATTTAAGAAGGGAGCAGGATGTGATCTGATGCATTTCAAGTCAGCCGCCTGAGAGATACACAGATGAAAAATGATTTTCAGGGTGAGGTAGTGAAGGGTGGCCAGTGCTGAACATGTCATGAAGGGTTAAAATGAAGGAAGTTTACCATTGTTCAACTGGATTGTATAATGAATAATTGCATGGTCTGGGATGTAAAGATTTGCGAACTAGGCATTTACTTATAAGAAGTTTATTGAAATCCTTATCCAACATAATGAACAGAAACTGCAATTTCATATACATATCAAAGCAAATACTAAAAACTATAAAAAACTATAAAATTTAGTGTAGTTCTTATAATGGTTTTGAAATAATTTTAACAACTTTATTTCAATTTGGTTCACTGCTAGAAGTGTTATACTTCGTTTGACACTTACTATATCTCTTGGCAAGTAACAAAATCTGCAACTTGATCCAGGGAGTTTTTTGTACTATATACTGTGGTTTGATTTGCAATACTGCTGAATAGGAGTTAAAACTCCCTCTAAAGGGGGCTTAAACTGAGCAAGGTGTCAGAAGTGCTTGTGTCTATATCTGAAGGGTTTGAGTTTAAGCCCTGCACTGGGATTTGAGTTCATGGTCCAACTGACAGTTCAGTACAGTGGAAAAGGCAGTACTGCATTGTTGGAGGTTCTGTCCTGTGAATCAGATATTAATCTAGGTTTTGGATGGAGAAATGCACCCTGCTTAACTAATTCCGGAGAGTGTTAGGCACAAGTTAAGCGAGAGTCGAGGTTTGGGGCCCCCCAATGTGTGTTTGAGTTCAACCAGTTAAACCACATAGCTTGATATTGAGAGCACTGTTAAGCAAACTTCTCATTGCATGTCCGGTGGGTCAAGATCAGTTGGAATAATAATAATAATCCTTGCATTTGATATAGGGCTTTTCATGTCTTCTAGACGTCTCAAAGTGCTTCACAGAGTATGCTACAAAGTGAATTGACTATATTTGTGGGCGAAAAGCGGCAGCCACTTGCGCACAGCAGTGTCCCACAAACAGTCGTGGATTGAAAATGAACACAAGCAGTACTAACTTGATCATCCCTTACAATGACATTGAAAATAATAGGTTGAAATATGACACAATGTGAAAATTCACTGGTATTTGACATTGTGTGTTGCATTTTTCACCCTTGTAGTTATTATGGTTGAAATAGACTATGTCCATGAATACATTTTGCTGAATAACGTTGAGGGAAGATTAATACAAAAAGTTAAATTAGTGATGTGTAATCATGATTTTGTTCATCGGTTAAATTGTAACAAGATTTGAAAAGTAGCCTATTGTATGTCATAGACCCATCCCTTTGATGCAATGTGCTTGAGCTTTTTCATATTATATAATGTTCCAGCTGTCGCTGAGGTTCAGTAGGGTCTGTTGAATGTTGGTTATCTTATTTCTCGGCTTCCCTGACAGCGTGGAAAAGGACAGCTCGGAGGAGCTCCTGTGTTTCCTCTGTCTGTTGTTGGACCAGGCTGAGCTGCTTCTGCAGTAGACCTTCACCAAATGCTGTGGAGAAGTCTGAATCTGAGAAGAGTTGGGCAAGAAATATAATCAATAAAAAAAATCCAATTGATATCTAAATAAATCCTTCATAATAAATAGCAAGAAATAACACTGCAGTTCATGTTCCAATCTGCACAATGTTAATTGAAAGTTGATAAGCCTAAATGGTTATGATTCTTTACAAAATTGCATCTATTTAGGATCCAAATATTTTTCACATGGACCAGACATAAAAAGCTCCTGAGTTTGTGTAATTGTTTTTGTATGTTAAGTTAGGGAGATTTAACGGGAAGAATGAGAATTCACTGGTGGATATGTGTAAAAGGAAATTGGCTGCAGGGAGGAACAATGCAAATCTATTACCTACCTGTCCCTTGGCCCCCAGAACAGTGGTATCTTGCGAGAACCCCGAACATTGGCACAAGTCTAAATAAGTCTGTGTTCAATCGGTAATGTGTTTTCATTTTTTCTTGATTGAATATTTCTTAATTTATGCTATAAATCATGAATTTTTCTATAAAGGTTGGCCACCCCTGCTCTCGAGGCTGTTGGGTTTACAGCAGGCACCTTTCCTACCAAAGACTTACATGAGGGCCTGGATTAAGCAATTGATGCTAACTAAACCTTGTATATCAATGGACTAGGACCTTCAGAAGATAAAGTAATGGGCATGTCGCAAGTTGCTCTGCATACCACTTTGATGCCTATCAAATAATCAATCAGAAAATTTGAGCTTGGCAGGATGGCTACTGTCATGTCTGGCTGCATGAACACACACTCGTATGTCCAGAGCTGGTTGTCTGCCTTGATTGACATGCAGAGAAGTAAACAGCTGCTGCTCAAGCCCTTCACTTCCAATTGGTGGAACCATCACTCAGTGAGTGGTGATGGTGATAATGCATTTCATACTGAGTTGTGCTGCTCACCATCCGGCTTGCAAGGATTTCCTGTTGTTACCTGCCATCTAGTGGGGCTCAAATGTGCAACTGGCAGATTTCTTCTGTAGTTTTTCTTTACTCGGGAGGGAAATTAACGACTGGCACAGGATATCAAGAAGGGTGGATGAGGCCAGGGCACAACAGCTTGACTGGTGCGTAATCTGGAAGGATGAGATCAGATGGTCCAAAAGGCCTTCTTCATCCAAACTGATCATAGAATATTACGGCACAGAAGCAGGCCATTCGGCCCATCATGCCTGTACCAACTCTTTGGAAAAGCTACCAATCAGTCCCACTCTCCCTGCTTTTTGCCCATATATTTTGCCCATATAAGTTCTTCCTCAACTCAATGCGAAAGGGCTGGCCTCTGATTTTAAGGTTGTGACCCCTGGTTTTAGTTTCTCCAACCAGGGGAAACAATCTCCCACTATCTACTCTATCATGCCCTTTGATGATCTTATAGGTTTCTATAAGATCCCCTCTATTTCTTCTATATTCTAGAGAATATAGGCCCAAATTGGTCAGCCTATCCTCATAACTTATCCCCTTCATCCCTGGTACTAACCTAGTAAACCTACGCTGCACCCCCTCCAAGGCAAGTACATCCTTCCTTAAATAAGGAGACCAAAACTGCACACAGTATTCCAGGTGTGGTCTCACCAGGGCCCTATACAGTCGCAGCAAGACTTCCCTACTCTTATACTCTAATCCTTTCATAATGAACGCTAACATACCGTTCGTCTTCCTAATTGCTGCTGCACCTGCAAACTAACTTTCTGTGATTGGTGTAGATGGTAAATAGCTGAGGCCCAAGGACTGATCCTTGTGGCACTCCACTAGTCACATCCCGCCAATCTGAAAAGGACCCGTTTATCCCTACTCTTTGTTTCCTACCCCTTAACCATTCCCCAATCCACGTTAATATGCTCCCCCAATTCCATGGGCCCTTATCTTTTGGACTAACCTTTTATGCGGCATCTTATCAAATGCCTTCTGGAAGTCCAAATAGTCCACATCCACTGATTCACCCTTATCTAGTTTACTCGAAATATCCTCAAAAAACTCCATGAGATCTGTCAAACATGACTTCCCTTTTGTAAAGCCATGTTGACTTGGCCTAATTATATTGTGCTTCCCTAAATACCGCACTACCACATCCTTAATCAATGATTCTAAATTTTTTCCTATTACTGATGTGAGACTAACAGGCCTATAGTTCCCCATCTTTTCCTTTCCACCTTTTTTAAATAGTGGTGTGACATTTGCGATCTTCCAATCCATGGGGACTGTTCCAGAATCCAAGGAATTTTGGAAGATCAGACATAAGGCCTCCACTATCTCATAAGCTACCTCTTTTAAAACCCTGGGATGCAAGCCAGGGGATTTGTCACTTTTTAGTGCTAACAGTTTGCCTAGCACCAATTCTCTACTAATGAAAATTTCCCTAAGTTGCTCCCTGTCCTTATCCTCTTGGTGCATCTCTATTGTTGGCAGACTTGTTGTGTCTTCTAGGGTGAAGACAGATGCAAAGTACCCATTTCGGGACTCTGCCATGTCCTTATCCCCCATTACAACTTCTCCCGTCTCTGACTGAAGTGGATCTACATTTACCCTCACTAGCCTATTCCTCTTAATATATTAGTAAAAACTTTTACAGTCAGACTTAATATTCCTAGCTAGCTTACCCTCATACTCCTTTTTCTCGCTCTTAATAAGTTTTTTAGTTTTTTTTTGCTGGTTTCTAAAACTCTCCCAATCTTCAGATTTGCTGCTTTACTTGGCAGTTTTATAAGCTTTTTCTTTTAATTTGATGCTTTCCCTAACTGCTTTAGTTAGCAACGGATGAATTGCTTTCCCTGTGGTACTCTTATTCCGCAAGGGAATATGTGATCGCTGAGAATTTTGCACTAAATCCTTAAATATTTGCCACTGTTGGTCTACATTTTTACCTCGTAATCTTATTCTCCAGTCTATTTTACCTAAATCTTTCCTCATACCTACAAAATTAGCCCTATTTAAGTTCAGAATACTTGCCTCGGATTTAACTGTATCCCTCTCTAAGTTAATGCAGAATTCAATCATATTGTTATCACTCTGCCCTAGAAGATTTTTAATACCTACACTGCCAACTAGCCCTGTTTCGTTACACAAAACAAGGTCTAGGATGGCGTGTCCCCTAGTTTGTTCCTCGGCATGCTGCTCTAGAAAGTTATCTCTCATACACTCAATGAACCCTTATTCTGACCTACTTTTGCCGATTTGGTTTTCCCAATCTATGTGGACATTGAAATCACCCACTATTATCGCTTTACCTTTCCTACATGCTACGTAGTTTTAGCTGGTTGAACTCTAGCATTACCCCAGTCCACACTCTGGGTTCCTCGAGTCTTGACTCTTACTAACACTCCCTTTAACTCAAGGATTAGATAAGTCCTATTGTCTAAGGATGGTGCATAGCCATAGAGGATCTTAAGGAAGGAGCAAATATCTTAATTGAGTTAATCAACAAAATGAACAAACGTGTACACATTTCAGAAAGTTAAGAACAATTTAAAAATGAAACTAACCAAGGTTAAGAATGTAAAGTAATTTGAATGTGACAAAGCTAATATTCACCTTTTCTCAGGTTGCTTATGGTCAACAGGCCCAACTGTTGAAATCTTATTTCTTGATGTTTGAGAAACATGGAGATGTATCCGAGGATGTCCCTGATGTGTGGCTTCAGTAGCAATGAAATCTTTTCTGTGAAAAGCATGAACCCTAAACATCATTAACTACCAAATGCTCTTGTGTACAATCTGCATAGTTTGGAGTTTTCAATACATCAATGAATATGTTAGTAAGTTGACCCATGTGGTACTCGTTCATACAGATCATTGGCAAGGAGAGCCCAGGTGTGTTCAGTGCCTTCACCTGGGTGGTCTAAAATGATGTGTTGCTCATTCCCACCTAAACTGACTACATTTACTCTTAAATGGAACGTGTTCGCCATTTTGTATGATTCAGGAATTAAGAGTTTAAGAGAATTAATTTCTTTACTTATAATAATAATAATCCTTGCATTTGATATAGCGCTTTTCACGTCAGGAGGACGTCCCAAAGCGCTTCACAGAGCACACTGTAAAGTGAATTGACTGTATATTTGTGGGCGAACGCGGCAGCCAATTGCGCACAGCAATGTCCCACAAACAGTCGTAGATTGAAAATGACCAATTTATTATTGTTTTTGGTTTTGGAGGGATTATTATTAGGCTCTGTGTGGAGTAAGGAAACTTGCCCAAGGTTTCGCCCTCTGCCTGGAATTGAACTCAGGTCTCTCGCTTGCACTGAGTTACAGGACTCCACTGTATACTTGGGGGAGGGTTGGTAATTTGGAATCCTCTGCTACATCCATTGTTGAAGCAGAGTCCCTAAATTATTTCAGAAAGAATTCAGTTTTTTGAGCAATGGATAGAGGGTGCAGTTGGAGAGTGAAAGTTGACAGTTTACACTTAAGGCACCTTTTACGTTGGATAATATCTCAAAGCGCATCAAAGTGACTGACAGTTGGGAACTGAGTCAGGAAACCTCCGGGCGGATCCGAGGCCTACCTGTGGGTACAAAGCCCAGCCAGGTGAGGAGCCACTCAGTCGGGAGTGGAGTCAGGAGAGCGCGGGGGGGTGGCGGGGGTGGGGGAGTGACGGGGTGACGCGAATCACAAAGTGACGTCGGCGTAACGTCACAGTTAAAACACCAGCAACAACAACAACAATGGCCTGGCAGCCGCTGCCACTGCCATCCCAGCCATGACCACCCAGCCTGCGGGCTGAGGCCATTCCACTGGTCGCTCGCTCCCGGTATCTGCGTGCGCGTTTTGGCTGCCGCCCCGACCTGATCCTCTCGCCCTCCACTCTAAATGTCTCTCCTCCCAGCCCCCTCTGTCCCACTAATCCCATTCTGTCCTTCTCTCCCACCGCCCTCCCTGTCTTCTCTCTCTCCTCAACCCCATCACCATTGCTCCAGCCTGGGCATCCTCCACGGGGCCCATCGTGGCTCCCGGCACTGGCTGTCCCACAACAGCAACCACATTCACTCCCTCCGCTCAAACCGCCTCCTTAATGCAAACCCAACTTCCCCCTCCCTCATAAGTACCCTCCCCAAATCTCCACTCACACCACTCTCCACAACCATCTCTCCCCCGTACACCCAAAAATCCTCTCCGCATCACTCTCTCCTCCCTCTCCTCCCTCCAGCAAACCCACCCGCATTTCCCTCCAAAATGTCCGTTCCCTCTCAAACAAAACCCTCACCATCCACGACCTCATCCTGGATGAGCACCTTGACATTCTTGGGCTCACCGAAACCTGGCTCTCCCCTAATGACCCCATCCCCCTAATTGAAGCCCCCCCTCCAGGCTACACCTTCCACCACACCCCGTCCAAACCAACGTGGCGGCAGGGTGGCCTTCATTTCCAAAGCCTCCCTTGGTCTCACCCCCTACTCCTCTGGCTGCTTCCCCTCCTATGAGCACCTCACCTTCTTCCAACCCTCTCTCCCATTGAAAATCCTCCTTGTCTACCGCCCCCCCTAAGCCCACCGGCTCCTTCCACACAGACATGTCCACTCTCCTCTCTTCCTTGTCCCTCTACTCTGAACGCCTGCTCATAATGGGCGATTTCAACCTCCACCTAAACTCCCCTTGCACCACCTGCTGATTTCACTGCACTCCTCTCCTCCCTGAACCTCACCCTCCACATAAATTCACCCACCCACAACCGTGGTCATGCTCTTGACCTCGTTATCAGCCACGGCCTTGACATTTCCCCCCGGTACAACAACTATCTCCGCCGCCTAAAAACCCAAACCCGTCTGCTCGAGCACAGATGGCGGAAAACTGGCCTGACAGTTCACCGCCAACTGTGGCTCGAGCATCTCCACAGCTACCGCCGTTCTTTGACACGCGCAAAAACAGCCTTCTACTCCAGCATCATCTTGGAGGCTAAACACAACCCTAAAATCCTTTTTGCACCACCCACTACCTCCTCCGTGCCCCCCCTCAGGCCTCCTCAATCTTCAAATCAAATGCCAAGTGCGAGGAGCTCATGGACTTCTTTTCATCTAAAATTCACAACATCCGCCAGGCAGCCTCATCCACCTGCTTCTTGTCACCCACCACCACGCCCTCTCTGTCCCCCTCACCCTCCCCATCATCTGTTCCTACCACCACCCCCATTTACATTCCTTTCTCCCCATCTCTCCCTCCTCCCTCTCAACCACCATCACCTCCATGAAACCCACCCACCAACTGCTGCCTTGACCCCTCCCCACCAACTTGCTGGTCAACCAGCTCCCCCGCCTCTGCCCACTACTGGCTGATGTCATCAACCAGTCCCCCTTCTCCGGATCAGTCCCCGACCCCCTCAAAACTGTTGTCATCACCCCCCCTCCTCAAAAATCCTTCGCTAGATCCTTCAAACCCCAGGCACTACCACCCTATTTCTAACCTGCCCTTCCTCACAAAAGTCCTAGAATGCGTTGTTGCCAATCAACTCTGCCCACACCTCTCTTCCCACTCCCTCTTCGAACCCCTCCAGTCCGGTTTCCGCCCACAGTACAGAGACTGCGCTTGTGAAAGTCACAAATGACATCCTCTCTATCTGTGACCAGGACTCCCTCTGCCTCCGGATCTGGCCTCTTCCTTGACCCCCGAGTCCTCCACTCCACCCTCGGAGGCCGTGCCTCAGTCATTATGCCCTGAGGCTCTGGAACTCCCTTCCTCACTCCCTTCACCTCAATCCCTCTCTTCCTGTTTTCAGGTCTCTGCTGAAGACCTTTCTTTTTGACCATGCCTTTGGTCACTTTCCTCCCCCTCCCCCTGGCTCGGCCCCGGGATCCGTTACTGTGAAGCGCTCTGAGACGCCGTCCAGTGTGGAGGGCACTATATAAATCCAAGTTGTTGTTGTTGAAAATCCCAGCAGGGTTGAAAGTCAAACGGGGTGGTAGGAGTGATTTGACTGAAGATATGGTTGGCTAGGGGGCGGGAGGAGAAACAGGTGATGATGGGAATGGGATATAATATAATAATCCCTCCAAAACCAAAACAATAATAAATTGGTCATTTTCAATCTACGACTGTTTGTGGGACATTGCTGTGCGCAATTGGCTGCCGCGTTCGCCCACAAATATATAGTCAATTCACTTTACAGTATATTCTGTGAAGCACTTTGGGACGTCCTCCCGACGTGAAAAGCGCTATATCAAATGCAAGGATTATTATTATAATGTTCTATGATTCTTTGATATTTGATCAAGAGCGATTTAAAATCATCTTAGCAACCTGGATTGAGGGGGTGGGGGGGAGAGGCGGAATCACCTTAGTAAAATTGACTAACCTAAATGTGTTTAAAATTTAACAAAAAAACCTTTAATGTGCATTTTACCATCCAATGCCAGTTGGTTGATTATACAAGCAGCGTGGAAGCAGAGCTCGACACTTCCAGACTGGCAGCAGAGCATCACTAGACGAGTGGTTACATTCCAGTCTGATTCTTGTATTATCTGTGCCTTTACTGCTTCTGAAAAAAAAGGCACTATTCAGTAAATACAGAAAGCACAAGGGGTTAACTGAGCCCCACTCAGTCACTCCGTGAGTGATCTACATATCCCGGCTCTCCCACAAGTACTCAGCTGTCAGATCTAGTGATCCGTGTAAACCTGAGGTATTTCAATTTTTTTCTACTTTTGACAGCTTCTATCTTGTTAAATGTTCAGAAATCAAACGGAAAAGAAAATCATCGCAAGAGGAAATCTCCACATTGTTGAACAGTAGAAATATTGTGTAATATTGTTCCTTTACCATAGTGGGTGAGCTCAGAGATGCAAGCTGTCACATACAGCAGGGATTCATCTTGCACAGAAAGGTGAGTGAGGGCATGCAGCAGTCCTGCAACACACCGACTGTAAACAATGGCCTGGAATACAATAGGCAAGAAAATCATAAATCCCTGTCAGTGTCACAGAATCACAATATTTCACAGAACTTCAAAAGAACATTCATACTCCAACCAGTGCAATGAGAATTGGAGTCCTGTGGGACACAATTGGCTGCCATGTTTCGTCCACAAAATATAAAGTCAATTCATTTTGCAGTATATTCTGTGAAGCGCTTTGAGACATCTCAAAGAGGTGATAAGGCACTACATCAGATGCAAGCATTATTATTATATCATATATAAATCAGCAATTACCAACATTCAGGGAGTCGGTCCCCGTGAGTAAATTACTTTTTCTTTGACAACATTTTAATATACTGTACACTTACAACTTAATGTGACTGGGATATTTATTAATTATCCCTAATTAAGAAGTCCTGTTTGAATTCTCATTGGCCTGAAGGAACTCTTCTCTGTAAATACTTGGCATCAGAGTGAAATTCCTGCGGATCGGTTTTATTTAATCTTTGGGTTGGATTTCCTTCCTGTTATTTCTTTTCTCCAATGTTCGTTCAGAGTTCAATGCAAAATGCAACATTTTTTCTTTCTCTTAAGGCCCCATCCCCAAATTGGAAATTATTGCCAATGTGTTTCAACGTAAAGAAGCATCATGACTGAAAAAAATCCTTGCATTTGACACTGCCCCTTTTATGTCAGGAGGTTGTCTCTAAACGCTTCACAGGATTTACTGCCAAATGTACACTGTATTTTGTAGGCAATGTGGAATCCAATTTGCACACAGCAATATCCCACAAACAGCCACAGAGTGAATGACCAATTGTTATCTGAGGGCTTGTTGGCCTGGACACCAGGAGCAATTCCCTATCTTTTTGGGCAGTGCCATGGAATCTGAACAGGCAGACAGAATCTCACTTTAATGTCCCAAACAAAGGACAACACCTCTGATATCAGCCTAGACAACAAGTTCAAAGCGCTCACAGTACAACTTTCTGACTTGGGAGTGGTACCAACTCAGCCAGGCTGACCATGACAATATAATAATCCTTGCATTTGATATAGCGCCTTATCACATCTTTGAGATTTCTCAAAGTGCTTCACAGAATATACTGTAAAATGAATTGACTGTATATTTTGTGGGTGAAACGCAGCAGCCAATATGCATAAGTTAAAGTCTTAATAAAACAAAATAAATATCCATTTAACCCCAAAAACTGCAAAGAAATAGGTCAAGGAACTTATGTTTACAAAACAGGGTTATAATTAAATGTTCAATGTGGTCTGGCTCTGAGAGGACAAATTTTATGGGGAAAATGCATACATTGCAGAATATTGCCCCCACCCACCCCCACCCAGTACACTTTAACAGTAGTTTTACAATGTTAGAATGTATAAGGGGAACCATTTTGCATTGCGGGTCTTTCACCCCCAAGTGCAATCAGAGGGACTTACCTTCTGACTCTCAATAGAAACAAGGTGATGGATTGTGGTTGCAGCATAGCTGATGATGACCAGGTTTGTTTTGTGGGTTAATAGCAAAGTTCCCAATGTCTTCAACACATGCTCTGATACAATGGCTTCCTGCAAGGGAACCAAGACTCATATTCCAGTAAAACCTCCAACGTGCCGCGAAATTGAACATCTCACAGTTGGATAGTAATTCTACTGAAGGTTTATCTTTAACTAAATTTCATTTATTAGATTAACGTATAACTGATGTTAAAATGGTTTAGAGAATAAACATACCAAGTCGTGGAGAGGCCAATGCTGAATTGGTCAATCTCAGTAGGGGCAGCAATTTGAATGTTACAGTAGATCTTAGCAAATATCGATTAAGGGAGGGAAAATCCTGTACAATTCTGATCTCTGTACTGAGTGAGGATGGGATCAGGTCCGTGATGGTTTGAGATTGCACAAAAACTGAATTCTCCAACCCTCCTGATCCCAACCACCAGCTCGGGTGTGGATCCCTGACTGTCCAGCTCCTTGGGACGACATCCTGACATGAAAGGTACTAATACAAATGTAATTTGTTGTTGTTTCAGTTAGCTGAGAGAAAGAGAGAGGAAACCTTTTGGACCATTGTTGAAATTAAACCCAAGTCTCAGAATGGACACAAAGTACCTAACCACTGTGACACTAACTGCCCTAAATGCCACTTTAATGTTGTTTCTGTTAAATTGACTGATCTTGACTGAAAAAAGGACCAAGTAACTAAATTCATGCTTGAGTTACTGCATGTCAGCATAACACAGATGTTTCTAGAAACTTGCAAAGAAAACTGAAAATAATTAGCATTTGTGCTAAAATCAGAACAATTACATTAGGAGACATCTATCTGAAAATTGTGTGTATAAGACATGCTCGTTCCTACCCTGTTGGAATTATTCTGTGCCAAGGTGCTAAGGGCAGAAAGTGCTGCTTCATTCATAGTTTGGCTCGAGGACCTGAGCAATTCGTGCAGCTGAGGCAGATAGTTCCTGGCCACAATATCTGCCTTAGTGTCTGCTGTAGGGAGTAGGAACATCATCAATGAGCTCTGCAAGACAACTACTCAATCTGACAATGAACAAAGAAGGTCCTTGACAACATTGATCTCATTCTGACTCAATACCCACTGTCATCCCATTATAGCATCAAACTGTTTCTGTTAACAAATCCAATGTTCTGGCCTCAACCATCCTTCCTTGTAACTTGTTCCAGTAGTTACCTACTCTTTCTGTGAAGCAATAGTTCCTAAAATTGCCCTTCCAAACCCCGAACCTGTGAGGATGACAAGAGGAGTCTTGCCATATTGTCTTGACATATCTGAAAGTGTTGTCTGTTGTTTATTTTCTCAATCCTCTTTAGCACTTTATATACCTCAATAAGGTTCCATTTGAAGTATCACCTAAAGGAGAAGAGCCCTATCTTATCTAATCTAATCATTGCTCATAGTTCATCCCTCTAACACTTGGGATCATCTTTGTCAATCGTTTGAATGGTCTTTAGCGCCCAGGCAACCTCTTTATGTCACAACAACTAGATCTAAAATCTTAATGAATGAAACTTAAAATGTACCTGAAAATCCCCTGTTTTAACCATTTTTCAACAAAGTTTTCTTAACACTGCCTGTGTGTCACCTTATTGTACAGAAATTAGGACATAAGAAAAATTTACTGAACCAGATTGATGTCAAATGTAGGTCGAGAATATTTGGATAATAATAAAACTCACACTTACTATTCAGAGTCAAGTTCTCGAGGCATAAGCATGCTTGGCAGCAAACCTACAAGAATGACATTATCATGAGGATTAGAAATCTTACAGAACCCAAATTCTGCCATGCACATCTGGAATGTCTTCAACCACCGCCAGCCCAGTACACTATGTTACCAAAAAACTAAGTTTACAGTAAATCTATAGTAAATTTACAGTAAGGCTACCTTGGCTGCCTAAAGTTTGTCAAAGTGTAGTTTCTCCACTCAACAATTCAAAACATTTCCCCTGTTCTATACTGTCAACAGCTGGAAGGAGTTTGTTTTCTCTGAAAGGTGGATATAGAAGCTATATTCTAAGAAATCATAGGAAATAAAGGTTTGCTTGCTAGAATTCGAAGAGGATGTGAAAAGTACCAAGACATAAGTGATCATTTTTTATATTGGGGTGAAAACTGATGTGTTAATTATCACTGGTAATTACTTGTCATGTTATTGATGAATGCCATCACTGAGGTCAGTAGATAATTGAAGACAACTGAAATCCAAAGACTGGCCGCAAATGCGATTTCTCACCGCTGCCCCCCTACCCAAACTCTGTCATGGTGACTGGGCATGAAACAAACCGTTGCTGCAATTGGAGGCATTGGCCCGCAGGTCAGAGTATTGAAGTGTCAGTTCACAGATTAAGTATTGATGTGCCAGAATCTTAATTCAACAATAAGTTAAGACAATATCCAATGGACCAGCACTTCAATGTTCTGATGTAGCCCAGCAAGTCCAGATGGCTTGCTCTTTACTGTTCAATAAGTCACTTAAAACACCAGTGTCGTAGATTGGTTGCATCGGTCAGGAAAGCACAAAAGAGGTACCATTTAAACTACTGAAGAACTGTATGAGATCTCAGAAGATCATTGCGATCCAACTGTCTAGTCTCAAAAATAAACAAAGTTTGGAACTATATTCCCCATTCTGGGGGACGCGGCAAGCTTGTGTTTATGGCGTTGAATTCTTTGTTCATGGTCTACTGGGTTGAATGAATGGGCAATTATGCTCCAACAGGATGTGTATTGTATTAACTCAAATTTAAAGTGTTCTATAAAAAAGTAGCTTCAAAATCAAAATGTGACAATGGTGCTTTAGATTTCCAGATTTATCAAGACTTTGTTTGGCTAAAGGACATGAATAAACTCAGACTGGGAGTGAGGGAGGGGTGAAAGGTTTCTACACAATTTCCCCCTATGCAACACAACTATGAACCAGCCAAGAGAGCTATATTTATTTAGCAATTGTACTGGTACAGTATAGGATCAGAGGCGAAGGAAGGGAGGGAGAAAGAAAGAAATTAAGAAAAAAGTAAAACAATTAAGTAAAGAAAGAAAAATAAGTCAATTAATTAAGTAAGTCAAAGTGAGAGTGACAGAGAGTTTCCATTCCGAGGCCTCCAATGGATGAACTTGGAGAATGCACTATAATAATAAAAAAAACCTTGCATTTGATATAGTGCCTTATCAAGTCTTCGAAACGTCTCAAAGTGCTTCACAGAATATACTGAAAAGTGAATTGACTGCATATTTTGTGGGCGAAACATGGCAGCCAATTACACACAGCAGTGTCCCACAAACAGTCCTGGATTGAGTGACCAATTTATTATCTTTTTTAAAAAAATTGAAGGTATTATTACCCATGTTGACCATTATACCAATGTATCAGACATCTGTTTTACAATAGAATGCTCCTGGTCAGGATTCTTACCTTTTCCACAGAAGATGACATGAGTGACAGAAGCAATTTCAGAAGGATTCCATCCACGACTTGAAGCATTGCAAGATGATGATGTGGACTAGATGCTATGTTGGTCAGTGCAGCACAGCTGTGATACTTCAATCAAACCGAGTGTTGTTTATTTAAAAAAAACTAAACCGTGATTTCACAGATCTACATTACAATCTCGGTTCTCAGTAAGCTATCGATCCTTTCAAACTAATACAATTTTTCTTTACTACTGCAGTAAGAGAAATAAAGTACAGCCCCATTTTAAAATAGGTGCAATATCTCAGATGCCACGTCATAATGAAACATGAATAAATGTCCGACTTCCAGGTTGCCTTTGCCGTTGATGTCCCTTACGCGTGTTGTGCACAAGAAACACCTCTAGGATCATTTCTTGAGCAAGATGTGACATTAGAGGCATTCCTTGTGCATACATAGTGCACGGGAAGTGACCTCAATGATGCTTCCTGTGCTCATGCACACAACATGCAGGAACTGATATCAGTGGTGACCAGATGGTCTGGAAGACAGACATTTTTTTCACAGGTCAGGTGTAACTCACTTGTGGGTTCACAATAGACTTGAAGTAAACCAAGGCATCTTCTAACGGGACAATCCTGGATCATAAAGGAATAGTGGGAACTTATAATAAGTTCAGTTGAACTCAACTGGTGAACCTTCCTGTTATTCTCATAAAGTTCTAACAATTCTGTTCTAACAATTCTGAAATCTTAATCTTTGTAGTATCAGCAATGGTGGGCAAAGCTTGGGATCCAGGCTGATGGGAAGGAGAAGAGGTATAAGGTAGAGAAAAAACAAAACCATGAATAAGAGAATCAAACCTTGCGAAGTTTAGCGAAATGAGAATCAGAACATTATAAATAGAACAGCAAAATTATGAATCAAAAGATGTCCTGTATGAGCAAGAACAAACTGATCAGGAAAGCAGATTCTTTGTGTCTAGACTTTGAACTGTCTATTTCACAGAAAACGCAGAGGAAAAAAATGTTTAATGTACGAGGAAAGTTTGGTCAGGATACGGGAGCAACAAGTGAAATAAATATGAAAAAATTAAATTAAACTCCAGTGTTAAAAGACTGGGAAATGGAAATATCTGCCATGATCTAATAAGCCTGGGGAACAGGTTCAATGCACTGAATGACCTTCTCCTGTTCCAATGTTCCTAAAATTTTCAATTTAGTTGCACATTGATACACCTGCATATGTATCGTTGCAATTCTAACCTCAGCAATGTGTGCAATAGGGTGGAATAATGGATTAGTTAATACAATGGTCTTTGATTATCAGATCTAGTGGAGGAGTAAACACCACCTTGATGGAATTGTCTCCTTTCTGATCTGTAAAAAAATAGTTCTAATTCACATGGGTTTCATTAAATATTTTCCTAATCATTGTATTGTGATGTCTTTATAAGAGGTTTAACTCTTTGGTTATGTTTTAACCCCTTGAGTGCATCTACAAGGTGAGAATTCCTTTCTTTCATATTGTAAACTAGCATTCAGGCAAATTGTACCCGAAGAGCAGAAACATTTTTTTAAAGTATACTTTGTGTCCTTTATAAAAGTCAAAATTAATCCTTTGTTATTTAAGGTATTTTACAGATGGTACTATTTATAGATGATGATTCGGAGAGGCAGATTACAATGTTATAGGTACATATGATCTTTACTCCTAATCTCAAGTTCAGACAGAGAGAGGCAATTGATTCTACCTTAACCCAATCTTCCATAAGATCACCTGTGCATGCAGACAAACAGTAATGGAGTAATATATCTAAGAAATACAAACAAACAGGTTTAAACTCAATGGGTGTTAGATACCATCTAGATAATAGCAGGTAGTAGGGTATGTGTCACCCTTTTAAAGTGCAACGGCCTTGAGGTGAGTCCCAGTTGTTCTGGGCGAAGCTAGTACATAAAGCAGTGTGTACATTATTTTTGTGCTTTTTTTTTGCAAACTGAACAGGATCTGCGAAAACTACTGTCAAAAAGCAGGTTTTAGAAGGGAAGCAGAGAATCAAGACGCAAGGAGAATTGATTTTGGGAGAGTTACAGTGAGTGAGAGCAAATGGCTAAATGTTTGCCTACCAAAGATGGGGTCCAAAGGGCAGGTGACATGTACCAAGCCCAGTAATAACAAGAGGAAAGCTTTATGTATATTATAGCCAGGCCTCTTCTGGCTGCCTAAAATAGTTCTGACACCAAGTGGGGTTTCATAAGAAATTGCTAGGCGAAAGACCAGAGGTTCAGCTAGTTCGTCTGCCACCGTCCTGGCAGTCGCTTGACATGTCGTGTCCCAAACTATATACTGGTCCTAAGGTGTTAAAGTTTAGCAAAAATCTATCTAATTTGTTCTTGAAACAAACAACATTTTCTGCTTCCCTAGAGAGCCTGTTCCATAAGTTTGTAATTCACACACTGAAATAGTGTCTCCGGAGATTTGTTCTGAATTTTCCCCCCTTCAATCGCAGGCTGTGTCTTCTGGTTCTACTGTTCAGTACAAGATAAAACAGCTTAACGTGGTCTACATTATCTATTCCCTTCAGGATTTTAAAACGTTTTAAAAACGATAATCATATTCTTCAACCTTCTCTTCTCCAGTGTAAACATTCCCCAGTTTATCTAATCACTCCTTGTAGTCCAGCCCCTCCATCCCCTCAATCGTTTTGGTTGCCCTCCTCTGTATCCTCTCAATCGCTGCTATATCCACATAACAACTTGAAAATTTTCCCCTGAAGTTTCTGCAGTAAATTAGTCAATTGATGTAAGTTAGTAGGACTTGGTACCTTTTCTTGAAAGCAGATAAAATTAAATTCTATCGAATAACAAAGCTAGTGTAAGCTAGTATCAGAAGAGGATGTGAAAGGAGGGATTAAGGGATATGGGGATAGGGCGGGTAAATGAAATTAGGTTAGAAGATCAGCCATGATCTTATTAAATGGCGGGGCAGGCTCGAGGGGCTGAATGACCTACTCCTCTTCCTACGTCATGGTCTAATACATTATTACTAGCAACAAGAAAAAGTGGTCATTTTTCTACCGTTTGATATGTTGTTCGGGTAGTTACTACATCTTTCCTTCTGTCAGCTAACAGTTAATGATTTGCTGCCTGTGTACACTCATTGCCAAAAATCCTACTTCAAACTCATGAATAAAACATTGTTCGAGAGCTACGCTCTTTATTTATGGGATCTTTCATTTGCTGATAGCTGAAAACAAAATCTTTTGTTCCATGTTTCTAATGGGTTTTTCCCATAGAAACACAAAGAATAGATCGCTGCTGATCATGGTGGGCTCCTATTTTATGCCTCAAATTCTAACCACAACACTAATTTTGTAACTAAATATTTTTCTAAAAAATCCTTCACTGAGTTAATAATCTGCTGTTTTCAAAACAAGTGGGAGGGGTTAACATTCCTCTTACAGCTAATTGTAGCTACTTTAACAGTAAGCAATCACGTCACTGCTCTTAGTGAAAGGAATCTTCACTCTGTGGAATGAAAATCACAGTTATAAATCTGAATCAGCCCCTCCTCATGAACTCCCTAGAACAATCTTCCCCTCTTCCATCCCACCTTCCTTTTCTTATCAAACACTCAAAAACACTTCTCCATGTGAAGGCGCTATATAAATGCATGTTGTGGTTGTTGTTAAATAAATAATAATAAGCCTTGCATTTGATATAGCACCTTTAAGGCAAATCTTGCCTAACAAATCTAATAGAATTTTTTGAAGAGGTGACTGCGAGGGTTGATGAGGGAAATGCGGTGGATGTTATTTACATGGATTTCAAAAAGGTTTTTGACACAGTACCGCATAAGAGATTAATAAAAAAATTAGAGGCCCACAGTATTAAGGGGACAGTGGCAGTTTGGATTAAGAACTGGCTGAGTGACAGAAAGCAGAGGGTGGTGGTTAATGGGTGTTTCTCGAAATGGAAGGAGGTGTGCAGTGGTGTCCCCCAGGGATCGGTATTGGGACCACTGCTCTTTCTAATATATATTAATGATCTGGACGTGGGCACAGAGAGCACTATTTCCAAGTTTGCAGATGATACAAAGTTAGGTAGGGTAGTAAATAGCGAGGAGGACTGTAACCAACTGCAAGCAGACATACACAGAATGGTGGAATGGGCTGACATGTGGCAGATGGATTTCAATGTGGATAAGTGTGAGGTGACACACTTAGGTAGGAAAAATGATAGGAGGCAATATAGACTTGGTAGCTCAATCTTAAGGGGGGTGAACGTACAGAGAGATCTGGGTGTTCAAGTAAGCGAATCGTTAAAGGTAGCGGGGCAGGTGGATAAGGCAGTCAAAAAGGCATTTGGTGTACTGAGCTTTATTAGTAGGAGCATAGAGTATAAGAGCAGGGAGGTCATGGTTAATCTATACAAAACACTGGTTAGGCCTCAGCTGGAGTACTGCGTCCAGTTCTGGGCACCTTACTTCAGGAAGGACATTAAGGCACTGGAAAGGGTGCAGAGGAGATTCACGAGAATGATACCAGGAATGGGGAACCTTAGCTATGAGGACAGGCTGGAGAAGTTAGGACTTTTCCCATTAGAGCCAAGAAGGTTATGCGGGAACCTGATAGAGGTCTTCAAGATCATGAAAGGTTTCGACAGGCGAGATAAGGAAAAGCTGTTTCCGCTGGTACGTGTGTCTGTGACCCGTGGTCACAGTCTTAAGATATCTACCAAAAGAAGCAGAGGGGAGGTTAGAAGAAATTTTTTCACTCAGTGAGTTGTTCAAATTTGGAATGATCTGCCTGAAAGGGTAGTGAAGTCTGATTTGATAACAGATTTTAAGAGAGAACTGGATAGGTATCTGGGGAAGACGGGTTTGCAGGGTTATGGGGAGAAAGCTGGTGATTGGGGTTAGTGAAAGTGACTTGCTGTGTCAAAGAGCCGGCACAGACTCGATGGGCCGAATGGCCTCCTTCTGTGCCGTAACATTCTATGAAAAAAAACTTTCACATCAGGAGAATTCACTGTACAATGTAGGCACTGTATATTTTGTAGGGAATGTGGCAGCCAATTTGTGCACAAAAATGAACGATTGCTATTCTTCTACTACTGAAGAATTCACAACTATTTAAAAACCATTTAACCATATTGAGGTAACCATCTGCATAGATATACCTATGTATGTAGCAATTGTACACATACCAACAAATCTAGTTAAAAAGACACCATGCATCCATGTGAAATTGCACAGCAGAATAAATATTGAGACAAGAGCGCTCTCTCTGTTACCTCGACATTTCAATAGGGATCAGTTTACCTGGACCTCTGAGTCAGGAGATTGTAAGAGAAGGATGAGGATAGGCAGAGCTCCCTCATTGCACAGTGAAAGCTGGTTATTTTCTGAAATAAATTTTTTTAAAAAATGTAAAATGTGTTTAGCAAAAGAAACACAACAGTTACCAAGGATGACATGTTTTTATAATTTCAGGTCTGCAATTCCAAATCAAAAGCCTGTTATTAACGTGAGTTTATTTTATGCGGATCCCTAAAGATCACTTTTGCTCAGTATAAAGACATATCCAAAAGATTGTCATTTTGATCCCAGTACATTAAGGTATTGAAGTCTCCAGCTAATCCAAAACTCCACATGTCTATCACTCAGTCCTCGCCTGGTTTCCTAGTTCCCAATGGACCAACTTCAGGGTCTTCACCATCATCTATACTTCCTTTCAAGTGTCATCATCTCCCTGATTCTTTCCTACCCCACTCCATTGTTCACCCCCTCTACTCGGGTCCTGCTGCATGTCCCCTCCGACCTCCACACCACCATCGATGGCTGAGGCTTCAGTTTCTACGACCTAACTTCTGAAACTCCCTCCCTCTACCCCTCTGTTTTTATATCCTATCTTAAAACCTACCCCCTCAACTTTCAGGTCATTTTCTCCCTTACTCAATGTCTGACCTCAGCATTGTGAAACATTCTGAAATGTTATATCATGTGACGGACGGTATATTAATACATATTATATATTAAAAATGGCACTTTCTCCCTCAATTTTTGTGCCTTGCCCCCCCCCTTTCCCCATTTTTAGATCACATCTGAAGACCTTCCTCTTTGACCGAGCAAGGTCACCTCCCCCTCCCCATATGATCAATGTCAGACTCCGCCACTGTTAAGCGCTCCGAGATGCTATCCCGTGCGAAGGGCTGCTATATATATGCATGTGTTGTAAAAACTAAATGTGTCATGGTCTCAGACTTTGGCTATATTGGTTTGGCTTATTATGGAGGGCATTAGAATGCAGGTCTTGCCCATATAAGAGCAGAGAGACTTCTAACTGTATTTACCTGATCTGGTGAGGTTCAGAATGGCGCCCACCGCATTTTGCTGCACTCTTGGATCATATGACTTGGCAAGAAGCAGCAGAGGTCTGACTGCACCTGCGGAGACTATGGCATCTCGGTTTAAAGCTGATAAAAAGGAAGAAAAATAATGAACAATTGAACTGCACAGAAAACAAAGCAGCAAAGATTCCTAAATCCCTAAATGAAATATTAATTTGAGGGTGATAATGTACATGACAAAGACTTTATTGTTTGTCAGTCAAGGGAATGAGGCTATCACTGGCAAAAGTACTAAACAAATACTGAGGAATTTCATATGTTAGGTTTACAGGCTCAGTCATTCAACTGTATTACAAACAGAAAAGGATGTTTGGCTGTACCATGTCTGACTAACTGCAACACTTTCAATGAGAGTGCTCCAGCCTTTTTGCCACTAATAATAACTTGAATTTATATACGGCATGTAAAATAAACATTCTGACATGTTTTACATATTAAAACTACCTGTTTTTCATTACCAGGAACCTTATAAACCTTCATCAATTCATAAAAGCAGACCCGCTGAATCTCCCACTTTTGGAGTGACCTTGACTCGTTTAGCTTTAAATAAAAACAAGTCACACCCAATAACTTCATGTTGAAGGCTACACAGGTGTTGAACCTGAGCCCTTTGTGCTCCTTGTGGCTCAATATCACGTGATACATTTAATTACCGAGATATCATTTTACTTCTGAGCAGTTAACCTCAACTTGCATCTCTACAATACGTTCTTATTTACTGTTTCCTTTGAGGCCCACATTAACTGGGTGCAAAAATTAAGTGCAGTTCTCTACATTACTTGTCAGTGCTGTGCAACAACAAGAAATTACATTTGTATAGAGCTTTTCATGTTGGGAGGGCTTCCGAAGGTGCTGGATAGTCAGGGATTTGGACCTGAGCAGGAGGTTGGGATCAGGAGGGGTGGAGGACAGGGAGAGTAAGGGGTAGGAGGGTGCCAAAGGTGCAGTCGAAGAGGAGGGTCTTGAGATGTACCTCGAAGGAGGCAAGGTACAGAACAAGGCGAAAGGACTGTGGGATAGAGTTCCAAAACAACAACAACAACAAGATTACATTTATAAAGCGCCTTTCACGTCAGGAGGACGTCCCAAGGCGCTGAAGGTGGGGGCAGAGAGGCTGAAGGTCTGATCGTCGATGGTGGGGTGAGCCTGGCGGGGGACATGGAGCAGGCCTGCCTGCTGAGGGGGGGAAGTCGACAAGTTGATATGGAACAGACAGATTGATATGGATGTGGACATTGTATTGATAACTTTAAATCCATTGTCTGGAGTATTTAGTGGTCTCAAATTTGTGGAATGGATGTCAAAACCTTCAGCTTTAATATTGCACTAAGGACTTTTCTTCTGGTATTGGTAACACATTTTTTTATATTCACACACAAAATACATAATAATAATCCTTGCATCTGATATAGTGCCTTATCACTTCTTCGAGACGTCTCAAAACGCTTCACCGAATATATTGTAAAGCGAATTGACTGTATATTTTGTGGGCGATATAGTCACCACATTTCACATCAAATCCCGTGAAATCCTTTGAGACATCCTCCTGACGTGAAAGGTCCTGAATCAAATGAAAGTGTTAATATTATTATTAAATTTCTTCTTTCAGAATGTTAAGATACTGTATAAATAAGGAATAAAATGTGGCATGTCATATTATCACTTCATAGACCAAAAATAGTCACTACAGTAGCTTTTACTGGCAGGGGTGGTTGTTAAATCTTTAAGATCAATGAGTTATAGCTATTGAGTATTTTTGACTGCATTGTTGGTCTATGTAACAATATCACATAGTGCATTTCTCTCCCAAATGTACATAATGAAATTATAAATTAGCTATAGACTATATATATATATATATATATATAACCTCACCAACTGTTTGTACAATTACCTGAAGTGGCCAAGGTTGCTATACATGCACAAGAATTGCACTGCACAGTGGAGTCTCCAGAACCAAGCAGCTCCAGGATAGGCTCCAGCAGCCCGAGTTTCACCACAGCCTCTTTGTTTACTGTATAAATAGTAGATAAGGAAAGCTTGCAGGGAGTAGAAGCATAACATTTTCCACAATTGGTAGTTTATGGGGATAGCAAAGACAGGAAATATGTTTTTTTTTGGTCAGCCAGGTGTCTAACACATATGAAAACCTTTCATCATGCTTTAAGAGTATCCAAACCAGACTGAGAGCTCCACATTAAGTGGAGCCCCATTTTAATCCACTTTGGTATGATGGGGGTACGCTTATAGTTTAATTTGGGTGTGGAGCCTGAGATTTGTGTCAGCCTGGCTCAGTTGGTAGCACTCTCACCTCAGAATCACAAGGTTGTGCGTTCAAATCCTATATTGGGATTTGGAATTTGTATAATTTAAGCTGACACTCTAATGCAGTGCTGGAGTTGTGCTGCATTGTTGGAGATGCTGTCCTTCAGGTGAGACTTTAAACCAAAATCACAAAGGAAAAGTATTGAGTGGCATTGACATACTCACCATTGCCCTTGTCTAAAAGATTGACCAGTGATAGGGAAGCCTTCCTCTGCACCTCCAAATCATTGGACTGCAACAAGGCATAAAGAGGCTCCAGATACTCTTCAGGTAATTCATTATTCACTAAAACAAATAATATTGTAATTAATTGAAATCAGATTGAATCATACCTGAATACACGCAAAGAGTGATCAATCCCAAATATTCTTGAAATTAAACTGAGTCCTAGTTCAGACATCTTAATCTTGCGTGAAAGGTGCAAGTTGTTGTTGTTCTTACTCAGCTAAACCATAGGAACAGTGGACTGGCCCAGATTTCATTTTTCACTTTTTCATTTTTCATGCCTTTCACCCCTTTACAGACAGAACTAGAAAATAAATCATCAGCAAAAAGACATAACTTTATGCCATGACCCTATGGCACAACATTTATAAAGCAAAAACGCCCACCTTAAAATTGGTGGACATCCAGACCAAAAAGGCAAAAAACAGTTATTTGCTGCCACCAGGTAGCATTAGGTTTCACTGACATTACTTAAACAACATCACAAACTTTATCCCAGTTAGTGCAGAAATGGGAATGGCTGTTTGAGGCAGTTTGAATTTCAGTCTTCCAGTGAAGGAGAGGAAAGTCTCCAATTATAGATCAGCAGCATCCGTGACTCATTCTCTTCCTCCACAGCCTGGAGGAAGTTCTGTCTACAATAATTTAACATTCAAGACTCCCCTGAGAAGCTGAACTTTGCAGATCCTGAAAGATCTCAGGTTTGATCCCTTTTCACTAATTTCAGTCACGGAGGCCTGGGGTACCACAACTGCCCTCGGGATCAAGGTTAAGAAAGGAATGAATTAACCAGGGTTCCTCACTTTATTGTTCTCCCAGTGACCCTGTTGGAGACACACAGGTATGGATATTAGGTGAGGACAGAATTCAGCTGTGATGGCTCCTCCCATCAAGTTCAATATTCTGCTGTACTCAGCAATAAATTTCATTCATAAAGTTACCCTCACGTACATTAATGTCTTAATAGATGGTGCTAGACAATGAGCTTAGGGGAGGAGGGGGAGTGACTGTTGCCATGGTTGAAAAGGTTTTTTGCTTTTGAAGACTACAAAATACAATCACAATAAATCCTGTGAAGCACCTTGAGATGACATCAAGTGATATATCAAATGCAAAGATTATTGTACTAAGACACACAGAGGGACAGAAAGGCAGAGGGAGGGATTTCCATTGGTTGGGGGCATAGTGGCTGAAGTCTTGACTGTGGATTACAGGCAGAGGCGGCGGGTGACCCATGGCTGCCTGAAGCTGGCCAAGCAGAAGGGGCTGAGCAGAAGAATGAGGATGAAGCATATCAAAGAGCTGGAGAGGTGCAAAAGCACAAAGGGATTTACACCTGAGAGTGAGGATCCTGAAGTCCTTCTGCTGGGAGACAGTGGAGCCTGATGAGGGTAATAATTATTCCATTTGATACAGTGCTTATCAATTTGTTAAAGTGTCTCAAAGCGCTTCACAGAATTTACTGTAAAGTGTAGTAACTGTGTATTTGTAGGCAAATGTAGCAGCTAAATTGCACACAGCAATGTCCTACAAATGCATGGATTATTAAATAGCCATGACATGAATGCTCAATTTTATTCTCAGGTGAGAAAAAAGGGGAGAAAACTGATGAGAATTTTTTTTGTGAAAATATACTTTATTAGCTTATTTTCTGTTGCTCCCCTATCCTTTAGTTGGAATCTTTTTGCATCGCTCGCCAACCTTTCTGAGGGTGGATGAGGTCAGGTGACCACTCTGGTGGTATCAGCTTGCTGCCGAAGGGATGATTTGTTCCCAATTGAATGTGCACTTTGGCTGGCTGCTGGGAGATTCATGGTACTGTGCAGGCAGGGCAATTTCCTCATCATCTTGCTGCTTCATTTTGCTGTGGTTTAGATCAGTAATTGTGTGAAATGTCAGGTTGAACATTGTGTCCTCCTCCCACTGGTTCGGCTGAATATTTGTGCACTATCAGCAAATTGCTAATATAATTGCTCAACTTTCCTTTATCAACAGGTTTTTGCCACTTTTTTTCTGTAGGCATGACTCCTGCTATGGTGTGGTTAAGTGATTAGCAGCCCTCTAGTAACTCAACCAAGTGTGGGCCAAAACAACAAGAATTTATTCTGTAGTTATATCACCTTTCATATAGGGAGAATATCTCGAAGGTACTGAGGGAAAGCCTGAGCTCTGAGGGGTAGGAGGGAGGTGGCGGAAAGTGCAGTCAAGGTGTGTTGATTTCAGAAGGGAGGTCTAGAGGGAGAGGGTAAACTGGCTGAGGGCTCATCTGCCAACAGAGGGCATGAAGCAATCCACCAAGAATTAGAGAGACTAGGAGGGGAGTAAGATCACAGCAGACCACATAGGTCAGATGGGGCAAGGCATTGGATACATTTGAAGATAAGGATGAGAACCTAAAAGTTGATCCAATGCAAGATAGGGAAAGACATCTGGGAATCAAACAAGCCACTGAGGTTTCCTACTGGCTCTGTGAGGTAGGTCAATGTGGTCAGTGCCTGAGATGAGAGGGCACTGACGGGAGCCAAGCAGGAGAGCCTTGTTGACATTCATCTGAAGAGTTATCCAGGACTCCATGAAAAACATATGAAAGTCATGTACTCACACTGTTCACTGATGTGTAAGTAGTAAAGAGCAGCTGATTGCTGCAGACCAGGGTTTTCAGAACCAGTAAGTGTCTCCAAGACCTCCAAGCATTCTCTATCAATCACTTTCTTTTCTGAGGCTGCAAAAAACGAGAAAGATCATTTATTCTCAACGTGAATATTTACCTTTTAACATATTTCTCAGTATCCCTCCTTCACAACTCTATCATTCCAAGAATTCTGGACTCTTCATGAGAATGAAAGAAAGATTATTACCTTAATAAATCATACTATTTAAAAAAAATTGAACTACCTCTTCTTTGTGCCTAAAACTACTGATTTATGCTGGAGTACTGCTCCATCGCTCTCAATCTTTGCTGAACCTTAACAGTGAGCACTGGAAGGCCATTCAATCAACAACAACAAGATTACATTTGTATAACGCCTTTCATGTTGGGAGGTCCTCCCAACATGAAAGGCACTATACAACTATAATCATCAGGTTGTTACAATTCAAAAGATCTTTCAGAACTTTCCCTGGATTAAGACACATGTGCAATTCATATAAGCAATTCCTTATCTTTTATGAACTGCCTCTGGTTATCACCTTGCATTTTAGTAGTAATCCTTTCAGGATCAACAACGAGCCGTGTACACTTGTTAGATACACACGTTTACTGCCTGAAGCCCTCACTTGGTAAGCGGGTATTGTAACGAACAATGCTTTATATGGTAAACAGTTCAGTGCATTGTGTATAGTCATCACTGGTTTATTTCAGATTTTTTGTTTACTTTGGCCTGTATCCTACTAACCAGCAGTCCAATTTCACAATTGGCAGGCTGAGAATCTAACATGTGCTTGTACCCCGATGGTTTCTGACCATTCAACCCTTGGAAACAGTTTGTAGGTGAAGAGGGACAACTTCCAGCACCTTCAGGCAACAGTCAATTGCAAGTTGTTGTTATAATCGGGTCACTTTTTAATGCATGTGTTGAGTGCCACCATCACTGTTAATAAACATGTTGCACAACACAATTTTGATCCCTCCATTCACAGTTTTAAAATCCACTTTCTTTTTAAGGCATTTTAGACAGTTATTACTTTCT
The DNA here is from genome assembly GCF_018977255.1 of Callorhinchus milii. Lineage (NCBI taxonomy): Eukaryota > Metazoa > Chordata > Chondrichthyes > Chimaeriformes > Callorhinchidae > Callorhinchus > Callorhinchus milii. The sequence continues at coordinate 45,090,693 of NW_024704744.1, read as the reverse complement.
AACCACAGAGCTGTTGGTCTATATCCTCAATGATTACATTGTGTATAATATAATTGAGCACTAGCAAAATATTAGGTGTTGAACATTTTAAGCAAAATGTACAAGACTAAGTTATTTTGTTTGTCTTCATGGATACATGAGAGGATTAGAATCGTGTTGGGTAATTTGTTTGGGCATTTAATTGCAAGAGTGGTGTGATATCAGTTAATCCAGTTTTCTGGTAACAATCAGCGTACATCGAATAAAATGCTTGATAACTAGTCATTATGGCCATTGGTTGTGGCATTGCTGGGTGCAATTCCAGAGACACCATTTACTTTATACAAAATAAAAAACTCCTTAATAATAATCATAGGACTTTATATACAGTAGCTCCTAAAACAATGAGCCATCTTTAACTATTTCACAGCAATTACTTTTTAAGCACTTGTAGGTGAACATAGCAGCTAATTTGTGCATAGAAATGTCCCAAACGACAGCGAAGAAGTGAATGACGAATTTTATCTGAAGGATTGTTAGCCAGGACGCTGGTAGAAACTCCCTTCTTTTTCCGAATAGTGTCAGATTATAAATTGACTAGTGACACTTTTCTTAAAACATGCTTTCGCAAATGAAGTTGGATGCTTCACCAGCAAATTAATAATGCTGCCTTTGTGTTTTTTGTACTCACAGATCTTTCCATTAGCTCAAATAGCTATAAGTTCATAATTTCTTCCTGGAGATGTAATCTTGTGGAAAACCATTTGGAGATTATACTGATATACAAAATTACAAGAAAGGATTCAACAAACATCTGGATCCCTGCAAAGTGATCACATAGGACAAATGGTGTAAAAGTCGGAAAAATGACAAGCGACCCCGGAACACTTCTGCAATTCAACATTGTGTGACAGGTACAAAGAAGCACCTATCAGAAATCACACCATGGTCCTAAGGTAGAAAGACATGCACAACAAACCATAACACAGGAGGCAGTTTTGAAGGAATGTTTTTGAGTAACAACAGTAGGAGCTTACCTTTCTCTATGTGCTGCAGAAGCTCCTGTGCAGCTTCTTTCTCGTGCTGTTGCAAAACTGGTTTGTAGAGCCTCCCTAACCCTGTTTTATTCCGTTTCAGGCAGCAGCAACCTTTTATCGCTTGGACAAAATCTTTTATTTTCTGCAAGAGGTTTTCCGTGGCTCTCCGCATCAGATCCACAAAGTTTTGCAGATGCTGCCTGCATGAGTCACAGAATGTCTCCATTTATTTTGCCTTTTCACCTGCACGACTGGAATTTGATTCTCAAATGTCACTGGCACATCAGCCTCGACGATCTGCAGACAATAAGGACATAGTGGTCTTGAGCTGTACTCTTCCCCAAGGCTAAAATACTTTCAACATGATTAATGAGTTTACATTACCTCAGAGGCCGAGTGAGGAAAAATTGTCAGTTTATAAGCAGGACTTGTTCAGGTGGTAATGTGCAGCTTGAGAAGGTGATATTGAATGGGTTTCTTTTTGGTTTACTGCTAACACACTAACCATGTTCATACCAACATCTGAACTGCAAACAAAGGGCAACTCAGCTTCTAACAGTGGAGCTCTGTATGTGAACTGACGTCATGGGGGAGGTACCAATTTGTTAACAAATCCAGCCTACACCTGAGAATAAATAACTATTGTGGCCAAACACCAGACAGCTAGAGCCACAGCCATGATATTGTGCTTCTTGTACACCGAACAAAACTTTGCAAATGTTATAAGGCAAAACACTGCAGTTTTTGAAGGGGAGAGTTTTATGCTCAATTGCAAAATGACTTCAATAACATGCAAAATAAGGAAAGGGCAGGTAAATGAGACTTGACAGGATTGCTCTTAACAGAGCCAGCACAGACCAGATTGGCCAAATGGCTTTCTTCTGCACTGTAAATGTCCATGATTCTCATAGGTTGTGATGTCTCATTAATTTGTATGTTGGAAGCAGACGTTATTGCCAAGCAATTGTTATTATTTATATTATGGAGTCAAATATTTTGAAATATTCAACAATTACTTTTTGTACTGTTTCCGGTGGACATGTTGAGCACAGTGGAGTGACTGTGTCACCAATAAAAGGATAATAAACATGATATTGATGTGGGAACAGGTATCATTTTTTATTAGTTTTCTAGCCATTCCAGGTCTTTATTTTGGGGATTTGTCAGATGGACTTTCTGGCTCTGTATGTTACTCTGTTCGTTTAAAAAAAACTTTGAGTAATAATTTAACATAATTTATCCTTATATGCTTAATGAATTGAAAAACATCTTAAACCTAAAATTGAGTTAATTGGTTTACATGGTCTGTCTGGCTCAGTTGGTAGCACTCTTGCCTTGACATGTCCTCCCAACGTGAAAGTGCTGAATCAAATGGAATTATTATTATTTTTAATTAAAATTGAACAGAAAGCTGTCAGGACACCTTTGGCTTCAAAAAGTTGAAATCAGCAAGATAATCCAGTCTCAAAACCTGTCCTCCAAAGAGCCTGTGGGTAAATTCTGGGATTTGATTTGACTGTCAAATGGATGTGCTGATAATTTAGGGATGGATTGACAAATACTGCACTGTGCCCTGTGTTTAGAAAGGTAGAAGCTAAAATTAATCATGCAGAATAAAAACAGATGTTATTTTTGTACCAAGAAGAAACATATCCAGTTTGAGCATTCTAGTTCATAGTAACTTTTGAAGTAAAAACGTTGATAAAGGAGAGAAAGCAGTTAACTTAAACAAACATAAGTGACGGATAACACCTGTAATGAATGCATCATTGTATATCCTCCCACTTTTTTTAAGGATCACCAGTAGCAGTAAAGTGGTTAAGAGTGGCTTCTTAAAGGCAAATTAGGACAACTGTGACTTAAGTGTTTCCCGATACAGCACAATAAGTGTTGCTGAATTCGGGCTTATTTCAAACCACTGCAAAAAAAACTCAAGTTCATTACTGCCATTTTCCTCTCTTGTCTCTTGAACGTTATTAAATAATTATTTGGGGAGGACAAGTTTGCAGGGCTAAGGGGAGAGAGTGGGATTGATTTGGGTAGCTCTTTTCAAAGAGCCGGCATAGACACAATGGGCCAAATGGCCTCCTTCCATGCTGTATAATTCTATGATTCGATGATGAAGTGCTGAATTATGTTAATCCTAAACCTCCATAAACCTGGAGAAGTTCCATAAATCTGGAGGTTTACCAAAATTAGTTTTACATATTTAGAATATGTTGATTTATTCTTGACTTGCTAAATAAATGTTTGACAAACACCAACGTACTCTGGACTTGTAGATGGCGCTTACAAGGAAAATATAACCAAAGAATGTAGGTAAAAGTAATGTCAATAGAGATTATACCCTAGTCAAACATGCCTGTGAAGTACAACTGTCATACATCAACAATCAATTTAACTATAAATATAATCCCCCAATAATAAACAATGTGTATTTGGGAGGGGGGAGGAGAGAGAGAGGGAGAGGAGAGAAGGGTGGGGAGGGAATGAGGGGAGGGAAAGAAGGAGGTAGGGAGGAGGGGATGAGGATATGGGGGAAGGGGAGGAGGATGTGGGGAAGGAGGAGGGGAGGGAGAGGGGGGGAGTGAGAGGCGGAGGAAAGGAGAGAAGGAGGGAGGGAGCTTAACTGTCTCCGAGCCGGGGGGAGGGAGAGAGGTGGCCTTTGCCAATGTTGTTCTTGACACTCTGCTGTGTGGCTAGCAACAGTGGCACAGTGCCTGAGGTATAAGCCTTAAATGTTGGAAGGTCATGAAGGCAACTTGTCAAGCAGTTATTAGATGAATAGGTAAGCTGTTTGCACAGTTATCAAATTGAAAGGCTAAACTTTACAAATGTCTCCAACTTGGATACAGTGTCTGATTTATGCAGCCTGTTGGTTTAGATGAGCTGGCATAATCCCCATCACTTTTTATGCAGCATTTAACAGAAAACTAAAGTATAAATTTATACAACTTGCCTGGTTGCTGCTAAGCAAAGTAGTCTTATATCCAGTTTATAATGTGCTTTTCACAAAGGAATAAGATGATGTCCTGCTACTGAGATTATCTGGAGGTTATGATTTATAATCCTAGCCTCTTAATTATTTGACTTGCTGCAGTCTAAATGCACTTGGTGCAAATAGATTTGTGTGCTTAAAGGATTGTTATTATTATTGATGAGGCAGCTGATTAACAACATTAAAAAATAAACTCGGCAGTCCATGGTGAATGTGAGAAGTATAAATCAGACCTTACCACTAGAAGTGATCTCAGTTCACTCATAAGTATATGAAAAGAGCATTCAAAGAACAAAGAATATTTTTAAGAGAAACTAGGTTTGAAGAATAAGGAAGTCCATACCAAAGGAAAGTAATCTTAACTTCTCATGATTGTACAGTATTGTTTGAAAGTTCCCTTTTAAATCTGTAACTGATGGTTTGTTCATTCCTAATGGAGCAATTCCAGGCAGGGCGAAACCTTGGGCAAGTCTCCTTACTCCACACGCCTGATAGTAATCCCTCAAGAAAAAAAATGGTCACTTCAATCCACAACTGTTTGTGGGACACTGCTGTGCGCAATTGGCTGCCGCGTTCGCCCACAAATATACAGTCAATTCACTTTACAGTGTGTTCTGTGAAACGCTTTGGGATGTCCTCCTGACGTGAAAAGCGCTATATCAAATGCAAGGATTATTATTATTATTATTCCAACCTCTGGAATTCCATCCCCCAATCACTCCACCTCGCCCCCGCCTTAGCCTCCTTCAAGTCTCGCCTCAAAACCCTCCTCTTGCCGTACACTGTACACTGTCCAGCGATTTGGGACATCCTCCCGACATGAAAGGCGCTATACAAATGTAATCTTGTTGTTGTTCTGTGAAGCTCTTTGAGACGTCTAGAAGACGTGAAAAGCGCTATATCAAATGCAAGGATTATTATTATTAAACACGGTCGAAGAGGAAGGTTTTCAGGCGAGACTTGAAAAAGGTGAGAGGGGGGGGCAAGGCGGAGGGATTGAGGGAGTGAGGAGGTTGGAGAGGTAAGTAGGTACCAGAGAGTGAAGGGATTTGAAGTGCGAGGATCTTGAAGTTGATCCGTTCGGTGATGGGGAGTCAGTAGAGCCTGGCCAGAACTGGTGAGATGTGGTTACGGAGTTTGGTCTGGATAAGTAAGCGATAAATATGAGGAATACTTCAGGGAAAACCCTAAAAAGTAATCTTCATTCATGTCTCATTTACTGGGATATTGTAACTATTGTAACTTTATTGTAACATATTATAACTTTGGAATAAGTAAAAAATTCCATTATAGAAGCACAACAAAACTATTATAGGCTATTGGGTTTCTATTTTTGCAAATACTCTTCCCTTTTCTCCTCCACCCTTTCTGACAAGTTATTTTGTTGTATGGTGACACACCTATTGACATTCACAAGCAATCATGTAACTTGACAGTAATTATCTGTAAAGAACTTTGAGATCTTTTGATGTGATAAAATGGTATTAAAATACAACAACAAAATTAAATTTGTAAAACGCCTTTCATGTTGGGAGGACGTCCCAAGGTGCTGAACAGTTGGGGATCAGAACCTGAGCGTGGGGGGGCAGGGTTGGGATGAGGGAGCGCAGAGAGGTAGGAGAGTGGCTAAAGTCACAGTCGAAAAGTAAAGTCTTGAGTTGTGCCTTGAAGGATGCAAAGGAGGGGCAAGTCAAATGGGATGGAGTTCCAAAGGGTGGGGGTAGAGAGGCTGAAAGCAATGTCTGGCCGCCGATGGTAGGCCAGGTTGGGCGGGAGACATGGAGCAGGCCGGAACCTGCTGAGCAGAGGAGCGGACAAGTTAATAGGAGATTAGCAGATCAGAGAGGTAGGTGGGGGCAAGGCCATGGAGGGTCTTGAAAGTGAGACAAGGATTTTTAATTCTATTCTCCGAGGGATGTGGAGCTGGGTGAGAGTAGGGGTGATGGGGTCACGGAGCCTGACGTGGGAGAGGACATGAGCTGCAGAGTTCTGGATGATCTGCAGTTTGTGAAGGGAAGAGTTGGGGAGGCCGGCAAGGAGGGAGTTTCCGTAGTTAAGCCTTGAGGTGGCAAATGCGTGTATAACAGGTTTGGTAGTGTGAGGGGTGAGGCAGTGGCGGAGGATTCTGCAATTTTGCAGAGATGGGGGAAGGCAGAGCAGGTCATGGCACGTATATGGGGAAGAAAGGACAGTTGAGGGTCGAACAAGATCCCCAGGTTCCTGACTGGCTTGGTGAGGTGGAGTGTGCATCCGTGAATACTGATGCTGCCAGTGCCTGAGGTGCGGAGGCTCTGGTGTGAGCCAATCAGGAGGGCCTCAGTCTTGCTGACATTCAGCTGTAGAAAGTTGGCTCTCATCCAGGACTTCATGTCTGACAGACAGTCTGTCAGGACGTCAATTGTCCTGGAATCGAGAGTGGAGGCAGAGAGATAGAGTTGGGTGTCATCCGCGTACATGTGGAAGTTGACCCAAAGTCTGCGGATGATGTCACCAAAGGGGAGCATATAGAGGTTGAAGAGGAGGGGACGAGGACAGAGCCCTGAGGAACACCACACAAGACTGTGTGGGAGCTGGTAGAGAAACCATTGGCGGAGTCAAATTGGAGACGGTGTGCAAGATAAGACCTGAACCATTCAAGGACAGAACCTTGAAGGTTGAGATAAGGAGAGGTGGTGGAGGAAGATGGAGTGGTCCACGTATCAAAAGCAGCAGAGAGGTCAAGGAGGACGAGGAGGCAGAAGGAGCCCTGGTCACAGATGGACAGGATGTTGTTTGTGACCTTGACCAGAGCAATTTCCATGCTGTGAGTAGCATAGAAACCCGATTGGAGGGGCTCGTGAAGGGAGTGGTAGAAGAGGAAGGAGCGAAGCTGGGAAGCAACAACTCTTTCAAGGACCTTGGAAAGAAAAGGGAGGTTGAAGATGGGTTGATTAGAAAACAAGGATGGGTCCAGCGAAGGTTTTTTTCAGTTTTGGGGGTGATTATAGCTACTTTTAGGGGGATGGGAATGGTGCCAGATGATAGGGAGAGATTGATGGTGTTGGAGAGTTGAGTATACAAATTCATTCACTCGTTCCTTATAATTGTATTAAAGAACCAGATGAGTCATGGAAAAAGATAAGGTGTGTTGCTATGTACAAGGAAGTGCTGAAACATTATTTCTTCAAACAAGCCTTCCTTTCTATCATTTTTTATAAAAAGGTTATATTTTCCCTCATTCACGTCACTGATTTTATTCTTTTTTGATAAATAAAGCAAGACATACATTAAAGTATCAAATAATGCCATGAAGAGTCACTGTTGTAATGTTTAGATTCATCTGAAGGAAAAGGGAACTAATTTTAAAATTTCTTGACAGGCGTGATTTTAAGGATTTTAGTCAATAATTCTGCTGTAGATAGGGGACAAGACTTTTTCTAAATTGTAGGTAATTTCTTTATTTTTCGAATGCTGGGGAGAGGTCAGTCTGTGCTGAGGTACACAGCCAAAAAAAAACCATTGCTGCACACACTGGCCCTTTGTTTAGTCTTACCTGCAATTTGCACATCTCTCCTTAAGCACCACTATCTTTGTGAAAAAGTTAGCAAACCGGTTTTTGTTTGTACCATTTTAAGAAGTTAAATCCATTGGTGTGCCAGCCCGGCTCAGCTCGTAGCACTCTCACCTCTGAGTGAGAAGGTTGAACCCACATCAGGACTTTGAACCCACAGTGTGGGCTCGGCACCCGTGTGCAGTGCTGGGAGAACGCTGGATTGGGGGAGTTGCTGTCAGAGTTGCTGTCCTGCAGATGAGAGATTAAATTGCAGTCATCTCTTGTCCGTTTCAGTGGAATTAAAAATACAATCGCACGACTTGAAAAAAGAAGGGAGTTTCTCCCCGTGACCTGGCCAACCATCCCCCAAATAAAAACAGTCGTTTACTCCACGACTGTTTGTGGGACGTTGCCATTTTCTGGTGGCGCTTGTTTACGAACTGCAAAGTCAATGCACTTTGCGGCATATCCTCGGCAGCACTTTGAGACAAGTCCATGATGTGAGAAGGTGCAATATCAAACACAAGGATTATTATTATTATTAAGTACTAATAGTTACTTAAAAAGTGTGATGAAGACCGTCTTGGGGTGACGACAGCAGCAAAAAAACCTCCTCCAGAGCCCAGAATTAAGTGGTTGCAATATAATACAATATACTAATAAAGTATACACAGCCCAAGACGGCCCTTCATCACCAACAGCTTTTTTCAACGTCACTTTCTGTAAACAAATCCCTTCTTTAAAACTCGCACTGCAGCGCCCCCAGTGGTGGGGAGGCTGAGGTACAGCGCCCCCAGTGGTGGGGCGGCTGAGGTACAGCGCCCCCAGTGGTGGGGAGGCTGAGGTACAGCGCCCCCAGTGGTGGGGCGGCTGAGGTACAGCGCCCCCAGTGGTGGGGAGGCTGAGGTACAGCGCCCCCAGTGGTGGGGCGGCTGAGGTACAGCGCCCCCAGTGGTGGGGCGGCTGAGGTGACTCCGCCGCCCTGTGACCTCGCATCGCTCGGGAAACAAGATGGCGGTGATGTGGCTGATGGCGGAGCTCGAGCGGCGGCTTTGAGAGGAGGAGGTGAGAGAGAGAGAGAGAGAAGGTTAACACAGCAGCTTCGCGTCGACTGAAGGAGGAGGCGGCGGGTGTGATGTGCGAGGTTTTGAGAGACGCCGAGTGGGGGCGGGGAGAGGCCCGGGGGGGGGAGAGGCCGGGGGGGGGGAGAGGCGGGGAGAGGCCCGGGGGGGGAGAGGCGGGGGGGGGAGAGGCGGGGGAGAGGCCGGGGGGGGAGAGGCGGGGGGGGGGGGAGAGCCGGGGGAGAGGCCGGGGGGGGGAGAGGCCGGGGGAGAGGCCGGGGGGAGAGGCCGGGGGGGGGGGGGAGTTGTGTGTGAGGGTGTGGAGTGGGGGGTGCGGGAGAGTTGGGAGGATAGTGGCTGAGAGTCGGGGTGTGGGGTGGCGGGTGTGGTGCGGTGGGGGGTGGCGGGTGTGGTGGGGGTGTGTGGTGCGGGTGGGTGGGGGGGGTGTGGTGCGGTGTGTGTGGGGGGTGTGGGGGGTGTGTGGGGTGTGGGTGGTGGGGGTGGGGTGGGGGGGGTGTGGTGGGGTGGGGGGTGTGGGGGGGTGTGGTGCGGGTGGGTGGGGTGGGGGGGGGGGGTGGGGGGGGGTGGGGGGGGGGGGGGTGTGGTGGGGGTGTGGTGGGGGTGGGGGTGTGTGGTGGGGGGTGTGGTGTGTGGTGGGGGGTGGGGGTGTGGAGGTTGGGGTGTGGGGGGCTGGTGGGTGTGGTGCGGTGTGTGTGGGGGGGTGGGGGGTGTGGTGCGGTGTGTGTGGTGTGTGGGGTGTGGGGGGAGGAGGAGGGAGAGAGAGTCCAAGCGGCTGTGTTTTGTTGGCGGGTTCGGTTGATTGGCTGTTGAGGCCACAACGTCTGTTCAGCAGTGACCGCATCAGCGGCTGAGGAGCTTTGGGTGGGAGTCTGTGTCCGGCAGCGCTGGAGCCCCGGGGGGGGGGGGGGGTTCAGAGCACTTTCATTTCACACCCACCGGACAGGGTTAGGGCAGCGAATCCTCCACGGCTGCAGCGGTGGGGGTCAGAGGCTGTCTGCGGGCGGTCTACATCCACAACTTGCATTTATATATATAATATATAATTTCTCTTTGACCGTGCCTTCAGCTCCCCTCTACCCCCTCCTCGCTCCCTCCCTCCCCTCACCCTCACCATTCCCCCCCCCCTCGGGTCCCGACCCAACTGTCCAGCGCCTCGGGACGTCCTCCCGACGTGAAAGGCGCTCAATAAATGGAATTGTGTTGTTGTTGTTGTTGTAGCGCCCCTTGTGCAGGGTACAACAACAACTCGAAGCGCCCCGTGTACAGCACCCTTCACGCCGGTGGCGTCCCAGTGCGCTTAAACATCAGGAGACTTAATGAGATTGCCCTCCTCTGTGTGTAAAATGCAGGCGAGGCGCAACGTTTTCGGATTGCAGTAAATCTGAACTGGTGCAGATAGATATCCGACGAGGAGTTTCTCCTCCCATGTCCCGGCCAAACACGGTCTCAGATTAAAACAATCACTTCCTGGCTGTTTATGGGGACATTGTCCTGCGCAAGTTCGCTGCCACGTTGCCCTTTCAAATACAGTCACTATACTTTTTGATAGTAAGCCCTGTGAAGTGCATTGAGACATCTTGATAACTCGATATGGCACAATGTGACACGTAAGGACTATAATTTATATCATTTTGAAGGATCATGACTTTAATTTTCACTGGTTGCAGTGATGGGTTTTATTCTCCCAAGAACTCTGCAGCCCGTGTCCTCTCCCGCACCAAACTCTGTGACCCCGTCTCCCCCATTCTCGCCCGACTCCCATTGGCTCCGTGTACCTCAGAGGATCCAGTTCAAGATCCTGGTCCTCATCTACAAAGCCCTCCATGGCCTCGCCCCACCCTACCTCTGCGACCTCCTAACCCCCTACCAACCTGCCCGACGTCCTCCCGACGTGAAAGGCGCTATACAAATGTAACCATGTTGTTTTTGGTAGAGTAATTAAATGAAATATTAAATTTTTAAACCTAAGCCTCAGCAAAAAGAAAACATTTACATTAAATACTTATTTTCCCCTTCATAGTTTCTTTGTTTACTGTAATATGTTTTGAAATGGAAAGAAATTAAGTGTTATAAGTATTATAATGGACATCATATTTCCTCTATATGTTTTTTAATATTCATTTCTGACATTGTTTATATAAACATTTCTATTCATAGTTCACTACTGTTTGGCCACAGAATAATCATTTATAAGCATTAAAGAATGGAAACTTCATAATGCGTATTGGATCAGAAAGAATTAGATCAGATTGATTCAGATTGTGTCAAATATTAACACATTTCGTTGTGAAGAATGCCACCATCTTATTTCCATCATTATTTATGTAGATTTGTTTTTTTAAAGGTAAAGTTAACTTCCCAAAAATAAAGTTCTGCTCTCCTGTGATACATTTGTTCCTAAAAGCTATAGGATCAGAATAAATCTGAGGGGTGGCGGGGGTAAGGGAATTATTACAGCCTATAAAATTTCCCCTGACTTTGAGCAATAGGCCCACACTTGAAAAGGGTGTATCCTCATTTAATTTCAAAAGCATACAAATAGGTATTGTAAAACAATAATTAATCATAATAGCAATTAAAAATATATATTTTGAAATGCTTATAAACAAATTGTGTTGAAACATATATGTGTATCCTCTTGGCTCTTGCCAAACTTATTCTCACTAAAATAGATTCCTGTGAGACAGCACTTCAATTACGATTTCTATATTAGAATTAGGGTTACAGAAACTCATTTAAAATATTAGGTTGTGGGATATATATGTTGGAGTAATTCTGAACTTTTAAGAGTTAATTGTTTGCCGACAGATACAATTACAATTTGTAGGATTTTGAGCCCCCTTGTACTGAATGACCTTGAAAGGCGAGGAACACCAGGCGGACTCCTGTGAAATTAATTGAAGTTATTAATGTTATTCTCTTAGTATAGTTTTTAAATTTGAAAATGATTTGGTATATGAAATGGGTTACAACTGCAGAGGTGAAAAATGGGATGATGATTGGCTAAGGATTATGTCATGTTTGATTCTATCCTCAAGGATAGGAATGGAATGATGATGGGAAGGGCGACATGCAGTTTTGAATTCAGCTTATTGCTCCCTCTTCAGATTTTTATTTGTACCATTTAATTAAGCTGCATAGTACCTAAAGTATTCTGTGACTGAGAACTGAGAGGATAATTTACAACAATGTCACTGGTTGTAAATGAATCATAAAAGATTTACATCTTGTTTCAGGCTGTATAATTTATTGGTCATAACTTGCAAAGAACACTCGTGATCGTGTTTCATGGGTCTACACTGTATTCTATGGTTACTTGTTAGATATCAGTCCCTCTCCTCAGGCTCAGTCCCATTCAAAACAGCTGTCATCACTCCTCTCCTTAAAAAACCTAGACTCATCCCATTTCAAGCCTGCCCTTCCTAGCCAAAGCCCTGGAATGCGTTGTTGCAAACCAACTTCGCTCACACCTCGCCCTCCAGTCCCTACAGAAACCCTTCCAATCTGGTTTCCGCCAAGCCCACAGCACAGAGACAGCGCTCAAAAGTAACAAATGACGTCCTCTCTCTCTATGACCAGGGTTCCCTCTGCCTTCTCCTGGGCCTCCCTGCTGTGTTCGACATGGTTTTACCCACCAATCCTTCTCCACCACCTCTCCTTTATCCGCCTTAGTGGGAGGCGCACTCGCATGGTTCGAGTCCTATTTAACCAACTGTCGGCACTTCATCTCAGCCAATGTTTTTTCCCCCGCCCAATCACTTGAGGGGTACCCCAAGGCTCTTCCTTGCCAAAAACAATAATAAATTGGTCACTTGAATCCATGACTGTTTGTGGGACACTGCTGTGCACAATTGGCTGCCGTGTTTCACCCACAAATATATAGTCAATTCACTTTACAGTATATTCTGAGAAGCGCTTTGAGATGTCTAGAAAAGCACTAAATCAAACGCAAGGATTATTATTTATTACATCCTTTTCCTGACCAGGGCACCTCTGTCACATTGCCCGCCTCCATCCGTACCTCACAACTGATACAGCTGAAACCCTCGTCCACGTCTTCATCACTGCCTGGCTGGACTATTCTAATGCCCTCCTTGCTGGTCTCCCCAGCTCCACCATACACAAAATCCAATTCATTAAAAACCCCGCCTCCCGGATACTCACCCGCACAAAATTCTGTACCCCCATCACATTAGTCCTTGCCAGGCTCCAGTTGCTCCCATCACTGAGTGGATCGATTTCAAGATCCTCTCGCTCGTTTACAAATCCCTTCAAGCCCTCGCACCTCCCTACTTATCCTCAATCCACCACCCGCTGCCTCCACTCGGCTGGCTCTGGCCTCCTATTTGTCTCTTGTGCCCTCCATTCCACCTTCGGTGGCCGTGCCATCTTAAGCCACTATGACCCGAGACTCAGGCATTCCAGTCTCCCTCAATCTCTCTGCCTTCCCCCCTCCCACCCCACCTAAAGACCTTCCTTTTTGATCGTGCTTGTGGTCACCACCCACCCCCTCTCCCTTTCCCCCTGGTTTGTTGTCAGACTCCACCACTGTCAAGCGCTCCAGGATGCCGCGTGAAGGGCGTAATAAAAATGCAAGTTGTTGTTTCAAGTGCTCTCAGCAGCTGCATCATACAGCCTTAATAAAATGTTAATTAAGGCTGTATGATCCAGCTGCTGAGAGCACTTAGCTTGTCGTCGATTCTTTTCGCATGACCCATCTAACTAACCAAACAAATATATTTCACCAGATTTTAACTAAACTTGCCCTCACACATGCTTTCAAAAATTTGTGTTAAGCCATGGATATGTCCCGTGTTTTCCCAGGATGGTGAACTCTACCTTAGCTGAAACTTCTGTTGGGCTCGAAGAGGGAGAAAACATTAAAGCAAGCAAAACCTAGTCTGCTCTCAAGTAGTTTTTAAAAGATTTGGGAACAAGTTACTTTTCCTGCTCTTTTAAGTGATTCATAGGAAAGGGGCATGAATTTTTAAAAACAGATAAAATAAATAGTATGGTTAATACTGTCCACAATGAGGTCTTTCCTGACAGGATTCTTTAAAGTTTGGAATTATGCACTTCATGATACCAGAAAGAATCCCCAATTGCCTGACTTTTTAAGAAATCCCAAGCAATCAATACGACAAAATAGACATCTCTTACGTGTTTGCATTTAAGGGATATTTCAACTAAACACATTTCAAGTTCGGATTTGCACATAACTTGAAAAGGGATTTCCTCTCGTCTTCTGAATCCTTTCAAAATTGGTTAGAGAAAATGTTAGTTAATGGGATTCTTGTGTTGTAGCATTTAATGCCTTTTCAAAACCCTTTGTATTTTAAAGTGTTTTATGAGCATTGTTTTATTCCTACTTTATAATTTGAATCAATGGTATTGACCAAAATAAGTAGCCTCTAATTTATTTGCAAATTTATTGCATAAAATTGAGCAGTTTTACAATGTTTAATTGAAAATATGAAAATTTTCAAGCTTTCTCACATCTTGGTTTTAACACAGAATACACATCAAGTTATGGATTATGTAGTACATATACAACAACAACAACAAGATTACATTTGTCTAGCACTTTTCACGTTGGGAGGACGTCCCAAGGCGCTGGATATATATATATATAATTGAGCATCTAGCAGTGCTCTCTATATTAAATTGATATTGCACTTAGGAAGGCTGTGAATATTTTTTTGTTAGGTTCAATTGGGAGTGGTAGTAGGGATTTACTGAGTGGCTGTGTTTGCAGGGTTTGAGAGAGGTTTCTTGTGCAGTATAGTAGTACTTTTTGAGAGAAAGGGGGTCATGCAGCAGTAATGGCATGGTAATGAACTGCATATTATTAAAAGTATTGTTTCTTATAGCTTGTATCTTTATAAGACCATAAGACATAGGAGCAGGAGTAGGCCATTCGGCCCCTTGAGCCTGCCCCGCCATTTAATAAGATCATGGCTGATCTTCTAAGCTAATTTCATTTAGAACAACAACAACTTGGATTTATATAGTGCCCTTCATGCCAGACGGCGTCTCAGAGTGCTTCACAGTAACAGATCCCAGGACTGAGCCAGGTGGGGGGTGGGGGCGGAAGGTGACCAAAGGCGCGGTCGAAAAGAAAGGTCTTCAGCAGAAATCTGAAAATAGGAAGAGAGAGAGAGTGAGGTGAAGGGAGTGAGGAAGGGAGTTCCAGAGCCTCGGGGCATAGTGGCCGAAGGCACGGCCGCCAAGGGTGGAGCGGAGGACTCGGGGGATGAGGAGGAGGCCAGACCCGGAGGAATGAAGGCAACGGGTACTGTTTTGAGTAGAGAGGAGGTCAGAGAGGTGGGGGTTGGGGGTGCAGAGGAGTTGAGGGATTTGAATACAAGGGTGAGGATCTTGAAATTGATCCTCTCTGGGATAGGCAGCCAGTGCAGTCTGGCAAGGACTGGGGTAATCGGGGAGCGGAGTTTCATGTAGATGAGAATGCGGGCGGCAGAGTTTTGAATGATTTGGATTTTATGGATGGTAGTGGAGGGGAGGCCGGCGAGGAGGGTGTTAGAGTAATCCAGCTGAGAGGTGACAAAGGCATGGACCAGGGTTTCAGCGGCTTTTGGGGAGAGGTATTGGCAGAGACGGGCGATGCGTCGGAGGTGGAAGAAAGCGGTGCTATTGAGGGACCGGATGTGGGGGGGAAGGATAATTGGGGGTCGAACCTGACGCCTAGGTTGTGTACGGGTTCGGAGAGTTTTAGGGGGAGGTCGGCTAGATAGAGGAGGTGAGAGACGTGAGATTTTAGATGTTGACGCAAGCCAAAGAGTATGGCTTCTGTCTTGTCAACATTCACCTGAATTTACCCGCCCTATCCCCATATCCCTTAATCCCTCTATCCTTTAGAAATCTATGAACCTCAGTCTTGAATATGTTCAAGGACTGAGCATCCTCACCCTTCTAGGGTAGAGAATTCCACAAATTCACTACCCTCTAAGTGAAAAAATGTTTCCTCAACTCGGTTCGAAAAGGCTGACCCTTAATCTTGAGTCTATGACCCCTAGTTTTGGATTCTCCAACCAGGGGAAACAGTCTCACGGCATCTACCCTGTTAAGACCCTTAAGAATCTTATAGGTTTCTATAAGATCACTTCTAATTCTTCTGTATTCTAGAGAATATAGGCCTAGTCTACTCAACCTCTCCTCATAGGTCAACCCCCTCATCCCAGGAACCAATCTAGTGAATCTACGTTGCACCCCCTCTAAGGCGGGTATATCCTTTCTTAAATAAGAAGACCAAAACTGCACACAATATTCTAGGTGCGGTCTCACCAAGGCCTTATACAACTGTAACAAGACTTCCCTACTCTTGTACTCTAACCCTTTTGCAACGAATGCCAACGTGGCATTAGCCTTCCTCGTTGCTTGTTGTACCTGCATACTAACTTTTTGTGACTGGTGTACAAGGACACCCAATTCCCTCTGAACACTAACACTACCTAGTCTCTCCTCCTCAATAACTTCACATTTCCCCAAGTTATACTCCATCTGCTATTATTCAACTGTCAGGAGAATTTCGTTAAATATTATTTTATTATAATTTTGTTAAATAGAAGCTGATTCACAGAATAGTTAAATTAACTAGATTAGTAGCACTGAAGTCTGGATTTTTATTATTGTAGTATATTGCAGCCATTATTTTAATGATGAAATTTATCCTTTACCTGCAGAATTAAAACTTTGGGAGGACACAAAAAGGCAGATAGCACCCAGTTTCCAAAGTGGAAAGCAGCATTTAATGTAGCCCTACCACACAACTCTTAAAAGGTGAGTTAAATATTCACTTCAGGATATTTTTATTGAAGTGGATGGCAATTCAAACTATATATTTGAAAAATTGTGACCAAATTAATATACAGTAATCACAAAACATTCTAGGACAATGAACCGATTAATGCAATTGTGCTGCTTTATTTCACTGAAGTGCTATATATTTTCTGATTTATTCTTTTCAATCTCATTCACTGTAATCATTAACTTTGTGGGTTAAAGTCTTGAAGTAGATCTCTACAATTTATATTTAGTGCCTCTTTCATATTTTATCTTGATTTGCCCTGTCCGTTAACCTTTCACTGTGACAATAGTATTATTAGCAACATAGCTACATTAACAAATGAAAACCAGTGATCCCTGCTTTAATCATATAATTAAACAGTACAGAGTTTTGAGGGAAAGCGATAGTGTTTTATATTTGGCAGGTCTGAACTGTATTCCTGGGAAGTGCATGTCTAAAACTATTAGAAAAGCTATGGACTTGGAAAGTGCTCCAAAACATTTATTAAATTGTGATATGAGCAAAGAGCCAGAGTGGTAGGTAGTCATAGCTTTTGGTGGCAGTTTTTTTCTGTCAGCTACTAACTTGTGTTTTGCTGCAAGTGCAGTTTATACTGTTGGAAAGCAAAGTAAGACATTGTCTTCTGCTGACTTGGAAACCCATGAAAAGGTAGGATTTATTTGTCATGTTTTCTCAGTCTTGTAGCTCATGGTAACGAACCGGATACAGATTACGTGTTCATTTGGCTTCTGAATGCAGCATTCATTTGGAAAGTTAAGAGGCCTGTCTGGTCAACACACAGGGACTGATTGAAGAAATATGGGTAGAATAAAAATGGATAAAATATGCTTGTATCGCACCCAGTATGAAGAGAATGAAATCTGTGTGCAAACCAGCTGTAGTAATGTAGGAACAGGTGGGGAAACTGCAGCCATTTTCCCCTCCTCCAATCTGTTTAGATGCTAAATTCGGTATAGCAACCAGTTCAACATTGTAAATTTACCAAGTAAACTTCATTTGTCCAGTGCTTCTGTAGTTTCTTCTCTGATCTTATACCTACACTATTGTCTTTATAGTCAGAATATTTCGTCCACAAAATACAGTCGATTACTTCACAGTATGTCGTTTGAAGCATTTTGAGACATTTTGATGATGTTTTAAGGGGCTTTGCCAAATGTAAAGATTATTAGATTATTATTTCATGCAATTTAAGTATATTAATCCAGATGGAGCATTTTTTATTCTCCCATTAAATATACAAAGAGACATTTTAACTCAGCACTTTTACTCAAGTGTGGAATTCTTGCAGTAAAATAATAGTCGACACTTGCCTTGCCCTGTATTATTAGGCTGCTTTAGTGCCAGTGGGGAAAATTATGTCTTAGACTGGCTCCACTGTGTTGAGTTGAATGAGGTGTTTGGATGGGTTGAGAGTTGACCCAGGAATTTTCAGTACCAGTGACTCCCAAGTTTGATGACTCAGACTACTCAACCAACAAGAATGTCTTGGATTTATTGTAGATCTGTGTGACTTTGTCAACCAATTGAGCTACTTATGACTTTATGTAGTGATCATCCTCAGTTTTCAGATGAAACGCAAACAGAGAATTTTTTTGATAAAGTAACACAATTGTTTGTACTAACTGAGATGTTACGCAGTGTCCAAACTGTCTTTACTAAAGTTATGTAGCTTGTCCCTACAGGTAAAATTGTGTTGGTTTCAGAAAGTCAAAAGGAAATGTGAAGTAGTTTGTATTTCAAGTGACTTCACAATGAAACTAAAATGAGAAGTGGGGAAACAAACTAAAGGCGGTTTGTTCAGTAGGACTCGAACGAGTCGAGTGCTGTCTGCAATAAGGTGGATGAAGGAGAAGTGGCGGTGGAGGAGGAGGGCATAGTCGACTGTATCGAACGCGACGGACAGGTTGATGAGGCAGAGAGAGCCCTGGTCACAGAGAGAGACAACTTAGTTTGTGACTTTGACAAACGTCATCTCTGTGCCTGTGGGCAGAGTGGAAACCAGACTGAAAAGGCTCGAGGAGGGAGTGGAGATAGAGGTGTGAGCAAAGCTGACGCATTCAAAGGGCAGACTAGAATTGGGCTGGTTGTGAGGTTAGGAGGGTCGAGAGAGGGTTTTTTAAGGAGGGTCCCCAATTAACATTTAAAAATGCATTGCTCAGTTTTTGTCTTTCTTATTCAACTTCTGAAGATTTGGATTTGTTCAATGATAAATATTCTGGGGCACTGGCTATTTTTTTCCACACTGGATATGTATTTAATTTCCTTTATAGGAAAAATATATTTGTGGAGAAAAGAAAAAAAATCCAATTTGGGAACACAAATACAGTGGAATCCGCTTTTGCCAGACGTTGGTTAACCGTTGGGTAAATCGAACAAAATGCCCACCCCGATTAATTTGTATTCTTACCTGTTTTAAATATATCTGCTGATTCAGATGAAAATCTGGTTACTCCGGGCAAGATGTTGCACTGGTCACAACTGAATGTGCTCACTCAGGTCTTCAGTGGTGCCGAGCTCCTCCATTCAGCCACGAGGAGCTCCCGGATATAGATGGGAGGGGTCAAATTACGATTGACAGCAGACTTCAGCCATTCACACGCGGCAGGAGTTGGGCTGTCAATCAGTGAGGAGGTGGCAGAATGGGGAAGAACAAGGGAGGGAATTCGGGATTGATTGACAGCTCAACCGCTTGAGAATGAGTGGAGCCCATCCATTCACAAGCGACTGCAGGCTGTCGAGTCACCTCAGCTGCCACTAGTCGGTCCATTTCCCAATGGGAGGCAAGAAACGCAGCTCCCACTGCTCCGCAGCTGGGCGGGAAAATGCTGAACTGTATTTTGGTAAATATATTTTACTGAATTCTGTGAGAGTATTTTAATTTAAACCGGTTCGTTAACATTGCTTCGAGTGAAACAACATTATTACATATTATTATACGGTGTTGGCGGCGCTCCTCTGCTGGGCGGGAATGGTATTAAGTCGGACAAAATGTCCATCCCTGATGTGTCCGTCTTAACAGGATTCCACTATTTGTATGCACTGTGCCCACTTTCTGGTATTCGCTGGAACCCATATTATATAAAGTACCTTGGTTCTCATCTCTCCCCACAGGTGGCTAGGTCTGAAATATCACATAATCATTTTGTAGTATGACTTGGATGCAGATTTGTACAAGATGCTTATCTGTTACACAATGTGATTGAGTTTTAAAAAGTGGATGAATGTATAACATAATACTATTATATTTAACACCATTGTCTGAATTAATGGAACTGTTAATAATTTGGAATACCTTAAGACTTCTTTTAATATGCAAAATATCTTATAAAATGCAAGCTATATAACTGTTCAAGGAATCTGTCATAGCCTGTGTAATTAATTTAATTGAGACATAATTCAGGGCTAATTACATTTTGCTTCCTACCATTTAATATTATTTTTCTTTTGTAGGTTCAGCTTGTTTTCTGAAAGCGTTACGTTTGCATCAAAATGGTTCGATCTAACTCTAGATCACATTCATCGAGATCAAGATCTCATTCTCGTTCCAGTTCTAGATCAAGGTCTCATTCTAGGTCACGCTCCAGGAAAAAGAGATACAGGTAATAGTCTTATTGTTCATGGAGTTGCAGTTAATATGCTGTCTCGTGGAGTCCTGTAACTTAGTGATTAGCGCCCTCGCCTCTCAATTAAGAGGATCTGGGTTTGATTCCCGCACAGGGGGAAAATGTTGGGCAAGTTTCCTTACTCAATATGCCTCTGTTTACCCTAGCGGTAAGTAGGAACCTAGTTGTGGGTAAATCGCTTTTCTGGGAGTAATAATCCCTTCAAAAAAATAAATAATAATTTGGTCACTCGATCCACGACTGTTTGTGGGACACTGCTGTGTGCAATTGGCTGCTGCGTTTTGCTCACAAAATATACAGTCAATTCACTTTACAGTATGTTCTGTGAAGTGCTTTGCGATGTCTCGAAGCCACAATAGGCGCTATATCAAATGTAAGAATTATTATAACTAGTCAGAGCTAAGCAATGGCTGCCTTCTGAGTCATCAGGTTGCCTCTGACATTGCTTCCTGCACAATTCAGGTGTCAGTCAGCCTGACTCTCTCACTTTGATTCAAAAAGTTATAGGTTCTACAACAGCAATAAATTGCATTTAAGTAGTGCCATTCATATCGCAAGGCAATGGTCGGAAATTCAAACCCCACGTCAGGACTTTTAACTCTTATAGTCTAGGCTTGGGCAAGTTTCCTTACTCCATGCGCCTAATAATAATAATCCCTCCAAAAAACGAAAAAATAAATAAATTGGTTGTTTTCAATCCACGACTGTTTGTGGGACATTGCTGTGCGCAATTGGCTGTTGCGTTCGCCCACAAATATACAGTCAATTCACTTTACAATGTGTTCTGTGAAGCGCTTTGGGACGTCCCTCCGACGTGAAAAGCACTATATCAAATGCAAGGATTATTATTATTATCTTGAAGACATGAAAAGCACTATATCAAATGCAAGGATTATTATTAACACTCCAATGCAGGGCTGGGAGGTGCTGACATCGTTGGAGGTGCTGTCTTTTGAATGAGATATTAAACTAAGGTCCTATCTGCCTATTCAAGTGGATGTCTAAAGATCCCATAGCACTGCTCAAAAGAGAAGGAAGCTCCTCCCAGTTTCCCAGATAAAATTGATTTACTTGTGGAATATTACTGTGTGCAGATAGACTGCCACATTCCTTTACAAAATGCAGTTATTATTCGTATTAGTTGAGCTATGTACAGGAAGTGTTGCCGTCATCACTTTTTGCGTGCAGCAGGGATCTGACTTTTATGGACTTGAACGACCACAGTATAATGGTGTTTCCCTGTAGTTTTTCAATAAATAGTTTTTCAATCACCCTTTCAAGAATGAAAAGGGGCCTTAACTTAGAAAGTTAGCTTGAAATTGTATTGGGAGATATTTACATTAAGGTTTGCAGTACTAAGTAAAGTGAACTATTTATGTTTGTTACTTATAAAAGTTAAGTAGTACGGTTTATTGTGATTTAAAATTATAGCTTTGTTATTGGTTCTTTCAGTTCTAGATCTCGTTCCAGATCCTACTCTCGCTCTCGCAGTAGGGAACGCAACTACTCAAGAGATTACCGGGATTACCGTGGCAACCGAGGAATGAGACGGCCCTATGGCCACCGTGGAAGGGGGAGAGGTTATTATCAAGGAGGACCAAGGTATTATCGAGGTGGCTACCGGATTAATTGGCAGAATCGAAGACAATCTCGTAGTCCTCGAAGAGGCCGTTCCAAGTCAAGATCCCCGAAACGTAGGTCAATATCTCAGCGCTCCAGAAGTAGTTCCCGCCAGTCACACAAATCCTCCTCTGCTAGATCACGTGGCTCCTCGTCCTCCGGTTCCTCATCCCATCACAGCAGGTCACCTGCCCGGTCCAAGAGGAACAGATCTCTGGACAAACGTGCAAAGAAAGTTGAGGGAACACTCCCAGAAGAGGAGTCTGGAAAAAACAAGCAGACCGAGAAAGCAACTGATGTGGCAAAATGCGAATCTGATCCTCCCAAGGTACGCAGTGAGTTTCATAAAGCTCCTGCTGTACGTAGTGAAAGTTGGGCAGGACTTGCAACCTACAATGACAATAGTCCAAGATCTCATCACAGCCTATCCTCACTTGCCAGCCCACCTAGCCTTAGCCCTACACGTTCTGTTCCTTCGCATCACAGTTTGCCACACGCTGCACCACCAAGGCTGAGCTCAGCACAGGCCAGCCCACCGTCCTCCAGTATGCACCACAGTCCTGGACAACATAGCTCCTCAGGCCATAGTGCATCACAGTACAGTCCGTCTCAATGTAGTCCAATACAGAAAAGTCCTACAAAGGGTGCTCCAGCTCAGCACAGTCTTGCAAAGGAAGAATCTCGACTTAAACAGTCTACTTTTCCTGGTGATCCTGGGGATCAAGATCTTTCTAAAAACAAGTACCTGAAGAGGTTAGTTTGATGCTCATCTCTTATTTCCAAATCTCCATTTCATTTCAAAGTATTAAAAACTGATTTCAAGAAGAATTGGCTTAAGAGCAGCTAATTTATTGTATTTCTGGAACATACTGATTAAAGAAAAAAGCACCAAACCTGGTCTTACCAAAAGCAATACAAGAATACATGATGCTCATTTTCTCTTTCTAAAAAGTTCTGTTGTCACTTCATTGTTAAGTAGAGCAGTTGGATGCATTTATCCACTTGTCTGCTTATCCACATAGGTTATTAATATGGAATGTGCACAGCACACAGGGTCTGGGTGGTACTGGCTGTGCACAATTCTGTTGTGCACATGTACAAAGTTATGCACAAGATTTCCAAGGTTGCTCTGACTGACTACATGACATTAACAGCCTTGCGTGCATGTGTTCAACTTTGCACATGCTCACTAACAGTGTGTCTTTTTTTCCGTAGAGAAAGTAATTTGTTATATTTTTACATTATACATTGTAGAGTTCTAGATGGAGGTATTGTCGAGATAAAGAGAGACCTGGGGGGAGAGAGAAAGACAAAGCAAAATAGAAAAAAGAGAGTGGCTGGAAGAGTGTTGTACTATAATGATGGTATAACTTCCAATGGAAGCATTTTTTAGTTGATTTTGTCACCAGTTTATATTTTGCATGAATCTAAATTATCCATATGGTCTGCTTATCTGCAAAGGGGCAGGTCCCAATTAGTGCAGACGATTGGTTTTCTACAATTATCAAAAAAGTAGACTTTTAAGTGTTTATCTACAATCTGTTTTTACTTAGTACTCAAAGTTCACGTAATTGTTAATCCATTTAATTTATGATTTATGCAGTTTCTTCCAGATTTCGCTACTCACTCTAATCTTAATTGTGTTTTTAACACTAGACCCACTGATTTGTTACTAAATCTGATATGCTGGTGGTGGTTTGTAGTTGTGAGTGACCACTTTTAATGAGAATATTATGCACTTGAGCAATTAGCTCAGACCTGCTGAATAGGAATTGATGAAAGGAGTTAGTGAATTGCTGTTACAAAGTGTAGGACAAAGATCATTCTTTAATGAGAAATGATGGGACAAGAATGGCCATTGTGGAATAATCCTAGCTTCTCCAGTTTATGTGGATGCAGATGAAGACTGCTGTATCTAGCTCAGCTGTGATATAATGCTTTTGGCTAAGCATTTAGTTGATGAGTTGGAGTTTCCACATTAAGATCAGCCATTTGGGTGAGGTACTGGAGAGCAGTTGCTGCCAGTGGTGCTGTAACCCAGCATACTCTCACCTTTAGGAGAGGAATAGATTGAAGGAGAGGAAGGAAAAATAAACTTGACTAGAAAAGAATTGAGTCAAGAACAGAATGTTTTTATTAACGAGAAATTGTGGGAGAATTTGAGCAATTTGAGAATTGTGGTAAAGAAGTGTGGGCGTGATGGTATGACATGACGAGTTTGGCAATTGATGTGAAACTAGTAGTAATGGAAAGCATGAAGCTGGGTAAATCTGAGAAATCCTGTACCAGATCCAGTTGCTTGAGAAAAAAATTAGTTCCATAACTTTTTAAAATGGATAAATCATTCTATGGAAGTGACAAATAGTGTGGAAACGTAAATGCACTTTCTATCAACAATTTGCATTTATATAGCACCTGCCATGCCGGGCGGGGTCCCAGAGCACTTAACAATGGTGGAGTCCGATCCCGAGCCAGCGGGAGGGGGAAGGTAACCATAGACACGGTCGAAGAGAAAGGTCTTCAGGTGCGCATTGGTTCAGAGCATTTTAAGGGCAGATCGGGTAGGTTGAGGAGGTCGGAACCGCAGAACAGAAGATGTCGACGGGAACCAAAGAGTATGGCTTCCCCCTTGTTGACGTTTAACTGCAAGAAAGTTGCACTCATCCAAGCCTTGATGTCTATCAGACAAGCTGACAGAACATCATAGGACGAGGTCGCAGCTGGAGGAGGAGAAGTAGAGTTGAATGTTAATCCGCATACATGTGGAAGAGGGAGTCCTGGTCACAGATAGAGAGGACATCATTTGTAACTTTCACGAACGCTGTCTCTGTACTGTGAGCAGGGTGGAAACTGGACTGGAGGGTTTCGAGTAGGGAGTGGAGGGAGAGGTGTGCGCAAAGTTGGTTAGCAACAACCCGTTCCAAAGCTTTGGTAAGGAAAGGCAAGTTTGAGGTAGGGTGGTCGTGCCCAAGATTGAAAGAATGGAGGGTAGGTTTTTTTAAGGAGGGGGGCGACGACGGCGATTTTGAGGGGTAGTAGGACTGATCCTGATGTGAATGACTGATTAATGGTGTGCAGGGTGCTATATAAATCCAAGTTGTTGTGTCTGCCAGCAGTGAGCAGAGGAGGGGGAGCTGGATGATCAACAGCTGGGTGGGGAGCGGGTCAAGGCAGCTGGTGGTGGGTTTCATTAGGGTGATGGAGGATGAGAGGGAGGAAGGAGAGATGGGGGCAAAGGAATGTAGAATGGGGGCCGTGGTAGGAGCTGGGTTGGGGGAGGGGCGGTGAAAGAGAAGGGAGAGGGAGGAGGATGCGGCTGCCAGGGAGGCGTTTTTTATTTTAGAGGTATGGAAGTCCATGACCTCTTCACACTTGGCGGTTGATGTAATGATTGAGGTTGCTTGAGGGGGCACATGGAGGAGGTGGTGGCTATGGCTGCATCAGGGATGCTGCAGGTGGAAAAACAGAAGGAGAGGAGGTTTGAGAATGAGAGGGCATTTGTGAGGGCCGTGCTATCTGAGATATCTAAGCTGTCTGTGATAATGAGGTCTAGGGGTTGGCTACGGTTGTGGGTCGGGGAGTTTATGGAGGATGAGATTTAGGGTGGAGAGGAGTGCAGTGAAGTCAGAGGAGGTGGGGCATGAGGAATTGAGATGATGGTTGAAGTCGCCCAGGATGAGCAGGTGTTCAGTGCTGTGGGACAGGAATAGAGGAGAGAGGAGATGTCTGTGAGGAAGGAGCCAGAGGTTTTGGGGGGGCGGTACACAAGGAGGATTTTGAAGGAGAGAGAAAAGGAATGATAGAGGTTGAGGTTCTCCAAAGAGGGGAAACAACCAGAGGAATAGGGGGATAGGGTAACAGTAGTTTGGGAGGTGAGGGCCACCCCATCGCTGTGACGGTTGGGGCAGGGGGTGTGGTGGAATGTGTAGCCGGGTGGGGGAAGGCCTTGATGAGGGGCACGGGGTTACTGGGGGATAGCCAGGTTTCTGTGAGCCCTAGGATGTCATTATGCTTATCCAGGATGAGGTCGTGGATGGCAAGGGTTTTTGAAAGGGAACGGATGTTTTGGAGGGCGATACAGGTGGGGGCACTGATGGGATTGGATGCTGGAGGGAGGGGTTTGGGGAGGTTGCAGATTGTGGGCAGAGAATGACTAGGATTTGAAAGGAAAGGAGAGCTGTAAAGGGTGTGGATGATGGAAGGGTTTGCCTTGTGAATGCGGCAGAGGGCCTTGTGTAATGAGTGGGTGATGGGGCAGTCAAGATGGCTGCTCTGGGACAACCAACGACACGTGCCGTGATGAGCACAGCAGAGGATGCCCAGGCTAGAGCAGAGGGAGGGGATGGACGAGTGGACGAGAGGAGAGGAGAACGGGGATCGCAGAGCACGGTGTGGGGATTAGAGTTTGGGCCATTTTGGGGGCTGGGGGTTTGGCCCGGGTCAGGGGCGGCAGCCAGAATGCGCGTACCTGGACCTGTAGCGAGCAGTCAGCGGTACATTTTCAGCCCGCAGGCATGGAGGTGGCTAGAGACAGCACAGAGAATAATACAATCATTTAATAATAATAGAATAATTTAATATTAATAATATAATTTAATAATTCCTGTTTCACCAATAACCAAGCTTTTCGGAAGCACAAAGATTGAATATTCATGAGTTCTTCGATTCCTTTAAAGATCCAAATTTGGTGTCTGGCTTTCCCTGAGTTGCATTCTGATTAATAGTAAAAAAAATCTGTAAAACACAGTACAGTATTTGTGTGCGACATGATGCTAATTTGTACCTAAGCTAAAAAAGTAATGATACAATTGTAACAATGGGTTCGTGCTACTTCTGTGAGAATTCTTAAAATGTGCTGAAAAGTTTGACAACATTAATGTAAGACATTATTTTAGTTCATTAAACATTGTTTTCATTTTTCTAAA
Organism: Callorhinchus milii; assembly: GCF_018977255.1. Taxonomy (NCBI): domain Eukaryota; kingdom Metazoa; phylum Chordata; class Chondrichthyes; order Chimaeriformes; family Callorhinchidae; genus Callorhinchus; species Callorhinchus milii. The sequence continues at coordinate 45,064,072 of NW_024704744.1, read as the reverse complement.
TATAGGTACACCGAGGATGAGGAGAGTAGAACCTTTGTGCTCGACAGAGGGGATGGAAGAGAGAAGGAATCTCAAAAGGAAAGGGGATTGGAAAAAGATAAGGAAAGGGGGAGAGAATGGGGAGACAAAGCAGCAATAGACTATAGTAGTAGTTCCAAGGGTGAGTACTATAGAAAGGAAGCAGAAAAAATGCCATTTTTAACAGAATCCCCAGAAAGGCACAGGCAATCCATTATGGATGGATTGTCTGATGAATTGGCTGAATTGGATAATTATCACCCTAAATATCAGTATAGTGTGACCAATCAAGCCGAGAAAGAAAAGAGTTATGGAACTGAATCGCATTGGAATTTTGGCTTTGAGGAAAGCAAATACAAAACAAAAATTTTAGTCAAAGGAACAAAGGACCATGAGAGGTATGAAGACGAGAGGTCTTACAGATTTAACGTGGCTAGTTTTTCATCTAGTGCAGTTAAAGAGAAATTTAAGGAAGAGGACAAGTTCAGTGAGAAAAAATATGAGGAAAGAGCATTAGTTAAAGAAACTGCCTCACCTGAGTCACTGAAGGGTGAAAAGTTCAAAGAGCTCTATGATCCATGCTGTTCATTGTTGCAACAAAAGAACATGGATATTCGAGAAAGGGATAAAATCTCCCTTGCAGAGGAGGGTACGTCCAGAATGAAATCGGTACCCAGTACTTCCTGTCAGCCTGAAGTGAAATTGAAAATGACTGCCTCCCAATTCGAAGTCCCTGTGAGGTAAGTTGATACAGTACGATATTGTACGATTACATTCTGTTACTTTACAGCGGTGTCTGTTTCTGCTGGAAACTGCAGCAGGAGTGTGTAAAAATAGTGTCCTTTACTCATAGAACCATAGAAATTTGTAGCATAGAACTCCATTTAGTTCACTGTTTCTAACAAACCCTTCTAATCTCTCACTTTGCTACCTGTCTTAAATTAATGCCCTGATTCACCAACCAGTGGAAATCTAGGTGTATCAACTAGATTAAAAGCCCTCATAATTTTAAACACCTTGTGCCAGGTCTCCTCAAACTTCTGTGTACCTCCACATTTTTACCTCATTTTTTGAGATTTGAGATTGTGTGTGTATTATATATATGCACAATACTACAATATATATTACATTAATATATGAACATTTTTTATTGAAGGAACTTTGCAGAAATATCTTTACATAAGTACAGATTATTATTTTGCTGACGCTGTCAAATGTGCTATTACAATTGAAATATTATCTGCTATAAATTATAGATACCTGGGATTGATTACGAAACAGTAATTTGATCTGTGGATTCAAGTGAACAGTCAATTCATGTGAGAACAGAGGTTGAGTGTTTTATTATCAAGTCATTTGAAACTTGATTACTTCCATGAAACCTCTTGAGGATGCTGTAGAGTTAGTGGCTGTTTGTATTCTAGTTTTCTCATCCTGGGCAATCGATCAAGGAGCTGCTATTGAGATAATTTGCACCTTAGACTTATTTTTGTAATAAAGATTGACCTGGTAATATAATAATAATTATAATAATAATACCTAAATGGCATTATATACATCAGGATTCAACTTATTCAGAGGGAGAACAAGACATTTGGAGGAAAAGGAAAAACATCTGTGTCTACGTCTTGATGACCAACACTGATTATTCCCTTTCACTTGCAATATTAGTAGAAATTCCAGTGGGGAGTGTGCATCAATCAGTTTTACACTAATGGAACATCTTATTGGATGCATGACTGAGGAAGCTCACTATGGAAGATGGTATTCTTCACTTTATATGGCAGGCAACATCATAATCCATGCATTTTATTTGTCACTTACAAATATCTGCCTTCCCAAGCCCTTGGAAAAATTGAACTGGAGTAAGTTTTATCTTTTACGACAAATTATCATATTCAAAATGAAAGACTGGACCAACAAAACTTGAATAAAAAGAAGATTGTCTAAAGGTTCAGTGTTAACTTACTTAAATAGATATCTATGCACAGAAGATGACAACAAAAACAAGATTCCATTTATAGAGCGCCTTTCACGTCGGGAGGACGTCCCGAGGCGCTGTACAGTTGGGTCAGGACCCGAGCAGGGGGGGAAATGGTCTGGGTGAGGGGAGGGAAGGGAGGGAGCGAGGAGGGGGTAGAGTCGAGAGGGGAGCTGAAGGCACGGTCAAAGAGAAAGGTCTTGAGACCGGCCATGAAGGAGGAAAGGGAGGGGCGGCAAAGGCACTGGGGGATAGAGTTCCAGAGCCTGGGGGCTGAGAGGCTGAAGGCCCGGCCACCGATGGTAGGGTGGTTGGGGCGGGGTATGTGGAGCAGACCGGAGCCAGAGGAACAGAGGGTACGGGCAGGTAAGTAGGGGGATAAATTAAATCACTGAATCTATGACTGTTTGTGGGACACTGCTGTGCGCAATTGGCTGCCGCATTTCGCCCACAAAATACACAATCAATCCACTTTACGATACTTTATACTCTGTGACGTGCTTTGAGATGTCGCAATGACATGATAAGGCGCTATATCAAATGCAAGGATTATTATAATATGTGCAAAGTGAACATAATGTGTATTTCCTGTCTCCTTGTATTTTTGCAGACCAGGAAGTTCTTTGACTACTGAGAGACTGCTTTCCAGTGCTCTTGTCCATTCCAGCAAGAAAGAGCAAGGGTTCCGCTCTATCTTCGATCACCTTAAGTTGCCTCAGTTTTACAGAAGTTCTTCAGAGTCATTTATTCAGCATATTGTGGCCCTGGTTCACCATGTTAAAGGTACGTTGGTGCCTGGTTACCTTCTCTAGAATAGTTTGTCATTTGATTTCTTCTTATTTTGTCCAGAATTACACCTTTGTTTTCTTAATGCTGAGATAAATTAAATATAAAAATGTTACCTAGATTACTACCAACAAACCTGCCATCTTTTAATCTCCAGTGAGTGTTCACTGAAAGAAAAGTATGCATTTAACTGGTTGCTTTTTGCAAAGGTAGAGGAAGTGACATTTCCAGGATTAAGATCATATTGTTGCTCTGATACATTGTATGCCTGAAAAGGGTTGTTGAGGTATAGGAATGAAGTTTGGTGTCCTGTGCTTTACAATATTTTCATTATAATTCATTGACCTTTATCAGAATACAGTGAAAAGATTTATTAATTTTGTTGCTATTAGACCCGTCTATTAGAGAATGGAACTCTCAAAGGTCTCTCAAAGTTAACTTTCTAAAATAGTTGCCATGTTTGAGGTAGTAAAATTTTGCTGACACTATTCACAGAAAAATAGAATTAGAGAGCTTTACAATTTTGTATTTAGTGAAGCTCAAGGTTCATAAGTTTTAAAATGGAATAGGATGATTTGAAAACTTTTTTTAAACCGTGCTCTGCTCATATTTCCAAGAGTTTGAAAATAATCCCTCTGTCAGTCAGTAATAATCATACCATCATCAATGTCCTGTTATGGGTCGGAGAATGTTTTTTTCACAAAACAACAGCCGTTGTTGTAACCGTGCAGCTATCTTTACAAGTACTTAAGTGAGAATTTGGGCATTTATGGATTTTATAGATCTTAAAAAAATAGCAGGAGTCAGAAAAGTCGATATGCAGAAAGCTCCAAGAGTGCAAGTAAAATAATAATTTTCATATGTAGCTTCTTTCACATAAAAATAAACCTCTCAAAGCGTTTTACAAGTGGTTAGAAATTAAGTGAATTTAGTTAAAGTATAATGACACCTGCAAAGTAGCAGTTTCAAATCAGAAGAAATACATACATTCAGAACAGAAAGAAACCACAGAGACATTCATTATCTGCAGGGAAACACTTTATTTGGTAGAATTCACAAGATCCTTTTGTCAGATTAGTGCAGTAACTGAGAATAATGATTTTTTTTGTTTATTCTCACAGAATAGGTCTGCATGTAAATAAGGAATTGTTATATCTGTATAGTTGCTTTTGGGCAGTCTTTGAAACAATGTAATGCTGAATTCTATACCAGCAACTATAACAACTTGCATTTATACAGTGCCCTCACATGGGATAGCGTCCCACGGCATTTGACAGTGGCAGAGTCTGACAACAAGTCATGGGAAGAGGAAGGGGGATGTGACCGGAAGCACAATCAAAACAGGAAGGTCTTTAGGAGGGATTTGAAGGTGGGCAGGGAGAGAGTTCCAGAGTTTCGGGGCGCAATTGCTGAAGGCACGGCCACTGATGGTGGAACAGAGGGCACAAGGGACAAACAGGAGACCGGAGTAAGCCGATCGGAGGCAGCAGGTGGCGGAGTGGGGGGGAAGCAAGTCAGATAGGCAGGGATGTGCAAGGGAATGAAGTAATTTGAAAACGAGTGAGAGGATTTTGAAGTTGATCTGTTTTGGTGATTGAGAGCTAGTAGAGCCTGGCAAGAACTGGTTTCATGAGTTATGGTGTTCCATTCCCTCCTTCTGTCCAGGAAATTGACCATGTCAATACATCAGGATTGTTAAATGTATCCATCCATACAGGGAAATGCATAGTTCAGAGGTCTTTGCATTTTGTACAAATTGTAAAATAAATAAATGAAGAATGGATACCTTGGAAAAACAAAACAATAATCCTATTAAGAAGTTCACCAGTGAAGTAGGAGGGACTTGATTGCAGTTTGTAAAGAGTGAATATAGGGAGCTTCAGTTGGTATTGAGTGTCATACTGTCAAAAAAAAAATTGTTATCATTCTTATGTCCAAAACACAGAAGAAAATTTAAAAGTGCAAAATATCAAAACTCGAAACATTAAACAATTTATATCCTGATATTTGGAAATCAGGGTGAAACTATGTCCTTGCCATGTTTCCTTCTAATTCTGATTTCTATAATGTACACTTGCACCATAGATTCTCTTTCTCTGGTTTGGGAAGGGCAGGGGGTAGTTAGCAAAGGCAGATGTCATAAACTATTAACTTGATCTTTAACAGTTTTGATATTTCAAGTGGTTAATTTCCTTCCGTCTTTTGGATATTCAGTATCAACAAAAAATACTCCTGTTGTTTTGTTGGATGCTTAATCTATGATATTCAAACTGAAGTACAGTCTTTAACGTAGACTCCCAATTTTATGGAATAGGTGATTGATTCATAATTGATTAGAAAAAAAACAACATTCTAGTGTATGTTGGTGTGATTTTTCTTCTCTTATTGTACAGGTGATCAATTAATTCTGTCCATTCTCGGACCTTGGGAAATCTTGCTTATTGGCTAATTCTCATTTAAAAGTTAAGAAAATATATATTTCCTTAAGTAATATCCTCTGGACTCTACCGAAAGCCTAATGGTAAAGGCAATATTCAGTTTAGCACACAGTCATACAAACTGGAAGGTCATGGTTTAGATTCCAGGTCTGTCGAGTAAGCTGATCTTGCCCAATGTAACAGTTGTGACACTAAAATTGGCTTTCATGCCCTTGGTTAGGGAGAGGTGAAAAATCAGCCAAAATGTTCACTCCCCCTTATCAGTATCTAGTGACTGCCGTTTGAAAAACAGAACCAGGAATTTTCTGTGTTGCCTTCCACAATTAAATAATTTGCCAACATATACGCATGGCTCAATGCCAATTGGAAGACATTGATACTACTGGAAGAATACCATAGAAAGAAGTATTCAGTGACGGGGGAGAAACTTTCCATATAAAGTTTGATTCACTTTCCAGAATAGAATTTGGCTCACTTCTGAGTAATCTGAAGACAACTAATTGTTGCATTAAAGCTCCATTTAGCTTTTAAGGTCTTGTGCAAGTTCTGAAGTTGTACAGCAGTCTAATCATAAAAGTTGCTTTGCAAAATTCACCACTAATTGACCAAGACTGATATGATTTCATATTTACAATATTCTTAATTCTCTAGCACTGGTGACTGGCGAATGTTGATGCACATCTCACTTAAAATACTCAGTGCTATCATTTGAGGTTTGGCAGTTAATATTCTACTCAATCATCAGATTATGCTATTCTCCGTTTATAATTTTATTGGACTGCGTTGTGGACTTAACATTTTGTTTCATCAAATACTGAGAATGCTTCATAGATTTACTTGAAACAAAACTCTACCAGTCATATTTATGGAGGTATGTGACCACTCTTCTGGGTTACAGTGGTGAGAGAAATCTGAAAAATGATCAATATTATCTAGATTTGAAGCTGCTGAACTGAGAATCTTTTGGAGGAGAAATTAATAGAAAAGAGATGACACAAGGAGCAACACTTAATTGCTGCGTTGACTAGTTTGTACTCTAGAGTGTTTTAGTGAGTATCGAATATCCTGCCATCTTAAAAAAAAGTCAGCATTAAATTATGTACCTAATTTTCATTCCAGAATAGTTACTTTCTGGAAGCCTGTTTTACTGATCAGATATAAATTACTATAACAAAAATATGATGCCCATGGTGTGATATTATATTAAGACTAATATGTGCTTCCTGGTGGATTGACTAAGAACAACCATGAGCAGGGTCTTCAGAGAATTCCGCTCCATAGCTGTGTCTTCTCACAGGGAAGTATGGGGTGGAGGGGGAAAGAGAGGTAGAAAGGTAACAATGCTATTTAAGTGGATTAGAGTTAATTTGCACATGTATTAATACCCGCATTGCGTACTTGATGGTGTAGGGATTCAAAAATAAGGCACAATTTAAACACAACTGGACAAATGCATATATTATCTACTGGTAAAGCTTGTTCAGTACAGATATTATTAACTTAGCAAACGGGAGGAATTCTTCCATATTTTCTTCTGTTTTTGATTCTGTTCACCAGCTATGTGATAGTAATATATGTATTTGCCTGTTAGGTCGTTTATGAATGATTTTGTTTTGATTAACTTTTCTTTTCATATGTGAAACCTTTCATTTTATTCGTGTATTTAAGCAAGCTCAGGTTCTAATTCATTTAGAAAAAATATTTTTTGTTTACTGATGTGTGCAGGTTTGCTGAGAAGTGTAAACATCATGTAGTCATGTATCATCAATAGTTAGTAAACTATATCACCATGCATGTATAAAGTAATAGAATGAGACTGCACTTTTTATCATTTTGTTGTCTTTTGAACAATGTTTGTAAACTGTGAACCTACAAAAATGTGGAGAGGAGTTGCGTCTAAGAATTTCTGTACAAGTACTGATGACCCATAAAATATAAAATTGATCTTTTGGAGTATTTTTAAGCAAGTATTTGGTCACCTTGATCATTTGTTTTAGAAAGACAATTTCTAGAAATGTTGGGAGGTGGAGCAGTTGGGAAAGTCAGATACTTTATTGTGTTAGCACACCAACACGCTGTTACAGCTACAATTTTTGTGCTGAGCTAAAAAGCCCAGTGATGTTTTCTTTTTCGTTGCAAATAGGTCATGGCAATCCCGGGAAGTGTTCATGTATTGAAATGCCAAGTCCCATGTTAAAAAATATAATAACGGTTGAAAGATACAGATGCAAAAAACACAGGCAAAGTTGAAGCTTCTATCTTCCTGGAAAAATGGCTTATAACTGAATTGCTAACAACAAAATTCCTCTGCACTCCTTGTTGGGTTTCATGGAATTATGATCGAGGCACTACTGTTGTAGTGACCCATTGAAGTGTTTATGGTTGGTTGTGAGGCAGTTTCTGGATTTCAGGCGGTAAGTTTTCCCATAGATATTGTATTTGTGATTTTTTTATTAACCAGTTTCTTCCATTGCCAAGTTTGAGACAATTGAATAAAACATACTAGATTTTCTTAATCAGATTGATATAGAATTGGTCAAGCAGAGAGAGAGCTACTTTAGCATTTCTAACTTTAAAGTTGTTTCATGGGATGTTTGAATGCTCTGGGTGTCTACTAGGATTTGTTTTTTAAAGCACGAGAGATGGTAATGGGTGGTGGGTAGTGCTTTGTAGTTTGAATGCCACTGTGAGAAGCTACTGCTTATGACTAGTTCATCCAACTCAGGGATATATTCAACGCAATGTTTTGGTGATTAAATTGCTATGCATTACTAATCTACACAGTACTTATATATTGTACAGTACTTAAATTAACTGAGGAAAACGTTCATTATAAATATCCGACCTGTTCTTTGAGTTCAACATGCTGCACTGCCACTATTTGAGTTGTAACATAAATTTGCTGTTATCAGATACTTTGCAGAGTTTATATGGAAATTGTCAAAGGTGTATGAACATGGTTCAGCTCAGCACAATGAGTCTACCATGTGTAGCTCAGAAAATATTCCTGCAGTTTTTTACATTTACTGCATGATTCCATCTGCCTTTTTTCTTCTGCCAGGTTTCTTAAATGTACTCTATTTTTCTCACCCAACATATTTGCTTCACAAGAATGGACTATGTAAAGTACGTAAAAGTAAACTAACGAGACAGTATTTTGTCTCCTCTGAAACCAACAGAACACTATTTCAAGTCAACAGGGATGACCCTAAATGAGCGCTTTACTATGTATCAGAAGACTGCTGAAGACCATGGAACCAGGCAGAAAAGTCCCGAGATCCACAGGTATTGAATCCTGCACCTTGCCATTTGCAATGCTGAACTTCAAAGAATATCATAAAACCATTGTTATAGCCTCAAGAATATTATTTGTTACTTGTACACAGCTTCCAATGTAAATTAATCGACAAAGAGAAGCCTTTTATAAATGAGATGCAATGCTGGATAGTTTGCTAGGACAATGATAATTATCTAAGGAAGGTGTCTTGATATTGTTGCTTGGGGAAGGCATAAGAGAGTAAGAGGATCGAAGGTATATAACATGTTGTCGATGACTTTTAGGAGAATTGACATCTCCCCCAGCTTGCTGCGAAAGCACACTCGAATGACAGAGGAAGAGATAACCTCGAAGGAGGACAGCCGAAAGGTGAACCATGATATTTACTGCCATTCAGCTTTGTTTCAGGAAGATTTATTATTGGTTCGAGTGAGTTGAAATGTATTAAAAATGTTAGCACATAAAATATTCCAATTCATATTTCCTTACATTTTATTTGGGGGGAAGGGGCAATTTTGCAATCACAGAATAACACCCTAAGAAGTGTCTGATGACTTCTGTTTTGTAGGTAATCTAGTATGGAGCATGGATACATACATACAAGAAATCAGGGTTGAATAACTAGACAATTCTAGTCACTACACTTTATTCTGTGAAGCGCTTTCAGACGTTTTTCAATGACGTGATAAGGCGCTATATCAAATGCAAGAAATATTAATTTGAGCCATGTGGAAAATTGTTGATTTTGGTTATTGCTTACTGTATTTTTTGAAAATTAGGCAGAAAAAAAATTGAAGTGTGATCCAGCTGACTTGCGCCACGATATTGATCGGCGTAGAAAAGAGAAAAGTAAAGAACGTGAAGGGTCACGAGATTCTAGTGCCTCCAAGAAACTTTCCTTGGAAAAATCAGGAAAAGATCATAAAGAGTACAAAGATTACAAATCTTACAAGGAAGGAAGGTGAGACTTCTTTAAGATCTTAATTTTGTTAATTTACAGCAGATACATTTTAAATGTGTGTAATAGGGTTGATTTACAGTAATAATTTGAACATTTCTTTCTCAATAGCAATTTTATACAGGATAAACAGTCGTGGGATAGCACGTCAACAATGAAAATGGCAAATCTGACTGGATTATCAGTGTCAGAGCTGAAGCATTAACAGGGATTGTATGAAAAGACGATTGTCCTGAATTTCTTAATTACCTGATAGTGGTTTATACAGTATAGTACTTCATTTTAATAAGGTCAGAGTTCCACATATTCCCTTGCCAGCTTCCATTTTATTTATAGAAAAAGGGAGGTGATTTTTTTTCAATGCACCTATTGTCTATGAACTTTTTTTTGAAAATTTATGCAAAATATATCTCGGGGATTGTAATATTCGTAACAATGAATGAGTGGGTTGCCTGAAACATTAATTGTCTCTGCTTTTTCATGTGCAGTAGTGATTATTTCATAAACTTTTTTCTTGTAGCAAGTTTAAAAATAAAGATCAGGACCATTCCAGTTCTTCATCTTCGTCGTCTTCCCCTGAATCTCCTGAGGATAGAGAAAGCAGAAAAGAAAGGGATGATGGATCAGGTGGCTTTAAGTCGTTCCAAGGACACACAGAGAGTGCAGGTTTTCAAGGACGAGGAAGACCTAGAGGGAACTTTGTAAGTGCTGTGAAGTTTGGAAAATAATTCCTCAATTGCAATCACTGTTAATTCCAGAGAAACATTTCTTTAATAGAAAAGGGACTAGATATTGGTGTAATTTTATTTTTTTTACCTGGTAGACAATGTACAATGCTGTGCCTTTTCTGTTTCTCTCAGCTCTGGTTTTATTTTGGAGGCAACCATTCAGAAGGGCATGATTGACTTCCATTTGTATGGAAAGTAGCAATTTAAAAACATTCATGGTATGTTTGGAACATAAACCGGATGTTGGGGTTAACTAACGATCTGGGTTGAAGGCTTTAAAGAATGCATCTAGGTATGTCAAATGGAATATCATATGCCCTAAATATATTGTTTCTTATTAGGACAGCAAGTGGTTTATTAACCTGGTCTAAACACTTCCTGCTTGCACACAAAGATTTCCTTTTCTTTCCTTTGAAAAATAGTTCTGATAACTCTCAAACGCTGTGGTCCAAAAAAATAACATGGCTCCCCAAAACACACAATTGATATAAGAAATATCAAGTGAAGCAAACCATATGTGTTTATGGTTTTTCAATAGTTCAGTATTTCCTATTCTTCTCCAACTGAAAATGAAGTGTTAATTAATCAACTAATGCTTAATGTATCTAAATTTGCGGACAATACGAAGCTAGGTACAAACCTGTGAGGAGGACACGAGGATGCAAAGGGATACAGACAGGTTAAGTGAGTGGGCAAGAAGGTGGCAGATGGAGTATAATGTAGGGAAGTGTGAATTTATTCACCTAGTTAGAAAAAATATGGTAGGTGTGTACATCAAAGCTGATAACCCATGAGATTTTAATTTCTTCAGATTAAAAGCAGATTATTTTCTCGAGGGGGAGAGACGAGATACTGTTAGTGTTCAGAGGGATTTAGGTGTCCTTGTACACCAATCACAGAAAGTTAGTATGCAGGTACAGCAAGCAACTAGGAAGGCTAATAGCGTGTTTGCGTTTATTGCAAAGGGATTAGAGTACAAGAATAAGAAATCTTTCTGCAATTGTGTAGGGTCTTGGTGAGCCCCCACCTGGAACATTATGTGCAGTTTGGTCTCCTTATCCTTATCTACGAAAGGATATACTCGCCTTAGAGGGGGTACAAAGTAGGTTCACTGGGTTGGTTCCTGGCATGAGGGGGTTGACCTATGAGGAGAGGTTGAGTAGACTAGGCCTATATGCTCTAGAATATAGAAGAATTAGAAGTGATCTTATAGAAACCTATAAGATTCTTAAGGGTCTTGACAGGGTAGATATTGTGAGACTGTTTCCTCTGGTTGGAGAATCTAAAACTAGGGGTCATAGTCTCAGGATTAAAGGTCAGCCCTTTAGAACTGAGTTGAGAAAACATTTCTTCCCTCAGAGGCTAGTGAATTTATGGAATTCTCTACCCCAGAAGGCTGTGGATGCTCAGTCATTGAACATATGGTGGGGCAGGCTCGAGGGGCCGAATGGCCTACTCCTCCTATTTGTATGTTCTTATGTTCTAACTAGCAAACAGTGTTTTCAGATGTGCATATATAATGAATTTTTTAAATTTATATAATATTGTAGATGTACGCAACACATTTTCAGGCATAATTTATTTCTAGAATTGGGGAATAAAAAACAACAAATGTCTTGTTCACAAAATTTGTATTTGTATTGTCTTTTTGCATTACCAAATCAATTGGTACTCTTGGTGCAGGAGCATTTTGTAGTACACCGTACTTTGAAACTCTGGATCTACATCATAGGTGCTTTATCAATTTCTAATCTGTGTGGAACTATTGTAGTGTTTGGGATGTTTTGAAATGAAGAATAGCTCAAGGCCCGTGTTCAACATTCATTAAAAATTGAGGCTGGAATCCTTGATATTCTTGTAGAAATGCATTCCTTTATCATAAAACTATGCACTCTATTTAAACATTTTTTTTAAAAAAGGTTATATCAGACCTAATTAATGGTTTCCTTTGTTCCTCTTGTTAACTTCTGGCACCAGTGTATGTTGTTTCACCTTTCCCCAGTATATTTTTAAAATGGTATAAATATGCACCTTATTTGAATGGAGCTCGGGTTTTGTAGACACAGGTTTATAAGGTTGCTCAAGCTCCTGGTGCTTGTTTCTTTATATAACTGAAAATAATTTAGTTTCGCTCATGATGGTGAGTATGCAAAAAAGCTCTTGATTTTAAAATGAAGTGGATAAATTGTTTGGGATTTGAAATGGGGAGAAAATAGATGAGTGGTAGATTTTGTTTTCATCAACAGGTTTCCCTGAGTCATTCTGGAATTACTGTCTGAGGGACTGATCTTCTCTGAGGTTTCTACCAATGTTGCTCTTTTGTCAGCAGCTAGGACTTGGATGAGACCAGTCTGTAGTACATTGTTATATTTTCTTATTCATTTTCCCTAACTGGATAAATGTCTAATCTCCAATTGCCACCTCTCACTGTTGCCATATCTGGTTTCAAAACCCATCTAAAAATCTCTTCAACTGCACCTTTGGTCACCCCCTCCCATCTTGCCTCCACTTCGTCTTGCAAAGATTTTCACTTTTTCCTATGTCCCACCTGACTAGTAGTGCTTTTTAAAATCTATCTTCCATGTTGGTGTGTTAATTTAAACTTGTCATATGTGTTACCTCTGCAACTAGAAATTAATTAGTAAATGCTCTTTTGTACAGTATAACCTCTATATTGACGCTGAAAGACTTCACATTACCCTTTCCCATATACTTTTGTGAGAACAGCCACTGCATATTCAAGTCTTTAATACCTAATTTATTAAAAGGATTGGGATCAACAGTTAGTATGATACAATATGATCTAAGTTTCTGGGGTTAATGATTAAACAGGACTAGTGTAAAGCCATTTATTCAATTAAAGTGAATAGGTTAGTACCATGTTTAAGCGTGTTCAGGTCTTAAGTTTCATATCATATTTAGGATTCCAGTATACACTGATATATGCCACAATTTTAGCTGTGGTTTCCCCCACAGAAAAAAAGTCAGGAACCTGGGTATCTTGTTTGACCCTGAACTGTCCTTTCTCTCCCACATCTGCGCCATGACCGGCACTGCCTACCACCACGTCCGCAACATTGCCAGACTCTGCCACTGCCTCACCCCTCAGGCTGCTGAAACCCTCACCCATACATTCGTCACCTCAAGGCTTGATTACGGGAACTCCCTCATCGGCCTTCCCAACTCTTCCCTTCGCAAGCTGCAGATCATCCAAAACTCTGCAGCTCGTGTACTCTCGCGCACCAGGCTCTGTGACCCCATCATTCCCACCCTCGCCCGACTCCACTGGCTCCCCATCCCCCAGAGGATTGAGTTCAAGATCCTCGTCCTCACCATTAAGGCCATCCATGACCTTGCACCCTCCTACCTCTCTGACCTGCTGACTCCCTACCAACCTGCCCACTCCCTCCGTTCATTGGGCTCCGGCCTACTCCATGTCTCCCGCCCGACCCGCCCTACCACCAGTGGCTGGGCTTTCAGCCTCTCTGCCCCCACACTCTGGAACTCCATCCCACGGTCCCTTCGCCTCGCTTCCTCCCTTGCCTCCTTCAAGGCCGGTCTCAAGATCCTTCTCTTCGACCGTGCCTTTGGTCTCCCTCCCACCTCTCTGCCTTCCTCACCCCTACACCATCCCTCCGCCATGCTCAGGCCCCAACACCTGACTGTTCAGCGCTTTGAGACATCCTCCTGACATGAAAGGCGCTCTATAAATGTAATTTTGTTGTTGTTGTTGTTGTGTTCTCTGAAGAAATTAAAATCTCATAGGTTATCAGCTTTGATGTACACACCTACCAAATTTGTCTAGAAAAAAATCTTCCAGGTTCAATGTATATAGTCGATCGGGCTAGACCAGCCTGAAATTATCTGTGTTTAAAACTATAACCCTTTCTATTTTATCATCGCATGCAAACCAATACATGCGTTTAAAACTTGATTCAACTTTTGTTGAGGATAAACTACTCAACCTCCCTGGGCTCCCTTTCAGATTCACCGAAACAGTGCACAACCTAGGCATCCAGTTCAACCCCCAGCTGTCATTCCTGCCCACATCCTGTCCCTGACCAGGACCGCCTTCTTCCACCTCCACTACATTGCCCTCCTCTGACCGTACCTTACCCCAAATGCAGCCGAAACCCTTGTCCATGCATTTGTCACCTCCTGCTTGGATTACTCCCAACGCACTCCTTGCCAGTCTTCCCCAGCTCCAATATTCAAAAGATCCAGCTCATTCAGAACTCTGCTGCCCACATACTGACCCAGACTAAACTCCGTACCCACATCTCACCAGTTCTGGCCAGGCTCCACTGGCGCCCCATCACCAAGCATGGGGCATCAACTTCAAGATCCTCACACTCGTGTTCAAAGCCATTCACTCCCGGCACCTCCCTACCTCTCCGAACTCCGAACTCCCCAGTCCACCACCCGGCGACTCCGCTCGACTGGCACCAGCCTCCTGCTCATCCCTCGAACCCTCTGCCTCACCATCGGAGGTCGTGCTTTCAGCTACTACAACCCAAAACTCTTGAATGCTCTCCCTCAATCTCTCCCCCTTGCCACCTCTCTCCCCACTTTCAAGTCCCGCCTGAAAACTTTCCTCTTCGACCGTGCCTACGGCCGCATCCTCCTTCCTCCGCTCGGAGTCAGGCTCCACCACTGTTAAGCGCTCTGAGACGCTACACTGCGTGGTGGGCGCTACATAAGTGCAAATTGTTATTGTATATTTCTCACCCCAAAGCTACCTTTTAATAACTCAACTCTCCAACTCTCAGCATATAGATTGCTATACGGAACATCTATTAAGCATATCTATTTGACGCCTTTGTAAAAAGCAATACAGGTAGAATAAAATTTAAATTTAATGGTAGAAAAGGTGAAGGAAGTAAGAGCATGGAAACATTTTTAATCTGCTTAATTTCAGAAAGTGAAGTAGAGATATTAACTCCTATAACCAGCAGGAATGCTGGTGCGTGTTTCTCCTGCCACATCAAATCCTCCTTAGCTGTCTTTTCCTCTTGCTTTCTTCTCCTCCAAACCCCCCCTCTCCCATTACCCTTCATTTTTCATTTGCCAAAATATTTGGAGGGAATGCTGTTTAGAAAGAATCTAACAGAATTCTGTGCTTTGAATATTTAGCAGTTTCGTATAAGAGGTGGCAGAGGAAGAGCCAGAGGAACTTTCTCTGGGTTGAGTGCTGTTT
This sequence comes from Callorhinchus milii, assembly GCF_018977255.1. NCBI lineage: Eukaryota > Metazoa > Chordata > Chondrichthyes > Chimaeriformes > Callorhinchidae > Callorhinchus > Callorhinchus milii. The sequence continues at coordinate 45,048,689 of NW_024704744.1, read as the reverse complement.
CCACCAGTGCTACAAACCCAAACTTTCAAAAGCGATCCAAGGAGGAGGAGTGGGATCCTGAATATACTCCAAAGAGCAAGAAATACTTCCTGGTGGGTATTGGTAATTGGTGTACTCTTGAGCCTTTCTTTTTTGAGGGGTATGGGATTTGACCATAACTATGTACCGGGAGTTTTGTTAACTTTTATTCTAAGTCAGTATTGTAAATCTGCTCCCTTCTCTCTCCCTCATTGTTATCACGGCATAAGGCTTGTAATTGTCAGTTTAAAATAATCACTTATTGAATTTGAGGTACTTATGTAAATTATGTAATGCAAGTTTGCTTTAAAAAGAAACTTAATTAGGTTAACAGCACTATTATTGCTACTGTTCTGCATGGATCATAAAATAAGTCATGTTTTGAGGTTGGCTAAAATGCTAACCAGTGTTAATACTTTTCCGACCAAACCGTAATCTTATACAACTACATTCAACTAGAGTTGTTATGAAAAATCTAGGGAAGAAAATAAACTTTAATCACAACATAAAAGTAAAGTGGTTACTCTGTAGTTAGTGGCTTCTGCCCTGCAGAATTTTGTATCCTGTTCATACCAGCTCCAAGGAATCCTTCAAAATATATTCATTGTCTATATTTTACACTTGATTTTCATGACTAAGATTGCTTGTTTGTAGTGTTCTACGTGGATATTCAGATGTCTTAAATAAAGTAGTGTGGAGCTGGTCCATATTTAAAGAAATAGTTTGGATTGTTACGTAGTCAGCATTTTAATGGCAGTTTGCATGTGCCTGTTAGTAGCTGTATGAGCAAACTATAATCTGGTGGAGGAGTTCCAGAAAAAGGCATTAACCTGATAAAATGGTGAAGTATTTCCTGTTCTTTTCTCTCTTCATGGTAGCATGATGACAGAGATGATGGGGTGGATTACTGGGCCAAAAGGGGAAGGGGGCGAGGTACTTTTCCAAGAGGACGAGGGCGTTTTATTTTCAAAAAATCGAGCAGCAGTCCAAAGTGGACACATGACAAATATCAGGGAAGCGATGAAAAGGAGGAGGAAAATGGAGGAATAGAGGATGAAGAGGAGAGAAAGGACAGACACAAAGAGGAAAAGGTATACTTGGTGAGAACTGGATTAAAGTTACGATTTTTCTAAGTTTGTACTTAAATATGCGTACTTTTTTGTTGCTGTTTTTTTTAACCTTCCCTCCACACTTCTGCTGCTGGGAGGGATGGAATGGTCCACACCATGGACTTGACATTGGTAGCCATTCTTGATCAACTGACCAGAAGGTTGTCTTGAGATATTTCCTTTCCCAAGGGGAACACTCCAGTTCTACAAAGCACTTCAGCTAGTTACTTGGGATTGAACCAAATCTACTTTTCCCAACTATGCCAAATGGATTTGAGTGATAGGAAACTGTGACAATCAAAACTACATATTATTAATCTAGCGCTCTGCTGCTTGCTACTGGTCTGATTTTAAAATCTAGAACAGCATAACTCCAAAACTAGCTGGATTCCATTAAATTAGTGAGGGCAAGATTATAAACTACTGAGTACAGGTTTATACTATACATACATATTTATCTGCAGAACTGCTATGAACCAAAAAGGTTGGAAAAATGTCAGTGTTGTATTTGATTCAGGTGAATGTTTGCATTACTTTTTTTAAAAAAACTCAGGATCTTAATCATTTACTTGAAATGGGGAAAAGCAGGATTCAAAAATAATTTCTGTAGCCTAATTCACTAACTCGGTCTTTATCAATCTTTTGCTCTGTTCTGTATGTTATTATTATTATGTAAATGAAAAGATCTGATTCAGAAAGATCAGGTGTGTATTTAATATCAACTTCAGTATTTAAATGATCTGATATAAGACCCCACCATATGCTGCTTTGAATGATTGGTCATGCCTACCTGAATACTGGCTGCTTCTGGAAAACAACACAATGTTAAAGTGGAAAGCTAAACAAAATTCCATCAGAGTGAGCTTCAGAATCTACATGTGTTCTGTGTAAGTTTAGTTGAAGATGGAACACTAAAAAATGTGAGTGTTGTGTAGACTGAGTAGAGGTACTTTTTGACAGGGTCAAAGCTATGCATCCACATAGAAACTTAATCATTAAGCAGACTGTTTATCAATTGCTTTCCTTTGAATGTAAGGATCTGAGATAATTTTGGTTCCATAGCACATAGTGTCCATAGCACACTTATGTGACATATAGAGTTTGAGTTTGCATATACAGCTGAGATTATTGCTTATAATAGGGCATTTATTCATGTTAGTGGCAACAAATGCATTTTTGGTTACATTGAGTGCCACTGTTCTTTACTGATTAGAGATCAGGTGAATAAAAATACACTGATAATATATATATATATATATAAAAGTTGAAAGACCTTTCCAATGAGGTATAAATCATGACACTACATCAATTGGTTATTGAGATCCTTCTTGAAGCGCAGACAGATATTGTTGTTTTATTAGTATAAAAATAGATATGTTAGCAGTGTATTTTTATTCATAGATTGGATTCAAAGGGATGCGTACTCTTTTGTTTTTAATTTATACACTTTTTAATCTTGATTCAATAATGTTACTCAATATATATATGTTTCAAAAAGTTCAGTGATTAATGCATGTTAAGATGTCAGTAGTGAATCTAGTGCTTCAGTGTTCAGCACACTTATTTATATTCTTGTTTACATGATTCATCACTTGAAAAGATTTTGTAAAACATTTCCCTGCAAATTTTTAAGTTATATTTTTGGTTCTTGTAATCCCTTCCATTTTATTTTGCTGAATCTAAAGTACTCAATGTGCAGTTGAACTCTCGTACGCTTAAATGTTTATTCTCTATATGAGCTTGAACTCAAATAATGAAGCTTTTTTTGTTCAAGGTATTTATTTTTAAAGATATAATGTACTCAGTGTAGCGAGTTATATATGACTTATTCTATGTTTATGTCTATGACATAGACTTATATGATAATAATAATCCATACATTTGATATAGCGCCTTATCACGTTTTCGAGACGTCTCAAAGTGCTTCACAGAATTTTCTGTAAAGTGAATTAACTGCATATTTTGTGGGTGAACTGCATCAGCCAATTGCGCCCAGCAGTGTCCCGCAAACCGTTGTAGATTGAGTGAGCACATTTTTTTTAACGTCTCCTTCCTTTACATCCATTCATAAAATACAACAAATAAAGGGGAAGGATCTGCTGAGCACCAGCCTTTACTCTGGATATGGAATTTTTCATAAAATAGAAGACACTTATGTTGTGTTGAAGGAAGTAAAAAGAATTTTGATTTATGGTAGTGCTAATGATTATTAGAATCACAACGCTTTTAAGCTTATTTGGATACTCTTAAGCACGGTGACCAAAGCAAAATTCACTTATTTGTAATGAAGTAGAAACAGGGTTCTCTTGCACCAATTTGTGAGGAGTTGGTGAGGAATGTATGCTTAAGACCATAGCATATTCATGGTATACTTACAGAATTGAATTCTCACCATGCTACAGCTTGTACCATTGGTCATCTGTGTTTGTTAAGATAAGGTCATCAGAATAAGAATTTATTTTGCCTATTATAATAATATTGTACAGCAAAATTTTAAGTGGTATGGACATACTAAATGGAAGACTGACTTTTGACCATTCTTGAAAATATATTTTGGATACTTTGTTCAGGCTATAACTAACAGCTGTCCTAATTATTTTGTATTAAATCTAATTCATGGTGCTTATTGAGCGATTAATTCAACATAAATATCTGTTTGAACACCAATGTAATTTTGTTCCAGTTGTGTTGTGCATCAGTTAATGACCCTTTGCTAAAACACCCACTGATATATGTACTAATTAATAACTAAAGTATATATTGGCTAAAGTATTTATTCTTAAACTACTGTATTTAACCATTCAAATTTTGATGGATGTCTAGATTCAGTAGCTTCAATAATTCTAATATCCACTGGTGAATATTACGGGTTATTGTTGAGAATCAACAATACAAATACATGCTTCAATAATGAACATTATTAAAGTGAGTTCTGAATCTCCTCAAGTACACAACAGTTGCTAACCTTGCTTATGATGATATAAAATAGTTTTTGCTTGCTTAAAATTTGTTTTGAGAACACTTTGCCACCTTTGTAATACTTATCGTAAAATTTTAAGTTAAGTTCATAATATTACTCTAATATTTGTAATGGCTATCAATTTAAACATTTAAAATTTCAAAGGATCGCATCTATTGCAGGCAGTTGATCCATTTCATTTCCAAAAGATTTTTAATTCATCTTTCTCATTTAATAACCTTTAATTGTTTTAATTTTTCAAAATAAATGAACTAGACGTGTTCCAAAAACAGGCCTACTTCATTTGTGAAAGGTTCTTGTTCTGACACACTTTGATCTACATGACTCTCACCATTTCTCCTCCATTCCTATTCATTTTTATTCTTATTTTGAAGCAACAGCACAAATTACATTTGTATAGCGCCTTTCACGCCGGAAGGATGTCCCAAGACGCTGGACAGTCAGGGATATGGGATTTGGACCCAAGCAGGGGGTTGGGACCAGGAGGAGTGGAGGGCAGGGAAGAGTAATGGTAGGAAGGTGGTAGAAGAGGATCTTGAGACATATCTTGAAGGAGGCAAGGGAGGGAACAAGGGGGAGGAACTGTGGGGTGGAATCCAAAGCGTGGGATCAGAGAAGCTGAAGGCCCGACTGTCAATGGTGGGCCAGGCGGCAGACGTGGAGCAAATTGGAACCTGCTGAGTGGAGGGAGAGGACAAGTTGATATGGGGTTAGTTGCTAACCGTTAGCAGGTCACTGAGGTAGGAAGGGGCAAGGCCATGGAGAGCCTTGAAGGCGAGGACGAGGATTTTGAACTCTTATCCGCTGGGGGTTGGGGAGCCAGTGAAGCCGGGCAAGAGTGGGGGTGATAGGGTTTCAGGGGCTGGTGCAGAGGTCTCGAGCTGCAGAGCTCTGGATGATCTGCAGCTTGTGGAAGGAAGAGGAAGAGTTGGGAAGGCCAACAAGGAGGGAGTTGGCGTAGTTGAGCCTAAGAGTATTTAATAAATAAGCAGTGTTTATTTTACAGCAGTCCTTTTTAAAAAAACTGTAAAGGCAAACATTTTTTAATTGTGCAGATTCTTCTAATACTTAAAGCAGTAGCTACTGTATGTATTGTTATCCTAATGGAATGCCCCTTTGTCAACAAGATAATAGTTAATGATATTTGGGAGAATTTAAAACTGATTTCCAGATTGAAATATTGTTTTTTGAACTTTTATCTGAACAGTGATGAACTATTCCTTTTGAAGGGGAATTAGAGATGCTGTTTCCTGTTTGTGTAAGATTTTTGCATGCATTTTATAATTCCTTTCTTCCCCCCCCTTTTTTTTGCTTTGCAGGAACATCACATTTAAAACTAAGTCACCGTTGCCAGAAAATAAGATGAACATCTTCCCCTGAATTATACAAGTGGATTATTAGTTACTACGTTTCTTTAATCATCTTTGATTTATAATCAGATATTGGTTTTTAATTCAGTTTTAATGTTGATTGATGGTCTTGGTAAACCTGAATAAAAAACGTTGTTTGTACACAAGCGTGTGATTTAATTGTTGGCTGTGAACTATCTATATTACATATATAGACAGTATTTTTTAGCTATTGATAACTGCATGGCTTGTTGAAGTGTATGAGATATTACTATTAAAAAAGCACAGTTTCAGAAAATAAACACCTTGTATTACTTGTATTTGAAAAAAGTCATTTGGGGGATTTTTTAATGTTGTAGGTGGCTGCATTTTGTGTTTTGTTTTTTGCTTCTCTTAAATAATTGTTTAATGAAGTGTTTTTCTTGTCCTTTTTTCCCCCAAAAAATGTTAATTATAGCGCACTGTTTCGGGCTACCTGAAGGGGAGGACTTCTTGTATAACTTGTGACAAGTCTTTTAATTAGTGACTAATTCTTTGTGTCAGCCAAGAATTTTATCACCAAGGTTGTTGGGTGGTAAAGAAAATAAACATATTTGAATACAATTTTGATTTATTTAAATGTTACTAGATCTACAATTTAAACCTAAGGTACAATAATCACTTAATAGAAGTCTTATTCATTGTTTTCATCTTGTATCAAATATTAAAATATGTTGAGTTCTGCTTCATGACTAAGGATTCTTTGTCACAATCTAACTACGTTATGATTTTTCCAAGTCCCAAATAGCTTGTAATGTGTCTTTTCACCTGTGCTGCTAAAAATCATGAGGGAAGATACATCACATTCATGTGCTAATAGCATTATCTGTTTTGCATGAAATATCCAACTAAAAAAGGTTTCTCATTCCATTGTATGCTTATTATTATTATTGTATGCTTTGCAATCAATTGTCATGGTTCTAAATGACAAAGCAGTGACAAGAATATAGATTTTTTAAAAAAATTTAAGTGAAGGAGCCTTGAAAGAAAGATGCTAGCAGTAATAATAATAATCCTTGCATTTGATATAGTTTATTATTACATTTTCGAGACGTCTCAAAGTACTTGACTTTACAGAATATACTGTAAAGTGAATTGACTGTATATTTTGTGGGTAAATCACGGCAGCCAATTGCGCACAGCAGTGTCCCACAAACAATCGTGTATTGAGTGACCCAGTTATTATTTACATATTTTTTTGAAGGGATACTTACAACAGACAAACAGCAAAAATTACATTTGTATAGCGCCTTTCAGGTCAGGAGAACTTCCCAAGGCGATGGACAATCAGTTTTTTGGACCCGAGCTGGGGATTGGGGAGGGTGGAGGGCGGGGGAGGGGTGGATGGAGGATGGAGGGGAGGGAAGGAGGGTGACCGAAGGCACAGTTGAAGAGGAGGGTCTTGAAGGAGAATGCTTGCTTACCAATGGAAAATCTCTGGAAAAGCGATCTGCCAATCGATTAACAACAGGATTCCTACTTACTGCGAGGTAAACAGAGGCGTGTGGAGTTAGGAAAGTTGCCCAACGTTTTGCCCTACCCGGGAATCAAACCCAGGTCCTCTTGCTTGCAAGACGAGTCCACTAAGCTACAGACTCCACGCATTTATGGTAGATATGGCCGATTAATTGAATTAAAGAGATCTGATTAATTAAAACATCTGGACACATTGTGAATTAGAATAGAACATTCTTGATCAGATCACCCCACTTAGCATTAGCCATCATACCTCAGAAGAATCCACTCTAAGTACGATCATATGGTTCTACACACAAGTACATCCTGCTTGCTATGTGATTTTTAATCGCTCTTCTATAGGAATTTATAAATATACAAAAGATCAATAATGCCCAAATTATTGTTGATTATAATCAAGCTTTCAACATATGTTGATCTATACTCACCTTGATACAGGGATGCTATTTGTAATGTGTTGAAACCGCTACCAACTTATTGCTAGATACAACACAAGCATCCTGCTAGTTCTTTCTAGCAAATAATTGTCTCATTCCCTATTTGCTTAAGTGTTGAAGTGAATTGTCCACGAGGTGAAATTGTTTGCCAAATTGTCTGTATTAAAATAATTAAAAATGCTTGCATTTGATGTACCTTAAAATTCGCATAAGTCATCTCTTCATTTCTTTATATTCTCCATAACGACCTGTCCACTACTGCTCAACAGACTCTGGCCTGCTCCTCGTTCCCTGGCCGCTCCAGTATTGGCAGTGGTGCCTGAAACTGAATGTAGTTCTCCAGGTGGGGTCTGACTAACGCTCTATACAGCTGAAGCATCTTTTCACCTTCTTCGTATTCCAGGCCCCTTGAGATAAAGGCCAAAATTCCATTCGCCTTTTTGAGTACTTTTTTGCACCTGGGAACTAGTTTTAGTGATTTGTGGATATGGACACCCAAATCTCTTCACTCCTCCCAGTTCTTAATCTCTCCCCATTAAGAAAATATTCTGCTTTTATCTTTTTTCAGTCCATAGTGGATGACCTCACACTTCCCTACATTGAACTCCATCTGTCACAGCTTTGCCCACTCACTTAATCTGTCTAAATCCCTTTGTAACTTCCTATTCCCATCTGCACAATTTACTGAGCCTCCTAGCTTAGCGTTGTCTCCAAACTTGGATATAAAACTTTCTATTCCTTCATCCAAGTCAAAACATATGGCGAATAGCTGGGGCCCCAGTACAGACCCCTGGGGGACACCACTTGTCACATCCAGCCAATCAGAGAACGTTTCATTTATCCCTACTCTGTTTCCTGCCTCCCAACCAATTACCAAACCACATCCAAGGTTACCTCCGACTCCATGCGCTTCCATTTTCACTAATAACCTTCTGTGTGGAACCTTATCAAATGCCTCCTGAAAGTCCACATAAACGACATCTATACATACTCTCTTATCCATCAGTTTAGTGACCTCAAAAAATTCAACTGGATTAGTCAAACACGACCTACCCTTCACAAACCCATGCTGACTCTCTGACTAGCTCATACCTGTCCATGTGTTCAGTAACTCTGTCCCTGATGATGGATTCCAGTATTTTCCCTATAACTGATAAGCTGACAGGTCTGTAGTTACCTGGTTTCTTCCTGCCTCCCTTCTTAAATAAAGGGGTGACATTTGCAATTTTCCAATCGAAGGGCACAGTTCCCAAATCTAGTGAGCTTTGGAAAATTATGATGAATGCTTGTGCAATTTTCTCTCCTATTTCCTTTAACACGCTGAGGTGGAAACTATCAAGTCCTGGAGATTTGTCTATCTTGAGTCTCATTATTTTCTCCATTACCATATTTTGATTTATATTAATTTTATTAAGCATTTTTCTTTGACTTATTTTTATGCTCAACTGTACAGCTGGTATTTTGTTCTCATCCTCTACTTGTAAAAACAGTAGCAAAGTATTTAACAAGTCAGCCATTTCCTTATTTGCCGTTATAGTCTCACTTACATCTGTCTTTAACAGACCCACATTCCCCTTGACCATTTTTAAAAAATATATTTATAAAAGCTTTTACTATTGGTTTTGATATCCCTTGCAAGTTTTTTTTCATACTTCCTTTTTGCTCCTTTTATTACTTTCTTTGTATCCTTTTGTTGCCTTTTGTAGCTCCCCCAGTCCTCTGCATTCCCACTTTTTTCTTGCATTTGAGTAAACCTTTCCTTTTAGCTTGATACAGTCTCTAACCTCTTTTATCTGCCACAGTTGCTTAACTACACGATTGGAGCTTTTGCATTTTAGGGAGTTTGTACTTGTTCTGTATTGTATCAAATACGTTTTTGAATACTTCCCATTGTTCATCTGCAGGTTTACCCACTAACAGTTCAGCCCAGTTTACTGTGGTCAATATATTTCTCAACCCATCGAAGTTTGCCTCACTTAAATTTCAAACCTTGGTTTGGGACTCTTTCTTCTCCCGCTCAAATTCAGTGTCAAATTCAATCATATTATGATCACTATTTGCAAACTCCGCTCCCTGATCACCCAAGTCCTTGCCAGACTGCACTGGCTGCCTGTCCCAGAGAGGATCGATTTCAAGATCCTCACGTTTGTATTCAAATCCCTTCACTCCTCTGCACCCCCCTACCTCTCTGACCTCTCTCCTCACAACAGTGCCCGTTGCCTTCGCTCCACCGGTTCTGGCCTCCTCCTTGTCCCCCGAATCCTCCGCTCCACCATCGGCGGCCGTGCCTTCAGTCACTATGCCCCGAGGCTCTGGAATTCCCTTCCTCACTCCCTTCGCCTCGCCCCTCTCTTCCCACTTTCAGGTCTCGGCTGAAGATCTTTTTTTTGATTGCGCCTTTGGTCACCTTCCTCCCCCTCCCCCTGGCTCGGCCCCGGGATCCGTTACTGTGAAGCGCTCTGACACGCCGCCTGGCATGGAGGGCGCAATATAAATCCAAGTTGTTGTTGTTATGTTCCCTTACTGTCAGATTGTTAATTAGTTCTGGTTCATTACTCATTACCAAACCCAGTAAGGCTTATTTCTTTGTTGGTTCTAAAACATATTGTTCCAAAAAACCTATCCTGAATACATTTTAGAAATTTGTTGCCTTTACTACCTGGTGTCCTGCTTCTCCCAGTCTATGTGAAAATGAAAATCTCCCATTATAACCACATTGCTTTTGCTACATGCTTCCCGATCTCCATATTTATACAATTCACACTACATCACAACTCTCTGGAGGTCTGTAGACTACTAGCAGAGTCTTACCTCCTTTGTTGTTTCTCAATTCTACCCACAGTGTTTCCACTACCTGATCGCCTTACGGAAATCTTTCCACTGCTTTAATGGTATCTCTTATCAATATTGCAACTCCTCCTTTCCCAATATCTCTGTTTTTTCTAAAGATTTTATAGCCTGGAATATTTAGCTCCCAGTCCTGACCAGCTTGTAACCAGGTCTCTATATAATACCCTTTAAACTGAATTTGTGCTTCTAACTCACTTGTTTTATTTCTTATGCTACGTGCATTTGTATACTTAACTTTTATTTGGGAACTATCCCCAACATGCCTATACATCCTGATGATGTTCTTCTCACACTTTTTGACGTGTTACACCTTCTGTGATAACTTCCTGTTACCTTTTTCTTTCCTGTAGCATTTATGTTATCTTTATCTTTATTTGTATTCTGACCAATGCTCTCATCCTCTCCTTACCTTATGTTTTGATTTCCACCCTCCCCCACTCCTTACGGTTTAAAGCTTTTTCTGCAATCCTATCTATCCTTTTCGCTAGTACCTTCGTTCCAGCCCTGGTCAGTAGCAGCCCATCCCAGCAGTACAGCTCATTCCCAGTGCTGGAGCCAGTGTCCCATGAAACAGACTGCTCCTTCTCACACCACTCTTTCAGCCACGTATTCATTTCCCTGATCTGTTTATCTCCATGACAATTTGCACGTGGCTCAGGTAGCAATCCAGAGATTACCACCTTCGAGGTCCTGTTTTTTAATTTAACCCCTATTTCTTGATACTCTCTTAGCAGGACCTCCTTGCTCTTTCCTGTCATTGGTTCCCGCATGGATAACAGCAGCTGGTTCGTTGCCCTCCCTTTCCAAGTTCCTTTCCAACTGCTTTGAAATATCCCTTACCGGGAAGACAACACACCTTCCGGGACTCTCGATCTTGACTGCAGAGGATACCCTCGATCCCCGTAATTATTTCATCCCCTATAACTACGTTTCTATTCTGCTCCTCCCCCGCTTGCACTGCTTTCTCTATGGTGCTTTGGTTTGTATTCAGGCCTCCTTCCCCACAGACTTCTCCCAGTGGCTCCTTCTCTGCCTCTACTAAGTTAAATGCTACTCTGCTGGCTATCAATCTCACACTCCTCTTCCTGTCCCTCACTATGTGGCTATGTTCTGAAGTACTGTCCAATGATTCCTCCCCCTCCCTTATGAGTCAGAGTGTCTCTAATGCGCACTCAAGGTCAAAAACCGTGAGCTGGAGTGACTCAAGACACGTGCACTTCTCACAGATGTGACCATCAGGGACAGTCTTACTGTCCACAAAATTCTCACATACTGCAGCTGTGACACACTACCTGTGTTGCCATTATCCCTTTCAAGCTTCCACTCCACTTAACACTCCTGCCTGTCTGACATCGAGTCCTGGACGAGAGACAACTTTCTTCAGCTCAACATGCGCAAAACTGAGGCCCTCCTAATTGGCTCTCGTCAGCGCCTCCGCACCTCAGGCGCTGACAGCATCAGCGTCCAAGGCTGCACTCTCCACCTCTCAAAGTCAGTCAGGAACCTCGGGGTTCTGTTCGCCCCTGAGCTGTCCTTTCTCCCCCATATCCGCGCCACAACTGGCACCGCCTTCCATCACCTCCGGAACATCGCCAGACTACGGCACTACCTCACCCCTCACGCTGCTGAAACTCTGGTCCACACCTTTATCACCTCAAGGCTGGACTATGGGAACTCTCTCCTCGCCGGCCTTCCCGCCACCTCCCTCCACAAGCTGCAGGTCATTCAGAACTCTGCAGCTCGTGTACTGTCCCGCACCAGGCTTCGGGACCACATCACTCCTACCCTCGCTCGCCTCCACTGGCTCCCCATCCCCCAGAGGATCGAATTCAAGATCCTCATCCTCACCTACAAGGCCATTCACGGCCTTGCTCCCTCCTACCTCTCCGACCTACTATCCCCTACTTACCTGCCCGTACCCTCCGTTCCTCTGGCTCCAGTCTGCTCCACATCCCCCGCCCCAACCGCCCTACCATCGGTGGTCGGGCCTTCAGCCTCTCAGCCCCGAGGCTCTGGAACTCCATCCCCCAGTGCCTTCGCCGCCTCCTCCCTTTCCTCCTTCAAGGCCGGTCTCAAGACCTTTCTCTTCAACCGTGCCTTCAGCTCCCCTCTCGACTCTACCCACTCCTCGCTCCCTCCCCTCACCATTTCCCCCCTGCTCGGGTCCCGACCCAACTGTCCAGCGTCTTGGGACATCCTCCCGACGAGAAAGGCTCTCCCCGAAAAAGCTCCCGCACTGAGCTCTTTCACTGGTTCTGCTTCTGCTTTACAAGGAGATCAAAACAAGTTCTCATCTGCACCTCCTTCCCACTCTGCACCTCTTTCCCACTCAGCAACCAAGGAGAGACTTAGACTTTTTAACAATAGCTTTTACTTATAGAAGTTTGATGAAATACAATGAAGTTTTAATACGTTTGGATGTTTTTGTTAAATAATGGTAAGACCTGAAAATAATTAAAATTTTCATAACTATTTAGGAGCAATATTGAAATGTATCCATTTCATTTTGATAAAATGTAGAAATGCACACTATCATTCTTTAAAATCTATAGTATATATTTTAACAGTAAACATAAGCAATCCCTTTATACAATAAACAGTGAAAACCACTTTGTTGGTTTGGACATTAACTTACCCCACATTTTGCATTTGGTTGGGATTTTATGGACCCTAATTAAAACAACAAATTCCATTTGTATATTGCCTTTCATGTTGGGAGGACGTCCCAAGGTGCTCGACAGTCAGTGTCAGGGATTTGGACCTGAGCTAGGGTTTCAGGTTAGCAGGTCACAGAGGTAGGGAGCAGCAAGGCCATGGAGGGCTTCAAAGGCCAGGATGATGATTTTGAACTCTATCTTCTGGGGGATGAGGAGCCAGACAAAGATGGGGTAATAGGATCATGGAGCCTGGTGATATATCTATTGCTTTATAGAAGAGTGCCACTGCATTAATGAAAATAGCTACATTTCAGAACACATTTGTTGCAATTATCATGCCATTGGTCAACATGTATCTGAACCACAAATATTTTGATACTGCCTCACCAGTAGAACGTTTTTGTTAGAAAGTTTGCTGCTGCATTTAGCCAAGTAACAGTGTTTCCCTTTGTTCCAGCTCTTGAAACAGCTTTATGATCATTTTTTACGCTTTCATCTTCTGGAAGATAATCAGGTAAATCTACATTTTTTTCTTCAACTTTTGCATTATGTGAGTTTAAAGATATCACAATCTGCAAAATAAAGGATATGGTTAAACTGGACGCAGTTTGTGTAAAACATTACATCTGGGGTAAAATTATTCAGGATACAATTTTTTTCTGCATCATATATCTTACCCACTAACTCCACTTAATTTTAAAGAGCCCAAGGTTATGTCTTGAGGAGGCATTAAAGAAGGCAAGGAAGGGGGTGAGGTGAAAGGATGGAGTTCCAGAGGGTGGGAGCACAAAGGCTGAAGGCTCGACTGCAGATGTTGGAGTGGAGAGGTGGCGCCTGGCAGACAGGGAGCAGGCCGGTGCCTCCCGAGCGGAGGAAGCGAGCAGGTTGATAAGGTTTTAGCAGGTCGCAGAGATAGGGAGGGGCAAGACAGTGGAGGGCATTAAAAGTGAGGACAAGAATCTTAAATTCGATCCTTTGGGGAGCCAGTCAAGCCATGCGAGGTGATCGGATCATGGAGCTTGGTGCGGGAGAGGACACGAGCTCCAGATTTCTAAATAATCTGCAGTTTGTGGAGGGAAGAGTTGGGAAGTCCGGCAAGCAGGGAGTTAGCATAGTCAAGTCTAGACGTGATGAAAGCATGGATGATAGTCTTGGCAGCCTGAGGGGAGAGGTAATGGCGGAGACAGGCAATGTTGTGAAGGTGGGGGAAGGCAGAGTGGGTCATGGCACGGATATGGGACTTAAAGGACAGTTGAGGGTCGAACAAGACGCCAAGCTTCCATACTGGCTTGGTGAGGTGGAGAGCGCATCCATGAATAGTGATGCTGTCAACTCCTGAGGTGAGGACTGACGGAAGCATAGCAGGAGAGCCTCCCTTTTGTCAACAGTAAACAGAAGAAAGTTTGCTCTCGTCCAGAACTTGATGTCTGACAGACATTCAGGACAGTTGTGGTCCTGGAGTCAAAGGTGGAGGCAGAGAGATGGAATTGGATGTCATCTGCAAACATGTGAAAGTTAACTTTGTGGCTACGAATGATATCATCGAGTGAAAAGGGTAAATGTTAAAGAGGAGAGGACCAAGGATAGAGAGGCCTAAGGAATGCCACACATGATGGCGAATGCTGGAAGAGGAGAGGAAAGAGCAAATCTGGGAAACAACAACTCATTCCAGGTCCTTGGATAGAAAAGGAAGGTTGCAGATGGGACGATTGTTAGAGAACAGAGGCGGGTCAAGCAAAGGCTTTTGGAGGGTGGGGGTGAAGTCAGCTGTTTTTAAGGAGGGGCGAACAATGCCACATCTATTATCTGTAGCGATACAGAGGTTGATGCCTGTTAGTATCGAGGAAAAGAGGTGTAACTGGGAGATAAGGAGAGGGGTAGGGATGGGGTTAAGGGAGCAGGTGTTGGGCTTCATTTGGGAGATAATGGAGATGGGATCAAAAGTGTGCAAGGAGGGACAGATGGAGGTCAGAGGGGAGTTGGTAGCAAAAAAAAATCTCAACAGTTATCTTTGTAGTTCTCCTCTTCCCTTTCCACTAAGTATTGTTTGAATAACTATCTTTGACTTGCAAAGGTTAAGATGCACTAAATAAACCCATTATCAACTTACCTCTTCTCCACTCTCATTTTTAATAACTTGATGAGCTTGTAATACGTTTGTAGCTGCAATAGCTGAAGCAAGGCACTGCAATTAAGTAAAATATTTCAAAAGAAATACATTTCAGAAATGAACCAGCATTATGCTTAAATGCTATTTAAAATTTTATATTTTCACAAGTACATAATGCTGCATATCCTAACAATGACTATCTGCACATCCACTACGTTTCTGCATCATGGCCCTAATGTGGCAGGAAAGCTGAGGTCCGAGGTCGTCAAAAAAATCTTAGTTGTGCACATGTGGATACTATTAACTAAGGCATGACTGAGACAGCAACGTAAGATAAATGTTTATTGGGCAATTTACTAAATAAAGGCATTGTTCTTAACTGGAGGCGAAGTGGCAAAAGTGGCAAACATCACTGACTTCTTACATTATTAAATTAACCCATACTTTCACAAGTTTATGCTTTATTAATAATAATAATAATCCTTGCATTTGATATAGCACCTTATGTCTCAAAGCACTTCCCAGAATATACTGCAAAGTAAATTGACTGTATATTTTGTGAGCGAAACGTGGCAGCCAATTGTGCACAGCAGTGTCCCACAGTCGTGGATTGAAGTGACCAATTTATTATTATTATTTTTTTTGAAGGAATTATTACCCCTGGAAAAGCGATCCGCCAATTGACTAACAACCAAATTCCAACTTACTGCTAGGTAAACAGAGGCTTGTGGAGGAAGGAAACTTGCCCAACATTTTGTCCTGTCGGGAATCAAACCTAGGTTTCTCACTTGTGAGGCGAGTGCTCTAACCACTGAGCCACACAACTTCAAAAGTAACCCACTAAAATCAGCTGAGGCAAATGCGGGGGAAGCCAGTAACTCAGTAATCCAATCCTCCCCCCTTCTTGATTTGGCTCAATTATCACTGTAAATTAGTTTTACTTTTCTCGAGATCCTGTCAAATCTACCACATTTATTATCTGTAACAAATGTATTGTAAGGCACGGATGAGTTAATGGAACTGCAATCATACTATCGCATAGAATCTCGGGATCAATTTTCACTTCTTCAAATAAATTGGAAGAATTTCCAATTTATGCAACATTGTTTTCTAATTGTTTTATTTTGAATAGTTGTGAGCAAACATGCAGATCTCTGGCAGGCAAGTGGATATATCCTGTGTTAATTCTTCTCTCTTACACTGGCATGGTCAAATCCCCCAAAGGGTTTTATTATAAATCAATGTGTACATAAAGACAAAAAATACTGGAGTGAAGACTCTCTTCTTAAAGATGTAATAATAAATCTTGATTTGGTGTGGCTCCTTTGATGAGCACTTACCAAAAGGCTTCACAAGATATATTGTAAAATTAGTGACTGTGTTTTCTGGGCAAATATTGACTGCCGCATGATCTGACCACCTGCCTGCCTGAAATATGCATGTTTCTACAAAACTATTACAAATAAAATTGGAAAACATTGTCACATACTGTGTAACTGTTTGCACAATCACGTATATTGTACTCTACGAAAGGTGCGACTAACCAATTCTGCTTTTCTCCTTGTGTTCAAGGTGCCGTCATGCTAACACGCAAGTTCCAATAACACATACTAAAATTCGTGGAACATGCTTACCTCGGTTTTAAGATCAGAACAGATACGGATAACACATCTCTGAAGAGTCATTTGAAATGTAAAACTGATAACACCTTTAACTCTTAATAAAGCTTCTTCGCAGATACTTCGGTGGTCCTGAAAAAATAAGAAATAATAATAATCCTTGCATTTTATATAGCGCTTTTCACGTCTTCTAGACACCCCAAAGTGCTTCACAGAAAATACTGTAAAGTGAATTGACTGAATATTTGTGGGCGAATGCGGCAGCCAATTGCGCACAGCAATGTCCCACAAACAGTCGTGGATTGAAAATGACCAATTTATTACTGTTTTTTTTTGGAGGGATTATTATTAGGTGTGTGGAGTAAGGAAACTTGCCCAAGGTTTCGCCCTCTGCCTGGAATTGAACTCAGGTCTCACTTGCAAAGCGAGTGCTCTAACCACTGAGCTACAGGACTCCAAGTATTGAAGAGAAATATAAATATAATTCATTTGGGATGCAGAACAAGAGCACTTAATTTGAGGATCATCACCAGATGTAAAAAGAGGTTATAATTTGTTTTACACAGAATTGTTAGAAAGTGGAATAACTTAACGACAATTAGGTATTGGAGTGATGTCTAAAACAGACACTAGTTTAAAACAAACTGATGCAGTCTAAGTTTCCATATTAAGATTTTTGGGGGAATTGACAGATATTTGACACATGTGGAAACCATTACCATGTTTAAGTGTATCCAAACCAGGCAGACTTTCAAGGATGTCACCTGGACATGGAAAATCATGTACCTGGAATAGAATGCACTCTTTCCCCAGAGGGAAGCAGCCTACTTATTCAATTTCAGAGCATATGAGGCGCAGGTTAGCAAGAGCCAAGGCTTGGGGACCCCCAGAGTGTGCGCTGTGGTACACCTGGAATTTAACTAGCTGAAATCGCACAGCTTGCAACTGAAAACACTGTCTGGCAAACTTCCTGCTGCTTGTCCAGCTAGCATTAAATGTGGGTGTTACCTCCATATTTTATCTGATCCCTTTGTTTGAATTGTATAATTCTGTAAAGATTGATATTTCACTTAATCCTCACCATGTTATGCAACCCCTCTATTTGTAATGTCACTGTTTTTGCCTTCTTGTTTGTGCTGTTGATGAAAAACTGAGTCTGGATTTGTTTTGTGGTTTTCATGTTCAAACTGTCAATACGCAGAGGTTTTTTCAACTGATCATAAATTTCAACTGCTAAAATTCTAGCGTCTTCCAACACGTGATCCCTGAAAATAGAAACACTGCCTAAGAAATCTGTCTAAGAAGCAATCATACCACTGAAAATGTTGTTACAAGTCACTACAACCTTGAGAATTAAAATGTGACTGAATAAACAATCCATTTAAACAGCCATTAATTTCAATTATTGCATTGTCTATTAACTGCTATGGTATAGTACAATATTGTAACAATGCTACTTAAGAACACAATTTCACCATATATTTGAAATTAAGATGTTTCTAAAATGCAGATATGTATTATTCATAGAATCGTTACCTTTCACATAGATTCTCAAGACAGACCATCATTCCCAACTCATTTTTCATGATTTCCCTGTTAGAAGGACATTCTGCCAGATATCGTAGTGCCTGACACCACCAAGATAATAATGCAATGCCAGTTAACATAATGCAAAAAATGTCATTAAACAATCTTCAAATATATTTTGGAGAGGGAGAGATATTCATTCAGTTTAAGTTATCATTTTTCTCACTATGCAAAGACCAATTAATAAAATTAAAATGGGGAGAAGTAACCTTTTCCTCTCCGATGCTAGATACAGATTTACGAGATCTGCATTTCGAAAAGGCATCAAAAGCAATGATAAATGAGATTCTAACCTCCTTCATGGAGCTGCTGAAACAATTCACTATTATCCCGTGCGGCAAATCTGAACTTGTCAAATCTTGGGAGTGAACAATACCCTGATCCTTCTTCTAGTTCTGTTTCCACCAGTTTTGCTTTTATCTCCAATTATTTAATAATAATAAATATTATTATTATTACTTCTATGGAATTATTTGTACTTTTCTTCCTCTATTCTTGCTGTCCAAGGCCTGCTCAACTTATTCCTGGCATATTTTTGAAATTCCAAATCACCAGACCTCCTTGCTGGTAAAGCTTTCTATCCCTTTACCCATTTGTGTCCAACTAGTGGTCAATAGCAATTTCTATTTGTTTGCTGTCCTTACGATAACTAAATTACACCTAGATTTAAATTCACGTGAATTCAATAGTGCAGGAAATATCCACCTAAATAACAAATTATCCAGAAGGTACAAGTTTTATTGTGCATTCATAGTGTATATTAATGGAAAAATACGAACATTCAATGAGAACATTTTTTCTTTAAATCGCTTCTTCAAAATTCAGGCACTCCACTTTACAACGTGATGAGATTTGAGACATCCTCCTGACTTGAATGATGCTATAGCAAATGTAATGGATTATTATCTATAAGATTTAAGAAGTGGTTCAAATAAAACTCAGTTTCATACCTGAAGAGCACAGAAGGACACTTGTGGGTTGTGATGGGTCAAGAATAGCACCAGACCAGGAACACATCCCTGGTCTTTAACAATGGCTTCTCTATTTTGTGGTTCTGAGGCCAAGTCCCTCAACTGAATAACTACAGACAAAGCGTCCATTACCTCGTGATGTAATCCAACGTAACTGTGCACAAACACATCATAATTAGTATGTCGAATATATTGTGAGTGAGGCACATACTGAAAAAAAATCAACGCAGACAATCCCAATTAGGTAGAATTTTTGAAGTTAGAATACGGTACTAGAAGTTTGATTATTCAGATTGAATATATTTAAATAAATCTAATAGTAAACATATAGAACAGACAAATTAAAATACCATTCCCTCACCACACATAAAACAAACTCCAAAACAGTTTGGCTGGTTATACACGTGCACTTTAGAGATTATAGAGCATTTGATTTGATACTATGTGCCATATTTTTAAATTGACTGTTGAAAGTTCAGTCAAGTTGTGAGGTTGTCCACTGTTATATAATAACAACTTGCATTTATGTAGCTTCCTTCAAGCTGTATAGCTTAAAGACAACACGCATGCCCTAAGTGATGGCTGAAGCAGAATAAAGATGCATTTAATAGGAAGCTGGATAAATACATGAAGGAGAAGAGAACAGAATAAATAATCATTACATTTGATATAGCTTAATACTATATATCGCCGAGACACCTCAAAGCACTTAACAGAATATACTGTCAAGTGTAGTGATTATGTATTTTGTGGGTGAAAAGCAGGAGCCAGTTTTGCACACAGCAATGTTCCACAAACAGCCATGGAGCTAGTAACCAATTTTTTTACCTGGGGGAACGTTGGCCAGGATATTGGGAGAAAGTCCCTTCTCTAGTGCCATGGCATCTAAACAGGCAGATGGGACTCCTCATCCAAAGGACAGCACCTCCAACACTGCAACTTACCCCAGCATTGGAGTATAGCTTACCTTAGACTATGTGATTCCAAGTCCCGACGTGAGGCTTGAACCCACAACTTTCTGACTCAGAGGCAAGAGTGCTACCACCTGCACCAAGATGAGGAACTGAGGAATGGTTGGAAACCCATGTATTGTACAAACACCAGCAAGCACTGGCTGGACTGTTCCAGTGCAGCACATTGTATGCAAATCTATGCAAACTCAAACCAGTAAATCCAGCCCAGTAAATCAGCCGGGCGTCTGACACATCCGGAAACCCATCAGCAAGTACCCAAACCAATTTCCATGCGTCCCACCGACACGTGGCAATCCCAGAGAACAGATTGTTGTAATGGTACGCGCACTCTCTCCCTGGAGGGATGCATCCTGCTTATCTAATTCCAGAAAGTATTAGGCGCAGGTTGGCAAGAGCCAAGGCTTGGGGACCCCGGACTGTGAGTTGGGAGTACTGCCGAAACGGCCCAGCTTGCCGTTGATTGAGAGCGCCGTCTGGCCAGCGTTCCCGCTGCTCGTCCAGCTCGGACCACCCGACCCGCCAGGGCTTCGACGTGCAGGGAGGGTTATCAGGAGCTGAGTGGGGTGACTCCCTGCTCCCAGTGCCTGGTCCTGCCCTTCCCGGTCCTGACCGTGCCGTGACCAGCCGGCGCCTGGGAGGGGTGCGGAGCCGGTTCAGCTCCGAGGAGACCCCGGCGCTCGCCTCCCCCCCTCAGGGAGGAGAGCCCACGAGGTGGTGCGGTTTGAGCCCTCCCTCACTCGGGTGGCTGGTGGGTCCTGTGAAGCGCTTCGAGGCGTCTTGGGACGGCGTGGGAAGGTCTGCACCAACATGGCACGGATTATGATAAACACACCACATCAAAGCACGTTAACCCGGACCGTGAGGACACACACACACACAGCTCCCTCAGGGGGGCGGGCGGTTGGTTCGCCGCGCGCTGTGCGGGCGCCTCTCTCTCTCTCTCTCACACACACACACACTCACGCGCTGAGCGGGGGGGGGGGGGGGGGGGGGGGAGCACGAAGCCGCGCGACGCTCACCAACCGCCACCATCCGAACGGCAGCCGCACGCGCTGATTGGAAGTCTCCCCCAACCCCACCACTCGCGGGGCGGGGCGGGGCGGGGCGGGCGGGGCGGCCTGGCCCGGACCAATCAGGGCGCCACTTGTTGGTGGGTGGATCGTCCGTTAGGGGAAGAGGAAATTTAAAAGTTTGTACCGGGAGCTCGTGAGGTGAGTAACACACACACACATATATATCTACACACACACACATATATATATATACATATATAGAGAGAGATATAGGCGTATATATATTTATTTAGATATAGATAGATAGAGAATCACAAATGGAGAGGGAATTATAGAGGTACACTCCCGCACGTATCTGTTGCACGTACCGATATCTAAATGCACACACACACACACACACCGCCATCATTTGACAGAAAAGAGCAGAAGAGGGAGAAAGAAAAGAGAAGGAGATGCAAAGGAAGAGAGGCGAAATGGAGAGAGATAGAGAGAGAGAGAGAGGAAGGAATAGAGTGAGAAATAGATATAACATTTATTTACAGTATATACAGTATATTATTATATTCTACATATACACACACACACCATATATATATATATGTGGAGAGAGAGAGAGAGAAAGAGAGAGGAAGGAAGCAAAGAGAAGATACTTCTGGATATTCAAAGACTGCATTTGCAGTAAATGCTGAGATGTGCTTTGAAACGTTTTGACGTTGCACCACATCGAGTGTAAGATAATCCGACAGGGCCAGACCTTGGGCCAGTCTCCTTACTCCACACAGAGCCTAATAATAATCCCTCCCAAACAAAACAATAATAAATTGGTCATTTTCAATCCACACCTGTTTGTGGGCCGCTGCTGTGCGCAATTAGCTGCTGCGTTTCGCCCACAAATATACGGTCAATTCACTTTACAGCGTATTCTGTGAGGGGCTTTGAGACGTCGAGAAGACGTGAAACGCGCTATATCAAATGCAAGGATTATTATTGTAGAGAGAAATATCCGGAGAAATGTGTATTTGACTAATGTATTTTAGTTTTAATATTAATGTATTTTATTAATGAGAAATTTGGGTATTACAGTCTATATATACAATATAGAGAGAAATTATATATAAATGGAGAGAAATATATATGTGTGTGTATGAGAGGGAGAGAGAGAGAGACTTTGCGTCAGAGATGGAGGAAGTGATTGTGGTTAAGGAAGGAGAAGAATGTGAGAGAAGGTGAAAAGTAGTAAAACCAATAGAGAGTAATTGGATGGGGAGTAAGTGAGAGATTCGGGTGAGTGTGTGCCAGTACAGCAATAAATAACACACAGTTAAAGTAGTTTCTGTATCAACGCTGACTTACCTGTGTCAAATCCTGAAATAAACATCGAAAGATCACAGCAGGTCAATCAGTATCTGAAAGAGAAAGTGGGTTAATGGTTCAGGTATAACCCATGAAAGGTCTTTCCTGAAATGTTAAACTCGTTTTAGATGTTTGACTGTTTTATTTCTACAGTGAAACTCAAATAAGTCTTATCTTTATAAATCATATAATTGCCTAAGTTGAACATTGTGGAGTCCTGCAGCTCAGTGGTTTCCTTCATGCCCCCGCGACTCCCTACCTATCCAATTTGCTTACCCCCCCACTCCACCACCCGCTGCCTCCACTCTGCCTGCTCCGGCTTCCTGTTTGTCCCTCGCCCCTTCCGCTCCACCGTCGGTGGCCATGCTTTCAGTCATTATGCCCAGAAGCTCTGGAACTCCCACCCTCAATCCCTCTGCCTTGCTGCCTCCCTCTCCACTTTCAAATCCCACCTAAAGACCTTCCTTTCTGACCATGCTTACGGTCACCTCCACCCTCCCTCTGCGCCTGGCTTGGAGTCAGACTACAGCACTGTCAAGGGCTCCGGGATGCTACCCCGCGTAAAGGGTGCTGTATAAATGCGAGTTGTTGTTGTTGGTTAGCGCAACAGAATTGGTTAGTCTTGCAAGCGAGAGACCTGGGTTCAATTCCCGGGTCGGGCAAAATGTTGGGCAAGTTTCCTTACTCCACACACCTCTGTTTACCTAGCAGCAAGTAGGAACCTGGTTATTAGTCAATTGTCAGATTGCTTTTCCGGGGGTAATAATTCCTTTTTTTTTAAATATTGGTCATTTCAATCCACGACTGTTTACCAGGTGCAGTGAGGAACTATAGCTTGCGCACTTACCAGCTACATTGAATTCCGTATGCACAGTGTAGATTATTGATTAAATCAGAATTTATACGACTTATATGGTTTCCTGCAACTTGGACTTTGTGCATGTCATATTAAATGTTATGGTTCCATCTAATACGACTATGTGAGTTTTACAATGTTACATTACACCCCTGCTCGTCGTCCAATGCCCATCATTATAAAGCACTCTAAAATGTTATTCTAAGTAACTTCAAGTCATTGTTGTATGTGTGGTATCATTGTGCTTTTTCTTCGATAAACCCCACAACAAAGTTACATCAATACAGTTGAGAAGTGCATCCCAGCTGCCCTGTGACAGTCTGATGTGACAGAGATTTTAGTGTTGGCTTTTGATTTAATCTCCGTGCCAGCAGTCATTTGTACTGTTAAGTGGCAGGAAAGGAGTGTGATTACTATGCACAAATAATGTATTAACGTGCCTGAAAAATGATCTATTTCAGTACTTTCATTTGCAGTTATGCACAGATGAGATATTGGGACTTCTTCTTAAACCTCTAATTTACCCGTTTTGCAAGTGACTTTTGTTTGAACATGTGTATGAACCTGTGTTAGCAGAACTACTGGTTTCCCCAGACTGAGTCATATTACACCTATTACATAGAGCATTACAGCACGATAATAGTAACAATAGGTCATCTAAACTCGTCTTTGCCAGTGTTTATACTCTACATGAGCCTCCAGTCTCCAAATCCTGTAGCTCAGCTTTGTGGAGTCCTGTAGCTCAGTGGTTAGAGCACTCGCTTTGCAAGTGAGAGACCTGAGTTCAATTCCAGGCAGAGGGCGAAACCTTGGGCAAGTTTCCTTACTCCACACAGAGCCTAATAATAATCCCTCCAAAACCAAAAACAATAATTAAATTGGTCATTTTCAATCTATGACTGTTTGTGGGACATTGCTGTGCGCAATTGGCTGCTGCGTTCGCCCACAAATATACAGTCAATTCACTTTACAGTGTGTTCTGTGAAGCGCTTTGGGACGTCCTCCCGACGTGAAAAGCGCTATATCAAATGCAAGGATTATTATTATTATTGTTATTATTATCCCTTCTCCCATAAACCTCTATTCCCTTTTCCTTTATATCCCTCATTATTGCACAATGTTTTAGTTCAGATCTTTGTGGGAAAAATAATTAACTATGTGTCAATTAATTTTGTTTTCTTCCCTCAATAGAATTATATCCCAAATTGTTCTTCATGATGAAATGTGAACAACAAGTTCTTATTCTGTAGTGACTCCTATAAATTTTCTCATGTCTCGCCTACTGAATTTTATTTATGAGCTGATGGAGTACTTTGGAATTCCATTTGAACAGGTAAGTGCTTGTAGTTCTTGCACTCTGCAGGTTTAAAACTTGGAAATGAAACCTGCCTTATTTGCCATTTTCCTTTATTGTTTACAATACATTACAGTACTTCATTTGCAGAACTGATTCATGCATTGAATTGTGTTTAAATGTAAAATTCAGGAGAAAGGGACATTGGTCTATTAGTGCAAATAAAATGAGTTGAAGTTCAAATTGAATTATTTCACTAGCCAAATGATAAATCCATCTTTAAAATCAGGAATATCTTAATTGAGGGTTTGGAGATGACTATTGCTCTTGAATTTCTTTGCAGTTGTACTTTTTAAAATATTTCTTTTTTTAAAACAGTTTATACCACATTGGCAAAACAAACCACATGGACAGACTCGTAGCATTGTTCGAAGAATAGGATCATTTCTTCCAATAAATAATTGGGCCAGAGTATGCTTTCAGGTAAGAGAAAATGCAAGTTCATGTTTTTAGGTGAGACTGGTCTGTATTTACCTATTCTCCCTTAGTCTCACAGATTTTAAAATGAGATTTTTTTCTCCACTATTTTTTTCATCCGAAAATCAAAATACTACAAACTAAGTCTTAGTCTTATTTTGGGTCTAGTGAGATTTAGCTCTGTGCTTCATTTAATTTCTCATATCTCTTTTCATAAAGCACCAAGGGAGAATTTTTTTTGTGAAAGGTGCTAAATGAATGTATATTATTGTTGATATAATCCTGACATTAATATTGAGCCTAAAAATTTGATGCTTCACAGGAAATTGCTGACAATTTTAGTGATTAAACGCATATCCGCAAATATTTCATTTCATGCAACAGGAGGATTATTGAAACTTTTGGTGTAATATATACAATTTATTGATAATTCAATAATGCTTTCAACAATTTTTGGTTACATTACTAACCCTTTGATTGGATTTTAATAATACTTGCATTTGATATAGTACCTTTCATATTGGGAGGATGTCCCAAAGCATTTCACATGATTTCCTGGGAAGTGGAGTGACTGTGTATTTGTGGGCAAACACGCAGCCGATTTGAATAGTGCCACTTCGTTTCAAGGCCCCCTGAACGACAGGCAGACAGGAACCAAAGGACGGCACCTGAAACAATGCAACACACCCCTAGCACTGCAGTGGAGTGTCATCTTAGACTATGTGATTCCAAGTCCCAGTGTGAGCCTTGAACCCACAACAACAGCAGCAACAAAATTACAATTGTAAAGCACCGTTCACGTCGGGAGGACATCCCAAGGTGCTGAACAGAAGGGATCATAACCCGAGCATGGGGGACAGGGTTGGGATGAGGGAGGGCAGAGGGGGGTAGGAGGGCGGCTGAAGGCATGGTTAAACAGGAGGATCTTGAGTCATGCCTTGAAGGAGACAAGAGAGGGTACAAGGTGATTGTGGGATGGAGTTCCAAAGAGGGGGCAGAGAGGCAGAAAGCCCGGCCGCCGATGGTAGGGCAGATCAGTCCGGAGACCTGGAACAGGCTGAGCCTGCTGAGCGGAGGAAGCAGATGGGGTGATAAGGTGTCAGCAGGTTAGAGATGTAGCCGGGGACAAGGCCGTGGAGGGCCTTAAAAGTGAGGACGAGGATTTTGAATTCTATCCTCTGAGGGATGGGGAGCCAGTGGAGCCGGGCGAGGATGGGGGTGATGGGGTCACGGAGCCTGGTGTGGGAGAGGACACGAGCTGCAAAGTTCTGGATGATCTGCAGCTTGTGGAGGGAAGGTTGGGGAGGCCGAAAGGTAGGGAGTTTTTGTAGTCGAGCCTTGAGGTGACAGATGCGTGTATGAGGGTTTTGGCTTCCAGAGGGATAAGAAAATTGCAGAATCTGGCAATGTGGCGGAGATGAGGGAAGGCAGAGCAGCGGGTCATGGCACGCATATGGGAGAGAAAGGACAGTTGAGTGTTGAACAAGACGACCAGGTTCCTGACTGGCTTGGTGAGGTGGCATGTGCAACCGTAAATACTGATGCTGCCAGTGCCTGAGGTGCGGAGGCTCTGGCGTGAGCCAATCAGGAGGGCCTCAGTCTTGCTGACATTCAGCTGTAGAAAGTTGGCCCTCATCCAGGACTTCATGTCTGACAGACAGTCTGTCAGGACGTCAGTTGTCCTGGAATCGAGAGTGGAGGCAGAGAGATAGAGTTGGGTGTCATCCACGTACATGTTGAAGTTGACCCAATGTCTGCGGATGATGTCACCAAGGGGGAGCATGTAGAGGTTGAAGAGGAGGGGACCGAGGACAGAGCCCTGAGAAACACCATACAAGACTGTGTGGGAGCTGGTAGAGAAACCATTGGCGGAGTCAAATTGGAGACAGTGTGAGAGATAAGACCTGAACCATTCAAGGAGAGAACCTTGAAGGTTGAGGTGAGAGGAGAGGTGGTGGAGGAGGATGGAGTGGTCCATGGTATCGAAGACAAAAGAGAGGTCAAAGAGGATGAGGAGGCAGAGGGAGCCCTGGCCACAAGTGGACAAAATGTTGTTTGTCACCTTGACCAGAGCAGTTTCTGTACTGTGAGCAGCATAGAAACCGATTGGAGGAGATCGTGAAGGGAGTTGTAGGAGAGGAATGAGCGAAGCTGGGAAGCAATGATTCTTTGAAGAACCTTCGAAAGAAAATGAAGGTTGGGGATTGGGCCAGTAGTTAAAAGGCAGGGCTAGGTCCAGGAAAGGTTTTTTTCAGGATGGAGGTGATTATAGCTGTTTGTAGGGGGATGAGAACAGAGCCAGATGAAAGAGAGAGATTGATAGTGTCGGACAGTAGAGAGGCGAAAGTGGCGAGGAGGTGGAGCTGGGAAGTAAGGAGAGGAGTGGGGATGGGATCAAGGGAGCAGGTGGTGTGTTTCATGCTGGTTATGGTAGGTAATCTTATGACTCAGGCGTGAGAATGCTACCGCCTGCACCAAGATAAGGAAGTGAGGAGTGATTGGAAACCCATGTATTGTTCAAACACCAGCAAGCATTGGTTGAACTGTTTCAGTGCAGCATATTCAATGTAAATCTATGCAAACGCAAACCAGCTGCTTTTGACCACAAAACGCGGTCGCAGCACTGGGATGTATATCCTGTGATTTTTTGGGGGATGTCTTATGTGTGTCTGACGAATACAGAAACCTATCACCAAGGAACCAAAGGACGGCACTTCGAACAATGGAACACACCCCTGCATCGGAGTGTCATCTTAGACTATGAGTTCAAGTCCCAATGTGGGGCTTGAATCCACAATTTTCAGACTTGGAGGCTAGAGTGCCACCATTGAATCAGACTGACATACTATGGTAATATTTTGTAACACAATCCAATTATAAAACTGGAAATGAAACTAGAAAAAATAATTGGCCTTTGTGTCTGAATTATGGAATAAATGTCCACATTGTTCAGCAACATGAACAAATTCCTAATTTCACAGACTGATTTACATCAAATCTACTGTCTCATTTAATGTGTATGTGTTTTTGGCTGCTTTCTCAAATCCATCTGTAGTTGTTTCTTTGTGAATATTTTCATACCAGTTATTTAGAAGGATTGGATCTTTTGAACTCTTTTGTGCTTTCTAGCTTATAGGAAAACCAAGTATGTCTAACTCTTGTGAATCTGGCTATAACTCTGTGGTTCCCTCACTGGCTGATATACTATGGATTGCTAATGATGAAGGGGAAACTTTCACTTGGTTTAGGTATGTATAAATTTGGTATAAGTACATTTTTCTAGTTTCACTGAGAGGTTAGTTGTCAGTCTACATTGCAGTGGCTATATGCAACTGATAGATATTGTCAGGTTAGTTTAAAAACATATTTATTTTCTTTTGTAAATGTTTTGGAATATATTTTTGTTGTTGCTGCAAAATATGCATAATTACACGTTTATTGGTTCACTGAATCTATTGGCTGAATATTGTAGTATGAAAACATCACTCACTGTTCCTGGTAGTAGATTTATGGATATTGTATATATGATTACAACTATTATCCCTGAAACCAAACGCCTGGAAAATGGATCATAGACTTATTTGTAGAGTCCTGTAGCTCAGTGGTTAGAGCACTCACTTTGCAAGCGAGAGACCTGAGTTCAAATCCAGGCAGAGGGCGAAACCTTGGGCAAGTTTCCTTACTCCACACAGAGCCTAATAATAATCCCTCCAAAAACAATAATAAAAATTGGTCATTTTCAATCTACGACTGTTTGTGGGACATTGCTGTGCGCAATTGGCTGCCGCGTTCGCCCACAAATATACAGTCAATTCACTTTACAGTGTGTTCTGTGAAGCGCTTTGGGACGTCCTCCCGACGTGAAAAGCGCTATATCAAATGCAAGGATTATTATTATTATTATTATTATTATTTGTAGAGTCCTGTAGCTCAGTGGTTAGAGCACTCACTTTGCAAGCGAGAGACCTGAGTTCAAATCCAGGTCAGGGCGAAACCTTAGGCAAGTTTCCTTACTCCACACGCCTAATAATAATAATCCCTCCAAAAAACAAAAACAATAATTAAATTGGTCATTTTCAATCTATGACTGTTTGTGGGACATTGCTGTGCGCAATTGGCTGCCGCGTTCGCCCACAAAATATACAGTCAACTCACTTTACAGTATATTCTGTGAAGCGCTTTGGGACGTCCTCCCGACGTGAAAAGCGCTATATCAAATGCAAGGATTATTATTATTATTATTATTATTCTACCCTGATGCTTTTTGAAAATGCAGTCAAACAATCCTGTAGTGAATTTATGTAGGGAAGTATGTAGTATGTAGGGAAGCCAAGTAGTTAAACTAGTTTGAGAAGTATATGATATAATCAGAAGATCACACATCCAAATCTTAGGACTTTTCAACGAATTTGCTTTAGGCATGTGAATATTTTTAGCTTTCTCCTAAACAGAAGCATCTGACTTTAGTGTCGTATGAAGTCAAAATCTTCTGTCTCAGGAGAAGAAAGATCAAATTTGGAACAAAGTGCAGCACTTTAAATTGTATCTTCTGCCTATTCGAATAAGTGTTGATGTGAGCTGTGCCTAGGTTATCCAGGCTTCCAAGAAATGGAGTCATGTAGCTCAGTGGTTAGAGTACTCACCTGGCAAGCGAGACACCTGGGTTCAATTCCAGGCAGGGCGAAACCTTGGGCAAGTTTCCTTACTCCACACGCCTAATAATAATCCCTCCGAAACAAAACAATAATAAATTGGTCATTTTCAATCCACGACTGTTTGTGGGACGCTGCTGTGCACAATTGTCTCCTGCGTTTCGCCTACAAGTTTACAGTCAATTCACTTTATCGCATATTCTGTGAAGCGTCTTGAGACATCTAGAAGACGTGAAATGCGCTATATCAAATGCAAGGATTATTATTATTATAAGTTACAACAACAACTTGCATTTATATTGTGCCCTTCACGCAGGGTAGTGTCCCAGAGTGCTTGAGCCAGGGGGGAGGGGATGACCGTAGGCACGGTCAAAGAGGAAGGTCTTCAGGTGCGACCTGAAGATGGGGAAGGAAGGGGAAAGGCGTCGGGGTAGGGGAAGAGTGTTCCAGTTTTTCGGGGCGTAATGGCGGAAAGTGTGGCTGCCAATGGTGGAACGGAGGGCACGAAGGAGCCCGGAGCCAGTCGAGCGGAAGCTTTGGGTTGGGGGATAAGCAGGTCAGAGAGTTAGGGAGGTGCCAGGGCATGAAGAGATTTGAAAACAAGTGTGAAGATCTTTAAATCGATCCGTTGGGTAATGGGGAGCCAATGGAGTTAAATGGTAAAAGAAGTAGTCAGATATAGAAAGTTGACTTATTTTCTGCCATTCACAGTGAATTTATTTACTATTTCCAAGGAATATGGTGAGACCTTTCAAGGGTGAACGGATGGCTGGTTCTGTTCAAGTATATGATAACCAAAAAACCTCCGTCAATCAATTCAAATACCAAAGGAGCACTGAAAACCCTGATGCATCAAATCAAAATGCCTTGAAGAAAATCTCACAACTTGAAGATGAGTTGTCTCGTCTTAGGGCTCAGATTGCCACAATTATCACAATGCAGGAGCAAGGATCTGTTACTGGATGTAAGTACTATTGCTGGCTCCCAAAATGTTCTTGCTTGATCTTAATAATCTTGTCTAGCATTGTGTGAGGGTTACAACTCCCCTTATGTCTTCACAATGAACTCAAACTGCTGCACACTAAAATATGCATATTCAAGTAAATTGCAACTCAGTTTTATGCACACGTAAAACCAGGTAGATAGGTTGCACCTTCATGTAGGTTTTTATAATTTATAAAAGTAGTATATAAATTCTTATTGTATATTTGAACAGAACTTTTTATATTGCATGTTTAGTATGGATTTAATTTCTGAATTGAATCTGACAAAATTGGGCTAGAATATCCAGTATTAGAGGCATATTAGAGGTTTCTTTTTCAGAAAACCATCTATAGCAGCAAGAAGAATCCAGACCAATCCTTTACCCGTTGAATCCAATCTATCTCGATGGCTTCAGTATTATAATAATAATCCTTGCATTTGATATAGCACCTTATCACGTCATTGAGATGCTTCAAAGCGCTTCACAGGATACACTGTAAGGTGGAGTATTTTGGGGGCAAAACGCGGCAGCCAATTGTGCACAGCAAACAGTCGTGGATTGAGTGACCGCATTTTTTCGAAAGGATTATTACCCCCAGAAAGCGATCCGCCAATCGACTAACGACTGTTTAATGTTAGGTGTGTGGACTTGCTTAAGGAAACTTGCTTAAGATTTCGCCCCAGCCCAGATTTTGTTGAAGCTGATTTCTAACAAACTTTTAAACTTAAAAATATTTGAGTTTAAATTCCTGAACAAGTCCATCAGACCATCCTTAATTTCTCTGAATAATCTTTAAATTAAATAATGAAGATTTTGCTTCAGTTTTCACAAAGAAAACTGATAAGGAACATTTTGTAAGAAGAGTTATTCCCCCTTTAGTAGTTTTAGATGTTCTACAGTATACCACCTTCCAAATACATATTTTGTTAACCATTGTCCCAGCAGTAGAGCTCAAATGCAAAGATTTATGTTATTATTGGTATCAACAACTTTCATTGGTTTCAATAACAAGTTGACGGTAAGAATTCATAGCAATAAATTATATTTTCAGATGATCTTTGAATATTTTTTTAACCTATATCTATTTTATAAAAAAATTTGTTTGGAGTCCTAGGTTTAACTCCAATGAGATCAAATGGCCTGCATGTTCCAAACACGCCTAGAATCTTTCTGCCGCCTCCGAAATTAACATCTACACCTATTGGAGAGTCAAGTGCTCGATCAATGACTGCTCCGCCACCTCCTCCACCACCACCACCACCAAAACCATCAACCAGTGTGAATAGCACTACATCACTTGTGGATCTTGTCAGAGAACGACGAGCCTCCAAACCTGGGAAAACAAGGTTAATTGAAAAGACTCCAGGTCTTCCCAACATAATGGATGTCTTAAAAGACATACACAATGTTAAACTACGAGTAGTAGAGAGGTAGGTTTGTTCCCTAAATTACATTTTTCTAAACAATGATTACTGTGTCAAAGGTCTTCTAAATTGTTGGAAGATCCAGCTTTATTAACCAACTTATTATCTTTCTCTTTTCAAAGATCACCTGGAGGCACTGTTGCAGGGAAGAAACCTGCAAAAAAAGCATCAGTTAGTGATCCGGCAGCACTTATTGCTGATGCTTTAAAACGTAAATTTGCACATAAATTCATCAACGATTCTTCTGATAAGGAGAATACATCCTTTGAAACTTCCCCACTATCAAGCCCGGAGACTTCCAGGGTAGGTTGGTTCATGTACACCTCTAAAAATCATATAATTCCAAATTGTCATTCTCAGGTTTCTTGATAGTGATCTTGACAGTCAATTCACTTTGGAGCATATTCTGTGAAGCTCTTTGAGACATCTAGAAGACGTGAAAAGCACTATATCAAATGCAAGGATTATTATTATTATTGATACTTTAAAATAATGTTAAAATAGTCTTTAGGTATAAGTTGGCTCCCAAATTTTAGACATTTCTGAAAATTACTAATGTGAAAAATTTGCTTTGTTTTAAATGTTTTTATAGTGATGTTTGGTAAGGGTTGTGAAAATGTGGAATGCACTGCCCAGTAGATGTGATTGAGATAACAATAATAATCCTTGCATTTGATATTGTGCCTTATCAAGTCTTCAAGACGTCTCAAAGCGCTTCATAGAATATACTGTGAATTGACTATATTTTGTGGGCGAAATGCGGTAGCTAATTGTGCAAGGCAAGGTCCCACAAACAGTCATGGGTGGAGTGACCAATTTATTAATTTTTTTAAAGAATTATTAACCCCGGAAAAGTGGTCTGCCAATCGACTAACAACCAGGTTCCTACTTACTGCTACGGATGTTTAGAAAACCCATCATTTTAGGTTGAAAGACCTTCCGAGACAGGCATATTTGCTGACACACTTGTAATTTAAAACAGTATTAGGATATGGTTTTGAATAGATATCATTCACTCTGTTATACATAATCTGAACCTAAGAATCAAACTTTTAACTGGGAATAAATTAAACATTTCTAATTCATGGCTATGTTTTGTGTGATTTAATTATTTCTTTTTTGTTTTTCAGTTTGGACTACAGCACCTGAAATCTGCTGGGAAACCAAATGTTTTGGGACCTAGTAAAATATTGCAATCCGCAAGTGTGAATGTTGCCATGTGTTCTTAACTTTGCATTTTCCGAAATGAATTGTTACAACAACTGCAAACCTAATCGATGCTTAGTTATGTTTTTGGCCACTTACAGTAAGGGTGCTGAGGATAAATTACTGTTATAGAAAGCTAATTTAACATTGCTTTTCAGTCAGATGCTTCAACTTTGCTCTGCTGTAAATTTGTAAACTTAAGGGTTTATATTGCAATAAAATAGAACTATAAAGATTGTCAAAATATTACATTCAGTTTACATTTCTTATGAGTGGCCTTATGCTTTGCTGGTCCCAAGCAATTTAATTGTTCTAATTCTTGTTTTTTTGGTTTGAGATTTTTATTCATTCTCAGAACAATAAAGATCAGACTAATTGTCTTGTTTATAGTAAAATGAGACTATGTTCGAAAGAAGTAAGCTTGAAGGGGTTTAGGGATAGGTTGGGGCAGTGGGATTGAATGTTATGTTCTATAACTGATTGTTATAGCTGTTATGTAGCCAACAGGTTGCTCTGAGAGACAGTGCAAACTGAATGGGCCAAATGACCTCCTGCGCTGTAAATGTCTGTGATTCAATGAAATTTGGTCCATTAAGTCAACTGCTCTGAATTTCACAAACTTTTTTTGAAAAATAGTGCTGAAATCTTCTCTGTTTGTGCTTGAATTCTCTTTGCATTAAATTTGTATGTATGGATGGAAGAAATTGAATCCTATTTAAACGGTTTGGGAGGGTTCTTGGCGAACTATTAGATGTTGCAAGTTTTTTTTTAATGTTATATTTTCCCAACTTGTTTCTCCACTTTTCATCTGGAAGGTCTGACGTACTGGGTATGGTGTCATTTGCACTGGCAGCCCTTAGCTATTCTTCATGTCTTTACCCAGTAATTATCAGCACTATCATTATTTGAGGGCGATAGTACTTCAGTCAAGCTTGATGCTGTCACACATATACACTTAAATAAGTGTTACTATATTGCAGTTGGGAACCCTGACTGATTTCATTTTTTTCGGGTACAAACCCTCGACTGTCCAGTGCCTTGGGACGTCCTCCCGACATGAAAGGCATTATATAAATGTAATTTGTTGTTTTCACACATGGGGCAACTAAGGGGAAACTAGAGGTTAGGGGCACTGGAGTGTCAGCCTATAAACTGAAATCTTAGTGTGGGTAAGAATGCTACCAATTGAGCCACACTGACACTGGCTAAATCATAACCTTGTAAAAAACATTCCTTAATAAATCCTTGAGATGTCTAGATTTTATTGAGAATTAGTGCAGAATTGTGTACAGCTTTTTCTGTGAACCATGCCTGCTGGGACATTGATTAAAACTACAAACTGATTATTGTAAGGCACTACAGCAGAAGACATTCTTGGCATTAGTTTAGACTGTGTGTGACCTTGCATCCCAGAGCTGAAAAAAGTGTACAATCTCATGATATAATTGGACTTATCATAATTTTGATCTGTTTTTGTGATGGCATTATATCAATCAGTTGGATATTTTTGTTGCAGGATGACAGCTGCACAATGATTGCGATTTCATTCATGAAATTTTGAAAAAATATCCTGCAAATGATTATTGGTAAATTCTTTATCCAATGTATGTTGTATCTAATAATGTTAAATGACCATCAGTGCAATATATTTACCTTGATTTTGACCCATGGTGGACACTATTTTTGCTTGCTATCTTCTCTATCTCTGTTTATCTACTTGAGTTAATGACCTATCTTTAAGACTTCACAACTGGGCATTTATCTAGTGATTCTGTTATTGCCTTTTTGGGGAGACTTCTTTTAAAATTGAGACGTATCCTCTGTTATGGAATAGTTATAGTTAATGAATGTTGGAAAAATATGTAATGTGTGTGTAGGTGGGGGGGCTAAGGCTTGTAAAGTAAAAAGTGGCAGCTTTAAGAGATTAATTACTGAATGTAAGGGTGCACGTGTGGTACATAAAAGGGTTTTCAGCTGAGCAAAAATGGCAGAATCATTTTGTTTCTGGTGGCACAAAATAAGCACTGTGAATTTTTTATTTTGCTTTGAATTTAAACTCAGTAACTGGTGGTGTCTTCACTTGATCTGTCTATGAAATAAGGACAAATCCCCAGATACTGAGTGCAGTCCTGATATTTGTTCTTTCGTAAATTTGAATTGTAAAATCCATTTGTCAATGTAAATGAATCTTGTTTTATTGCTTTGTTTAATAAATTTCTTTCTCGTCACCATGTCCAGTCTTTGTTACAATAACAGCCTGTAATTATACAGCACCCTTCATAGATAATGTCTTGGAGCTCCTTACAGTGATAGGGATGGACACCGAGCATAGATGGGATGTGAAGAGTGAGGTGACCACAGGCTAATAATAATAATCCTTGCATTTGATATAGCGCTTTTCACATCGGGAGGACGTCCCAAAGCGCTTCACAGAACACACTGTAAAGTGAATTGACTGTACATTTGTGGGCGAACGCGGGTACATAAAAGGCTAGTCAAAGAGGTAAATTTTAAGACAGGACATAACGACGGATAGAGAGGAAGAGTGTTCCAGAGGTTAAGGGCACAAAATTGGAAAGCTCAACCACCAATTGTTGGTGCAAGTAAAGTGGGTGATGTGCATTGAGCATCAGTGAGTATTGAGGATTGAATCGATTGTCAAGGTTGTCCACTAGCTTAGTGAGTTTTAGAGAGCGAGGCTAGGAAAGTTGAGGAGGCCAGAGCCAGAAGTGAGGAGGATGATTAATCTTGGTTTCAAAAAAGGGTGTGAGTGTACACATTTAATGTCTTGACAGGTACTTTCACCCCCAAGCAATTCTGTAGCTTGATAAATTATGCTCCTCTAACATGATGCAACCGAGACGATTCATAAAGCAACTGCATTGAAGGCCTTGGGGGATACTTTAATTATGTGTTCTGTATTTTTGAAAATCTCAGGGCGTTTTCCTTGCCAATTTTCTCCCTTAGACTGAAAACATTTCACAACAACTTGCATGTATATAGCGCCCTCCATACAGGGCAGCATCTCAGAGCACTTAACAATGGCGGAGCTGGTGGGAGGGGGGAGGTGACCGTAAGCATGGTCGAAGAAGGTTTTCAGGCTGCACTTGAAAAAGGGGAGAGTAGGGGCAAGGCGGTGGGATTGAGGGAGAGTGTTCCAGAGTTTTGGGGTGTAGTGGCTGAAAGAACAACCTCCGATGGTGGGGCGGAGGATGCGAGGAATGAGCAGGAGGCTGGTGACAGTCACGCGGAGGTGCCGGGTGGTGGATTGGGGAGTGAGGAGGTCGGAGAGGTAGGGAGGTGCCAGAGAGTGAAGGGATTTAAACACGAGTGTGAGGATCTTGAAGTCGTTCTGTGCGGTGAGTTTGGTCCGGGTCAGTATGCGGCAGAGTTCTGAATGAGCTGGATCT
The DNA here is from genome assembly GCF_018977255.1 of Callorhinchus milii. Classification (NCBI taxonomy): domain Eukaryota; kingdom Metazoa; phylum Chordata; class Chondrichthyes; order Chimaeriformes; family Callorhinchidae; genus Callorhinchus; species Callorhinchus milii. Next base: position 45,011,843 of record NW_024704744.1, on the reverse strand, counting down.
TTTGAATAGTGCAACTAGTGAGTAATCCAGGCGGGAGGTGACAAACGCATGCACGAGGGTTTCAGCTGCATTTGGGGGAAAGTACAGTCAGAGGCAGGCAATATGACAGGTGGAAGAAGGCGGTCCTGGTCAGGGACCGGATGTGGGGAGGAAGGACAGCTGGAGGTCAAACCGGACGCGTAGATTGCGCACTGGTTCGGTGAGTCTGAGGGAGAGCCCAGGGAGGTTGAGGAGTTTAGATCTGCAGGAGTGAAGACGTTGATGGGAGCCAAGGAGTATGGCTTCCATCTTGTAAACATTCAGCTGCAGGAAGTTTACACTCATCCAGGCCCTGATGTCTGCCAGACAAGCTGATAGAACATCGGAGGACCTGGAATTGGTACTGGAGGAGGTAAAACAGCTTTGTGTGTCATCCGCATACATGTGGAAGTTTACCCCGTGTCTGTGGATGGCATTGCCCAGGGGACCATATAGATAAGGAAAAGAAGAGGGTCAAGGATGGAACCCTGGGGTACCCCACAAGTGACTGGGTGGGGCCGGGAGGAGAAACCATTTGCCGAGGTGAAATGGAGGCGGTTGGTTTAGTAGGTCTCGAACCATGCAAGTGCACTCCCCCTAAGGAGGATGAGGAAGGAGAGGCAGTGGAGGAGGATGGCGTGGTCGACTGTGTCAAACACAGCAGAGAGATCCAGGAGGACAAGGAGGCAGAGGGAGCCCTGATCACAGATAGAGAGAATGTCATTGTTGACTTTGACAAGCGCTGTCTCGGTGCTGTGTGCTGGGCGGAAACCAGACTACAGGGGCTCGAGGAAGAAGAGATTTGACCGAAGTTGACCTGCAACAATGCCTTCCAAATTAACAAACAAACAGCATAGACTAAATGGGAGTCATTAGAAACTAATTAGGAGCAGGACACTGGCTGACTTTACCCAACACAGAGGCCTGAAGTGCTTCCCTAGCTATTCAAAAAGAGGAGGGATTTTCTCCTGGTGTCCTGGCTAACAATCCCTCAGGTAAAATTAGTCATTCACTTCATTGTTATTTATAGGGCGCTGTGTGTAAAGTGGTACTTCCTGTGAAGTAATGTGTAGGCGATGTAATATTGTGCTGTATTAAATGCAAGAATTATTAAATTGATTATTATCTGCCAACTCAGCGTAAACTCAATTGAACTGTTCCTTCTGATCTCTCTGGCCTAGTATTAGATGTAATCTACCCACTAGACCAATGGGGGAGCTGCAATCTATATCTTAAAGTAATACTGACGAAGCTACCTTATTTGTGAAAACATTGCAAAAAAGTTTTAAGAGGAGTAATTTTATCTGGTACCACTAGAGTGCAATGGTTGATTGAAGTAAAGAAGCATGAAGTCAAAGCCTTAAAAAAAATGTTTTTGTGAGCTACCTCCTAACTTGCAATTTAACTAATGGCTGTCATTTTATTCTTCAGAAATTACAATACAATACACTACAAAATTACATTTGTATAGCGCCATTCACATTGGGAGGACGTCCCAAGGCACTGGGATTATACGTACCATTACACTAATGGAATATTCATTACAGAAGAATTGCCTTTTGTGAAAGTAGGATATTTGGATTTATAACACAAGAGATGTTTGCACACAGAAGGCCATTCGTTCTATTTGATTTGAATTTACTTTCCCAATTTCAATTACAATCTTGTATACCTGTAGGTAGTACTGAGAAAGTAGGTAGGCAGATGGGTGGGGGGCTGGTAGGGGGGTGGTCAAAAGCACAGTTGAAGAGATAAGTCAAGGTGGGTAGAGAAGGGGCAAGGCTAGGACAGAGTTTCAGAGTGTGGACAGAATAGCTGAAGGCTCATCCATTGATGGTGGAGTGAAGAAGGAGAAGGTCATGAAATAGGCTGGTGTTTCCTGAGCAGAAGGAGCAACTGGAACAGTAGTGTCACAGGTGGTTGCAGAAGTTGGTTGGGGTGGAGGCATTTGAAGTGAATACGAGAATTTAGAATTTAATCTGCTGGGGGATGGGAAGCCAAAAGAGCCGAGTGAAGATGGGGGTGATGGGCTCACGGGATCCAGTACAGGAAAGGACCCGGGCTGCAGAGTTCTGGATGGTCTGCAGTTTGTGTAGGGAAGAGCTGAAGAGTTCAGCAGGGAGGTCAGCAAAACTTTCATTTGAAGAATTTTCTTGCTTATATAAAAAAACTTCCTCCAAGAATTGTAGCATTTTTCAAAATCGAACACAATTTAAATAAAAAGGCATTGTTTTAACTTCCAAAATTATTTTCTTAAAACAAATTTCCCTTCAACTGCTTTTGTTCCCTACCTATTAAAGATGAACTTGATCAATCTTCTTTGTTTTGCTAGTTTTATGCACGTTGATCTCTGAGGAGTCACAAGATTCTTCCCACTCTCTACTCACTGCCACAGTGGGAAGCTCATTTAAAATGTTTGCCCTGTTAGCTGACGGATGTTGACATCCCTTGCCTCCTCCTGCAATGCCAGATTACATGTCTACGGCTTGTTTTACCAACAATTAGCATTAGTTTATCAGTCATTAACCCCAGAGAATTACAGTATCCTCATTACCGCTCTACAAATATTGCCTTTTAAATTCAGTGGAGTGGACTGCCCATGAATTTCAGAAATATGTACCAGAATATACCGTGCTTAGATTTCATTGCAAAACATTAAAAATATGTAGAAGTCAAGATCAAAGTGAAACTACCAAATGCACACCTAGGGCATAGTCCTCAAACTCCTCATCACATGATATAATGATTGAAAAGACAGGAGGTTCCAGTCAGGGGAAGGTGAAGGGTTATGTTGATGGGGGTTAGAGGTTATGGAAGGAGTGATGTAACTGTAGAGGGAGTGTTGCATTGGATTGCAAGGCAGGGTGAAAGTGTTTAAAATGGCAGCAAATTTTTGTTGAATTGTACCAATATTAATATTAGTGTAATATTTAAGCTCATTCAAAGAGCTCAGAGGCATGAAATGTATGACAATCATTGTAATAATAATAAATAATAATCCTTGCATTTGATATTCGCTTTTCACGTCTTCTCGACGTCTCAAAGCGCTTCACAGAATAGACTGTAAAGTCTAAACATGCAAGCTCATAAAATCTCAAAGATATGCCAAACATGTTATAAACTTTACATCTGGCAAAATTGATGTTTCAGATATTATTTTTCAAGAAAAATAACTCCCCTCCCCCTAAAAAAACACCCAATATTTTTTGAAGGTAAAAGTTGATCTTGGGTATTAAGTTGTACAGTTATGTGTATGTTCAGGAGAAAATTCAGGAGTTTTCGCCCACAAAATATATAGTCAATTTACTTTGCAGTATATTCTGTGAGCGCTTTACTCTTGCAACGTAGATCAAAAAGATGCAGCAGAGTGAAAGAGTCTCCTTTATTTTAGGCATTCTCTACACACTGATAAAGCACTGTTCTTCACCACCCATCACCTCCTCTATGCACCCTCTCAAGCACCCTTGATCCTAACATCGAATACCAAGTACAAAGTCCACCATCTGCTACCACGACCCCACCACATGGTCACTCAACTCCCCCTCCTCTGTCCCCTGCTTATTTATCTGATCAAAACTATTGAACATTTTGAAAAGCTTTATTACATTCCCCACTTTAACCCACTTCTCTGCTCCAGTGAAAATTGTTCCAATTGCTTAAGTCGCTAAATAAACCTGTGACTTGTTATCCCTGGAGTTCTCCTAGTGAATGTCCACTGTACCAGCTTTGTGGATATGGTGAAGATGCCCAAACTAGACACAATACTCCAAATTCCAGTCTAGCTAATCTTTTGCTTGATTTGGTGTCCCTAAATATAAAAATACAGTCAAACCTGTTTTTAGCAACCACTCAGGGGACTAGACCAAAGTGGCCTTTATGTAAATGTGACCTCGAGTAAGGATTTGTTGACCGGGCCTGAGAAAATTTAAAACAAAATCCCAAGGTGCAAAACTTTCCGCTAGATTCCTAGCACATTTGCCAACTCTCACTCATCGGTGAGGCGGGAAGCTGTGGGAATCATGCAGGCAGCTCAACATATGTGCTAGGACTTTAGTGGGAATCTACACATGAGCCTGTAGAAATTGGTAATGCATTACCAGTAAGTGCACTTATATTCACTTAGAACCTCCACTGAAAAGGGTTTCTGAACACCGACAGGGCAAAAAAAAAGGCGCCAAAAACACGTGTGTTATACAGGTGGTTACAGAATAGAAGTGGTTCATTATAGAAAATCAATCGGGATTGTTGCAGGGTGGTTGTTCACAGCAGGTGGTTGCTGAATAGAGGAGGTTACTTTAACAGGTTTGACTGTATTTTCACAGACTTCTTGCAATCCATAAGACCATAAGATGTACGAGCAGGAGTAGGCCATTCGGCCCCTCGAGACTGCCCCGCCATTTAATAAGATCATGGCTGATCTTCTAACCTAATTCCATTTACCCGCCCTATCCCCATATCCCTTAATCCCTCTATCCTTGAGATATCTATCAACCTCAGTCTTGAATATGTTCAGTTCTCAACCTTGTCCTGAACGATAGAGGAATCTTGCGCCAGATATTAAATATCTCCAGACCTTCCAGGCTAGATCCTCTGCCAGGTCTTCCCTGCAGCAAACCAACCTTGGAAGCAGCAGGATCCTGCTTACTTTCCTGATTGTCTGTTTGTGAAATTTCCACGACTGTTTGTGGGACACTGCTGTGTGCAATTGGCTGCCGCGTTCCGCCCACAAATATACGGTCAATTCACTTTGCAGCATATTCTGTGAAGCGCTTTGAGACATCTAGAAGACGTGAAAAGCGCTAAATCAAATGCAAGGATTATTATTATTATTGTTATCCACAGCCTTCTGGGGTAGAGAATTCCACCAAATTCACTACCCTCTGAATGAAGAAATGTTTCTCCAACTCAGTTCGAAAAGCCTGCCCCTTAATCTTCAGATTATGATCCCTAGTTTTATATTCTCCAACCAAGAGAAACAGTCTCACGGCATCTATCCTGTCAAGACCCGTAAGAATCTTATAGGTTTCTTTTGGTCATTTTTATAGGTTCCATCTTTAAATATCTATGTATCTGTACTCCAAGGTCTTGATGCTCTAATAATTCATTAAGAATGTTACTATTTAGGGGATACATCTTTTCTTTGTGCTTGAGCTCAAAATTCGCTACCTTGCAGTTAACAACAACTTGGATTTATATAGCACCCTCCACGCCAGACAGCGTCTCAGAGTGCCTCACAGTCACGGATCCCAGGGCCGAGCCAGGGGCAGGGGGAAGAAGGTGACCAAAGGCACAGTCCTACATTGAACCTATATTGAATTCATTTGCCATTTATGTGCCCACTCCACTAATCTATCTATGTCTTCCTGTTGGACACATTTTTTCAGACAAAAAAAATCCACAACAGCACAGGCCGAGTGCTTTTTGCTATCTCTGTGACTTGTGTAGAATCTTGTGTACATCTGCCAAGATACAATAAGTGTTGATGTAAGCACTTCTTAAAATGTTATCCATTTTGTGGAACACTATGAAGCCCAGAATTTAAAGAAAAGGCAAAATAAGTTGCTTAAAATGGCCTTGACTGTAAGAAGACTAACTGTACAGTACTATCTGCCATCATTTTCCAGAACAGGCAGGTGTGGCAGCAAATTGCTTGAATCAGAATTCTTTGTACTTGAATTTGACGACTGAAATGGTAGTTTCAGATACAGTTTTCTAAAATTATTCACTTTGAACTGACGTAGATGCCAGTTCAATTCATCTCTGTGGTAATGGATTGCAATTACTTGCCATGTACCATAGGTAAAAAATACCCACTGTTTACTGCAGGTAGAAATCTTAGTTTCATCATCGAAATTCGTAATGCAAATGGGGAAGCAGCTGTGGTGCGCGAAATGATTTATTGCATGTCTGTTCAAAGGTTAAAAACTGGGAATATGTAAAAGGTGCTATGCAAATGCTATATATGTTTATTGAGTAACAGTGTTTAACTCGTTACCTTTACTCCACAAGGAGCAGCAGATCTCCTCTTCTGATTCATCCAAGGAATTATCCAGATGAACCAGATGATGGACCTCTCCTCCACACCATTCTTAACACTATGTCTGTGAAGCCAAATGGTTGAACTCATGGATCGTAGCATTAGCCTGTTAATTAGAAAAATCATGGGGGGGAAGAGACATGTGTGTTTATGGGACACGAGTGTGGGACTCTCCTACATACAAATTAGCTGTCATGTTTTCTGCAAAAATCAATTTAAAGAAACTTTGTGAACCACTTTGATACATTCCCACTATACCAAATGCGATGGCTATTTAGTTTTCTGATTTTGTTCAGCAACAAAACACTAACTTGCAGGCGAAAGCTGTGATCCAGTCAGGAGCCAGAACTGAATGCATGACCCTGTTTCACAGATTCTGGCATTGAGAATGGTATAATCGCCTAGTAATTCTTATTAGGAATTTTTAAATTTAATACAGATGTTTGATCCTTGTGGTGTCCTGTAGCATAGCGGTTAGAACACTCGCCTCATAAACGAGAAGATCTGGGTTTGATTCCCGGGCAGGGCGAAACGTTGGGCAAGTTTCCTTACTCCACGCACCAAGCAGCAAGTAGGAACCCGGTAGTTAGACGATTGGTAGATCGTTTTTTGGGGGTAATAATCCCTTCACTCAATCCACGACTGTTTGTGGGACACTGCTGTGTGCAATTGGCTACCACATTTCGCCCACAAAATATACTGTCGATTCACTTTATAGTGTATTCTATGAAGTGCTTTGAGACCTCTCAAAGACATAAGGTGCTACATCAAATGCAAGGATTATTATTACTGTACACAGGGCCAGGAGGGTTAATTGATAACATTTGTGCAATCATGATCTTCTCTCCGACCCAGCTCAGAATTATTAAAGCCACATATCTGTTATTCCTCTGGACAAAGTCAGCTCCCAAGATCGGGCTAGGGATGCAAACTTTTGACTTACGGCTCAATCCTGCATTAGTGATGCAGTTAACCACTAAGAGATTAGTAGCTTCTTGAAAGGTATTTGAGGATTTTTTTTCCATTAGTGAGAAAAATGTTTACAAATGTCAGGCTTCTGTTTTGTGGTAGATAGGATCCATAAAAACTGAAGCATTATAGCTGGTTTCACTCTGCAAGTGTGTAATTGCTGATTCCCACGCTAAAAAACATTTGACTTCCAGGCGATCAGGTCGTCACTTCCTCAATGTTGCACGTGAAGAAAACGCAGGAAATCATGTTGGCGGTGACCCGATCACCCAGAAGTCAGCCTTTATTTGTGTGGGAAACTGAAATAGCCAACTTCTGGGTCATCAGATCTCTGCTGGAATGGCTTTCTGTGTTTCTACGTCACTCAGGAAGTTAGGTTGGTTATAACCTAATGTCCCAGAAGTTGCAATACAATACAATCTGCATTTATATGGCATCTTTCAAATCAGGAGGATTTCCTAAAGCACTTAAGTTGGCCATTAGTTCAAGAGGTAACTGGTGTGTGGGAAGTGAGCAAGCCAGCTGCACTGCAAATGGGGTCCATGCTGCAACTATTATAACCAAACATATGCTGTAAAGAAACATGTTATAATGGGGCTGCATTGTATTATCTTCCATGTGAAGCTGAAACCAATAATATCATTTGCTCATATTTCCTGTGAATCTGTACTATGTTGTTCTTTGTGTATGACATATTTTACCCCAAACCTATTGAGGAACCTGATATCTATCCTGGAATTATGTTGGTTGAATAAATATCAATTGTGTAGGCGTTCATCTAAGTGGTTACAAAGCTGTCTCAAGATCTCTAATCTGGAATTTCAGTTTGTCTAGGCCATTAAGGCTAGTTGTCCGACTACCTTTTAATTAAGTTATGTTTGTCACCCAATCTCGAAATAGCATCTACAAGCACCCAATCCACAAATGTTTGGAACTTCAAGTGGGATCAGCCATTTTCATGTCCAGCTGTTGGATGTAAGACAGAAATGAAAAATAATTTAAAGCTTGCAGCCACACTGACTAAAGTCCAAGGGTTGTGGCCGGTTACTGGGCATTTAGACTTTGAAGTACCCAAAGAAATTAACTGCAGATTCCTTACACATTGACACCTTTGTAACTGGTATAAGTCACTGTTAATCAGTTAAATCTATATATTTTTGCACATCTATGTACTTCATCAAGGGAAAACACAGCAATTACATTTACAAAAAAAGGCTTCCAATTGTGATTAGTTGTTGCAGTCCAACATCTTGAATTCTTAAAATACAAGGTTGTTTACTTGGTTAAAATTCAGATTCTAGAAATGACAATAATAATCCTTGGCAACACTGCATTGGCAGTCACAGCAATATTTCACAGAATATATTCCTCACAAATTTTCAGCATCAGACAAAGTTTACATTAAAACTGTACTATCATACAAGTATAAGGCTTGTTTACATAGGTTACAGAAAACATACTGTAAGAACCTACTAACCTCTAAATCAAAATATTTTATTCTGTATGTTCATTAAAGTTCAGGTGTACATATGATTTGTAGAAGTAATAATTTTGAAACAAATTATTTACAGAAATTTGAATGGTGGGGTCTGCCGTTGCTATGTAAATCTAAAGTTGAACAAACTGTTTTTTTCTTTAATTTTTTAAAGAGAAGCCTGCATCATTTTAAGCATTTCTGAAAATATTGTTGTGTGATTCCCTTTCACTGTCAATGGAATTATACAAGTAAAATTTCCATAAGTGCTCTGTAAATGCAGTCCCATTTCCCTCTGTTACTGATTTTCATGGGTTGTGATAGCAAGGCATTCAGAGCTGGGCTATTTAATGTATATATTTTAAATCAAAACACACATTTCCCAGATTTTAGTTGACATCTTGGAACAAATCAAGCGCCCTGGGACGTCCTTCGAACCTGAAAGACGCTATACAAATGTAATTTTGTACTGTATTTTGTAAATCTGTATCAAAATGTCTTAAAATAAACTGAGAATTAAAAAAAACTGTTACTTCTGAGTGTAGTGAAGGGGAATACTCCCTTTGATTTACTTATGAACTTTTATTTAAAATAAAGTTGTAATAGTGTAAAATTAAAAATGGAATGTTTGTGAAGCTTCATGTGTGAAGGTGCCCCGGTTACACACTTATTGGCAAAATTATTGTAACGGCGATAAAGCTTGCTGTGATTGATAATGATGAAGGCAGTTATATTGGAGCTGAATACAAAGGATGTTTATGCTTAAGTATTAAAAACAGTAAAAAATGTGACAAATGTATGCATCATGTTAAGGCTTTATATGAACAAACCAGTGTATTACAATTAAAATAGCTATTTACATTTGTTCTAAGTTTCTATTTTTGGCTTCTTTTAATACCAGTGGTATTTATTCCTCACAGTGAAACAACTGGTTTCATCACAGAGTTATAAAGGTACCGATCTTTTGTTTGCTCTCTCGAATAAAGTGTTTTGTGTACATTTGCGGAAGCGAGACAGAAAGAAACAAGTTACTGTGTACATTTGTAGCTGATCGTATTTACATTAATTTCTACATTTTAACCTCATTTACTGTAACTTCACAGAAAAACTTTTAAAAATGTAGAATCCCGGTCGGTTTCTAATCCAGTTCTGAATGCCACATTCCACGTTCTGATGCAAAAGATACAAAAATGAAAAAGTTTGGTTCTCATTCAAAAAAACATTTTGTTCTCAATGCGCACTCAGAAAACCCTGATTCACTGAGTTCAGTCCAAGCTGGTGTTTTAAGAATGGTTAATGGTTGTTGTGCAGCCCAAATGCAGGGCAGTCAAGTAGTACGTTCTTCAGCAATCACCAGTCATGGCCAAGGCCACAATCCATGCTGAGTTGTATTTAACATTGGACTTCAATTCATTCTCTCTTCCTTGCCCTTCAACAATTACTCTTAGTTCGTATGATTCCTTACCCCAGGAGTACAACTTTAGATAAATGCCTTTGAACCATATTTTGGCTTTGCACCTGGAGAACGTTTCCAAACCTAGTGAAGTCTTTTTTGTTCCAACCATTACTCCTTCAGTTGTAGTTGTAGAGTTTCTGAGGTAATTAATTATAAGTGGAGTACATTTTCCAAAAAGACAGGTCAAGGATCTCGGTATCGCTTTCCATCAAATCTTGCTCTTCACTTATTTTACAACAATCTATTCTCTGGCAAAAATTCCTAAGTCCATTTTCTGGCACATTCCAGTATTTGTTTTTGAGAAATGGGAGAAAATGACCTGTATGAAGAATACACAACGCTATCACTTTGGAACGATTTCTTTTAGATTATGAGTGATCAACTTCAAGAGAAGTTCTGATTTTGTCCTCATTTGTTTGGGCGGCATTGTCCTCACTATTGCTATGCTGCTTGAGAAGCAGTCCTCGCCACGTTCCTTTATTCTTTCGCAGATTGTTCATCATAGTTATGGTCAAAGGAGTGTTTTCAGTAAACCGTGACCATTCCACAAATAAGGGCTCCACAATGAAGCTCATGAAACCTAAATCAAGCAATTAGAAAAGTGAATGCATTTTTATCGAATACAAATTACTAAAGAAAACTAGTCAAACAAAAAGGTTGTATTTTCAAAATCTTACTCCTAGCTCTCGATATATAAGCTCCATACTGGCCGAGACCACATGTCAGATAATTGCTTGGGTTCTGGTGCCACTTAACACAAAATTTTAATTTGAAGGATCCCGTGACACTGCTTAGAAAGAGAAGGGAGTTTCTCCCAGTGTCTTGGCCAACAATCCCTCGAAGAAAATTGATCACTCATTCAATGACTGTGTGGTGGACATTGCTGTTCACAAAAATTAGCTGCTCCATTCGCCCACAAAATTCACAATTATATCACTTTAGAGTGCATCTGTGAAGAGCTTTGATAAGCTCTGGACAACATGATAAAGTGCCATATCAAATGTGAGAGTTATATTTTTAATAATTTGAAAAAATTGAAAACGTTCACAAAGGTGAAGAATAAAGCTTCCCCAGAGGTCTAGTGGATAAAAGCACCTCCTCAGAGACAATCAAAGGACATGGGTTTAAATCTCAGGCTGTGTTGATGGAGGCTGAGCACAGTAGTTGAATGCTTGGATTCAGCTCCCCCAGAGTTAGGGAGAAGAAGTCAGCAGGACCTCTTGCGACAGATTGCTATTTCCCTGCTGGAAGGTGCATGTAGTATTCAGGTGAGGACAGAATCAGGCTTGGTTGGTGTAATAACTGCCACAGTCAAATAGCTGGGTAATGCTCATTGCCAAAGTCCATACTGAATGAAGGCTATTAAAGTAAGGTACCAGAGGGAGCCTAGCACGTGTAGAACCATACCCCAGTAAAAGGAGTCAAAAGTGCCTCGAGGGAGGGAGGAAAGACTGACAGAAAAAAAGGATAAAAGAATAGTAACGTTTACACAGCCTATCATAAATTGGGAAATCCAATTATTAATACATAATGAAAAGATACAGTTTTTAGTCATCTGTGTACGATAGACAGAGGTGAATGTCTGATGATATCCACCAAAGCAGATTGTACCTTCAAAGAAGGAGCTTTAGCAGCATTAAATTTTAAAAAATTCAAAAGATTTGAATATTGAAATATCAAAACCATTTCTGAGACTTTTATGTTGAAAGATAGAAAAAATATGAAAAATATTAAAAATATTGGGTGGGAAGCTCCAATTGTGTGTTTTCCCCAAGCAGCTCTTTGTGGTATCTTCTCTGCTCCTGTCCAAACCTGTTTCCTTAACCCTAATCCCCAAATAAGCATCAGTTTAATGGTACAGTACCTATTTGTATGCTGGGAATGCTGTCTTTCTGTTGATTGCACAGTGGGCTAATTTCAAGATGCAACCGATGCTCTAGATCACCTGAAAGAAAATAATTAATAGATTAAAGAAGAACAGTGGATTCTCAGATCATTGGTACTAGTTGGGTGTGCTGTAAAGCACAAGATCTTAATGGAAGGCAGAGGCAGTGAAATACAATGGATATCAGAGCAATTATTGCTTTGAAATCATTCTAATTAGTTCTTATATCTATTAATAATCAGATGATAATAGGGACGAGGAGTTAAATTGTGTATTAAGATAGTTTTGTACTGACAATTTCTAACAGTTCAGATGTTGACTCCATCTTGTTAAGAAATGAATAATTCCAACATAATTACTGCAAGTCTACAAGGAAATAATTTGCAACAGAATTACCAGGAGCTTTTATGCAGCAATGAAACATAAGCAATATTATCCAGATACATGCTTCTGTCTGAACAGGATGATTCCTTAGTAATACTCTGAGGTATAATTAAATAAAGCAAACTGTAGACAGACACGGCAGACGTTTCCCAGCAGATCCACAAGGCAGAGTCCAAAGACGAGTGTGACAGGATAAATCTGATGAATGAATCCATTACCTACTCATACATTTTCCAGCTTCTAGTGATATTTTCACGTAAGACACTTGTTTGCTCTGTTAGGTGTGGCCCTCCTAGTTACAAAAAGGAATAAGTAAGGAATAAATAAGGAAAATCTATTTCCTTTAGTTGGGGAATTGGTGTCAAGGGGCATAGTTGCAGGATTGTTTGCTGAAAAAAATAGGAGAAAGGAATTTCTTCATTCAGAAGACTGTTAGGATTAAGAATTCATTACCTCAAGTGGCTGTTGAGGTTGAATTATTGGAATCGTTCAAAATGAAACCTAATAAGCACCTGAGCAGTAAAAACATTAAGTAATACGATGGAAAGCTGGAAAGTCGGATTAATAAAAAAAAGTAATTTAGAAAAAATGCGTAACAATGGGCTGATCTACCTACTTCTGTGTTTGTGAATGCTTTTTCAAGGAATGAAGCCCCCTGCTTTCCCCTCCATCTGCCCACAACTTCCACCAATGGTATAGAGTCAAAAGCTAAATGGATGGAGGAAAGGTAATGGAATGAATCAGTAGATTTTCCTTCCCTTTGTAGATAGGCGATTGTCACTAATTCAGCCTACACCAACAGGATTGAGATCAAATTCAATTGAATTTGGGCAAAGCAACCAAAGGAATTGCATCAGTATTACAATTACTTGGTGGAGCCACAAAACACTGCAACATTAAGGTGCTCAGCTATAGATTTAAAACAGATTAATTAACTCGTTCAGGCCTAACTGCAACACAATTAGTTGGATACTTGGCTCCCTACTTAGGTTTTTTAAGTTGAAACGTAAGAAAAATTAGCCAGCCCAGTTAGACTGCAATTTCCCTGAATCTGCTATTGTCGAAAGGTTCGCAGCAATTTGATTGCATTAATTATCTTAAGTGGGTTGAGTTATACAAGCCTTGAACAATAATCTGACCGAGCATTAAGAAAATATGTGTGTTCCTTCCACAGACCATTAACAATCTGACTTATTGTAGAGTGTACCCAACTTGTTTAGTCTCTGGAGTGAGATAACAACAATAAAAAATTCAAAGATGATAAAATTCTGTGAAATTTCGCTTCAAGTCCCTGAAGGTAATCCAATAAAACTCCAGTAATTCAATCCAACTATACCAATTACTTTATACAACTCTGGACTAACAGCAAGGGGACCATTGTGTTTTCTACAGCATCTGTAACAAGCACATCTGTAATCTGCTGTGCGCAATTGGCTACCGCATTTCGCCCACAAAATATAAAGTCAATTCACTTCACAGTATATTCTGTGAAGTGCTTTGAGACGCCTCGAAGAGTGATAATGCGCTATATCAAGTACAAGGATTACTATTATTTTATTATTATTATTATCTGTTTTAAACCACCTTTGCATTGAATTTGCTTTTGTGTTCAGTTGCAATAAATGTATTTCCTTATTTTCAAATGTGTTTTCTACTACTGGTTATTTTAAAGAACAATAAATGTGTTTAAATGGCTCTTTTTTCATAAGAATTTTTTAAAAAATCTTGCTTTGGTGAATGAATGTAAAATAGTTTTGATCAATCACCCATAGCTCACACTACCTGAAATTGTGTTTGAATCTGTCGGTTACTATAGGCTACTTATCAAGCATATTTAGAATAATTTAAGAAAAATGAAAATCTAGGGGATACTTTATCCACTGGACAATGGCAACTATGTTTTATTATGAGCATTGATATTTGTTTTTATGACTCTCTTTTCATATGAATCATTGCAATTTCTAGTTGCTGTATTGTACTTTGAATTTTTTGGTTATCAGATACATGCATTGATAAAATAATGTTTGGAATTAACAAATGCAAACAAAGCTTTCCTTGCCTTTAATTTTCTACTTCCTTAAGGTCAACTTCTTGATTGAAAAACAGGTTGTCTGAAATGTAGCAGCATAAATGGGGTGTCAAAGCTCCAAAATAAAAACATTGGGGTAAAAGTGTTTCTCCTGCAAGGTCCACTGTATATATTTTTCTCTGAGGCTCCAGGATTGACTTGTGGTTCGAGCTGAGTTCTCAGATGTTGATGCAATGTACACTGGTGGTTTGTTTCAGGAGGCAAACTTTACACCCAAGACGAGTTTTTTAAGGTTGAGGCAATATTTATGCTGCCATTTTCTCACTGAGTACGTTTTTCAGCTCTATTGTATGCATACAAAGCAGACCTGGGGGAACTATAAGCAATAAAAATGGAGCAATTGTTTTGAAAATGGAATGATTGTCGATTTTGTGGCCAGAAAAGGAGTCCAACTACACAGCTCTGTGGAAATTCTCAATTTAAGAGAGAATTAACCTGGAAGATAGCCTGTTCTCTGCTGGAGATGAATCATGTCAAATTTGTGATTGCAATAATAGGAAAATGACATGCAGAACACATTTGGATATTAGTGATGCTTCATTAATAGCACACAACACAGAATACAAAAAAAAATGATCTTTGTACCATTTGACATATCAAAGATGCAGATAGATATCCCAGAACATGATCTGGTGATTTAGAGAGCAGAAAAATAGCAACCGCCCAAATATTTCACTGATTCCTATAATCTTCCAGTGTAAATTTCTAAACCTTGATTTGTTTTTTCCTCCAGGAAACCGAAAGTATTGTAATTGGTAGCAGTGAAGTATTGGAGTACGTGACCCACCAGTTAAACTTCAAGTGATTACTGTATTTCCTTCCTGTTTGTCAGGTTTTGCCTTTGACAATTTGTCAAAGTTGGTTAGTTTCGAAGGCCTTAGTGGCTTTCACTGGATTCTTAAAGACATGCAGCACAGCATCTTGGAGCTGTAATGTCACCTTACAAGTAATGAGTGGCTATGTTCTTGTTTCAGACCTTTTCCTTAAAGAGATGGGTGGAGAGCCAGAAAGAGATAAGCCTGGCCTCACTAACCTTGTCTGTAGAATTCCTCACAGACCTTCTCACTCCACTGCTTGCTCATTTCCCAGACTCGACAAGGATTACAGATATCTGCGCACTTCAGTGCAATCTGAAAAGCAACATCAGAAACTCAATTGAAAAACAATTCTAAATTCTTCATGCTGATACTGGAATGCAGCAAAGTTACACACATTTCCTTTCTTTTATTTTCCTGGGAATTATACACTTAAAAATCTAGTTTTTGGTCAGCTTGTTGCAGAAACCCAACACCACTCTGATGAGTATCTAAACCAGGCAAAGTTCCAGCTCCCTGTAGCCACTTCCTTTTTTTCCAAAAATCCACCTCACTGCCTGTTCGTGGAATTTGCAAATGGGCTGAAGGAAACCCCTCCACTGCATGCCCAGAAGCTCAGATCACTGAAGGAGAATTCTTTGGATGCAGGTGTTATATGCCATAAGGTTAACCTGCATGAGACTTTGCCATCATTGAAGAGAGACGGGAATGACCAGAATGCCCTTTGCCTCTTCTCAGCACAGACCCACTGGGCGGTGTCCAAGCAAAAGTTTGTCTCTTCCAGATACTGATACGAATCAACAATTGGGACTGATGCTCCTCGTATCTTCCAATGTATAGCTTCAAGGTCCCCTTTCGAGCCATACAAAGCTATAATACCGCGCTTGAAGGCACCCATCATCATGTCCCACTGAGTGGCCCAGTGTTCAAGAAATGAATTATAGTGCGCGAGATTCCCAAGTGAGTCTGCTAACAGCATAATATCATCTGGAAATAGAAGCTTTGCACTTCTATCAGAAATGCCAGGTACAGACACACTAAGTCCATCCTCTCCAATTCATCGAATAAGGTGGGTAACAGCAGACAATCTATCCAAACCCCCACTCCCCCTTTTGAGAGGGATAGACTTTGTGAGTCTCCCATCAAGCCTTACATAGTTATTGGAGTCTTCTATTAATATGGATAACTAACATAATTTAGATTTAAATGATTTAACTAGAAGTTTGTCACACACATTACACTGACAGGAATTCCCCTACAAAAGTACATCGGGCCAGAACGGTGATCCCACACATCAATAAGATGAACTTCTGGTTTTCTTAATCAAGAAACAAAATATCAGCCCCTAATGTCAACAAAACCCCTTTGTGTGTTTTACACAATATCTGTTTCCATCTGAATGCTATGTAATCCACATTTGGATTAAAACCTAAAGAGGAGGTGGAGGTTAGTGTTTTTCCAGTTTTTCTTGATTGAATATTGTGAAATGAGGAATAGGTTTCTATTAGTAAAGTGATGGGATAGAATGCGAATGCCAATTAAGACTGCAGTTCTCCTTTTAGCATTCCAGAACCGAAGTGGTTGGGTTGTTCATTGGTGTTTACATCATTATTAACCTACCTGCAGTATGAAGTGTCTATGATTTGCATCCTCTAGTGATAAATCCCTATTGTCCGAGTGAGCTTTCATTCTCGTAAGAAACTCATTCTGTCGGTTAATATCCGTAGCCAGAATGAGGGAACCCAACTGCTGCTCAACGTCTTGTCTGTAACAAAAATAGAGCAGAGAAATAATCTACATGATGTGGTCTTTTTTTTTAATGTACATTTCACCTTACAAGCAAACAGATTAGAGGAGTAGGCATAGGTATGGTGGCACAGTCCACTGAGACACTGAGACACTGCATTAATGAATGAGCGCTGGGACACTAAGATAGATTTTTAAGATAGATAACATCCACCTGGCTGCTTCCTCCTTCTCCCCTCCATGTCGCTTACCACCCGCCACCCCCAGCCTTCATCACTCTCTTCCCCCTAGCACGACCCACACCCTACACTCCTTCGCCCCCATCTTTCCCTCCTCCCTTTCCCCCATCACCCATAAGAAGACCACCACCTGCTGCCTCAACCCCTCTCCACCCAGCTTCTGGTCATTCAACTCCCCTTCCTCTGCCCACAGCTGGCTGACAATATAAATCATTTCCTCTCCGCAGGGTCTCTTGCACCACCTCTCAAAGCCACTATCATCACTTCTCTCCTTAAAAAACCTACCCTCAATCCCTCCAACCTCACAAACTTCAGACCCATCTCAAACCTGCCCTTTCTGACCAAAGCTTTGGAACGCGTCATTGCAAATCAACTTCACTCATAACTCTCCCTCCACTCTCAATGCGAACCCCCCAATCTGGTTTTCGCCCTGCCCACAGCATAGAGACAGCACTCATCAAAGCAACAAATGCCGTCCTCTCCCTCTGTGACCGGGGCTCCCTCTGCCTCCTCATTCATCTGGACCTCTCCACCATGTTCGAGACAGTTGATCACGCCATCCTCCTCCAACACCTCTCCTCCTCCCCCACCTTAGTGGGACCGCACTCATATGCTTCAAGTCCTACTTAACAACAATACACCTCGGTAAATGTTTTTTTCTCCTGCCCCCGCCTAGTCACTTGCGGGCTCCAAAGCTCTATCCTTGGCTCCCTTCTTTTCCTTATCTATATGCTCCCTCTCGAAGCTGTCATCCACAGACAAGTATGCAGAAGACACCCAAATCTACTTCTCCAGCTGTGACTTCCAGTCCCCTGATGTCCTGTCAGCTTGTTTGACAGACATCAAGGCCTGGATGAGCGCAAATTTCCTGTAGCTGAATGTCAACAAGACAGAAGCCATACTCTTTGCCTCCCATCAACGTCTTCTCTCCTATGGGTCTGAACTCCTCAACCTCCCCAGGCTCACCCTCAAGACTCTCTGAATCCTTGTGCAACTTAGGTGTAAGTTTCGATCCCCAGCATTCTTTTCTACCCCACATCCGTTCCCTGGTCAGGAACGCTTTTTTCCACCTCCATCGCATTGCCCACCTCCATCCTTACCTCACAACCAACACAGCCAAAATCCTCGTCCACGCCTTTGTCACTTCCTGGCTGGACTTTTATAATGCCCTCCTCTCTGGTCTCTCCAGCTCCACCATACACAAAATTCAATTAATCTAAAACTCACCTGCACTAAACTCCGTACCCCAATCACACCTGTCCTTGCCAGGCTCCACTGGCTCTCAATAACCAAGCAGATCGATTTCAAGATCCTTTTACTCGTTTTCAAATCCCTTTATACCCTCGCTCCTCCCTACCTGCCTCCGCTCGGCTAGCTCTGGTATCCTGTTTGCCCCTTGTCCTATCTGTTCCACCGTTGGTGGCCGTGCCTTTATCCACTATGCCCCGAAACTATGGAAGTCTCTCCATCAATCTCTCTGCCTTGCCCCCTCCATTCCCACCTCAAGTCCCGTCTAAAGACCTTTCTTTAATTGTGCGTATGGTCACCACCCCACTCTCCCCCTGGCTCGGTATCAGACTCCGCCACGGTCAAGTGGTCTGGGACACCACCCCGCATGAAGGGCACTATATAAATGCAAGTTGTTGTTGACATATTTACACCTCCAGGCCTCCACATTACTGAGTTCCTATGCTAGGCCAGGTTACTAAAGGTAAAAGCCATGACTGGATGTATTCAAGATAGAAATCTGAAGAGTCTCTGCTTTGAGACAAGCTGTCGATATAGAAAGATATTGACTTTGGCGAATGTGCTGGGTGCCAGCAGGAATAAGACTGTTCATTGAAAAAAAGTAGAATTTTCTAGTAATAAAATACAGCATATGTTTGAACGATAAACATAGTATCAATTTAGCCCTGAGGACAACCTTTCCGTGTACAGTCTCATCTGGAGTATAAACACCGGCATGGACTGGTTGCACTGAATGGACTGTTTCCGTGCTGTAGAGTCTATCTATGTAAACATGTGGGTAATTTGTAATGTTCTAAGTGCATAGTGCAATTTAAAAAGAAATTGCTCACATTTCCTTTATAGTCAAAGAATAAACCACTAATTTCCTTTTAACTTAGATCGTACTCAGCATGAATGGCACAAAGAGGAATCAGGACTCAAAATGTATGTGTGTGGAAAAGATGAGCCAGGGTTCCAGTTCCTGATTGCTGTTCAGTGACTCCTGCTGAAAATCAACTTATTTGGATATCAGGTGAGGACATGATTAGGTTGAGGCATGACTCCCCACGGTCGAACATCCTGTGCATATTCACTGTGGTACAAGTACCCGAGAGTACCTAAGGCACGCACGGACCATCACCTCAGCATGAGTCCGTATCTTCGGGAGAGGAAATTGAATAAAAAAACGCAACAAGAACAGAACAAATAATCAATGCCAGCAGTATTTTACATTTATGGTTTTATTTCCAAGTTGCTGTACCTTCACCAATTCAACAAGCAATTGTAAAGTTGGCTGACATCCCAGACCACACTCAACATGTGATTGAATACTGTTCTTAACGTTTGGGCTTTATTAAATACCCAAGGTACATTATTGAATTTTTACTGGAGTGTATTGAAATGCCACAGATGAAAATTACTCACATCATTTCAACAGGCAGATGAGCCAACAGCCCAGATTCTCGAAGCATTCCAATTGTCGATCTCCAGTGGTGATTTTCCAGCACAGAGACATTCTAAACAAAGAGGAAATTCTTATAACAACAGATGCTGCTTTCAAAATTATTGATATTCTTGAGGAAAAGTCATCAAATGAATAGAACATTTAGAAGAAAGGTAACAATTTAGACAGAATATGGGTTTCTGATTAACCATTTGTTACCGCTATGTCTTACAAAGAAACCACACCCACCCACCACTATTAATGTACTTAAACACAAAGGGCGTTTAAATGAATTGTCCCCTATTCCTGAAAACTGTTCTATGCTTTTCACGGGTTCTTAAGCTTAAGCTACCCTTTGTCCTTGCTGCAATGTTTTATTTTTTGAAATTTCAATTCAGCGTAGCCTGGGAGCAGACCCTGGGCTCTCAGCAACCTGCAAATAATACACTCCGGACTTAAGTAACCTGGATGCATCATTCCAGGAAGAGACCGCACATTCCATTCCAGAAACCGGGAAGTGGCTAACTCAAACACACAACAAATCAATAGGAGAACGTATTTTGGCTACCAATACCATAACATAAATAGTTTCACACTTGTAACATTGGTTTACTGAAAGAAGCCATCAAATGAACCTTACCATGAAAGTCTTATTTTAAAAGTTACATTGTTGTTACTCTGAGTGGTTCAGTAATCACTGAATGCTGAGATGTTTTATGCTTGTGTTGTCACGGAAGAGATTCTCGGGGTTCATATTTAAGAACCAAACCTGTTTCTCTCAATTGAGCACTGGCTTGAGGAGACAACAGGCCTGTGTGATGCTCACCTGGTATAAGCTGGCCAGATGGTGTTTGGTTTTAATAAGAAAAGGTTGGTTGACTCCTGGATGATCAACGTCGTGTGCAGCAGCCGCCATCAAACCAAGCATAATATCGAGTGGTGTCAAATAATGGGCCAGCTTTTTAAAAAGAGTCAAAAGAGAAAATGGGAAAATTATTACAAAAATAAGTATGAGTTTTTAAACTGAAAAACAAAGCCACTCAGTGACACAGAATCATAGAATTCTTCGGCACAGAGATCATCATTGGGTGATTGTGTCTGTGCAGCCTCTCTGTATGAGCGCTAATCACACTCCCCTGCCTTTTCCCTACACCTCTTTTTAAAACTATTTCCCTTTTATGACCAATTTTATTTGGGGGAATGTTGGCCAGAACACTCGGAGAAACTCCCTTCTCTTTTCATATAGTGCCATGGGATCTTTAATGGCCACCTGAACAGGCAGACGGGCCTCAGTGTAACATCTCATCCAATGCAGCACATCCATGGCATAGCACTGAAGTATCAGCCTAGACTATATTAGATGGATTGTACCTGAACTCCGGTCCCTAGATAAACAGGAAGATTTATATCAGGCTTTTCAAAAAGCCCATCAAACTCACATGAAAAAAAACAATAGAGACTATGTGCAGCAGAAAATGCTCTGTGTATTTGGGTGTACAATCAACATGGTCAGGCAGAGACAATGCATTTCTGTGTATCATTCTGATCTGTGGAGTGTGAACATTTTGACAGTTTAAATTCAGTCTTGAATCTCCATTCCCATATTTGGGATTAAAACAGCCCATTCAAAAATACAAAGATTCAAGACTGGAGGCATTCCCAATCCTTAATCTGCAACTAGTAACATTGAATGAAAAAAGTCAAACCTTGAGACAGTAAAAATAATGAATTGTGATATAAAACATAAAATAAATATTGAGGTACAATTAAGTTTGACTGCAATTGAGCACTGCAGTGGTGTAGACGTGATGAAGTTTTATAATGCCCCAAAGGTTCAAATGATCTATAAAAAACAAACACATCAGTTAGATTTGATAGAGCAATTGATTCCAGTCTTGAATGTGACTGACTGAAATATCAAAGGTCCCAGACGTTTATCTAGTGGTTTCAAAGCCATCAGAAGAAGTCAATACTATGTGTAAATTATCATTATTGGAAAGCTCGCCTGACAAATGAACTAGACTCCTTTCAGCTGATTCTGTTATCCAATTCTCACTATATCTTTTGTTTGTGATGAACTGACTTTATTTCGCAGGTGGAATTAAAGAAGTCTGGTAAGACATCATTCAAAAAAGAAAATGCTATTCAGAAAGATGTGGTTTTAACTTTGTACATTACACCCTTTTTGAGACATCCTCCAGATGTGAAAGGCGCTTTAGAAATGCAATCTGTTACTGCTGTTGTTAAATGACTTCAGACCACAGACCTCAATTGATAGAAGGGTCCTCCTTTTTCATTGGCGGTTCATTTTATTAAGATTTTAGTTCCTAGTCATCATTATGGAGCTGCACATAGGACCAGGACATCTTTTGTTACAATAAAAGGTTTGTAATAAAAAGAGAAGTTAACATGAGATTCCCTTCTACCGAGGGAGAAGATAATAGCACGATACGGGAGGGAGTAAGGAGTGGGTCTTGACTCATGTGGTATATAAACATGGACTAATTGGGCTGAATGCCCTGTTTCCGTATTGTACATCGATGTAAATCTATGTAACTGTATTGTAACCATGATAAAGAAAATGCCATTTAAAAAATAAATTAATCAGCGTTTTCTATTGTGATTTGCACATCAATGATATTTTTTTAAAAAACTGCTTTCGATGATACGAATTTTGGAAGGTAGATCAGGACAGTTTCAGTGGAAGCCAAAACAAGAATAAGTAATTGTAATATGTCTTCGGCCAGCTAACTGATGAGATAAATAGATTTCTAAGAGGTGTAGAAAATCAGAATCAATTAAAACAGGCATTTTGTTTTACAAAATAATGTTAAAGCCAGTCAGGAACCTCGGGGTTCTGTTCGACCCTGAGCTGTCCTTTCTCCCCCATATCCGCGCCAGAACTGGCACCGCCTTCCATCACCTCCGGAATGTCGCCAGACTACGGCACTACCTCACCCCTCACGTTGCTGAAACTCTGGTCCACGCCTTTATCACCTCAAGGCTGGACTATGGGAACTCTCTCCTCGCCGGCCTTCCCGCACCTCCCTCCACAAGCTGCAGGTCATTCAGAACTCTGCAGCTCATGTACTGTCCCGCACCAGGCATCGCAACCACATCACTCCCACCCTCGCTCGCCTCCACTGGCTCCCCATCCCCCAGAGGATCGAATTCAAGATCCTCATCCTCACCTACAAGGCCATTCATGGCCTTGCTCCCTCCTACCTCTCCGACCTACTATAACCCTACCTACCTGCTCGTACCCTCCGTTCCTCTGGCTCCGGTCTGCTCCACATCCCCCGCCCCAACCGCTCTACTATTGGTGGCCGGACCTTCAGCCTCTCAGCCCCTAGGCTCTGGAACTCTATCCCCCAGTGCCTTCGCCACCTCCTCCCTTTCCTCCTTCAAGGCCGGTCTCAAGACCTTTCTCTTTGACCGTGCCTTCAGCTCCCCTCTCGACTCTCTACCCCCTCCTCGCTCCCTCCCTTCCCTCCCCTCACCCTGACCATTTACCCCCTGCTTGGGTCCTGACCCAACTGTACAGCGCCTTGGGACGTCCTCCCATGTGAAAAGCGCTCAATAAATGGAATCTTGTTGTTGTTGTTGTTGTTGTTATTGTCAGCTTTTGCTTGTGAATTTACACTGGTGTAAATATAAGTAACTGCAATCTTCAAGGGTATAGTTCATGCTCCACATGGTTTAAGAAAATTTAAATGCTGTTGTATGTTCAGTTCCACGTTAAAATGCCCTGATGTCAACTGATTTCCATTACCCCAGTCCTTGCAAGGCTCCACTGGCCTCACCTACTAATCACTGCATGCTGAGGTACCTCCCTAACTCTCAAACATGCACACACTCCACTCCCCTTCGCTCCAGCCTTCTGCACGTCGCTCGTCCCCTCCATTCCACCATCGGTGGCTGTGCTTTCAGCCACTGTGCTTCGAAACTCTGGAACTCCCTGACTCAATCCTTTCATGTTGACCCTCCTTGCTTGTCTTCAGATCGCACCTGAAGACCTTCCTCTTCGACCTTGACTACAGTTACCTTCCCTTTCTCTGCAGATCCGGTCAAGATCTGCCATTATTTACAGCTCCGAGAAGCGACCCAGTGTGAAGAGCGCTATGTAAAAGGCAAGCTAATGTTGATCAAAATCACAAATTTCACAATCACTCCAGAAATTATTACTCTGAAGTAAATGCCAAATTGGCATTGGAGTAAGCACAACATTAATCACAATTAAAACAGAAGTTTAGAAAAACATTTCTTTACACAAAGGTGGTTGTAATGTGGAATTCTCTTGTTGAAGCAGAGTTCATACATCCTAATGAAAGAGAATTCAATAGATGCTTGAAAAAGAGGAACATTGACAGTTGATTGGTTCATGTGGAGAGAAACACCAGAGCAGAATTAATGGATCAAATGTCCTGTTTCTGTACTATAAGCTTCTACGATTCTTTGATTGTAAATGACATCAAGGAGCTAACCTGCTGTGTTTCCCATTGCCTGGAGACGTATTCTGATGGTAAATTTCCCTAACCACACAAAGCATTAATTTGCATTATTTTGGATAGTATTTTCACACTAATATAAAACCCATGACCAGAGGTAGAACTCTGATCAATATCAAAAGTCTAGACTAGCACAATTCACTCTATTGTGGCTGAGTCCAAACTGGATTCTTTCCAGCAAGAAATTTGCAGTATACAAGCATTTCAACTGTCTAGCATTACAGTTCAGGGCAGCAGCCCTTGTTTAATGCCTCGAACCCTCATGAATAAAATAAGTCGATTTTTGTTTTAAAAAAAGGCATTTTACCTCTTTTGCAATCACTCAGAGTCGATATACAATTACAAAATTAGAATTTCGAATTGTGTTAAAATGTAGGGTATACCATATGCCAGTTGCTAAAAATAGTGATCCTTCCATTGTGTTTTTATATGTGAGATGTATGATAGACCCTAGTCACTCGCTCTCTTAATTCCAGTTCAAATAACAAAGTTCCCAACTGATGTGCTGGGTAAAACAATACTGACTTCCAAACCAAACAATCAGAAGAAACCTTTCTGTAAAAGCATGTCAGATAAGAGGTGGCCAATACATGGCTCTAAAGTGGCATGCCTAGTTTTGGAATTATATTCATTTCAAATTTCCCTGTGTCAGAAATGTAATGCATACTCTCTGCTTCAGAGGGACAACTCTGCTTACCTAATCCCAGAGAGTACTAGGCACAGGTTGGCAACAATCCTTAGAATTTAGTTGACAGAAACGTGCTCTATGGCTCCATCCACGGAAAATTTGCTTTTGAAACCACATATTGAACCTGGGAACTTTTATATTTACTTTTCTATTAATTTCTTTCTTTCACTCAATCCTCTATATTCTGTGGCCATGTGTATGTATATGCTTATAAGGCCATTAACCTTTGTTAATTTAATGATTAAGCTATTATAATTGTAAAACATACAAGTGGTGAGATTGTGGATATTATTTGCTATATAGGAGACTATAATTCACAAATCCTGGTTTGTGAATTGCCTGTTCCAGGCCAGTCTGGCTTGTTGGTTGTACTTTGAGAAAGCAGTGAACACTGAACAGACTGGAATTGAGAGACCCTCCATATGAGGCTGAAATTGGCACTGAAATTGGGAGGCTATAGAGGGCTATCGATAAAGCTATAGCTTCATAAATATAATAAAACCCTGATAATTTCAAACAATAATAATAATAATAATCCTTGCATTTGATATAGTGCTTTTCACGTCGGGAGGACGTCCCAAAGCGCTTCACAGAACACACTGTAAAGTGAATTGATTGTATATTTGTGGGCGAACGCGGCAGCCAATTGCGCACAGCAATGTCCCACAAACAGTCGTAGATTGAAAATGACCAATTTATTATTGTTTTTGGTTTTGGAGGGATTATTATTAGGCTGTGTGTGGAGTAAGGAAACTTGCCCAAGGTTTCGCCCTGACATGCCTGGAATTGAACTCAGGTCTCTCGCTTGCAAAGCGAGTGCTCTAACCACTGAGCTACAGGACTCCAATACAAATTTATATTATATAATTCACTTTCCACGCTTCATCCACGCTTTCATTACGTCCCTTTCATCCCCGATCCAGGCTTTCATTACATCCCGGCTTGACTACGCCAACTTTCTGCTCACTGGACTTCCCAACTCTTCCCTCCACAAGCTGCAAATTATTCAGAACTCTGCAGCTCGTGTTCTTTCCCGGACGAGGCTCTGGGAACCTATCACCCCCATTATTGCCAGCTTCACTGTCTCCCCATTCCTCAGAGAATTGAATACAAAACCCTCGTTCTTACCTTCAAGGACCTCCATGGTCTTGCTCCCCCTACCTCTCCAACCTCATAACCCCATATCAGCCTGTCAGCTCCCTCTGCTCGGTGGACTCTGGCCTACTTCAGGTCCTCTGCACTTCACGCCCCACCATAGCCGGTCGGGCATTCAGCATCTCTGCCGCACACTCTGGAACTCTATCCTGCAATCCCTCCATCTAACCCCCTCCCTTGCCTCCTTCAAGTCCCATCTGAAGAACTTTCTCTTCGATTGTGCCTTCAGCCTTTGTCAAATGACATTTTGAAATAGACTTTTTTTAAAACAAATTGAGTTAAATTTTCTTTGCAGTTACATTGCAATACAATTTCTATAGCACCTTTCACGCCAGGTGTACGTCTCAAAGCAGTTAATTGTGAAGGAATTTCATTTATACCTTGGGTTCTTTAAGATAGCAGTGCATGGCTTGCGTTACATCAGCAGCGTGAACAGCATTGTGATATGGGTTTTGGCTGTGATAATCCTCTTGAATCATAACTGCAGAAAAAATACAAATTAGTTTCAGTTACTATCACAAAACCTGAAGTGTGTTGGTTGTATACGTGGAAATGACACACACAATTTCTACAGATGGCTAGCAACCGCACAATAATGCAACTTGCTCTGCAGATCATATAAAGCCACAAGAAAGGGTGACCTACATCAGATTTTACAGCACAGTTTAATTAATGCCCCTTTAAAACAACATTTTAAATTATTAATTCTTTGCTGTTAACATACTAAATATTTAGAAAAATTAAATAGCTTGAGAGGATTTCCAAAGCCCTGTTCTCCTCAATTTTATTTTAAGAAATTCAAAACAATTGCATACACATGGGAGATGAAAATAGAGGAGTGTGGGTGAGGAGAATAGGGGGGGGGGGGCTCATGTGGGTATAAACACAGGCACGGACTAGTTGGGCTGAATGGCCTGTTTCTGTGGCAAATCATTCTATGCAACTCTATAAAACCCACTTCGATTAGAATTACAAGAAGCAGAACATGAATTAAGTTTGTCACAGCTGACTGGACTACTGAACAGGCAGCCAGCTCATTTAGATCAGACATTTTCATTTTTTAAGGTTCTCAGCGTACAAATTAGCTTTCTAAAAACATATTTTTCTATTGGATGAATCCGACTTACCTAAAAATCTGTGCAACTTTACCATATCCAGCTGAAAATGATGAATGAGACCATGGAGATTAAACAGGTGACATAATAGGGTGACAAGACTGTTACCTGAAAAAAAAGTTGAAAAAGAGGGATTGAGCCACTGATAGTACATCACCAGCAACTTACCAAACACTAAATGACATAACCATCCCCTGACACATTATATTGGTGTACATGATGCCAAGATCACGATATTAGTTTGTGTCTTCAATTCTGTTGTTGTGAAAAGAACAACAGCAAGAACAATTTGCACTTATATAGCATCTTTCACCTAGCATAGGAGAATATCTTAAAGCACTTCTCACAGTCTGAGCTGGGTGGGAGACGAGGGTAAGTGGCCAAAGAGACAGCTTTTCAGATGGGTTTTACAAAGCAGAGAGGGAGCGGTGAGAAGAGGGATTTCAGGAGAGAAAGTGAGCAAAGTGGCTGAAAGCTTGCCTGCCGTAGATGAATGATTACAACTTGAATGAAAATAAATGTTCTTCATTCAGCTTTCACCACTTACTGAGCTGACTCCTACAGTTTGCCAATGGGGAGAATCACAAATCATTGTTGATTTTCAGATGTTTCCTAAGAGGTTGATGACTGACAAAGGGAGTTATTTCAAGCATCTTTTCCAATTTTCCATTATCATGCTCATATAGTTTTTTGTTTTGTTCTGTATCAATAATGCCTCTCCAAGGCATAGACTTTCCCTATTGATGCTGCAGGAGTTTCCATCTGCTAGTGGCCGTGTAAAAACTTTCACATTTCTGATATTCTCTGTGTTATTCTAAGATGATAACCCATTCTAGTTGAGTTTTGAAGTGTTATTTTGGCGGGTTTAGCAGTTCTTCCTTGCACATTATCCATTATCCTTGCACACTGTCAAGCTGCCTTTGGTTTCAAAAAGGTAAAAAAAAACACAAGGCATTCCCACTGAAACTGCAGTGCTCTGAGATGCTATTCCTGAATGAAGTGTGTTATATAATGTAAGTTGTTGTTGTTGAAATGGGACACATATGTTCAGGGCAATTGGATTCAAGTCTGTGGTCTTTATTAAAATCCATCTGGTACATCAGCTAGCTGAAGCTGAAACCAGCAATGTTAACTTGACAAGATTTAACTGTATTGCTTTTGTTTGCTATTTCAATTAATTACTTGTGTGAGAACCAACTTGGGATCACTTTCAGCCCATCACCTCTCCAGAATGGACAATTCTGGGGTTGGTTTGGAGTTGTTTTATAATCTGTAGAATGGCCACTACATTCAGATACAACAATTTACTGTATCAAGTATTGTATATATGTTCTGTATTTTCTACTGTATACTCTACTGTATACTGTATTTTCCATATGAGTTTTATGAAACATTACTGAGTCCATATAATTTGTTTCACATTGCATGAGATGGCGTATCAACAGCTCACTCGTTTAGTAAAAATCTGACTTACCATTAGTCAGACGGTCAAACAGAAAAATGTCAAAGTTCCACGTTCCAACTTTTGACAGCATATGCTGAAACAATAAAAAACAATTTTTAAAATTTTTGCCTCTGACAAATAAAGCAAGTTTATGCTGTTTCACGACTGTTCACTGGGTTTTGTATTTCACAGAAATAACATGAAATTAAGAACACACAGCATTAACAGCGAGAACACCGTTGATACCATACGTACTAGGATTAGCCTCATGTGGAAACACTCTGTAATTCAAGTGTCGATTTGGTTTCCATTTAAAATTAAAATTAGTATCTATTGTTTATGAAGTACATTCCCTTCTCTTTTCAAACAGTGCCTTGAGATCTCTGACATTCACCTGAACAAGCAGACAGACTTTGGTTTGACGTCTTGTCTAAAGAATGTCACCTCCGACACTGAACTGCAGCATCAATATGATTTCTAAGTCCCAATGGGGTAGGGGTTTGAACCCACAACCTTCTGACTCAGAGCTGAGAGTGCTAGCTCAGGGTAGGAAGGCTCGAGGAGTGAAATCTGTGCCTTGTTAAAGAGGTGAGGACAATGCCATCTCTCTCTCTTGGGTGCTGGGACTGGGACCAGGCTGAGAAGGGTGGAGACGCTGACCCAGGGTCAGGGAGCATGAGGCCTTGGCCACATGGCTGGCTGCAGCTTGGTTAATGGTTAGAGCAGGGTGGGGGGATTGTGAGTGCGCGGATCTGTAAGAAGGGTGGCAGGCACTGACCAGGAGCCCCAGTTCTTGCACCCGCTCCCCGATTGGTGTTCTGGGCTCCCCCTCCCCTCGTAATTAAAAACGTATTATAGTGGGAATGCCCCTGTAACTGCCTGGTCTGGAGCAAGGTCTGAGCTACAATATTTTACAAACACTCAAAACCATCACTGAACAACTAAGCCACGGGGTGCACGAGGTTTTGTCCAATAATGAACGTTTACCCTCCTGCAGTCCTGGTCCAAGAGGAACCAGATGTCAGTCAGTAGCATTCTCGCCTCTGGATCAGAAGGTTGTTGGTTCAAAGCCCACATTGGACTTTGAGCTTGTCTTGACTTTGTCATGGCTAACCTTGGATTAAATGTTAAACAGAGACCCCATTTGCCTGTTCAAATGGACGTACAGTGTACCACAGCACTATTCAAAAGAATATAATTTCTTCAAGTGTCTTAGCCAACCGCCTTTCCCTCACTCACAAATAAATTGGTCATGGCTGTTTGTGGAATATTGCTGTATGCAAATTGCCTACTGTATTTTCCCACAAAATACACAGTCATAAAAGCATAGACATGTACAGAGCAGAAGGTAGTCATTTGGCCTATTGAGTGCGCCCTGGCTCTCAGAGCAAGCTGTACTTTCAATCCCATTGTTTTGCCCTATCCCCACATCCCTTCAAACTCATTCATTAACCTATCTATTTCCCTCTTGAAGTCTACAGTGCACTCTGTCACTATCACCTTAGTTGGCAGGGCTTTCTGGATCCCAACCATTCTTTGAGTGAAAGCAAATTCTGCTAAGTTCTTCTTTTACTCTTTTTATATCTATATTTCTTATTCACTGACTTTTCTACCAGTAGAAATTGTACATTTACCAGAGACTTAGTTAAGGACTTTGAGGCATTTGATGTTGTAGGCATTATATCAATTTCCAGCATTATTATTAACATATTGTCATATCAAGTGAAACTTGCCCAACAATTCGCCCTGCCGAGAATCGAACCCAGGTCCTCTTGCTTGCGAGGTGAGTGCTCTAACCACTGAGCTACAGGACTCCAATTTTTACTCGAATCATATAAAAAGTACTCTCTGCCAAGTCATGATTAGTGTGAACAGCAGGGAAACCAGAATAGGCCCTGCAAAAGTCCACTAATCATCGCTCAGACACCAGACTTTGCTAAATGTTACAGATGGCAGACATACAATTGTAGAGCTGAACATGCTGAATAAAACCAATACTCAACTTCCATAGCTGGTTTGAAATGGAGCTTGAAAAGTTTAGTTAAGTGGCTTTCACCCACAATTTTGTTTTTGAAAATGCTTCATTTACTTTAAATAATCCATTGCGACCTTGTTGGTACTGTTAAACATTTTTAGTTGTTTTAACAAAAAATTTTAGAGGAATACGAATGGCATTTCAACATTTGCTTATATATTCTGCAGGAAGTTTCAAATAAATTAAGGAGTCAGTGAATTACGAAATATTTTTGGCAGACTTGGAGCGTTTTCCTAAATTATTTTTAAATGAAAATTGAGCTAAGGAACGATCACGACTGTGATCAACAACAAGCAGTGCTGAGTCTCAAACTGAACTACGCCTTGAACTGGAAATAAACTAAATGAGCTGTAACAAAAAGATGCCAAACTAATGTCACAATAATGGAATCAGCGACTTGTGCCACACAAATTCCAAAGCACTGAAATCGGTTGCAAGTGAAAAAGACTGTTGTGAGACAGAACAGTTTTGAGTTTCTCTTTCACTTAACTTTACAATGTTAGAAACAACTGCCTGCCATTTAGATCATGTAGCAAGCACACTGTTTCATAAGGACATTCAGAAAATATTAACTTGTAGGAGTCTTAAAAAATTATGCTGTCAGAAATGCATCGAACTTCAGCCAGATATAGCTGGCATACAATTGTAGAGCTGAAGGTACTTTCAGGTAGAGCAAATTATTTTGCATGGTTTATAAAGTTAGATTTTCAGCCTCAATCAGCAAATGTGGTGGTATTTTAAGGAAAACAAATTAAAAAATGAAAGGCATCGACACCTATATGTACCAACGAAATGACAGATTCTCTACTTCTAAATGTACTCAATGTACTTTAAAGTCAAGCAAAGTAAAATAAATGAGCCAGCAGGCAGAAATATGTCATCGACTCTACAGGAGTCATTGTGCAGAGGAAGGGGAGGAGGAGGGAGCTTTTAGGACTACACTTTGATTAAAAAGATAAGCCAAAAGGAGTGATTAACTAGACTTTATAATGGCAAGCAGCAGGTCTTATCTCCACATCAAAAGTCAAATCTTTGAACCCAGTTGCAGCACTGACTGTAGAGTTAGTTCTGTTGCATGTAACTACATAGGCACACATGTGTTCACATACATATGCACATGTGAACCAC
Source organism: Callorhinchus milii (assembly GCF_018977255.1). NCBI lineage: Eukaryota > Metazoa > Chordata > Chondrichthyes > Chimaeriformes > Callorhinchidae > Callorhinchus > Callorhinchus milii. The sequence goes on along the minus strand of NW_024704744.1, from coordinate 44,979,987 downwards.
ATTTCAATATCTTTCTTTTCTTCCGGTCCTAACACAACAGTAAAAACAACAACTTGCATTTGTATAGTGCCCTTCTCTTAGGGTAATGTCTCATAGCCCTTTACAAGGACGGGGCCAGGCGGCAAGCAGTGGAGAGGGGGAAGGGGGAGGTGACGATAGGCACAGTCAAATAGGCATATTTTGTTAATAATAATAATCGTTGTATTTTTTATAGAGGGCCTTATTACGTCATCGACACATCTCAAAGTGCTTTTGAAGCTAAAGTGGTTTGACTGTGTATTTTGTTGGCGAAACAGGTCAATCAGTTTGCGCACAGCAATGTACCACAAACAGCCATGGAGTGAGTAACCAATTTTATTTTGGGGATTGTTGGCAAGGACACCAGAAGAAACTCTCTTCTCTTTTCGAATACTACCATGGGATCTTTAGCTTCCACCTGAACAAACAAACGGGACCTTAGTTTAATGTTTCATCCAAAGGATGGCACCTCTGATAATGCAACATACCCCAGCACTGCATTGGAGTGTCAGCTTAGCTTATGTGAGTCACACATTCCGATGTGGGAATTTAACCCACACAGCCTTCTGACTCAGAGCCGAGAGTGTACAAAAACTGAGCCAGCCCGACATACACAAATAGTCCCAACTGAATTTTTGTGTGTTGACATTATACAACAACAAATTACATTTGTATAGTGCCTTTCATATTGAGAGAGCATTCTAAGTTGCTGGACAGTCAAGGATTTGCGCCCAAGCTGGGGGTTGGGATCAGGAGGGTTTGGAGGACAGGATGGGTTGGAGGACAGAAAGGGTGGGAGAGTGGGAGTAGGAGGGTGACTGAACGCAGGGTCGAAGAGGAGGGTCTTGAGATGGGTCTTGAAGGAGGCAAGGAAGGGTGCGAGGCACAAGGGATGGAGTTCCAAACTGTGGGATGGAGTTCCAAAGAGTGGGAGCAGAAAGCGTGAATGACCAATTGTATTTGGTGGGGAGAGCAGGATGGGGGATGTGGATCATGCCAGAGTCCACTGAGCGGAGGGAACATTGGTATGGGATAGCAGGTCATAGAGGTAAGGAGGAGCAAGACGTGGAGGGATTTGAAAGTGAGGATGAGGATTTTAAACTCTATCCTCTGGAGGAAGGGGAGCAGATGGAGACGGGCAAATATGGGGGCAATAGGTTCACGGAGCAACCCACAAGATCCTCATCTTATTTTTATATCAATCCTGACAGTACAGGGTGCAGAAGTCTTTAACATTAGAGCAGTGACTTCAAATTATAGAATTAGAAATCAAGTTCATTCAGATTATGCATACCCTGGCTTGTCCAAGGTAGTCCTCGTCCAGTAGGTGCAGAGATGCCTGTGGAACAATACCACGTAGCAGCCGAGAAGCATGGAAATACCTCTGAAAGCTCAATAGTCGCTTCACCTTTTTCTTTGTTCCAATTTCACCTGATGGTGCAGTTGCTGAAAATGAACAAAATGAAACAACTTAAATATGTTTGGGGCGGAGGAGTTTAATAAAAACATCATAGCAAAAAAAAAGAAACCAGGTACAATGTTTTGCTTGTGTAATCACAATTGTTGATGTTATGAGGCTGAATAGCACAATCCTGTTGCCAGTAACGTGCCTTTGAATTGAAGGTCACTGACAGGTAGAAACCGGTGATTTATATGGGTCATAAGGACTGCCTGCACATGATCAATAAAAAGTCCAGAAATGGTGACATGTCTTATTCAGCCCCATCCACTCCCACAAAGAACACTCTTAAAGAAAACATCTTGCTATAATTCTATAATTGTCCAGTTTATTTGCTGGAATATTCATTCAGTTTTAACTGACTTTGGTGTACAATTTTGGCTAATGTTATTTATAAAAACCTTCTTTATGCGCAAATATTAAGGGCTCAATTTATTTAAAGCTGCACCTCCCATTTTCACTCAACCTGTTGTGTGGAGGGCACTATATACAATACAATTTACAGTGTAAATTTACATTTACATAGCAACTTTCATACCAGGACATCCCAATTATAAATGTAAGTTGAGGTTTTCATTTGAGTGTTACAAGCTGTCGTAAAAATAACAGCATGCAGTCAAATTACAGCTTCCCTCCCTACAATTTCCACCCCACCTTCTTTACCACAAATACTTTGAGCCCCCAAATCTGCTAAAATGGTTTCAGTTGTCAGTGCCCAAGCTTGCTTGGCACAGTATTCTCTTACAGCTGATGAGGGAGAGGAGACTTCCATTCTACTAGTTCTGGCTGGTTTTAACCCCAGGAACCAAAGAAAGAACCAAACTCCTTATACTGTGACAGAGAATGTGGCAAAAAGCAGATCAAACAACTTCTCCCCTCAAAGAGGAGGTTTGGCAATATCTGATAAGTTTACTAGTCAGTCTAGACTGAGACTCCTTTGCAGTGCTGAGGGTGTGTTGGATTATCGGAGGTGCAGTCCTTTGGAGGAGAAGTTAATCCGAGGTTCCATCTGCCTGCTTAGGTGGACATTAAAGATCCCATGACACTATTCGAAAAGAGAAGGCAGTTTCTCCTGGTGTCCTGGCTAAAAATCCTCCAAATAAAATTGGTCAGTCACTCCATGGCTGATTGTGAAACATTGCTGTATGCAACTGGCTACCACATTTCGCTCACAAAATGCACAGTCAATCCACTCTGCAGAAACCATTCAGCTCTTTGTATCTGTGCAACTTGCTACGTCTGTGCGTGGAGGGGTGGGGGTGGAGTAAGCAGAGTCTCCTAGTAGCTAAACTGGCTCCAAGATGACATGGTTGGCAACACAATGTCAGAATTTGGTCAATCCTCTGTGGCGGATCCGGTAGTTTAATGTCCTTAAGCATGATGATAGGTTTCCATGTGTACCAGACACCCGGCTGACCAAATAACAATGTGCAGGTAAGAATCAGAAATAATTCTCGCGGCACTGGGAAATTCCTAATTTGGCAACTGTCTGACTGACTTCCAGTTTCTCTGATATTAATTCATAGACACTGAAAAGGTCAGAACAAACCTGTAGTTTGCATATGATATTCTTACAGGGCTGTGTGATCTCAATGCAGTACGCCCACATCATGGGGACAATTAGCTATTGTTATAAATCAACTTGTTTTCCCAAACCACAAGGACTACAATTATGATTGACGTGGCTATCTATTTTTATTTACGACCTTTCTAAATGAACCACTTTTTTTTCACATTCATTCAAGAAGACCAACATAGTTAAACTGGAAAACACCTCCTTGTGTATGAATAGCTATAATTTTATTTTACATTGAAGGCTAAAAAGGGAATCTTTAGCAGTAACTGGTTAAATTATATAAATAGAAGACAATTCTGCTGCTTACTCTTTAAACCCAATATCCACATTTTGAAGAGTTACAATGCAGCTCCATTATGATGGCCTTTGTTATAACATTGGTTCGTTCATAATCCAAATGGGCATGTGGATGCCCAATCATTGTGCATGCATTAGCTGATTCCTTGCTAGAAATGCCGACTTATTCAGTCACTATCACTGTTACTTCATGTCCAATGCACAAATGCAACACACAGGAAGTGATGTTGTTTGGTACAGACGTGATGACTCAGAAATTGGCCAATCTCGACTTCCTATGTGCCAAAAATTGCCAATGTTCAAGTCTTTAGGTCACTGCCTACATCACTTGATGTGTTGTGCATATACAGCACACAAGAAGTAACTTTATCGAGAACCTGATGACGTGGAATTTGCCTTTTTGTTTAGCACGGGAGACAGCCAGTATGCAGGCCAAAAATGAGTCGGCTATGCGTATGCACCTCATTATAAAACAGTTTGGGATTTTATGACCCTGAACTATTGCCTTATAACAAAGGTCCATTGTATCTGGACCCATACTTTTAAATTCTCTGCCTCTCATGTGTACAAATCTGCTACTCAAGGTACAGAAGGCAAAGAGGTGTCAATACTGCTATGTCAATACTGCTCTGCATCTTCTGGTCAATTGAAGGGACTCCCTTAAATGAACATCACTACAGATAGATTACCTGTATGGCAAGCTACCAGAGGCTAAACTGGATATTACTGGGTTTCTCAGCCAACTTTCACTGACCCCTAACAAAGTCTTTCAAACATAAATTCCATTGATTGCAAAGATTGAAATCTATTTTTCAGATCTGACGGAGCTTCTCAAAGGTGAATTAAATGCAATTCATATTAATAATAACAAATAATAATATATCTTGCGTTTGACATAGCGTCTTTCTCATCCAGAGAACATCTGAAACCAATTTTATCTGGAGATTTTTGGCCACATTACTGAGAGAAAAAACCTTTCACTTTTTGAATAGTGCCATGGAATCTTTAACATCTACCGCGACAGGCAAATGGGACTTCAATTTAACATTTAATACACTTAGACTGGGAATTTTTCACCTACACTGAAATGAAGACCTGAGGCTTAAAATTTCACCTAGTCTTAGACTAAGACAATTTAATCTTTAAATGTAGGATCGTGCAAAACTGTGGTGAGTTTTTTCAGTCTTAATTTGGAAGTTGATTTCTTTTTAAGAAATGTTGAAGACTGACTTCCAAATTATAATCTTAAATTTTACAGGCTACTATTAGGTGGAATTTCAGGTCTCCAAACTAAAGCTAAACTAGCTTATTTATTGAAACTAGACATTTTTATTCCTCCCATTCTTTGTGATGCCATTTTATTCTCTGAAAAGACATTCTTATCAAGTTACATTCGAAAGACACATAATTAAACAGACGCAATGAGTAATGCAGGATTTACAGGAACTGGTGACACATTTATGGATTGTGTATATACTTGTTATTTTCTGTTAGGTGGTTTTAGCACAAACTAATTAAAGCATAATTTTACATTTTAACTGAAAGTTGAAAGATGGAGGATCCTTGAAGCTGAGTTGTTAACCTCCGTTTTAAATGTTAATGCATTTTTACATTTCAGTCATACCTCTTGTAAAATGCAGTGAGTTTGCATTTTTCAAATATATGCTGCTTCCTTGAATTTTAAAACGACAGCTCAGAATAATCAAGAACATTTTTTTCATTCTGTATTATAAGTGGACCAAACCTCAGATTGGCATAGTTAGATCATCACCAGTGCCAATGGGCAGCAGATGTACTACCAATTTTGCAATACAAACTTTCTGGGTACCTTTAAAGGCTTAGTCCTTATAAAGTTGTATAATGTTGTCTTTTGCATTTCTGACACATTTATTTATTAAATCTCTCACATTGCCGGTATTTTCAGTTACAATCACAAAGTTCAGCAGAACTGAATCTACTCAACTTGTTTTGTTATACAGCACTACAAAACTTAAAACAACAACAAAATTACATTTGTATAGCGCCTTTCATGTCGGGAGGACATCCCAAAGCGCTGGACAATCACTCACTGCTACTTGTCATTCAGCTACAACAGTGGAATCAAATTTTTGATTCCATCAATTTATACCTCATAAGCTCATCACCACAGAGAATGTGCATTACTGCACTGTATAAATTACGCAGTGTGTGTCACACTGCATTGGGGGAGGCATAACTAGTCCTTTCTAAGTGGGTGGAGGGAAAACAACAACAACAAGATTACATTTGTATAGCACCTTTCACATTGGGAGGACGTCCCAAGGTGCTGGACAGAGTACAGCATTTCAGACCCGAGCTGGAGTTGGGAGGGTAAGGGAGGGGAGGGGAAAGGGGGTGACCGATGGCATGGTTGAAGAAGAGGGTGTTGAGGCGGGACTTGAAGAAGGATAAGGAGAGGGCGAGGCGGGGTGACTGGGGAATGGAATTCCAGAGGTTGGGGGCAGAGTGGCTGAAGGCTCTCCCGCCAATGGTGGGGCGGGTGGGTCAGGGGACGTGGAGCAGGCCAGAGCTGGCTGAGCGGAGGGAACGGGCGGGTTGGTAGGGGGTTAGGAGGTCACAGAGGTAGGGTGGGGAGAGGTCATGGTGAGGACCAGGATCTTGAACTGGATCCTCTGAAGGATAGGGAGCCAATGGAGTCGGGCGAGAGTGGGGGAGATGGGGTCACGGAGTTTGGTGCGGGAGAGGACACCGGCTGCAGAGTTCTGGATTATCTGCAGCCTGTGGAGGGAGGAGTTGGGAAGGCTGACAAGCAGGACGTTTGCATAGTTGAGCCTGGAGGTGATGAAGGCATGAACAAGAATTTCGGCGGCCTAAGGGGTGAGGTAGTGGCGGAGTCGGGCGATGTTACTGAGGTGAGGGAAGGCAGAGCGGGTCATGGCTTGAATGTGGGGGAGAAAAGACAGTTGAGTGTCGAACAAGACACCTAGGTTCCAGACTGGCTTGGTGAGTTGTAGTGAGCAACTATGGAGGTTGATGTTGCCGGAGCCTGAGGCGCTGAGGCACGGCGTGAGCCAATCAGGAGGGCCTCAGTCTTGTTCACATCCAATTGCAGGAAATTTGCCCTCATCCAGGACTTGATGTCCGACAGGCAGTCTGTCAGGACAGCAGTGGTCCTGGAGTTGAGGGTGGAGGGAGAAAGATAGAGTTGGATGTCATCCACGTACATGTGGAAGTTGACCCCATGTCTGCGGATGATGTCACCAAGGGGGAGCATGTAGACATTAAAGAGACGAGTGCCAAGGGCAGAGTCCTGAGGGACGCCAGACGCGACAGTGCGGGGGCTGGAGGAGAAACCATTAGAGGCAATGAAGTGGAGACAGTGGGAGAGATAGGAATTGAACCAGGCAAGGGCAGGTCTATGAAGATTGAGTAATGCGGAGAGGCGTTGTGTGAGGGTGGAGTGGTCGACAGTGTCGAAGGCGGCAGAGAGGTCGAGGAGGACAAGGAGGCAGAGGGAGCCCTGATCAGAGATGTTCAGAATGTCATTACTGAGTTTGACCAGGGCTGTTTCCATGCTGTGGGCAGTGCGTAAGCTGGATTGGAGGGGTTCAAAGAGGGAATGGCAAGAGAGAAAGGAGCGGAGCTGGGACACGACAACTCGTTCCAGGACCTTGGAGAGGAATGGGAGATTAGAGATGGGGCGGTAGCTGGAGAGAAGGGATGGATCCAGGAAAGGTTTTTTCAGGATGGGGGTGATGACGGCTGTTTTTAGGGGGGTGGGAACTGAACCGGTGGACAGGGAGAGGTTGATGACATCGGACAGGAGGGGGGACAGAAGGTGGAGCTGGGAGATGAGGAGAGAGGTGGGGATGGGATCGAGGGAACAGGTGGTGGGTTTGAGTTTGCAGACAGTCGTGTTGAGGGAGGAGGGAGAGATAGCATCGAAGGAGTATGGGGGAGGATGGGTGGGGTTGGGCCATGAGGGAGAGGTGATGTGGGGGTGGCTGTGGATGGGGCTGAGGTGAACGTATCCCCTCGATTTTAGATTCGAGGAAGTCCAGCATCTCCTCACAGTTGGAGTTTGAGGAGAGGATGGACGAGGTATGGGAAAGTGGATGGAGGAGACAGTTAATGGTGGAAAAGAGAAGCTGGGGGTTGTCCTTTGCCTCCAAGATAACCTTGGAATAGAAGGAGGATTTGGCAGAGGCAAGAGCGCAGAGGTTGGCAATGGTGTGGTGAAGCCAAATCTATCGATGGACCGTTAGTTTGGATTTGGTCCAGGCACGTTCGGCAGCTCGCACTTGTGCCTTGAGGGAACGGAGATGGCTGGTGTACCAGGGGGATTTACGAGTGTATGAGGCAGTTCGGGAAGTGAGGGGGGCAAGGAAGTCCAGAATGGAGGAGAGGGAGTTGTGGAGAAAGGAGAGTGAGGAGGGGAGATCGGTCAGTGAGGGCCAGAGGTGTAGAGTTCAGATGACTCCAGGGCAGTGGAGAGGGAGAGAGAGGAAATTTTTTTCCATGGATGGTATGTAATGGTGGAGGGTTGGGAAAGCGGAAGGGGTACTGAGGTGTTGAGGGAGATGAAGTGATGGTCCGAGATGGCTTTATCGACGATGGTGATGTCCGAGATGGTGAGGCCCCGGGTAATCACCAGGTCAAGGGGGTGGCCACGGTCATGGGTGGGTGAGTGGATGAGGAGGGAGAGGTTGAGGGAAGAGAGGAGGGATGAGAAATCGGCAGAGGTAGAGTAGGAGAAGGGTAAAGTGGAGGTTGAAGTCACCTAAGATAAGGAGGCTTTCAGAGCAGAGGGAGAGGGAAGATAGGAGGGTGGAGATGTCCGAGAGGAAGGTGAGGGAAGGCTTGGGGGGACGGTAAACAGGAGGATTTTGAAGGAAAGCCTGGAGGGGTGGTAGCGGGTAAGGTGTTCAAAGGAGGGGAAGATTCCAGAGGAGTAAGGGGAAAGGCCGAGGGGGGACCGGGAGATGAGAGCCACACCACCGCCATGGCGATTAGACCGTGGGTTTGGTGAAAGAATTAACCTGGAGGTGTGGCCTCAACTAGTGGGAAGGTGTTGCCTGGGGTGACTCAGGTTTTGGTGAGGGCGAGGATGTCGATATTTTCCTCAACGGTGAGGTCATGGTTAATGAGTGGACGTTCTACAGACCGATGCGGAGGGGACAGTTAGTGGTGGGACTGTGGGGGGGATGAGGGGTGGGAGGGGGTGGGCAGGCGGGTCGGATGGGGATGAGAGTGAGGAAGGAAAGGTTTTGTGGAGTCCTGTAGCTCAGTGGTTAGAGCACTCGCTTTGCAAGTGAGAAACCTGAGTTCAATTCCAGGCAGGGCGAAACCTTGGGCAAGTTTCCTTACTCCACACAGAGCCTAATAATAATCCCTCCAAAACAAAACAATAATAAATTGGTCATTTTCAATCCACGACTGTTTGTGGGACACTGCTGTGCGCAATTGGCTGCTGCGTTCGCCCACAAATATACAGTCAATTCACTTTACAGTATACTCTGTGAAGTGCTTTGGGACATCTAGAAGACGTGAAAAGTGCTATATCAAATGCAAGGATTATTATTATTATTATTATTATTGGCTCCCGTGAGTGAGGGCCGGTGGGCCTTGCGGCGAGAGTGGGGGAAAGGGCAGTCAGGATGGGTGCTGTAGGACAGCCGACGGCGTCTACTACGGTGGGCATGACGAAGAATGTGAAGGGAAGAGCAGAGGGAGGCCATGGGGGAGTCGAGGAGGGATAGGAGTCGGGGCAGGCGGAGGGAGAGGAGGGTTGAGCGGGAGTAGTGGAGGGAAGGGGACAGGGTCGCAAACATCTTGGGGAAACAGCTCGTGGAAAAGAGAAGAATCCTTTAGATGTCCACCCTCGTGTCAAGTAAATGCAGTGTAACTGGCACATTTTTATTTTTATTAAACACCCACTCTTATTTTTAATAAATCAGATGTTCTGTTGTATTGTCTGAGTTCTTGTTTTTTTAAAAGTAAAAATAAAGAAAAGCAAATAAATTTCCCATGCACAACAGAACCTGTAATCTTTGAATGAATTATATTTTTGGGGCATGTAAACCTACACAACTGCTGATCATATCCACTTCTGTGCGGTTTTATTTACTTTATTCATTTCTCTTCCTAGGTTTCCTTTTGCTAAACTTAAAGAACAAACCATTTACTCATAGTAAAATTACAAATGACCCATCTCCTTGTAGCAATGGAAACATTTCTGCACTGTAAGACTATACATGTTTATCAGAAGACTGACCACTACTGTATTTCACCATTCACTCTGGGTTTGGAAAATATGCCTACCGTTCAAGTCATTTCACCCTCTACCACTTTCCTGTGACCAGAGGGGTATGAGAAAACGTCGAACATATTAGCATCTACTGCAAATGTGCAACTGGGATATTTGTATTGAATCTATAGTTTCATCGCTGGCAGCAATGAGTTACCAAACAAATACATTGTTTCACATTTACCTTATCAATAGTATGCAATATTGACTTTGCTGTACTTTCCCACTGATGTGTCATCACTGCCATATGATGGCTACATAAAATAGCTGATTACCCCACTCCCCCAAGATTTTTTGTGGGCATTTAATTCAGCCTGGCATGAGCCTCGCTCAGTTGGTAGCACTCTCACCTCTGAATCAGAAAGTTGTGGTTTCAAGCCCCACATCGTGACTTTCAGCTCACCGTCTTTGCTCGCACTCCATTGCAGTGCTAGGAGAGTGCTGCCCTATCAGAAGTGATGTCCTTCAGATGAGACGTTAAACCAAAGTCCTCTCTGCCTTATCAGGGTAAACCCAGAATCATTCTTTCAGATGCACCAAGACAGTAGAACAAGAGGACATGGGTTTAAGGTCACTAAAGGCAATTGCAGGAAAGATACCAGGAAGTATTTCTTTCCCCAGAGGATAATTAACAAGTCGAACAAGTTACCGGGAAGGATTGTGGAGGCCAGGAAGCTTTTTTCATTTGAAAAAAAACTATGCTGTGATGAGAGAACAGTACGGTGGGTATTCAGGAAACACAAGATGAAATGGGCTGAACACATTTTTCATCCAAAACTCTCTGTGATCTCTTTCTAAACTGCCATGTTCCTTTTTAGTTCTTATGCGGCACCTTATCAAAAGCTTTTTGCAAATCTAAATATACCACATCCATTGCAATCCCTGATTAATTCATTTCTTTCTATGTGTTTGCAAATTCAAATCCTAAGTTTCCACAGGGCCGTAATTTATTAACGGAGTAATGCTCAGGTATTCCTACAGGTGAGTCGTCTTCATCTAGTCCACTGGCTCCAACCTTACGAAAACTGTTATCTTGCTGGAGGGTATTGATGGAGCTCAAAGAGAAGACCATCACACAGTGATCAGAAACACGACAGCAACTTACATTTATATACTCCTTCATACAGAATGGACTGGCAGGGCTGGACAGTGACAGGATTGGACGCAGGCAAGAGAGAGGGGGAGGAGGTTACCTAGTAAACCTCCAGTTAAGGGTTTATAATGGAATCAAGAATGAGAAGTTCAGTGTGTGTTGGATCACACTGGTTCTTCTCTACTCTCATTCCCATCCAACAGCCGGATGATAAAGGATATTTGCCTACTTTATGCAGACTATTGAAAATGCTAAATGTATTACAGAGAAATGCAACTAGGGATTGCATATTCATTTTGGAACTAAATGAGATGTTGATGACAAGTGTTCACCAAAGTATGTATGATGTTGATGTTGGGTTTGGGAAGAAGATGACCCAGGTGGAATTCTGTGATATTTTGGAGACTCTTCCCTTATTATGTTTAAATGGAATTGAATTTGGTTTATTAAAAGTCGTTTTTCACGTGGGACTTAGCAAATTTGCATTTAAATAGCACTTATAAACAAACCACTTCTGATATGTCAAATGCATTCTAGCAATTTAACAGAATGTTTGTGTGCACACGCTTCATCTCTTTGAATGTTTCCTCTTTAAAACTTGCATTACACAAAGCAGGAAACAGGTGCTACAGAACTATGTTGAGACAAGCTCTGCAAAATCAGCACAGGAAATGGACTTTAATCACTCAAGTGCTTTACCTCTGTGCATGGCCAATAGTACAATAATAATCCTTGCATTTGATGTAATCGTAATGCCTATACATTGAAATGTCCCAATGCACTTTACAATAATTATGTCTAGTGACTATGTATGAATATGCCACAGCAAATTTGCACACAACAATATCCCACCAACAGCAACGAGGTGAATGGCCGATATTATCTGGAGGATTATTGTCCAGGAAACTGGGAGAAATGTCTTTCTTTATATGAATGCCAATAGTACCATGGACTTTAATGTCCACCTGAACCTTCAGGACCTTGGTTTAATGTCTTATCTGAAACATGGTATTTAAACAGTTTGATGCCATGATGAGAGGATAGGTAGGTGGGTATTACATAAGAACATAAGAACTTGCTAAGCGAGAGAAGACCAAGGTCCATCTAGTTCGCCCTCCACCGTCCTGGCAGTCGCTTGACAATGGACATCAAACTGACTAGTGTATGGTTTCCTTGGTCACATTTGCTACCTTTTTAAAAAAAAGGAGTAACATTTGCCTTTCTCCAGTTCCCAGGTACCTATCCAGTATCCAGTGATTTCTGAAAGATTTGTGCCAGAGTTCCTGCAATTTCCTCCTTTAGTTTGTTAAAGATCTTCAGATACAATTTATCCAGCCTTTGAGATTTGTTTACCTTAAGTTTGCACAGTTGTTCGGCAACCTTCCTTATCTCATCCCACAATTCCATATCAAGGCTATCACCCTGGCCTGGTGGTCTATAGCAAATCCCCAATAATAGTTTACATCTGTTGCCATCTATTAATTCTATTCTATGTATTCTAGAAAGATGAGATCAAAAAGCTTTGATCCAAAGCTCTCTTGTGATCTCCAACTGGGCAGCACTTTCCAGCAATGTATTAGAGTGTCAGCCTAGAGTACAAGCTTAAAGTCCCCAAGTCCCACAACTTTTTGCCCCACTGACACAGTGAGATTGCTCCCAAGCTAGGCCAAGCACAGAAGCCACTCAACATTTAACTGCAGTTTGGTAAACTTTGTAAAATGATTTGACTTATGTGCTTTGAGATACAATTCTGAATATTTCTATGAATTAAATTTGGTTGCAAATGGATTTGAGTACAACAATTGTAATGCAGAACTGATTGCCATTATTTAGAGTGCTTTGATACTGACATTAATGCCAGAGACTGCCTTAATACGGTATGTCATTATGGTGAAAACAGATCAGAAATATTTTGATTGTTTATGCCAGTTATAACCAAGTCAGGTTAATACAATTAAAGAGAAAAAGATTGTATAAAATGTGCTATTGCTTTAATGAAGCATGGTGTAGTCTCACTTAAACACAAACCAAGTTTGTCTCTTATTAGCCACGAAGTGCATAGTGTAGTTTGTGCAGAGACATTACGGCCTGTCCTTTACATAGTGAGCATGGGTTCCTTACTAATTTTCTCTGAGAGGACTCAAAGTAGTGAGTTATTTTACTGTAACTGCTCCTGTCCCGCCAAAAAAACAAACATATACTCACTGTATACAACCACTTGGATTCTTCACATACAAATTAGCACAAATATATATGACCAATTTAAAGTTTAGCAAGAAAACACAGAATGATTCCCTCAATGCATCCCTTCCTAAGCAGTTCCTGATCTTAAAAAGAAAAAGAGAAAATATTCTAATGCTGGGAAAAATAAATCTCTGCATATCTTACAACGTATTATTATACATTTCTGATCTGGATGCAATTTTGTTGAAAGGGGCATCTATAATGAAGCACCATGATTAAAAAGAATTAACTCGTAAAAGGAATTAAATATCACGAATGCTGGATTTATACTGATTCAGTGATTCATTCTCATTTCAGAGCAGGAAACGGCATCTTAATATCCTGCTCCTTAATTGTACTGGTCAGGAGGTGAAGAGAGCTCTGAACATCTAGCAATGAAGGCTAAATGCTGGCTAGTTTTTCAATATTATTGAAGAGCCAGTCACATGACACTTAATAACATTAGAAAGCTGAGGGACAATACAAAGGTCTGTTTGAGAACTTTAAAACATAATTGTTTTCAATCTTAAAAGTTTTTCCAAAGTCGGTATAAATACAATGGAAGGGGCAAGGATCTACCCCTTCTTAATTTTGTTAGCTATCATCTGACTGTCCAATGCCTTGGGATGCCCCCCCGACGTGAATGGTGCTATACAAATGTAATTTTGTATTGTATTGTTTTTATTTATTTTTGTACAGGTGATAATAATATTAATAATAATCCTTGCATTTGATATTGCGCTTTTCACGTCTTCTAGATGTCTTAAAGCGCTTCACAGAATATACTGTAAAGTGAATTGACTGTATATTTGTGGGCAAAACGTGACAGCCAATTGCGCACAGCAATGTCCCACAAACAGTCGTGGATTGAAAATGGCCAATTTATTATTGTTTTGTTTTGGAGGGATTATATTAGGCGTGTGGAGTAAGGAAACTTGCGCAAGGTTTCGCCCTGCCTGGAATTGAACCCAGGTGTCTCGCTTGCAAGACTAGTGCTCTAACCACTGAGCTACAGGACATTAGATAAGGATGGATCACAAGACTGGAGCATCATGAATTAATTAACCTTTCAAATTACAAGGCTTCTAACTCCTTTGCAGGGAATCATTAAAGCTCTCACAGGCTAAATATTTTTGCACACTCTGGAATAAATGGAACAAACAGTAAGTGCACATCAATTTCTCTATCCTTAAATTCAAAGAATAATCCATAATCCTGTAGTTCAGGTTCAGAGTTCTAGACGGGAGTCTCTAAGCAAAAATTACTTTAAAAAAATCTATTTCTAGGTAGCCTTGAGTTTGTACTAGAATAGTGAATGAATGAAACATATGGAACTTAAGGAGTTCAGCTTCCCCCTTTTCTTTGAAAATTTTATGAAAATGCCTTTTTCATTTCCATACTACATATCATCCATGTGGTTTCTAATGGGTATGCACATCATGTTGATGCAATGGTAAAGGTGCAGTATAACTGACTAACAAGATGGCTTTTCTCCTGCGTTTTTATCTACTGCAAGTTTGGAACAATCCCATACCTGATTCCAGAAATTCAGTAAGATCACAGTTTGCTGGGAATACTCCCGTTGCCTTCCACCCGCCCTGATTCTAACCGCCCCTGCTCGGGTCCAAATCCCTGAATATTCAGCGCTTTGGGATGTCCTCCTGATGTGAAAGGCGCTGTGCAAATGTAATTTTATAAAAATTTTACAAATGTATTGTGTAAAGGTTTTGGTCTCAAGAGTTTGGTTGGTACTTACTATTCAGTAGGCGAAAATCAATGAATGGGTAGGACCCTCGACGTTCAGAGAGAAGCCCTGCTTGCCCTCTCACTCGTTCATCTCCTGGGAAAACAGATTCGACAGAAGGGTTAAGAAATCGTGGGATTATTGTTCAGCATCAGTATTCCACACTGCCATTTCAGTACTCTCTCTTTTGTACCACTCTATAAAAGTTTCACACATTCCAGCCATGGTTGCGCAAGTATTCCACATTTTCATTCCAATGCAGAAAGGTTGAGAGTGTTTTCTATAAAAAAAGTAGACTTGGAAAAAAAAACTCTCAATAAAGGTATCTGCAGTGGATGACGAGTGTTGCCAACAGTCCGTAAAGAATGTTTAAAAATGTAGTATACGGGAAAAGCGTTGCATCATTTAAATTCACTTTGGTTTGCCCAAAACATTACACTTCACTAATTCATTTTTAAAAAAATCCTGAACTATGTTTTATGATAAACTTTGTGAGTCCCTGTGCCTCGCTACATCCCTCCCCACCTTTGAAGTCCACCTTTAGACCTATCTCTTCAATCGTGCTTTTAGTCATGTCCACCCCCCCACTCCCCCACTGGTTCTCTACCCAGTCAGCTGTGTTAAGTAATTTAGGATGTCCTCCCAACATGAAAGGCCCTGTATAAATGTAAATTGTTATTGTTGTTATGGTGGTTTATCAGTAGAAATAGTAAAGTAGCCCAAAATTGTGGGCTTTCATTTATCTTATCACTAATCTTGACACTCTCAATTTCTATTGATTATCTTTAGCATCTAATCTCAGTTTAGTATATATTGGCATGCATTTCACAATTCTGTAATAAAAAAAATATTTTCTGATGTTATTGACAAACAAATTGTTAAGGATTGTAGAAGAAGTTACTAGTAACTTGGCTGCGTAAATTGGTAGAAATGTTATTTTGGTGTTATTTTTGAATCTCACAGAAACACAATTCGATTAAATTCTCCAATAAAACATTGTTCAATCTGCTCCACATAGAACTTTGTGAGTCCCTGTGCCTCTGCAAGAAAATGGCAGAGCCGAGATCATTAACTTTTCAGGTGTACTACAGTGGAGGTCAGGCCAGACAGGGGAAAACTATAATAAATAAAACAGGTGATGCTTGTACATTTGTAACTTTTTGGCATAATTTTCTTTCATACCCATACCTTGATGCAGACCCTTTAAATACAATTAGCCACTTCACACAAGAGCATTAGTACTGGAGATGTGAAAGAGCTTATGGTTGCCTATTTCAAGTACGCCGACTGGACATTTATGTAACAGAGGAGGGAATCAAGTTGAAAATACATGAGATAGAACTTAAAATTTGACAGAAATTCTTTCAAAAGATGGAAGTTTACGATTTCCTATTAAATTTGTCCCTTAAAAAGAAGCTCGTCCTGCATTGTGCAGATTGTCAAAGGAGGTTGTGGGAAATTAATTTAACATTGAGAAAATGGAATAACTCATTGAATGGGAGTATTAACAATGAAGTTCCATATAATAGAAATCCTGGACAAACTCCAAATTGCTTACATTCCCAGGGCAGCCATGGTTAAGACATGGCTCAAAATGAATGCCACAAGTTTACTAACTTGTTCATCAGTTAAAAAGAAAGATTTAGCAGTATAACATGGCCTATCTTTGTGTTGGCTTAGTAGTTCTTCCCCTACTTCCCACCAGTCATCAATCTACCACCTAAATGCCTGTTTTATCAGTCATCCCCCACCACAACTGGTGGTTAATGTTCTTGGAGGATTTATAAATGTTGTTGAAATATCTCAAATCACTTCACAGGAATTCACTGTAAATTCTAGTAACTGTGTATTTGTAGACAAATGCGGCAACCAATTTCATGTGGTCAATTGTTGGCCAAGACACTGGGAGAAACTCACTTCACATTTCAAATAGTCTTGTTGCCAGCAGAGCAAGACTCCATTTGTTCTTCCTTCACTCAGGTATAAAATTTAATAATTTCTTAACAATAAGATTTGTTTTAAGGTATCTAGCCCCAAATTTTGTACCAATGGTTAAACACTTATTGGTTGAGAAACTTCATGGAAGGGGGACTTGCTGTGGCAACACTAGTTGCACAGCTGGGCATCACCAGATTATTTTAATGAATAAAATTATACTAACAGCTTAATACATTAGCAGTTTTTGCTCACTATTGCCAAAACAGATTTGCAACTTCCAACTTGTCTGTCTTCACTGCCCTTTGGGTGTTAGCCATTATTCATGTGTGAGCGTTGTCAGTGAGTTTTGGCAGGTTATATGAACATAGGGGAGTCTGGGGCAGGAATTGCAGCTGAGGCTGTTCTCATCTGCCATTTACACAGTGCACTTCCAGAGGGGTTCCTGGATGGGTACCAGGAATGGGAACGCTGGATGTTTTTTCCCTTCCTAACCCAAGGGGCTTAGGCCAATTGTAGAGCTGTAATTATTATTATTCCTGCTGAGCTTCGATAGCTCAGTGCAGACGTGGGGTAGAATTTGGTGACTTTCCAGTTGTTACACCCAGGATAAACTGACAAACACCATCAAGGGAGACTTACAAGAAGAATTGTATGTTAATTGCCTACAAGAAAAATACACAGTCACTACGTTTTATGTAAAATCCTGTGAAGTGCTTTGAGAAGTCCTACTGACATGATATATCAAATGTAAGCATTATTATTTAGCGCACAAACAGGTACAATAATAAATAAAGAGGGGGGTGAATTTGCAATTGTGATGTGATAATTATCACCAGTGATCATTTTAAGGTTACTGTCCCAAGGAAAGAAGCACAAATATCTGCACTGTCCCGGGCCTTGAGTTTGGCTCAGGCTGCAGAAAACAAGGATGTTGTACTTCTTCACTAGATAATGACCTAAAAATAATTCTAACACTAAAGTACTAAAGTTAAAAAAATGTTCTAAAGGCTACAATTCAAAATAACGCAACCCCTCACATCTTTGGATTTCAAAATATTAACAAAGTGATGAGGTCGTGGGATGGAAATGAGGGGGGGGGGGGGGGGGAGATTCTACCTCAAACCGGTCACTAAATACAGGACAAAAAGCACCATGAACTTTGTACACTTTGCAGGTGTTATTCATCACATCACACATCACAAATCATCCTCCCCCCCTACTCCCACCCCATGTCACATTCATCACATGGTCATCACAAATCCAAATTGTTGTTGTTGTTGTGTAGTTCATCAAGATTTTGGAAATAAATAAAAATAAATTTGTCAATCTGTTTTTGTTTCTAAAATATACAGTTAAGTGTCTGAAAAATGTTATCACTATAGTTCTCTCACTTCCTTCCCTCCTCCCACCAAGCCGTGATGGGTCCTGGGAAAGACGGAGATCATTGAGGAGTTTCAGAAAGGACAAACGTATCTGTCCACGCTGGAGAATTGTGGAACATTATTCCTGTAAACAGGCATTACTACTTCTGCTGCAGTCTAGATCCTCAGGCAATGGCTGAACCTCCCAAAAGGGACATTTCCTGGACGGATGTTTGGCTTCTTGGCATATCTCAGTAGTGTCTGTATATAAGCATAGTTCCTGTTTGATGACAAAGTTCACCCAGGATCACATCATTAGCTGTCATTAAGGGTGGAGTACACACGACAGACAGTGAAAAGATACTGAAACATCACACGCATCACAGGCCCCATTCAAACACCAATTAATGTCAAGGTCATTGCGTGTGTCTGTAACATAGGAGTGCTGGGTTCAAACAACAGCTGCGTTTGCAAAGAAGAAAGCAGTCAAAACATTTTTCTTTAAAAAACTGCACTATGAATTTATTTTGGAACAAATTCTTCGAAGTTTTTTACTGTAAAACAAGGTTATATCTGGGTTGTTTGATACATGGTTAGAACCAGGGACAGAATGTTTCACTGTATTTTCTTTTAAGTTACAAAATAAATGCCAAAATATTAAAAAAGAGTATTTATTCTGCAACAGCACAAAGAACAACGCTCATAATAAGAAAAATGCTGCTTTCACATGACGATTCCTTTTAATGCGTAATACTATTAAAAGCCATATTCCAATCAGCAGCAGATTAGATTATTTCAGTATTTGCCAATTTAGGGTTGGAAAAGTTGTCAAGAAAACAGCAGCATACACAAAGCCTCAATAATGGAAAGGATGCCTCAGGATGGATAGCACATCTCCTGCAGGAACCATTCATAGGTCATGCCGACTTGTGAGAACTTGCTTCCTAGAGGATCTTAGGTGGAAACCAAATTCTTGTGGATTGTCAGGAGATGCATGGGGTCTCCTGCAGAAGATGACATCCGGGTCTCAAGGCACTTTTTCTGGTGTCTAGGTGACATTTGCACTACTGTTTGCCTGACACAAGTTTGTTTGACTCCGTCAGTAGTTACTTGAATCGGGCTTTTATGGCAGACCTTTCCACTCGTTGGTTTTCACTAATTTGTTGGAAGGATTTTCCCATTCTCAGGGTATGCTGATAAGTTCAACCAGTGGAAGCTCAGCCCAAATTTTGAAGTGCAATACCGCAAGCTATTTATCAATTGTGTATCAGTCGGGCTCAGTTGAATAGTTGTAGGGCCACATCCTACGTTGGGAGTCTCCTTTCACATTAATGAACTTATTATTTGCTTACAAAGGCTAAAAANGGAGTAATTTGGGGGTCAAATGCAATTAGCAGCACTGTGTCACCATTGTGTTCTCCCCCCCTTTAGTTCAGTATGTTCTTGCAAGAAACTATACCAAGCAGGAATCTCGCTGTAACTTAATTTTGCTCCAAATCAATTATAATTTTTCCATAAACCTGCAACACCCTGAACAAAACAGCTCTTCAAGTACAGGGAGGTAGCCAGACTGCTCTGTATTGTGTAGATCTGAATTGTGCCCCACTAATGACCCCTTCAAGTGGGGCACAGTTGAAATCGATGTGTCTTCAAAATGAACGATAGTTTTGCGAAACCAATCTGTTCACCTGGAAACACTTGAGGAACAAAAGCATGGTTTTAATGTAGGAAGGCTATATATTAATTTCCAGTCAGATATCTGGAAAGATGTTGCCTTTTCACAGTCGTAGTCAGAAAGCAGATGAAACCTTTCCCTTAACAAAGTCTTTACCTTCTTTTTTAAATAAAAAGCTAGTTAGCTATGAATCATTACTTTAGAGCATTTATTTCACACAATATCTCCAAATAACAGTTGCTTGCACTTTTTACATATCCTTTATATATATGATCAGTACTGAGAACAGTTTTTCTATGTAGATGTTAGCACTATAAAGCACCACAGCAAGCATAATCTTTGCTTTCGGAAGGTCATTTGAGATTGTCAGTTATGTCTCCACAATCCACTACCACCATAACATTCATATGCTCATTGAAAATTATGATGCATTTATTTTACTGAAGCTTTTCTATAAATCAGTAATTCAATATTCTTTGGTCAATGATAATAATAATAATCTTTGAATTTGATATAGTACTTTTCACGTCTTCTAGACGTTTCAAAGTGCTTCACAGAATACACTGTAAAGTGAATTGACTGTATATCTGTGGGCGAAACGCAGCAGCCAATTGCGCACAGCAATGTCCCACAAACAGTCGTAGATTGAAAATGACCAATTTATTATTGTTTTTGGTTTTGGAGGGATTATTAGTAGACGTGTGGAGTAAGGAAACTTGCCCAAGGTTTCGTCCTGCCTGGAATTGAACTCAGGTCTCTCGCTTGCAAAGCGAGTGCTCTAACCACTGAGCTGCAGGACTCCACGATTAGATTTTTCAATGCATTAGATCAACAGAACAAAAGAGTCTACAGTCAAGTGAGAGTTTGAGAGGAATCGCTGAAGTTTAAAATGATCAAAATAAACCAAAATTCTTCTTAAACTGACATCGGCTGCAGAAGTTATGACAAAGCTGGATCCTCACTGGGAACCATTTCATAGGAGCTCATTAAATGGAATGACAAAACAGGACACATAATAATTATAATAATCTTTGCATTTGATATAGCGCCTTATCATGTCGTTGAGATGGCTTCAAAGCTCTTCAAAAGTTTTTTCTCTGAAGTGTAGTGACTGTATTTGCAGGTAAACATGGCAGCCAATTTGTGCACAGTAATGTCCCACAAACAACCATGAAGTGAATGATTAATTTTAAATACATGATTTTTGGCAAGGACAGTGTGAGAAATTCCCTTCCCTTTTCGAATAGTGGCATGGGATCTTTAATGTTCACCTGAACAAGCAGATGTTCATAACATTATACTTCAAAAGCACAAATGTTTTTATAGGCAGATCATTGGAACTTTTGCCTTATTTACCCCACTTACCCATTCAATCACCGTGTTCCATGGAGCAGTCCAACCTAAGCCACCGTCATTGATAAACTGATCACAAGATCACGAGGGAGATTCAGGCGAAAAATCTGTTTATTAATGTCCAGTGTCCTGGCCTCAGTCACCCTGGTAACTTGTTCAGTCATTAATTGCTATGTCAATAAAAAAAACTAACAATATTTGTCCTGAAATTCCCATTTGAAACCCTAAACCCGTGTCCTCTTTTTTGCTGTCTCAGTGCATGCAAAAATATTGTTCTGAGTTTACTTTCTCAATCCCATTTAAAATCTTACATATCTCTATGTGGTCCCATCTGAGACTTCTTTCAAAACTGAAGAGCCCTATCTTGTCTAATTATTGCTCATAGTATCTTATTCCTCTAACATTGGGAGTGGGGGAGAGTAGTCAGAGCAACTAGAGGGTCATCCTAGTTGCTCTGCACTGACTCCAGGGCAGCCTCCTCATGTCACAAAACTATGCACGATACTGATGATATCTGCAGCTCTGCAGAAGTGAAGTGAAGCCACTGATGTGGTTTAATTGCATGCCTCCATTTATAACTAATTTTGGAACCAGTGACACACCAAACCTTCACTCACACAGACAACTAAAGTTTTGGTGCCCTTGCTAGCTCGACTCAGCAGAGCACAGTTCATTGAGACCACCTTCAAACATTGACTCACATTGATGTTAATTCATGCCACATGTTAACTACAGCTGGTACAACAACTGCTTTCAAAATAAATTATGCGTAGGATCTCCACTGATGTACTGTGACACTGAGCCACACATCTCAGGAGCACACAATGCTCATCCCTGTTATGGACTGAGATATCTGAAATCATCCCAAGTAATAATGGGGCACCACTATTGCCTAAGTGTTCCTGGACTGGGAAGTGGAGCCTGTCAAGAACTGGGGTGATGGGGGTGCAGATTCTGGTATGAGTGAGGACACAAGTGGCAGAGTTTTGAATCATTTGGACCTTTTTAATAGTGGAGCTGAAGAGACCGTCCGTTGATCAGTGTATTGGAAAAATTGAGTTGGGAACAGAGCTTCGCCCAGCATGCTGGCCTGTAATCCTTCAGATTAATTGGCCTTTTCGCATTTGTTTGTGCAATCTAGTTGCCATGTTTGCATAGAACTTCACTTGACAGTAATTATTCGTGAAACATTTTTATGATAAAGAGCTGTAAAAATGCAAGTTCTATCTTTCTAATTACAAGGGTTCACATTTTCCGACGTGTCTTAATATAGCAGTAAATATTTTATACTTACAAACTGAAAACACCAATTAAGTGAATTACTGGATTGGTGGTAAAAGAAACAGAGAAACTTGTGTTCTTTCCCCTCAACGAGAGCTGTGACCCATGGTGACATATAATTCCACAGGTACAGGCAGCACATTCAATCACAGTCTCTGAGAGGCAGCGAAAGGAATAAAACTAAGTTTGCCGTTGTGACAAACAGCAATAGCAAAACTCAAAATGTTTACATTTTTTTTCAATCATCAAAACCTCATGATGATTATAGATTTGGACTCCTTTCTGGAGGATTATTATTTCACACAATCCAGTAAACACAAAGTAATATGCATATTACTGCATGTATTCATAAAAGTTTCATTTTACTAACTTGGATGCTCCAGGAGTCCATAATGCCCATTCTGATGCGCACATTATGCAGAGCATGACATAAACAAAATCACAGCAACTCGGACTGAAAAATGCAACATTTTGTAACCGACTACATGTGATATTTATCACATTGAATTTCTTAATGTACACATTTCAGTCAATAATTATTGACTGGCTAGGGGTTGAACATCCCCTTGACTTCAGCACAGTGGTCTAGTCTGATGGTTCTTTTTGAAACAGGTTAGTTGCTACCTTGAATCCTCGCTTAGTGATCGTGGGGAAGAGGTAACTTTTAGTCGAGTGCTGCTTTTCAGGACATTGGTTGAGTTCAGTCAGTTTCCTATTTTAAACTGCACAAAGTTTAGCACCAAAAACGTTGGGCCCAACCATTGTATCAATGTCCAAACACAAAACTAGGCAATAATTATTGACTGAAATTCTGCTATGTTTCAACATATTCAATGTGATAATTATAATAAAAATGTTGCATCTCTCACCCTATCATTTCACACAATAGACGAAAGGTATAACGTGCTGCATATAGCATTGTAATTACTTCTATCAAATACACAGTAAAAGTATAGATAACAAAGAATAGATAACAAAAGTATAACACAAGGGTTTCTGACAAAATCAAATTACAAGACCAGAGTATTTTATGTACTAACACATAAAACTGATACATGTTCCTTGTTCCCCACCTTATCCATTGTTCCCACCTTACCCACCCCATGATGAGCTATCAGCCATTGCAATATTGAGATTGTGCTACATTGTCAGATGTGCCATACAATGTCTGAGAGTGGTGTCCTGTAGCTCAGTGGCTAGAGCACTCGCCTTGCAAGCGAGACACCTGGGTTCAATTCCAGGCAGGGCGAAACCTTGGGCAAGTTTCCTTACTCCACACGCCTAATGATAATCCCTTGAAAAAACAAAACAATAATAAATTGTTCATTTTCAATCCACGACTGTTTGTGAGACACTGCTATGCGCAATTGGCTCCTGCGTTTCGCCCACAAATATACGGTCAATTCACTTTACAGCATATTCCGTGAAGCGCTTTGAGACATCTAGAAGACGTGAAAAGCGCTATATCAAATGCAAGGATTATTATTATTATTATACGAGACCTTAAACCGAGGTCCCATCTGCCTGTTCAAGTGAATGCTAAAAATCCCATACCACGAAAGAGAAGAGAGTTTCTCCCAGTGTCCTGGTTAACAAACCCACAGATAAAATGGGTCATCCACTTCATGGTTGTTTATGGGACATTGCTGTGCGCAAATTGATAGTGTGTCCGCCTACAAAATACATTACATTTGATAGTAAATCCTGTGAAGCACTTTGATATGGATCAATGACATAAGGAATTATATCAAATGCAAGGGTTATTATATCGCAAAGGAGGAATTGAAAAAAATGGAGAAATGGAAACAATATAGCAGAATGCTGATACTAGAAAATCTTAATCACCTTCATCATCCATATATTCATCAAGGTGAGTGATATTTTCTGATACCTCTGTTGTGGTGTGACTAACAAATGATCTTTTCACTCCTGGAAGAGTGCTAAACAGCAACAGATATCCTTCTCGTCTTTAATTAGGAATTTATTTGCTTCTTCATTAAAAAAAACTCCCACAATTATTATTTCTAGTTTTATCTCTGGGAATAACAGAAGCCAAACAGAGAAGTCATGCTATAGCTGCAACAGCAGTGTTTCCAATAGCAACAGGACACTATTCACTTCCCTTATGCTGTTAATGTTTTGCTGAAGCTGTGGTTGTTCCACACGTACTTCCCTCAGGAAGAGATTTAATGCCTCTGATTAAAGTGAAAAAAAAGAGAATCTTAGGGGAAAAAATGTTGGAGTGATAATCAGAAGTACAATCAAAAGACTTGAATGTATCACCTCTGCTTGCCAACATCCAAACTAACTAATGCCAACATTCTTAGCTCTATGGGGAGGCTACATCAGCCCTGGCCTTAGCGGAGTTAAGAGGGAAAAAACAGCCAGGGTTAAGGAGAGAAAGACTAACCAAGGTTCCTGCTCCCGGTCCCTCTACAGCATCCTCTACAGGTTGTACACGTATGTGACAATTGGGTGGGGAAACGTCAGGCTTAGATGTGATACCATTCAGAGTCAAACTGATTTTTTTTAAGAAAGCCTTTCACCTCTATTCCAGTCAGATAGGCGGCTTTGCCATGGACAAAAAGGTGGGAATCAAAATCTACCCCTAATCTATCCAAGTTGATGATTCTGGTTTCTCCAGAATTGGAAATAAAGCCGATGTGGACTGCAAAGTGGAATCTGCCAGAATGTATTAAATTCACTACTAGCTATTTCAACAGCACCCTTTGGGGAAATTCAGTTTCTAAATGCTAGTGTAGTGAGGGCACAAAGCCAATTTGTTTTCATTGGACAGCAATGGAATCACTCAGAAGCAAAAGGAAGGACGCCAAATTGAAAAGAACACAATAAATGACAGTTAGCTGTCCCATTTCTTATCTTACTTGAGGAGAAGCCATAAGATAGAGTGCAACTTGAGGTCCAAAAGATTTTTGATAAAGTACCACATCAAAGGCTCCTTTATATACTGGTGGCACAGGCTTCAAAGGGACAGACAGGTTGTCAATTTGTGACTGGCTAAAGGGAAGAAAACAGAGTAATCGTTTGTGGAGATGAGGTTGAAATTGGGAGAGATATCCAGGAGGTTCATCAGAATGGATCTGTTCTGGAAATCCATCTGTTCTTTGTACATTAATTATTTGGATTTGAGGCCTCAGTATAAGACAGAGAAATCTGCAGATGACACCGAGAAACGATTCTCCCCAAAGATAAAAACGGATAAGGTGAACATCAGCCAAATTTCATCTATCCTTAATTTTCCCATCATTGTCCAAGCAGAATGAGAAGAACCCAGCTCCAAATTTGAGGATGTTGTGCAACAAGTATTCCCAAGAGCATTAGGACACAAGTAAAACTTTGTTAAGTCAATATAATGCCCACACTTTATAAATAAAACCAGAAGGGCACTGGATGTCACCATTCCGATCATCCTGAAGTCATTTTAAAACTATCTTGAGAAAAATGTGGTACTGTAATTAGGAAGGGATGGATACATAGCTGAATGGAGACCTTAAGAAACGTGAATCATCTTGATCATCCATAAAACAATGTCACAAATTGGTCCATAATAAGAGTGAATCCAGAGCGTTAATGTTTATCCTAAGGAAACCGGACTGATCAGATTTGCTCTATAAGAAGAGTTGGGCAGCTCATCGAGAGCATACAGTCCAAAATATGGCTTGTGGATCTTCTGTAATCATTTGTCCAACATTATGAATCTTGACTAGATTTAGACATTAATGTACCATGTGGTTTGAACTGTACCATTTTACATGTATATAAATCATTTGCCATATTCATGAATATTTATATCTGGCGGACACTGGCCGACATCAGCAGACACTGGCCTGCTCCATGTCCCTGTCCTGCCTGCCCCAACACTTATGGTTGGGCCTTCAGCTTTTCTTCCCCCATCCTCTGGAACTCTATCCGGGAATTCCCCCGTCTTGCCCCCTCCCGCACCTCCTTCAAGGCCCATCTCAAGACCTTTCTCTTTGACCGTGCCTTTGGCTATGCTCCCACCCTTACAACCTTTCACCACTCTTGATTCCAACCCCCAGCAAATCCTTAACTCTCCAGCTCCTTGGGACATCCTTCCAACATGAAAGGCACTATATAAATGTAATTTTGTTGTTTACAAGCACACATTATTTTGCAAGGATTTTTTTGGAATCACAATAATAGTACCCACAGAAATAGATTATGAAATTACTAGTCATTAAAGCAAGCAAGTCATTGGTTACTCATGCAAGTACTTCAGTAACTTTTGTTTAAAAATAATGGCAAAATGTATCACATTGAGAATGCAAAATTCCTTGTAGAGTGTGGCTGTTAAATCGGGTCTGTGTTGGTCTACATTTTACACATGATATGAAGCTAAAATCATGAATTCATAAGGTTATAGGGTTGAATGCCAATCCAGTGTTTAAGCTTATAGTCCACGCTGACCCTCTCGTGCAGTAATGAGGGAGTGCTGCATTGTTGGAACAGCACAAAAGGAAGCTATTTGGCCCATCGTGCTGATGTTGCCTCTCTGAAAGGCCATTTTCAATGAGAAAATACACACTCAATACAATTTAAAATATATTCCGTGAAGTAATTTGAGAAGTCTCAATAATGTGATAAGGATTATCGAATGGATTATTATTTTATTATTATTATGATTATTATTATCTACTCCTCTGTCCATTCCCCATTACCTTTTATGTGTCTTTTTCAAATTCCGATCCGATTCCTCTTTAAATGCTGTTACAGATTATTCTCACACATAATATAAAATAGTATTATAATGATAGATAATGGTATAAAATGTTGCTGGTTGAAAATTTTATTGGATCAACTGTCTAATGGTTGTCTAAATTGCCAGACTTTGACACAACATGAAGAACATTTTCTGCCCACACACGAGGGGCAGATGATTCAAGTTGAGAAAAACTATAAATACACGAATGGGTCCTGTTGTAAATGGTATTCTAAGTTTTAAAAAATTTGCATCAACTACGTTTCCACATTTTGTAGAAATTATACGATGAGGTAAAGATTACAATCAATTATAAAATGACACTGTTTCCCGAGTTTACTCTTCCAGCGAGGTTTAAACACTCACAATAATACATGAAAACCTTGGCCATGCTGTTTAGTATTCCTGGAATGAACTTAAAGTTCCCTCCATTTGTTCACTGTTTATGTATTGGTGAGCTATATTGAAAAGGTAAAGCAATAAGCCATTTTGTCTTTTTATAGGTTATAATGACAAACCATCTCAAAGCAGTTTATAGTGATTACGGTTGTCAATGACTTGTGTTTTGTAGAAAAAAAGTGGCAGTGATTTTGCACAAAGTGAAGTCCCACAAACAGCCATGAGGTGATTGATCAGTTCATCTGGAGGATTGTCGGCCAGGATACCTGAGTAGGCCAGGAAATACTTACTTCTCTTTTTGAATAATGCCATGGGTCTTTAAAGGAACAGGCAGAGGACACTTTTTGATTTAAAGGTCTATGCTATCTGTCATTAATGTGCTTTAAAGTCATGAGAAATCTATGTATCTATTCAATGTAATTAAAATCTATAACTGCAAAGGAATAATAAAATAGAATCTAAAGAATGAATAGATTTTTTAAAAAAACGACACTAAAAAGTTAGTCATTGCCTATTCCAGGGAACTAATAAATAATAGAGCAGGAGGCACCGGGCAGGCGCTATCTCACTGTCCAAAGCCATCCTGTTGTTATGGTTCAGTAACCAATGATTCCTCTTCCTGCCCCTCCTCTTTCCTTTTGACCTTAGCAACACATTTATCTCCAGCAAATATGACCGCAGCCTTCAGCTCCCTTTGCAGTTTAACTCTTTTGATCCAGTCTTGTGAAGGAATAGCCAATTCTTCTTACCAGCAGATGTTTTCTTACAAAAACTGTTTTTATTGAAGATTCACAAATAGATACAATTTCTCACCTCAGTACATTAAAACCTCAATCAGAAAATCCTAGGTATACAACTAGAGTATTAATGAATGTTTTATTTGACTTTTAGATACAATAATTTGCATTTACCATCTTGCTCTTCAGTCCATGATTAGTTTAGCAATTCCATAACTAACCAACAGTATCAAACAAAGGGGAATCTTATTGTAGTGCCCTTTGCTACAGCGCTGCTTGCTTACACAGTGGATTTGCTCTAACTGTAAACCTGGGGCATGTGGCTTCCAGTACTGACTGGCCAGCTTCCTATGCTAATGGCTGACTTATAAGTGATCAGGTTGTTGCTGACGATACTAGGGAGTGTAGGAAGGATCACTGACATCACTTAGTGTATGAAGCACCGCTGCCGTGTTTCTTGGACAGAGAGTGCATGTGGATCACACAGGAAGTGGAGTCCTGTAGCTCAGTGGTTAGAGCACTCGCTTTGCAAGTGAGAGACCTGAGTTCGATTCCCGGCAGGGCGAAACCTTGGGCAAGTTTCCTTACTCCACACGCCTGATGATAATCCCTCCAAAAAAACAAAACAATAATAAATTGGTCATTTTCAATCTACGACTGTTTGTGGGACATTGCTGTGCGCAATTGACTGCCGCGTTCGCCCCAAAAAATATACAGTCAATTCACTTTACAGTGTGTTCTGTGAAGCGCTTTGAGACGTCCTCCCGACGTGAAAAGCGCTAAGTCAAATGCAAGGATTATTATTATTATTATCAGCAGAAATCTGACAACACAGAAGTTGGCCATTTTTTCACTCCTCACTTATAACATGGTCACTGAGACACTGGACTCAGTCAACCACATTCTGAAGCGGTTTCCCAAAAGCTCACAGCATGAGAAACAAGTCTATTTTTACTAAGATATATATTGATGTATTATCGTATTCTTCCTTCTCTAGGAGAAAGATTTAAGCAAAGTAACCTGAATAATGGGACCACTGGTTTGAACCCACATTTCTCTGACTCAGATGCGAAAATTCTACCAATTGCACCAGGCTAACACACAAGAATAGAATAACAGAGTATCCAATTTCTCTAGTCCTTGAATCTAGACCCTCATGACCTGAACATGTGATCCCCATGTGCAGACTATTATGGTATCCACAATCTAATATTATTGAATAACCATGGTTCTGTGTGACTAAACATTTATACAAGTAACGCAGGTTAAATTCTGAGTTGTTCTTTTTCTTCCAGTGCTTTTATTAGTTGCTTCTGATCCACCACATGAACAATCACATCAGCAGAAGAGTTAAAGTAATTTCATGTTCCCATATTCTCTGCTGCTTCAGTGACAATTGGCATGACCCTAATAACTTTATAAACATGACTTTCTTTATCTTTGGTCCAACGTAAATCTTTGGCTTTCACAATTGTTTTTATCCTTACAGTTAATGTGTCCGCAAGACCATCAAATGCATTTCGGAATAAATGAAAATATTTTGCAGAAATACAGCAAAACCTCAAATCTACAAAAAACACCAATACATCAGATGATGCTTAAATTTTGGTCCAACATAGTACCTGAAAACTTTGAATCTTTGTGAGTGTCTTTTGTTAAAGCTCAAAACTACATTGTAGAGCAGTGCAATTCTGTAATATGTTTATTATTTACTATGTATGTATGTATTTGTGATCTATCAGAGAGTAATACCACAATGCTAAAATCCATGTTCCTATCTGCTCAGCTTTTCCTCATCTCCATAACATTACCTGCCTCCACCACTATCTCTTTTATTAAAAACTTCCGAACAAAGATACCTGTAGCATGATAATAATAATAATCCTTGCATTTGATATAGCGCTTTTCACATCTTCTAGACATCTCAAATCACTTCACAGAATATACTGTAAAGTGAATTGACTGTATATTTGTGGGAGAAACACTGCAGCTATTTACGCACGGCAGTGTCCCACGAACAGTCGTGGATTGAGTGACCAAATTATTATTGTTTTTTTTGAGGAATTATTATCCCCAGAAAAGCAATCAGCCAAACGACTAACAACCAGGTTTCTACTTACCGCTAGGTAAACCGAAACATGTGGAGTAAGGAAACTTGCCCAACATTTTGCCCTGCCAGGAATACAACCCAGGTCTCTTACTTGCAGGCTCTTACCGCTGAGCTACAGGACTCCAATGTTAGAAGCCTAGATTTGGGGAGGGGGGGAATTAAAAAATCTCCAAATTACATTGATTGCACTCTTTTTTTCTCCCCCTAAATCTCTCTGCTCCCCCGCCACACCCCACCGGCTTTCAAAACTGTTCTAAAATATCTAAAACAACAGTAAAATTACATTTGTAAAGCGTCTTTCACGATGAGAGGATGTTCCCAAGGCGCTGAACAGTCAGGGATCAGGATCCAAGTGTGGGGGGAGGGCAGGGGGGGTAGGAAGGCGGCCGAAGGCACGGTCTAAAAGGAGGGTCTTTAGTCGTGCCTTGAAGGAGGCAAGAGAGGGAGCAAGGCAAAGAAATTGCGGGATGGAGTTCGAAAGAGTGGGGGCAGAGAGGCTGAAAGCCCCAAGCCCGGCCACCGATGGTAGGGCGGATCGGACGTTAGACATGGAACAGGCTGCTGAGCAAAGGGAGTGGACAGGTTGATAGGGGGTCAGTCAGCAGGTCAGAGATGTAGGAGGGGACAAGGTCGTGGAAGGCCTTGAAAGTGAGGATGAGGACTTTGTATCCTATCCTCTGAGGGATGGGGAGCCAGTGGAGCCGGGCAAGGGTGGGAGTGATGCGGTCGCGGAGCCTGGTGTGGGAGAGGACACAAGCTGCAGAGTTCTGGATGATCTGCAGCTTGTGGAGGAAAGAGTTGGGGAGGCCGACAAGGAGGGAGTTTCTGTAGTTGAGAATTGAAGTGACAAATGCGTGTATCTAGGTGTTTGACTGTGCCTCAAATATTTCCTACAGGCCAGCTACACCCTTCCCTCCGGCTAGTTAGATGCCAACCTGCTCAGGCTTCCACTCTGTCTCTGTAAAGCACTTTGAGTGTTTACGTGAAAGGCATTAGGTGCCTGCAGGCTGTTGTTGTTGCGATTGTTGTTGAAGGCCCAGAAGAGTGGCAAGACATTGGAAAAATTTGGAGACACCCAATCTGTGGAGCTGAAAATATGCCTCATATATTTACACTGAAGCTCCAGACACGTTTTCAGTCAGCTGATATAGCATCAAAATAGTTGAGCTCTCTATTGGTAACTGCAGTGTCGATATCTGTAATTTTGTCCAAATTAAATGTTTCTTTTTGATAACTTGTTTGCAAGTTACCATGAAAATATCACTGAAGTAAACAAAACACCAGCACTGAATAACTTCACGCTTTTAGAATGCTGCAAGATGTATTTTCTCACCATTAGCACAGCTTGGTTGCTTGAGCAGCTTCGTACTTGAGTGCTCAGATTGACGGTCACTGGACCTGACTTGCCTCTGCTGTGGGTGAATGTTAAATTGATTCCCAGCTGAGGTACAACTATTTGTGTTCTGGTACAGGAGAAGAAAAAGAGGAAATGGGGCCACTCCCTCCCCTCCCCACCCCAAAGAATCACTGCCTCATTTTGTGAACCATCTTGAAGCAAATCTCTGTCAATTGTCTTGAGCAAAAGTCTTTGCTCCAGACAGTACAGAAGACTCTCAGACCCAAGAGGATGTATGGTACCTGTCAATCGGAATTGGTTGACGAGAGCAACAGAGGGAGGGAGGGAGGGAGGGAGGGAGGGAGGAAGGGAGGGAGGGAAGGAGGAGAAAAATGACAAAGAGGAAAAACAAAGCCAAACAATGTGCTTTACCACTGACCCACAAATCTTTTTCATTTTTCGGGGTCAGCCAAGTGTGGATCTGACACTAGCGGCAACCTATCATCATGTATCCTAACCAAACTGAGAGCTCCATGCATCCCACCTATACATAGAAATTCAAGAGATTTTATTGGAATGGAGTTGGCACTCTCTCCTTGGCGGGATGCATCCTGTTTACTTAAGTTCAGAAAGTATTAGGCGCAGGTTGGCAACAGCCAAGGTTTGGGGACCCCAGAGTGTGCGTTGGGGTACTGCTGGAGTCTAACCAGCCACAACAGCAGAGCTTGCCATTGAAAGCACTTTCTGGCCAACGTTTCCGCTACTTTGGATAATAGGTATCTGGCACTCCCTGTGAACTTCCTGGTGGGCAACACAGCTCAGCATGCAATAGGTGAGAGCATTGCCACTATCGTCCTGACCACAGCTCGGACACACGTTCCTTCCCATTGACTGATGGTCCCACCAGTTGGTGGTGTGAAGCTTAAGCAGCAGCTGGTTGTCTCTCTGGAAACCAATCAAGGTGGATTCCAGACACTGGATATACAAACTCAGATTCCAAGTAATACCTTCCAGCAGCTGTCGCCCCAAGCTTCAGAGGGCAATCTTCTTAGTTATGTATGCAAAGATTAATTTATTGGGTAGTGATCAGGAACATGGAACCCTGACTGATTTTTAATTTCTTTTGCCCAGGGAGATTAAGGCCAACCTCTGGGCTCCAGCACCACTTGGTTTAGATCAGCTAAATAAGCACAGACATGGTATTGACAAACTGTTTGTTTTAAAAATAAATTTTGCAACACATTGGCATAACTAATTCTGACTAATTTCACACTACACACACGTACAAGATGGCAACAGTAAAACAGCGAAGATGTTCATGCTTATTTTATAAGCTCTCATTTGATAATTTATAAAAGTAGTATTTCACATACTCATGCTTTATCAGTGGATCATTGCAATGAGATAATGGATCAACTACCTTCATCCTTATGGTGGGTCAATTTGGGAACTATATTTGTTTAACAGGCAGTTCAATAGTGCAGCTCATTTCACAAACAGGCTTTTTGCACAGTTCTGACGAAGGTCATAGACCCGAAATGTTAACTCATTTTCCTCTCTCCACGATGCTGCCTGACTTGCTGCGTGTTCCCAACAACTTCTGTGTTCATACCAGATTTTCAGTATCTGCAGTACTTTGCCTTTTGATTTTTAAACAATTTAACAGACCTAGATGGAACAGGGCACAACAACAATAATAACAACTTGCATTTATATAGTGCCCATCACATAGGGTAGCGTCCCAGAGCACTCGACAGTGGCGGAGCATGACGCCGGGCCAGGGGAAGGTGACCAAAAGCACGGTCGAAGAGGAAGGTCTTCAGAGGCAACCTGAAGTCTTAATGTGTTGCAGAACCCAACTATTCCACAGTGTGATCCCATTATAGTGCGCTTCAATATATTGTGGGTTTGGATATGATCCAGTATCGCCATGGACTCAGAGTATACCAATGCACCATGCTGATTAGCTTGCTTCCTGCATGCAGCACACTTGATTGATGTAGTCAGAGGTGACCTGACGTCCTGATGGGGGTCGAACTGTACTGGGGTGAACTCAGCCATAAATTCAATATTGATCATGTTGAATATGCCAGGAGCAGAGCCTCTGACACTGATCTCAATGGTCAAGTCAGGAAAGCTGGCTGCGGCATGGCACTTCCAGCTCATGATCATAGTATTTTACTGCTAGTTAACACAAAACAACACAATTTACACTTATATAGTGCCTTTCATGTCAGGAGGAAGTCCCAAAGAGCTTGACAATTCTAGCTGGGAACCAGAGCTGATGGTGGGAGTTAAGGTGAGTGATCAGGGGAAAGATCTCTGGAAGCACCATCAAAGAGGTATGTTTTCAGATGTACCTTGAAAGAGGGGAGGGAGGGAGCACGTTGGAGGGACCTGGAAATGGAGTTCCAGAGAACAAGCACCAAGTGGGATACCAGTTTGTTATTAAATAATAGCAAGTAGCTGGTGTCTTGATCATTGGTAGCTGAATGTTGTAATTTTGCAAGTCCAATACCATGGACTTCACTGACGTTATCACTGATAATGAGTTTGTTAGTGGTGGGGAGGCACATTCAACATCATAAATATTGAAGATATTAATAGGTTGGACTAGTTATCACAGTTCCTAATATCTTTATGATTAGTTTTATAGAATATGGCCCACTCAGTATGACATATCTTGTAAAGGGTAACACATTGTGAGTTATCTGTAAGTAACCTAAAATCAAGAGGAACGAAAAACATGCAAAGCTATTTGTAGAAGTCTTGCCAATTTTCACTCATTAGGAAATTCACACAGCTTAGGACTCTATTTTGATATATGGTACTCTGATAAACAACCACAGCTACATATACACCAATACATTTCCAATCTGTCTTTCTTCATGTTCTCATAAACTCCTAACGTGGATGTTAACAGCTTGGTTGAAGACAGACCAGTCTAGTTGTGGCAAGACCTGAAATTGATACCTTCCAACTCATAAACCAAATAGCACTACAGCTATGTGTGTGCCACAATTGCTATACACCATCCACGATTGTTTGTGGGACACTGTTGTTGGCAATTGGCTGCCGCGTTTGGCCCACAAATATGCAGTCAATTCACTTTACAGTATATTCTCTGAAGCACTTTGAGACGTCTCAATAACGTGATAAGGCGGTATATCAAATGCAAGGATTATTATTATTATTATCAAAATCAGCCCTTGAGCGATTTTTCATGTCAAAGTGGTTAAATTGTTCATCTCTAGGACAAGCAGCTCAGAGAACATAAATGTGTCAATCTCAGAATTTAAATATGGTTCACAATTTCTGCCAAAATTCTTATTACCCTGTTTTATTAAAACAGACATCTGAAAATAAATTTATATTCTCCTAAACCTTTTCTTTTAGTACAAATCTATAAAAAGTTTGGGTCTTCTGATTTGTGTGTGAAATACTCTATTGCCGAATTCTGGACTAATGTGTTTGAAAAACATTTTTGAAAATGTATCTAATGAATAATACAAAAGGTCTATGTTGAGCAGCATTTGCTACTGTTTGCAATGTTGTACTGAAGAGAATTTTTACTGTGATTTTAGAGTGAACAGAAGGGTGCATCAATATTTAGAAACCACAGTTTGACATTTCATCTTCACTGCATAAATAAAAGTGTCACTGCAACATTTGAATGTGCTGCTAAAGTTGTTAAAAAATCCATTCATCAAAGCAAGGGATGGGACACCCAGTTCCATCATTAGGTTTAATTTCAGGAGATCTGAGTACATAACACAGAGATGAGCAGATCTGGCAGCTCTTCAGCGCAGGATATGTTACATAGGGTCACAAATAAATTTTACTACAAGCTTTGATTATGTCTCAGTTAGAGAGGCTGCTGATTGTACCTCTTTTCGGAGAGTGAGATCTCTGACAGATTGTGACTTAACTCCCAATCTTTGATCTGCTCAGCACCAAGTCCCACATTATTGGAGATCAAAGAGGAACGTAATGAGGCACATCCACTTGTACCCAACTGAAGAAATGAGGAAAGACCGGCTGATACAGAGGATGAGATTGCAAGTCAAGTAGTCAAGGCAAAAGGAGCTCAGTGACTATAATCTGGGGTGACTACGTAGGCTTCGCTGTAGCTGGGAGGACCTACACCAACACACAATGTGCCGGCGCAGAGCGAGCAGCTGTCAGTGTGACAAAGCGGCCCCCGGGCCCACTACTGTCAATTTATACATTAAAACTTGCTTAAGTACAGTATAAGTTTATGTATAGGCATATGTACGTACAGAAAAGTTTTGTTCATTTTGCTCACTTTAACAATCTGAATCACTCAGACTTTAACAATCAGGCAAAACCTCACAGAAGGCAAGATCTAACATTTCTATTCATCGAGCTCTTCCCACAGACAGAACAGCTACCAGCTGAGGGCAACCTTCTATGAGGGAACCAGGTCACTCATTATGCGAGTTTGCAGAGCGTTCCTGGCTCACAGCGAGACTGGCTGAGCAGTGCAGGTAAGTTTGTTGCGATATTTTACTTACTGGATTGTATAGAATGCAACTTTATATGTTATAAATGACCAAATAAAGAGTGGAGTCCCTTATTCACATTTTGCTTGGGAAGTGACCAGCTTATTGACAACATGATGATATAAGTTAGGGTCTTATTATCATGAGTTCACTGTA
This sequence comes from Callorhinchus milii, assembly GCF_018977255.1. Taxonomy (NCBI): domain Eukaryota; kingdom Metazoa; phylum Chordata; class Chondrichthyes; order Chimaeriformes; family Callorhinchidae; genus Callorhinchus; species Callorhinchus milii. The sequence continues at coordinate 44,943,681 of NW_024704744.1, read as the reverse complement.
TTTAAATTGCCATACTATTCCCAACTTGTAGTATAAATGATCATCTCTTACTTCAATTCAACTTTATTTTCAACTACTGATTGAGTGATTGCCCTTTTCAATCTGACTGGTGGTAATTTCAGTAAGAGAAGACAATGCTCCCCACAGCTACCTGACATGCTGTAGGAAGCAACTGGGTGAGATGTGTTACAGCCTCTTGTGAAGTTTTACACAACTGAGTTTGAAAGTACGGTGCCTTATTTCAAAGACTGTGATCAAATACGTTATTCAATGGGCAGTGCTATTTCTTCCACTGCTATGTAACACTGGAGCAATATTGAGTGCAAATACTACTCGAGGAGTCCACATGTACTTACTTGCCCAAGTGTGATCCTAAAATGAAAATGGGGAAAAATACACCTTTTAGTCAATGGGGGAGAGTAATTTACTTATTACAAATAAGGAGGAAAGTGGGGAGGGAGGGAGGGAGGGAGGGAGGAAGAGAGAAGAGCTCCATTAAATCTTGGAGATGATAGGCAAGGGCAGAAAGCAGACAGAGGCTGACTGCAGTTGATTGGAAAATGACACTGGTGTATTTGTAAAGCAGTGACTTTATTGCTCTTTGATTGACAAAACCGAACATTGTTCACCTCTGCTACCACCTCACCCCTCGAGCCATCAAGTCCCTCATCCATGCCTTTATCATGTACAGACTTGAATACATCATAGTGCTGCTCACAAGACTCCTCGCTTATCCTTCCGCAAGCTGCAGACTATCCAGAATTCTGCACCGTGTCCCCTCGTGAACCAAGCTCTGGAAATCTATCATCCCTCTCCTTTCTCAGCTCCTTTGACTCTCCATTCCCCAGTGGATCGAATTAAAAGTCCTCATTATCACCTTTAAATCCCCTCATAATCTCACCCCATCCTACCTCTGTGACGTCCTTCAACCCTACAGATCCAGCTATTCCCTTCACTCAATGAGCACCAGCCCTACTTAATGTTCTCCACCCCATATGCCCCACCACTGACGGACAGGCTTTCAGCCATTCTGCTCCCACTCGGCAGAATTCTATCTTGGAATCCATACAACTTTCGGTCATCATTCGCCTCCCAGCCCCCTCGGCTCCCACCCAGCTCGGGTGTCTATCCAGCACTGTGAAGCACTTTTGAGACATCCTCCTTACATAAAGCTGCTATATAAATGTAAATTGTATTGTAAAAGACCGACGCTCTCCTGATTGGCTCCTGTCAGTGCTTCCACACCTCAGGCGCTGACAGCATCACCATCCATGGTTGCACACTCCACCTTACAAACCAGTCCAGAACCTTGGCGTCTTGTTTGACCCTCAACTGTCCTTTCTACCCCACGTTTGCACCATGACCCGCTCTGCCTAACCCCACCTCCGCAACATCGCCCGGCTTCGACACTGTCTCACACTGCAGGTCCGCGAAACCCTCATCCATGCATTCATAACATCCAGGCTCAACTATGCAAACCTCTGCTTGTCAGCCTCCCCAACTCCCTCCATAAGCTGCAGATCATCCAAAACTCTGCAGCCCATGTCCTCTCCTGCATCAGGGTCCATGACCCTATCACCCCTATGCTTACCCAACTGCACTGGCTTACCATCACACAGAGGATACAGTTCCAGATCCGGGTCCTCACATTCAATGCGCACCATGGCCTTGCTCCCCTCTACCTCTGCGACCTACTAACACCCTAGCAACGTGCTCACTCCTTCTGCTCAGCGGGCTCCAGCCTACTTCACGTCCCCCGCCTCACCCGCTCCTCAGTGGACCTTCAGCCACTCTGCCCCTACCCTGTGGAACTCCATCCTGCAGTCCTTTTACTTTGCCCCCTCACTTGCCTCCTTCAAGACCCATCTCAAGACCCTCCTCTTCGACCGTGCCTTCAATCACCCTCCTTCCACCACTCCCTGATCCCGACCCCCCAGCTCGGGTCCAAAACACTGATTGCCCATCGCCTTGGGACATCTTCCTGATGTGAAAGGTGCTATACAAATGTAATTTTGTTGATGTAGTGAATTGTCAAAATTTCCAATGGCAAACAGCTACTAATGACCAATAAAGTATTCATCCTGTGGAGTTTCTGACACTTCAACAGCAATTCGGCCTGATAAAATATCGACTGGTTTAAAGACAGAGCAATGCTGCAGCTTTAATGTGAAATGTTAAAGCAGGACGTGTTACAAGGGGGGAGGTAGGAAGGCAAAAAAAAAATTGAAATTATCAGCAATTAAAAAAAATCCGATCCTAACAATAGGAATGTACAGAAATTTTGAATTTGAACACAAAATGGAGTCGTGTAGCTCAGTGGTTAACACTCGTCTCTCAACCAAGAGACCTTGGTTCGATTCCCGGCAGGGCGAAACGTTGGGCAAGTTTCCTTACTCCACACAACTCTGTTTACCTAGCAGTAAGTAGGAACCCAGTTGTTAGTCATTTTCTGGGAGTAATAATTCCTGAAAAAAATAATAATTTGATCACTCAATCCACGTTTGTGGGACACTGCTGTGCACAATTGGCTGCTGCATTTCGCCCACAAAATATACAGTCAATTCACTTTAAGTATATTCTGTGAAGCTTTTTGAGACATCTCGAAGACGTGATAAAGTGCTATGTCAAATGCAAGGATTATTATTATTTTTCCATGCTGTGCTAGAACTCCATAATATCTCTTACAATTAAATATGTGCATGCTTTCCATTAGGCATGGGATTCTGCTAAGGTGCGCGTATAATTTTATTCTTCACAACCTCTTTTAAAGGCAGTATCTCTAAGGCATTATATCATTGTTCAAAATGTCCAATTTAGCGGTGCCCACACATAGGTAAACAATGAGAGTTCCGGACATAATGCAAGAACTTACAGAAAAATGGTTTTCAAATTAATAATAATCCTTGCATTTCATATAGTGCCTTAACACATTATTGAGACGTCTCAAAGCTTCACAGAATATATTGTAAAACGAATTGACTGTATATTTTGTGGGTGACATTAAGGCTGTGTTTCAGAATTAAATAAAATTAAGGCTGCGTTTAAGAATTTGGCAAATTCTGGACTCTTTGAAATGTTACATAAATAGAGTGAATCTAAACCAAGCTGGAATTTCTCCCCCATGATAAGCTTCTGATTTTGTGACTACCAGCAGGTAAATTGTAACTGCACTGGCTTTGGAACAGGGAGCGGAGATCAGCTGAGGAATTAAGCATTTTAAACAAAAAAACAAGACTATTCAAAGGTTCTTCCCAATTAGAACATTAAATTATAAAAGCTACTTCTACCACATTCTGCATACTATGCTGAAGCACTTATTCACTGCTGCAAAGACATCATAAATTGACCCATTTCTATTATATTACAGGCAACTCCATTAAAATTAATTTTGCTTTACACTGATGTGCCAGAGTTAGAGTATTAATTTCTGACTGCCGAAGTACTGACCCAATGCTGTTTGTATATTTATACTGTACCGTGATAATTTGTCTGTGACTCTTCCTTCTCTAAAACTTGTTTGGTTGCTTCCAAGTCACTTTTTGACTTTCCAACATGTATCTTTCTGTATATCTCTGATGGTTCCAAAGATCGTAAATCTTGCAAATAGGCAGATAGAGTCCACATGTACCAGTAACTAGGCAACAGCTCTTTGCCTGCTTTCCATCTCCTCCCCAACTCTGAATTTAAAAATCGGTCAAACACTGGCATTTTTCAGGCCACTTCTGTTGTGTTTTTTGAAAGATGCAGCAGAGGCTCTCTCAGATGGGTTTATCTCAGTTTCTTCAGTAGCCTTCCAAAATGCTGTCTATATCCAGTTTCCAAGGTCCTTGATGCCTTGGCTCTCCAACCAGACAGCAATTGGGCATCACTTACTCACTCAGAAAATCATGTTCTCACTCTCTTATTTGCTGTTTACAATAAAGAGAAGATCAAGGCTAGTGCAGAAGTAGTAACTCAGCAGATTATGGGTTCTCAGTGTCAACTCATTAAACCCAGCCAACAACAAGCGTTACTATGTAGCTATCAACTATCTGGCAAAAGAGTTACTAATATATTAAACTACAAAGCACAGAAAAGCTCACCAAATCATGCTGTATAAATCAGAACTCCGTAGATGCAAAAGCTTACCAGCCCAACAGAACCACCTCACAGCTGCCTTTCACTAGCAAGCCTGGCCACATGCCAGACCTTACCCAACTAATGACTGCATTATGATGCAGATATTAAGAACCCCATTTGAATTTATCCACTGTAACACAATTAAGTAAGCTTTTAGCTTTCCTTTCTGTTCTCACCAAATCTGATGAGTTTGGCCCAGTTAGTCAAATCCTTATGTAACCTCAGCTGCCCTTACACAGTCTGGGTGGAGCAGAGGGGAGCTAGCAGCCATTTCACATTCCAAAACGAACTGCAAAATGCATATCAGTGAGGTATCAGACACAAAGTGCTCAAGTAAATCTAACACTGCTGTGCAATAAAGCACAGAGCTGTAATGAATTCACTTTTCAGCTCTCTTCTCTATCAATATTTGTTCTATTGGAAGGCATATTTGTTGTACTCCAGTGGTAAAGATTAACAGCACAAAAATAAACTTAGTGTACTCGTTCTCATAGCCTCTCTGAAATATCAGAATTTTTAGTGCTGATCTTTTCATGTTCTATCCAGTGTGGAAAAAATTCAAGATAGAATAAAGAGAGAGCTAAAATGGATTAATTTTGAACAGAATATTGGTTTAAATGTTTGATATGAATGCAGACTTGCCCCTCCCCATTTACTACAGGTGTTTTCTTTCCTTCAGATTAGACTTACGCAGATTTTCAAAATTAAAGATTTATTTTAAAAAAACTTTGCAAACGCTATGCAGTTACAGTAGTTGCGCATAACGTTTCAAAAAACTTTTCCTTGTATTTAACTGAGGAACACAATTTGATCAGTCATTCTAAAACTCCGCAGTCATTAGCAGTTAATATTTGTAAACCACTGAGCAAAGCTGATGGTGGCAGAATTTGCAAGTAAATGAACTATTATAAATCTATCAGCGCTTCCTGTTTAGAGATCATAAAGTTATGCCCAGAGAGTCTCATTTCTTCAAATCCTATGCTCCAGAGTTTCCCGGCCATTTCTTCACATGTTTGTTAAAGACAAACTTTCCCTTTGAAAAGAAAATCATTTTTGAAAATGAACTTTTCAATGCAAGGTAAGTCAAGTGGTTCATCAAACATGAGCTTACTGGGATAGGATTCACTGACCTGATACGTTCACGCTGTATCACAAAAGATGAATTATCTTTAGAAAATACAATCCCTAAGATGATCCTGGATGCTATGGTTACTGTTCATAGTGACGCAGGTGCCAGATCACATGACAGCTGGCCAAATGCAGCACAAAAAGGAATGGGATAATGTTCACAAACTTAAGAATGCAGAAAAAAGATCTGTATAATATCTCATAGCTTTGGAAGAAAACAAATGTGTGACCGATCACCACATCTTTCAAAAATATAACCTTTTGCAATGCCTAATCCAAGACTATTTGCTTCGAAAAGGTGAACATTGCACTGCAATCTTAATTGACTTCGAGTAAATTTAGAAGTAGCAAAATGTCCTTTCACATAATTGTGGAGTGGTTTGGAATAGGTTAAATTGTTCTGCTCAAATACTGCAGCTTCCTTGCCCTGCAGAAAATATGGCTTCATAAAAACAAATTAAACTTGGCAAACAGAAACCACGACACAAACAATTAATCAAGTTTTGATGGCAGTCTCCTTTGCATCCTGACCCCTGAAACTTGGATTATAAAATGATCTCTGTAATGCATCATTCACATTCACCTACTTTCAATCAAACTGCAGGTTGAAGACTGGATTCTTTGCCAGCAGTCTGTTATGATAACTTCTGTCTAGCTTTTATCATTATCCAGGCAGTCTTTGGAGCACTACTCGATTAACCTATTATTCCATGTTGTCCTGTAGCATGTGATGTCAGTTTCCGTCCCTTCCTCCAGATTGAAACAAGGGTGAATTGGCAGGGAATCTAGTTGGCAGCCTGCCTCATGTCAAGTACCAGTTGCAATATAACTGGTCATTCACAGCTCAGCTATTCGCTTCGCCTATGCACACACTAATAGGTGCTTTATGTTATTCACCTTACAACACTTAGAGGAACTATGCTTTTGTTATTTTCCTATGTTTATACAGTTTAAAAGGAAGTCAATGCTATACCATCTGCATTGTGTATTCACATTAATACCCTTTTTTAAAAAAATCACTCACTCAGAATCACCTTTTAAAAGCTTCTTCAGTAGAAAATGATATCTGTATCCAGCGTATTAACTCTAGCACAACATAGTGCTCATGCCAACCCGAGGATAATTCACTAAAACAATTTAAAGGATCAATTTCATTTTGATGCTATTAATTATTTGTAGCTTGTACTCTTAACAAAACTCCACTCCAGACAAACCTACCCACTGACAACAAAGATTGTATGTCCCATTTTAACCCTTGCTTAGATTCTTCCATTCAATTGTTTCACAAGGATGAGGTTTCAAGAACAAAATTACATTTGTATAGCGCCTTTCACGTCGGGAGGATGTCCCAAGTGCTGGACCGTCAGAGTTTCGGACCCGAGCTGGGGGTCGGGATCAGGGAGGGTGGAGGGCGGGGGGGAAGCAGGGTGAAGAGGAGGGTCTTGAGATGGATCTTGAATGAGGCAAGGGAGGGGTCGAGGCAGGACTGCGGGATGGAGTTTCAGAGGGTGGGGTGGGGGCAGAGTGGCAGAAGGCCGCCCACCAATGGGTCACGGAGCCTGGTGCTGGACAGGACACGGGCTGCAGAGTTCTGGATGATCTGCAGCTTATGGAGGGAGGGGAGGCTATCGGGAGCCAATCAGGAGACCCTCGGTCTTGTTGACGTTCAATTGAACAAAGTTCGCAGAAAGTTTCAAAATGTTTTTTCAGATCATTTTGCCTTCAAAATAAAATACTTCACAGTAAATCCTACGAAGCGCCTTTTAGATGTTCTTCCAATGTCAATTGCAAGGATTATTTTATTATTTATCCTTTTTTAAAAAAATCATATATCCTGGAGACATTATTTACAAGTAATAGTAAGAACATTCTTCAAATGTCACAAATATTTTGCCTCTATATTTATCTTGATACAGCTCATTAAATGGCCTTTTACACATCACTGTGTAAAGTAACATATTACAATGGCATCAACAACCAGTCTTATAAATGATGTACATACAGGTCAGGAAAGTAACAAAATCAATGTGACATGATTATTATATTGGGGAAGGGGAAGGTTTTGTCTTGATATATGAGCTTCTGCTTTACAGCCTATTCAGCAGTTGCAAATAGGTCAAAATCCACAAAAGATTTAGCAAAACTGTGTAGCTCTACCATCAGTACATAGTCTCATGTATCCATTCTCAAATGTCTGAAGCCTGCAAGCACTGGTTTGCCAAAATAAGGAATTCATTTGTAGTTTAGAACTTTGTATAAAACCTTCACAAAGTTGACAACAAACTCTTGAGGTGAATATCCTCACGTTTATAAATACAAATTCTCCTGCAGTTTACCCAAGTAATGAAATAATGAGCGATTTACAAGAAAAAAAATTCCAAGGATGAAATGTAACCTAGCAAAGGACACGTGATGAGCTTTGCACTCAGTGACTGGATTTATCCAGATAAGCAACAACAACAACAACAAGATTCCATTTATAAAGCGCCTTTCACGTCAGGAGGACGTCCCAAGGCGCTGCACAGTTGGGTCATGACCCGAGCAGGGGGGAAATGGTCAGGGTGAGGGGAGGGGAGGGAGCGAGGAGGGGGGAAATGGTCAGGGTGAGGGGAGGGATGGGAGGGAGCGAGAAGGGGGAAGAGAGTCGAGAGGGGAGCTGAAGGTTCGGTCAAAGAGAAAGGTTTTGAGACCGGCCTTGAAGGAGGAGAGGGAGGAAGCAAGGCGAAGGCACTGGGGGATAGAGTTCCAGAGCCTCGGGGCTGAAGGCCCGACCACCAATGGTAGGGCGATTGGGGAGGGGGACGTGGAGCAGACCGGAGCATCTGGAGCATAACCGCATTAAACAATGAATATATTAAAAAGGTTACAGCTGCTCTGTAGAAAAGTGCCACTGATAGATCACGGTCGAATATGGCAAAAGAAAGGACAAGAGTTCTGTTCATATAATATCAAATGCAAGGATTATTATTATTACATCAGCTCATGTGATCCATGCATTATTCCTGTGAGAAAAGGAGGTTTACTTACTTTGTCCGTATTTTTATTCACTTTAATGATAACAATATATGTGCTGCTTCTTTCTAGCTAGAGTTTTGAGTTTTGGTTCACACCATCTTTTCCAACAGAGGCTTAATTATCCATTTAATTTTCAACTGTATTGCATGCAGAATAAGAGATGTACACTTTTTATATCGGCCTTTGCATAGCTATAAAGATCACCCACTGTTTATCTCCTAGGACTTTTCTAACTAGGTGCTCACAAGTTCAACCACCAAGGCTGATCATCACTCAAGTATGTATCTCAGTCAGAGGAATTCTGACAGCCCAGCTGGACTACCAGATAAGATTTCATGCAGACATGAGGTGTTCTATGATTACTGTGTTTTCAGAGGGAACGAGATGTGACAAAGAGAGAAAATGCGTGAACCGACCTTTCATAGCTTGCTAATCATGATAGCCACACCATAAATGCTCCCTGGCTCTCTGACTGGATTCTTTCATTTGATATCTTTCCTTGTCACGTCATTGAGAAGTCATAAAGTGCTTTACAGGATTTTTATTTTAAAGTGTAGTGACTATGTATTTGTAAGTCCTTCATAGAAAGCTATCTGAGAATGAAAAGAACAGTGGTCTTCCTCATTCTTTGAGTGCAGGTGATGGTTTGCAAACCAAAGGGAGAAATCCATCAGGGTGAAATTAGCTGCCGTGTTTCGCCCATAAAACATACAATCAATTCACTTTACAGTATATTCTGTGAAGCGCTTTGAAATGTCTAGAAGATGTGATAAGGCGCTATATTAAATGCAAGGATTATTATTATTATTCAAATGCTGGGAAGTTCATTATCCCAGTATCATTAACCCAGTAACAAGTTACACAGTCACTACACTTTACAATATATCCTGTGTCCTGTAGTCAACAACAAGAACAACCACAACAACAACAAAATTACATTTGTAAAGCACCTTTCACATCAGGAGGACGTCCCAAGGCGCCAGACAGACAGAGTTACGGACCCAAACTGGGGGTTGCGGTGGGGGAGGGTGGAGAGCAGGGGGGGAAAGCGGGGAGATCGAAAGCACGGTCGAAGAGGAGGGTCTTGAGAAGGGTCTTGAAAGTGGCAAGGGAGGGGGCGAGGTGGAGGGACTGCGGGAAGGAGTTCCAGAGGGTGGGTCAAGCACTCTATTTGCATTATCATGGCTTTGTCCACCTCCACTGCTATTTTTAGAGTCTTGTGAATCTAAGTCACTAGACCTTTTTGTTCCCTGACCACTCTCAGGTTCTTCCCCTCCAGAGTATAGTCAGCTTCTTTATTCTTCACTTCACATTTCCCGATGTTAAATGTCATCATGTGGTGAAACTGATGTCCAAACAAACCTTGTGTTGCAATTCTTCAGTATGCTGTTCAAGTGGGGGAAAAAATTAATGCCAAGAGTTATATCTACCTCTAAATGTAGACAACCTTCAATGCTTTTCGATAGGAAGAAACTTTGGAAGGTCTTGTAAGAAACTGTGCCAGGTTGAGAAATGATTCTAAGAGATGTGAGGAAAGGCTAAAGGTTGAAAAATGTTTGATTTTAAGAAAAAGTCTAAGGATTTCAGGGACTGGTTCTAAGAAAGATACTGGATCAATGTTTTCAAGGTCTGTACTGCCTGGAGTTGAATACCCGACACAGACTCAAAAATATTCAAAGCGAGAGTACAGTAAACGGAACTAATTCAGGATCATTTCGTTTAATTCTTATGTTGACTCAAGGTTAATTTCCTTATGCCAATATAATAGTGTGGCAGATGGAAGTTGATACTGAGAGATTTTTGAAAAATAACTCTAGCACTTGTATCATCCGCTGAGTACTAGAACCACACTGATGATTGGTAAACTATATGGAAGGCATGCAAAACTCTTTCTGCAGAGACCTCCTCCTACACTGTTAAGAAAATGAATATATGTTGTCTTGTGTTAGATAATAATAATAATCTTTATGTTTTATATAGTGCCTTTGATAGAATCATAGAATATTACAGCACAGAAGGAGGCCATTCGGCCCATCATGCCTGTGTTGGCCCTTTGGAAGAGCTACCCAATCAGTCCCACTCCCCCGCACTTTCCCCATATCCTTGCCAATCTTTCCTCTTCAAGTACCTATCTAATTCCCTTTTGAAAGTTGTTATTAAATCTTTTTCCACCACACTTTCAGGCTGTGCATTCTGTGTAAAAAAAAATTCTTCTCATCTCTCCTCTAGTCCTTTTGCCAATTATCGTGAATCTATGTCCTTGGGTACCAACCCACCTGCCAGTGGAAACAATTTCTCCTCATCTACTCTATCAAAACCCTCCATAATTTTGAACACCTATTAAATTTCCTCTCAACCTTCTCTGCTCTAAAGAGAACGATCCCAACTTCTCTAGTCTCTCCACATAACGCTAAAATCCCTCATCCATGGTACTATTCTGGTAAATCTCTGCACCTTCTCCAAGGCCTTGATATCCTTCCTAAAGTGTGGTGCCCAGCACTGGACAAAATACTCCAGCTGAGGCCTAACCAGTGTCTTATAAGCATTTAGCAGAACTTCCTTGTTTTTGTCCTCTATGCCTCTATTTATAAAGCCAAGGATCCCATATCCTTTTTCTAACAGTTCTATCAACCTGCCACCTACAAAGACCTGTGAATGTGAACCCCTAGGTCTCTGCTTCTGAGCCCCCTTTAAAACTACAATGTAGTGTATATTGCCTCTCCTCATTCTTCCTTCCAAAAGTGCATCACCTCACCCTTCTCTTCATTAAACTTCATCTGCCATGTGTTTGTCTATTTTGCCAGTCTGCCCATATCCTCCTGCAGTCTGCTACCATCCTCCTCACTGTTTGTGTCATCTGCAAACTTTAAAATGTTTCTCAATACCCAAGTCCAAGTCATTTATGTAAAACAAAAAAAGCAGTGGACCTAATACCGACTCCTGGAGGACACCACTGTATACTTCCCTCCAGTCTGAAAAATAAACTATTCATCCCTACCCTCTGCTTTCTGTCTCCCAGCCAATTTTGTATCCATGCTGCCACTGTCCCTTTTATCCCATGGGCTTCAATTTTGCTAATTAGTCTATCATGCGGCTCTTTAGCAAATGCTTTCTGAACGTCTTTCAACACTACATCAACTGCAATGAATTTGGGTTTGAAAAAACGGAGTCGTTTATTTCGGTGAAAATATGCAAGTGGTGGGAAATTCTGTCAGACATGAGAAAAGCAATGTTATTTACAAAAAAATTCTATTAGTCTCTAATTTTGTAATCAACTCTTCCTTCTTTTCTTCAATTTCCCATTTTTCTTTCCTTTCTTTTTCACCATTTCTCTCTTTTTGCAGCTATAAAGCAGCAATTTTGTAACTGCACCACCACCTGCAGTCTTGGAAGAATGCTGGTTCCATGCCTCGGGATCTAAAGCATTCGTATTACATTTTTGCAGCATACAGAACACAATACAATAGTTCATATAAATGCAGAGATGAAAGAGTGGAAATACATACATGTATAATTACTGGAATTTTAAGTGTTCAAGGAGAAAACTGAAGGCATACAAAATTTAGATGCCACTATGATGCAGTTCATAGCACTTTTGCCACTGAGTCAGAAGGTTGTTGGTTCTAAGCCCCATGTCGACGCTTTGTCAATGCTGATGCTAGAATGTAATACTTTGGATAACACTACTGTTGGAGGAGATATTACACTGAGGTCTTGACTGTCTATTTGGAAGTAGAAAGGCGTTTATCCCGATGTCCTGGTCAACAATCCCTCTGATAAAAATAGTCATTGACTACGTGGCTGCTTTTGGGAACATTTCTGGGCATAATTTGGCTGCTGTGTTTGCCTATAAAATGCTTTACTTTGAAGCAAATGCAAGGATTATTTTTTTCACAATTAATAGTAATAAGCCAAATGTTATAGAATCAGAGAAAGTTTAAGAGCACAGAAGGAGTTCATTCAAAGCATTGTGTCTGTACTTGTGTTAGCTCACTCTGAAGCTACCATCTCTACTCTGTATCCATACCATCTCTGGTTTCTTCCTTTTCCCCCAGGAACCTTTAATATTGTTTTTCCTCAGATATATGTCCAATTCATTTTTAAATGATGTTATAGACAAGGCTCCAATGATCATTTGTGGTAACGTCATTCCACTGTCTCACAATCTTCTGTGTTAAAAATATGTATATTCTAACTGCTAAAAACTGAAAACTTTGTTCGTTGATAGCTGAGAAGATGGTATTATATACTATGGAATGAGTATGTGGACTAGATAGGTTCCAGCTTCAATCCTTGACAACAATAACTTACACTTATATAGAGCACAGTCATGTGGGGTAGTGCCTTGGAGCACTAGTCTCTCTTGAATGAACAAATCTCTAATTAAATAGCCTATGATCCCTGTACAGTTAACTCATGATGAATAGTCATCCAGGCAAAGTATCAGAGGAACACTGCCATATTATGCTCCAAAATTAATTGAAGAGAAAAATTAGAAAAAAACTTTAATGAAAGAATTTTACAGTTGGACTCAAGTGGGTGTAAGCCACAAAATCTGACATAATGTTGATACCGGAATGAGATCTGACTTGGAACCTATTCAAAATTGGTTCAATTATGGTCACTTTTATCATGCATGATCTATAATCCTATACAATTATAATTCCACTGTTTGTGTCAACACAATCATAGGTAATGAATTATACTGTATCTATGCTTAATGTTGCGGCATGCAGCAATTGAATTGCCGCATCTAAGTTCAGTGGCATTTAGCTCTTACAATTAGGTGTCCCTAGGCCCTTTTAGGAGTCTTGTAGCTCAGTGGTTAGAGCACTCGCCTCCCAAGTGAGAGACCTGGGTTTGATTACCGGCAGGGCGAAACCTTGGGCAAGTTTCCTTACTCCACATGCCTGATAATAATCCCTCAAGAAAAAAGATTATAATAATAAGTATTTGGTCACTCAATCCATGACTGTTTGTGGGACACTACTGTGCGCAATTGGCTGCCACGCCTAACCCTCAAATATACAGTCAATTCACTATACAGTACATTCTGCAAAGCGCTTTGAGATGTCTAGAAGACTTAAAAAGCGCTGTATCAAATGCAATGATTGTTATGATTATTATTATAAAGGTCTAACATTTACACATTCTGTCAGCCTTGCTGAGATTTGAGTGGTCTTGCTTGACTCACTGTCTGGTCATTACTGGAAAAAATACGATGGAGAACATTTCCCTCCACTGCCTCGCGATTTAGCATGTCAACGGAATTCACTACTAGAACCTCAGCTCTTGCAGCTGGGAACTGTACTTTGGAACAATAATAATCACAACAACTTGCATAGCACCTTTCCCGTAGGATGAAAATGTTCTGAATACACACTATTTTGATTATAGCAACATGTTCTGAATGATACAAGCAGGTTGGCAATCCATCAGCAGTGCAGAGTGGTGAATTTGAATACATGGTAGTCAAGGAGATTTCATCGAGTCAGGCAACATCAAGTGAGAACCCAAGATACAATCGTAGAGCCAACTTCACTTAACCATTTGAAGGAAGGAGATCTATATTGACACTTGTAGATCACAATATTACCAAGCTCCTAACAAGATTTAAAGATCTTGCCTCAGTACAGATATCCGAAACAGACCCACATAAGCATAATTGCTTATGAATACCAAGTCTTTGCTTGAATACAGGAGATCTGGAAGAAAGACACTGAAAAGGAACATGACGGTTGTGTGAGGAGTAAACACTCGACATCAACCTGCAGCAGACTGCAAGAGGGACAGAAAAAGCTACTGAATTACACATACCATTGGCCTGCCCACCTATACATCTGGAACCCCACAGTCTTGGCAACATGCTGGACGAACTGCAGGAGAAAGGGAGAAAAAAACTTACTCCACATATACTGAACATGCCCAGTAATAAAACAATTCTGGGACACGATCCAAAAAAAATTTAAGTTAGCACCCACATTAAAACAGAACTACACTGTCTCCTTGGCTTCCATGTAGCATTGCTAATTTTGTTCAGAACCAACCACTCAACTGCAAAGTACAATTACAACAACAACTTTCATTTATACAGAGTCCTTCATGCAGGATAATGCCTCGGAATGCTGTACAATGATGAGGTTGGATACCAAGCAAAGGAAAAGGGAGAGGGGAAGGGAGAGTTGATTATAAGCGTGGTCGAAAATGTATGTTTTAGGCTGGATTTAAAGACAGCTAGAGAAATGGGTGAGATGGAGGGGTAGAAGGAGGGAGTTCCAGAGGTTAGGGACATAATGACTGAAGGCTTGACCACTGATGGTGGCACATAGGGAATGGAAAATGTGCAGTAAAACCGAGTTAGTCGAGCAGAGGGTTCAAGCTGAGAAGTGGGGTAGGAGATGATCTCAGAGATATGGAGATGCATAAGATTTAAAGGTAAGGATGAGAACTTTGAAATTGATCTGGTGGTAGTGAGAGAGCCAGTGGAGCCTGGCAAGCACTGATGGGTGTGCAGAGTTTTGTGCAGGTAAAGATGCGGTGGTTGAGTTTGAGATAAAATGGAATTTATGGATGAGCTAGGGAGACCAGCAACACATTTTGTGTACTGGTTGGAGGCAGAGGATAAAGTCTCGCATTCCCCAGTGCCATAGGTGGAGCGATCTTTTATGAAGGCACAACAGAGTAGGATAAACGACATCTACTTCTGTGCCTAATATACCAAATATTTCTTCCAATATAGTCTCTCTTCCCAGATAGCAATAAAGACTTTGAAACTTCTGAGATACCTCAAGCGCTCTGGGACGCTACCCTGTTTGAGCAGCGCTATATAAAATGCAAGTTATTATTGTAGATAATTTAAAGACATGGGACTGATCGTGAGACACAGAAATCTCACAACAGTCTAATGTGGCTGAAAACTGGAGTCAAAATTCCCTTAGCCTTTTTTCATGGGAAAAAGAAATGGAAAATAATTGTAGAAAATAGAACAAAAATGAGGAGCAGGATCATCATATAATCAACCAAGTGCACATACAAGAGAGGCAACAGTTATCTGACTGTGATGGTCATAATACATCATACACCAACTACTGTACCTCGAGCTAGTTTAGAACACAGCTATGCACATCATGGTAGACAACATATGGATCAGTCAAAAGAGATGTCTGTACACTGTACTGTCAGCCTAGCATGCTTTTGAATGAGCATGAATGTACTACATTGAATAAGAAAGGAAAATTAAAATAAAAATATTTAAAACAACCAACTCCCATTCAGAGACAATATTGAAAAATCATCTATTCATAGCACAGGTTGTTGAATAAAAGCAAGTGCACGTCCCAATTAATTCCTCTGTGCCCTAGAGGCAATTGAATCTATGTCAAATGCCCAGATACCGGCATAAGAATAATTATGCAGCCTTTAGAAGAAGTTTAAATTAAATTATATAAGTTCCATGTGTAGGTGGCATACACAGAACAATACTTTACGATATACATTCAATTCACTTTACAATATATGCTGTAAAGCACTGATGTGATAAGATGTGATAAGGCACTATATCAAATGCAAGGATTATTATTATTATTATATTGATTAGAGCATTCGCCTCGCAAGTGAGAGACCTGGGTTCGATTCCCGGCAAGGCAAAACTTTGGGCATGTTTCCTTAATCCACATGCCTCTGTTTACTTAAAAGTAAATAGGAACCTTGCTGTTAATCGAGTGTCGGATTGCTTTCGGGGGCAATAATTCCTCCAAAAAAAATAATAAATTGGTCACTCAATCCACAACTGTTGTGGGACACTGCTTTGCGAAATTGGCTGTCGTGTTTTGCCCATAAACTAGACAGTCAATTAATACAACAACAACAACAACTTGGATTTATATAGTGCCCTCCATGCCGGACGTGTCTCAGAGCGCTTCACAGTAACGGATCCCGGGGCCGAGCCAGGGGGAGGGGGAGTAAGGTGACCAAAGGTGCGGTCGAAAAGAAAGGTCTTCAGCAGAGACCTGAAAATAGGAAGAGGCGAAGGGAGTGAGGAAGGGAGTTCCTAGAGAAATACTTCTCTAGGGTTTTGTAAAAGAAGTGCGTGTATTGAACGTGTATTCAATAAATAGATATAAATTATTAGCATGATGAGTTCAAGATTATTCAAGATTAGATCCTGTTGCATTTTGAATTCAGAAATATTGCTACTCCAAATTACACTTTTTTTCCCTAAAACACAGTAACCTCTAAAGGAATACTGAAGTACTAACTGCCAAAAGTATTGCAAACAACACTTGCAAACTTCAAAGATGACCCTTCGTGTTTCTTACTTATCTAAATGAAATCAGACAGAACATTTGCTTTATGTCAATACAATATTACTTCATTAAAACATGGGAATAATTAAGAACAAGTGGCTCTTTCAAACAAGTACTGTGATGAGGAGGATGGATGACCCTAAATGCATTTTGAAATGCTTTTGCATTCCAACAGAGCTGAACCATGGAAAACAAAAAAAAATGTACTTGCTGTCATTTGGCACCAAAATAATTTAACATCAAAACAACATTTGAAAGAGACAAAAAATCTATACTAAAAAAAAGCTTATTACACACGTTAAAATATTTACTGATTCACAATATTTTTTTCATCCAATAAACCCATACCAGAGATTTTGACCCATACCCACACCAACCACATGTTGCCAGGACATTAAATGAACTGGAGAAAATTGATAAATTGCCAGGAGAGGCACAGTGAATGGCACACCAGTACATTTTACATCAAAGCGATTGAACTAAATCCTGAAATGTTTACTGTCAGGTGTCACCCACAGAACAAATCTAATGCTTCGATGCTGATAAAAAAATGTTTATTATATTATCTATTCTTATCAAATTGGGTTAGAAAATACAATGACAGCTGCTTGTTAGAATTGGGAGAGACACGAAAAATTGTGGCATTGAAGAACTGAAAGAAACAAGATTATCAAGATTATCTCACTGAAAAGCATGGAGATGATAAAGCTCTAGCAATTGAACGATTGCACTGCAAGAGGTGTGTGCACTGAGAGCGTATGACCTAAAGGGAGTTGATGACTGTGGAGTTCAATGATTAGCAAAGAATTAGATAGGATTGGATATATAGTGGAAATGCTTATTAATGTGTGTAAGAAATAGTGGGAAAGAGAACAGTGCCATGGGAAATCATCCAGTTCAAAGAAACCAGAGTCAGAAGATGTTCAAACAACTGCAGCACAGATAGGGCATTTTGAAGGCAAAGTAGACGAGCAAAGAACGTAACTTTGGTGGAAGATTGCATGAAAACAACTTGTTTAAAAGTGCATAGTGCTGAACAAGACCACATCAAAGGCTTCGGAGATGTTCAAGACAATTACAAATGAGTCACCATGCGTTGAAGGGTTGAGTTTCAGAATTGTGTAACTAGAAAAGATTATAAGAGCTGTGGCTAAAGCAACAGTGTTTACAACAACAATAACTTGCATTTATATAACATGTAAGAATTTGGGGTAGCACTTCGGAGTGCTTAATACTATTTAGTATTTATTAATTTGAGTGAGTTGAAAGCAGCTTCAATGCTTACTGTTTGATGGGATATGATGAACACAAGCACATTTTTAAGGGGAAGTAAAGTTAGACTGGGAGTAAATGAGGCTGAAGATGTAGTAATGGGTCAATGGCAAGTTTGGAGCTATGTTGCTTGAGAACAAAAAGTAGAGGCTTTATGACTATAGGCTTTATTTAAGTCTAAAGAACAGAAGATTCAAGAGAATATAGAAACATAGAAACATAGAAACAGATAGGCCATTCAGACCCTCGACCCTTTTCCACCATTCTTTAAAATCATGGCTGATCTGTACCTCAAGTCCAATTTCCTGCCCTTGGCTCGTATCCCTTAATACCCTGACCTAACAAACTTAATGTCAATCATAATGTTTTGGTAGAAGGGAGCTATGGAGAAACGTTGCGTTGGCAAAGTCATCAAATTAAGAATTAAAGCAGAAATGTGAACCAAAATGTGAGCTTTCTCTTTAATGTCAGCATAAGGAAGAATGATGGAAAAGACAAGTTTTGAGAGCGAGCTCTGGCAAGGGATAAGTCAAAACAATTAAATACACTTGAATACCAGCAGTTTATGCAGCATTATACAGGGGAATCTAAATCATAATTGACCAGATCCATATCCCAGTGTTCATATTATAAGTGAGTTCCGAAGAAATGGGCTTTGAATTGAAAAATCTCTTTGCTTTTAAAAGACTTATATTTTCATGAAAATGTTTAGCAAGTTTTGCTTGGGAAGAGAAAATAATAATAATACTTACAATTGGTATTATAGTGCCTTTCATATCTAAAGGGCTTCTCAAAGTACTTTACAGGTTTTTACTATAAAATGGAGCGATTGTATATTTTTGCGAATGCTCAATGCCAAAAGAGCTGTGGTGAATTCTTACCATGATCATCACCTACAAGTGACCAGTTGCACAAATGTAATTTAGGTCTTCACAAACACAAAGGTAAGTCAAACACTTTTTCATCAAAATGGTGTTCCTCCACAAGGGAAAGAGTGCCATCAGACTTTTGCTCATTCCAAAGAAATAAGAGAATTAGGAAGTAATATTAAATACATTTCAGAAACCCTAAACTATGGCTCACACAGGAAGTAACATTCTGAATGAAATCCATGTTCTCTCAGTTAAAATTACCAAAATGTATTTTAAAGAAAGAACTTGCATTTGTATAGTGCTTTAGCTCACCAAAACATCTCAAATGCTTCACAAGTGATTACAATCAAGTATAGAATCATAGAATTACACAGCACAGAAGAAGGCTATTCGGCCCATTGTGTCCTTGCTGGTTCTTTGAAAGAGCTGTCCAAATTAATTCCACTCACCCGGTCTCTCCCCACAGCCCTTCAAATTGATAGAATCATAGAAGTGTAGAGTAATAACTAATTTTTGTAGGCAAACAAGGCAGCCATTTGCATCAACAAGATTCCACAAATAGTCACAAGCTGAATTACTAATTAACTTGGAGACTGTTGGTCAGGACACAGAGAGGGACAATGCCTTCTCTTTCCAAACAGTGGCATGAAAACTTTAATAACTGTCGAACAGGTACATGGACCTCGATTTGATGTATCATCTGAAATGCGGCACTTCCATCTCGTCAATAAAACTTACAAAATCTGAACTACACTATTTTATAGGATTTTAAACAATTGTTTGAGCCCATTAATACACATTTATGATGTAGTGCTATTGGCAGAGCATATCATGTCTGTACTACTTCCCTAAACTGGTGTCAAGGAAGTTCCCCAAACTACTACTTGCAGCTGTTGCTTTGGAGGCCACACCGTACTTCAAGTAGGCTGGCAAACAACACTGACCTTGTATTGACTACACCTGGATACAGACATGATGGCAGTGTTTAAATAGTAATAGTTATGTCGATTTCCTGAACCATTACTGTACCACATAATAAACAGAAAATAGAGCCACAACAGATTATTTAATGCCGATATGTGAACCAACCTGATTAATTTTATGTACTCAGAGAAATCTGTAGAAGTTGTATATGTAGGCAGAAAGGTGATAGATGCAGTTTAATTCAGAGAAGTATAACATAAATACAAAGTTACATTTGTAAAGCACCTTTCATGTCGGGAGGAGGTCCCAAGGCGCCAAACAGTCAGGGATTAGGGATAGCAGAGGTGGAGGGGTGGTGGGGATCAGGGAGGGTGGAGGGCAGAGCAGGTGGCCAAAAGCAGGGTCGAAGAGGAGGGTTTTGAGTCTTGGAGAAGTAGAAAGTTATGAGATTTGCCAGAAGCAATGGTGGTATGGAATATGTACTGAATGGAAATGTATTTTAGTTATTCGTACAAAATAGAGATTTGGGGTAAACATGTCCTCCCGACGTGAATGGCGCTAAACAAATGTAATTTTGTTGTTGTTGTTGTTACTAACACGGTAGTGTTCCAGGTAATCAAAGAAAGCAAACACAGTGTTGGAACGTACAGCTAATGTGTAAGTCGAGAGAACTGATTTTAAAATAATTATATCTAACCATGGTTAGACCACACAATTTTGCATGTTGTTTTGGACCATCTCTTTCAACATGATATTCAGTTGTTAGAGGAAGTGTAGGAAAGTTTTGGATTAATTCCAGAATTGAGGGGAGAGAGCTATGAGAAAAGTTTGGCCTTACTAGAACATTTGAGTCTAAAACAAAGACTGAGGAAAGTATTAATGAAGCCGTTTAAGATTGTGAAGCATTTGCAAAATTTTGATTTAGATAAGTTCTTCTGTCAGAGACAAAATTCAAGAGCAAGGGATCATACCTTCAAAATAAGAACAACAAAAAGAATAGGGAGTACAGTAGTTTTTAGCAACAGAGTAATAGTCGTGTGGATCAAACAATGGGTAAAGGTGGTGGAACAAGTAACTACAAAGGATTTCAAAAATGAAACAGACAAGTTCCTGTCAAATAAATGATTCAGCGTTACTAGATTAATAGATGTGTCAAGGAATCTTTCGGGGTGTTACATACACTATAATCTACTCCTCATTCAAAGTCAAAAACTGTTACTATGGTTTTCACGTTTCATGGAGTATTCATCCTAAATGTGACAAGGACTATTGTAACCACAGCTTAGTCTACTCATGTTGCCTATGTCTACTTTTGTTCTTAAACATTTTATTTCATTTAAATTAAGTCATTGGCCCATCTACTACTTCTGTACTTGCTCCCAAGTAAGCAAATCACTTGGTTTGTAAATCGCTCACAAAATACCACTTTTACAGTACATCCTGTGAATAAGTACTATATATATCGACATGATTAGGCTCTATGTCAAAGGCAAGGATAATTATAATTATAATTATTTGTTATTACTAATCACTTCTACAATTCCTAAGTTTTTTTTATTTTTACGAACAAAGATCCCCAATCATGTATTCAAACTCTTGTTTCCATGATGAAAGGTGGCCAGTGCATTATGTTGAATTGACTCCAGCAATTCAGTCATCAGATAAGGAGATGACAGGTTACATATATGTTTCCTTAATCTGTACAATATTAATAATATTATTCCAAGAACGTTCCAAGGTGCCTCTCTAGTTAATATGATGTATTATCAAATCAATGGACTCTATACTAACAATAAAAAGTCAAGATAAACGATAAAACAGTTTCAATGCTAGAAGTGTAAGATTTCTGAGAAAACATAGCTTACTTATGTTGAAAACAAACAAAAGTCCAGTGTACAGGGATACAATTTTTCAGAGATTGAATACACAATGGAAGCTGGTTAAGCCAGCAGGGATGGACAGGACGCTTTATCCGGTTTAAGAGGTGTCCGAGGGTAACCAAAATACCATTCCCTCCCAGCTTTGGAGCCCTCCAACGCCATATACAACAACAACAAAATTACACTTGTATATTGCCTTTCAAGTCAGGAGGACGTCCCAGGGCGCTGGGCAAACAGTGTTTTGCACCCGAGCTGGGATTTGGGATTGGGCAGGGTGGGGGTGGGGGGGGAGATGGATCACTGAAGGCATGGTTGAAAAGGAAGGTCTTGAGATGGGTCCTGAAGGAGGCAGGAAAGGGGGATGGGGGAAAGGCGGAGGGCCTGTGGGTTGGAGTTCCAGAGAGTGGGGGCAGAGTAGCTGAAGGCCTGCCTGCCTATGGTGGGGCGGGCGAGGTGGGGGATGTGAAGCAGGCCAGAGCCCACTCAGTGGAGGGAGCGAGCAGGATGGTAGGGGGTTAGGAGATCGCAGAGGTAAGGGGGAGCAAGACCATGGAGGGCTTGAAGGTAAGGACCAGGATCTTGAACTGTATCCTCTGTGTAAAATATGTAACAACTTGAAGCAATGTTAACTAACCAAACAGGACATCAAGTATTTTAACCTTGGAGTTAAAGTTAAAATCCTGTACTCTCACAGAATTCAGTAAAATATATGTATCTTTGTTTGGCTGTAAAATACCAACAGAGAAGCTTCCTCCTCCCATTGCCTCTATAAATGGAATCTTGTTGTTGTTGTTGTTGTTCCCATTGGACAGGAAGGGGACCAATTAGCGGTGGCGTTGAGGTGATTGACAACCTGCAGCCACTTGTGAATGGATGGGCTCCCTGTCAATCAATCGTGATATTCCCTCCCTTGTCTTTACCCATTCCTCCACCCACTCACTGATTTACAGTCCAACTCCAGCCGCTTGTGAATGGCTGGAGTCTGCTGTCAATCAATCTTAGACTCCTCCCATCTCCATTCCGGAGCCCCTTGTGGTTGAATGGACACACAGAAGGTCCGATTGAGTACAATCACCAGCAACCAGCGGAGTATTTTGCCCGGAGTAACCAGATTTTTGGTCCAAATCAACCACCATATTTAAAACAGGTAAGAATACAAATATTCAATTTGCAATAACAACAACAACTTGTACGTATGTAGCCCCCTCCACACAGGGAGCCTGACTCCGAGCTGGGGGGGGTGAAGGTGACCGTAAGTACGGTCGAAAACGAAGGTTTTCAGACGGTTCTTGAAAAAGGGGAGGGGGAGGCAAGGCAGTGGGATTGAGGGAGAGTGTTCCAGAGCCTCGGGGCTGAAAGTGCGACCTGCAATGGTAGAGTGGAGGGCACAAGGGACAAGCAGGAGGCCGGTACCAGTTGAGCGGAGGCTCAGGTCTCAAAAAACGGAGGTGGCGGAGTGGGGAGTGAGGAGGTCGGAGAGGTAGGGAGGTGCCACGGAGTGAATGGATTTGAACACAAGTGTGAGGATCTTGAAATCGATCTGTTCGTTGATGTGGAGCCTGATCAGAACTTGTGAGATGTAGGTATGGAGTTTGATTCAGGTCAGTATGTGGGTGGCAGAGTTCTGAATGAGCTGGATCTTTTGAATAGTGGAGTTGGGGAGACCGGCGAAGAGTAATCCAGACGGGAGCTGGACATTCGGAGTTAACCGGTGTCTGGCAAAAGGGGATTCCACTGTACATTGTCAGAAAAGATATGTCGATAGTAGTGGTGAGAATAAGACATTTATAATAATAATAGTTATAAGAACATTATAACCAGAACACATAATACTTCATGAAAACCTGGAGCTGAGAATTAGCTCATGGAGTGGTAAGACCTTACCTTGCATGCGAACGCAAAGGGCATTCTGATCAGGACTGTCCAATGAGATAGTTCCACACCTCTGAAAGAAAAAACAACAATTTTATTTCACATTATATATCTTTAAAATCCTTTTGTATGCATTTCCTTTGCAAGTTCACTTTTTAAAAATATTTTAAGAGCGGAATAAAATATTTTTTACCGCGAAGTTTAAAAACAAATGCATCTTTAAAAATAAGTGTAGATTCATCCATCAAATGTGTTCCGAGACGTTACACCGCATGAAGGCTGCTATATAGTTATAGTACAGAACTATACAGATTACGAAAATCCAGGATCTGTCTCTTATTTGCACATAGAGTGCTGATCTCAGCCAGATTGTTGGAAACACTAAAACTGGCTGGAGAATGGAGGAGAGAGAGGAAACTGCTAAGTCGTCCCTGTTTGATATGAACAGGACTGAGCTGAGCTGTGGTGCTTCTCCCATACATTCAAATATTCTGCCAGCACTCACTGTCTCAACTCATACATGATATAGAATATAAAATTACATTTCTATAGTGCCTTTCTCGTCAGGAGGACGTCCCAAGAGGCTGGACAGTCAGCGATTTGGACCTGAGCTGGGGGTCGGGATCGGGGAGGATGGAGGGCAGGGAGGGTAGCAGGGTGGCCGAAGGCTTAGTTAAAGAGGAGGGTTTTGAGGGAAGGAGTGAGGTGAAGGGACTGTGCGATAACTCACACAAGCCTATAGCATTAAAATATTATAATAACATCTTATTAAAGTACTGATATTAAAGTATAAAATCTTAATATAAAAATTACATATATTAAACAGGCATGATAACAGTTTGGTTGCTTATAGCTAGGAAAAAAGGTTACCTGTGCCTCATATAAGTATTTTGCACAGTTCTTTCTTAAAATGGGTACTATGTTGGTTAAAAATTAAATCAAACAATTTTTTCACACAATGCATTGTGAGAATGTAGTAGAAACTGCTACAGAAAACCATAGATCAAGAATCAAACTGGGTACAGTTGGAGAAGGCTCGACGGGGCAAATGGCCTCCTGTTCTCCAAGGCTTTTATTAAAGTTTAGCAGTATCCCAATAAATAGGATTTGAGTAAACGTATGTATTGGGATACTGCTAAAATCCTTTGACTTTTGCCAATACCCAACTGTATTCTTCTGCGTTTAGGAAAGTTGATTGTGACTCCCGCAAAGAGATTGCACCATCCAGAACTGGAAAATCTGAGTCTGAGTAGCTGGAATTGGAGGCTCATAACCACGTGAAGGGGTTTCCATATAAATAAGACTCCCACCTGACCAAATCAGACCAAACTGCCCCCCTACCCTACAAAACAGTCAACAGTGAACAGGTAAACTACTAGCATCAGTAGACATGTACTCAGCATGAGTCAGTTGCTCTCAAGAGGAAAAAAAACAAAAACTAAACTGTAATGAAAAAATATATAAATTGGTCCATTCATGTTCCCACAGTCTTTAGTGGTTAGAGATAGATATAACCCTTCACATTGTCCTTCCTTAATGCTTGATCAGATACTTCATATACTGTAACTGTTTCCTATATTCATGTTAAATATTACATGAACAACATGTAACAGCGCTTTTATTAAAAGCTGACAAATGGTTCATAAATCAGTAGGATTTAACATGTTACATAATTAAACCAGATTTTAATACTTCTGATAAAACAATTCTCACCTTATCCATATTGCAAGCAATATTTAGCAAATCACTTTGATCCTGCATTTAGACAGTTGTCAACATTTTGCTGTCATTTTGCAAAAAACCTTTGTTAATTAAAAATATTGACAGCCATCTTACATCATCTAATTTTCTGATTTAAATAAAACACACACTTGCGCACACAACCTTCTTACGAGGGACTGCTCGCAACTCATTATTAAGCACTAAGCACGTGAAGTAGAAAACGGAATGCGAATTAATTTCACAAAAGATTTAGTTTAGTTTCGTCACCTCTGCTAATAAGGTTGTGTCCTGAAACGACCCTGTATGGAGTTATTAATGTAGTTGTACCTCGATTATAATGGCTAATCAGACAGATCCTTAAACCCTCGACTCTCTGATTCAGCTCCCTGCTTCATATCCTTGTTGTTTTCTCTCAAGACCCTCCTCTTCGATCGTATTCTCAAGGCCCTCCTCTTTATCCGTGCTTTTGATCTCTCTGCTTCGCCCCCTGCTCTCCACCCTCCCCCACCCTGACCCCTCGGGTCCATAACTCTGTCTATCCAGCGCCTTGGGACGTCCTCCTGACGTGAAAGGTGCTTTACAAATGTAATTTTATTGTTTTGTGTTGATATGATTGTTACTGACCCACTTAAAATCTGTCACCCTTACACTCTTCCTGAAATTTGGTTACATTTCCTTTCAGAAATGTAAGCAGCTTCGTGAGGGTATGTTCGCATGCTTTTTCTTTTTTTTAAAAAAAGTTGCATTAGCTCTACGTTCAAAATAACTTGCCATTTCATTCATAAAAATATCACCGTTTAAGACAAGATTAATTATTCTGAAAGGTTCGAAAGGTTCAGAATAATTAGTTTATAACGATTTAATAAGACAAAGGCAATGCTGAAAACAATCAATAAGACCAAACACACAATTTCAATATACATTACACAAAAGTCTGGCACGTTTCTGAACAATGCAGGGTTAGATTTCTCTCTCCCTTTCCTGTAAGGGTCACATTTATTCTTTTGTAAAGCAGGGAGTCTGTCCTATTGTTCCCACGACTTACTCCACAGAATGAATGAGTATGAGTGAAAGGCTAACATTAATTGACTGGCAAAGAAATGGACCTTGAGTAGGGCTCTGATCTGAGTGAACGAGATGAAAGAAATCAGGACAACAGAAATGATAAAGCACTACACATATTTAAATACACATTTCAATACAGAACCACATTAGACAAAGGAAAATCAGAACTGGGGTTCTTTATAGCTCAGCATCTGTATCACGTGCTGAGCCACAGGGAGCAGGAGTGTCCTGGACTTGATCTTTCAGATAAGATCGTGGTTAGCATGCTATAATGGTCCAGCATGGTCAAACACCTCACTAACACAGTCCAGATTTATAGGAGAATAACCAGTTAGGTGAGATAATAATAATCTTTGCACATGATATAGAACCTCATTGTGTCTTCGAGGCATCTCAAATCACTTCACAGAACATACTGTAAAGTGAATTGACTGCATATCAATGCCCTCCTACCCCCTCTGCCCTTCATCATCCAAACCCTGCCCCCCACACTCGAGTCCCGATCCCTGACTGTTTAGCTCCTTGGAATGTCCTCCCGATGTGAAAGGCACTTTACAAATGTAATTTTGTTATTGATGTATATTTTGTGCGTGAAACGTGGCAATCAATTGTGCACAGCGGTGTCCCACAAACAGTGGTGGATTGAGTGACAACATTTTTTTTAAGGGATTATTCACTCCCTTCAAATGGTAGAGATAGCAGTTGGCTGCCAGCAATTGTGGACCAAACTCCATATGAGTTGTTACTGTCAAGAGAGGATGGTCTATGTGGAGTGTGATCCCATTAAAAAAAGCTTTTTGTGCCTAAACCTGTGACATAAATGTATTAAGGCTGTTTTAAAAGGCAGTGCAAAGGAGAGCAATATGATGATCTCCTTGCAAAGAGGAATGAGCTATTAGACAACCTAGGATTCTTCAGTCTTGCGGGAAAATGACTCAGAAAGGACCTCATAGAGCTGTGTAAAATTTCATGAAAAAACGTGATTGAAATAGTAAACCAGAACAATACTTTAGGTTGAAATGAGAGTAGAATAAGAGGACATAGGTTTAGAGCTGTTAAGGGCAATTTAGGACAGAAAGAAGGAATTGTTTTTTACCCAAAGGGTAATCAACTGGAACAGGTTGTCGGGAAACACAATACAAATACAAATTTCCACTTATACAGAGCTTTTCACATCATGAAGATGTCCCAAGGCATTGTACAGTCCAGAGTTTGCATCCGAGCTGGGATGGAGGTACGCAAGGTTGCAAAGATAGAGTGGGGCAAGACCATGGAGCGATTTAAAGACCTGATGAAGGACTCTGAACTCAGTTTGCTGGGGGATGGAAAGTTGAGCAAGGATAAGGGTGATAGACTCACAGAGCCAGGATACATGGTAGAAGCCAGGACACTGAACTCATTTCAAAAGCATCTTGATGTTGAGATGGGGGGATTGGTAGGGTGGGTATGCTGCAAGGATGAGATTGGAAGGGCATCCAAACCAAACTTGTCTGCACTGAGCTTATAAAACTGAAACTTGGAACGTGATTTTTTCTATTGTGCAGTGGCTATTTGTCAAGCTATTTAAATGGTACTTTTACAGAGTCAACAAGCCAACAGATTCAGGAATCACTGGTTTAGAGTATCAATATATGGGGATAAAAATAAGTAACAATCCTTGCATTTAATATGGCAATAAATAGAACTGCGAACACACTTAGGGATATCCTCCTGATGTAAAAGGTGCTATGTAAATGTAAATTGTATTGTATTATAATGTCATAATGTCTCAAAGCTGTTCACAAACAATTCCTGTCAATTGTAGACAAATGCAACAGCCACTTTGTACACAGTCCCACAAACAGCTACGAACAGCAATATATAGTTGTACAGCCAATCCATTGCCCAAGTCATGAATTCATAAGAAATCACAAATTAGTATTTAACAAGTCCTCCTCACTTAGCCTACTGGTTGAAAACAAACCTCATAGTCTCAATATGGGATGAAGACTAAAATATGACGACAGAGAGCTTTGAAGATTATACCACTACTGAACTGAAGCAAAGTGGGGACTTAATGTGAATCCAAACAACTGTACATGTTCTCGTTTTATGAACTGCAAACATATGTAATTACTAAGGGAGAGCTTCAACTTAAATGTAATTAACAAAGAGCAGAGCTCACACAACCCCTTTCCAAAAGCAAAGACTCCCACAGCAATTTATTGTATGTTCAGGTAAGTTCAAAATAATGAAAAGCAAGAAATTCTTCAATAATACGGTCAGCCGATATAAAACACAAAACACAAGAGAGAATCCAGGACTCCATTAGTAATTTGAATATATGCAACACAATATTTCCAAGTGTTATTTCCAAAGTTATGATTTATACAAAAGATTATGAATTCTTTTTTCAAACTGCATCTGTTACAATTTATTCACAGTTTGGTGTGGTTGATAAATACGTTTTGTGGTGTTGCTTGAAGATCAACACACAGTGCCAAGCAAAGGGCATTACTGATTTTATGGTACACGACCCCCAAATATATATGATCATATGACAAGAATTATAATATATAATACATATATACAGTATATCACCAGCGATAACTATCACTCCTTTTAATTTTATTTTCACACAGAAATGGGATTACACATTACACAGCAAAGTAGAGATAGTGGCAGCTGGATTCCAAGAACTTCAATGGTTCAACCTACTTGGAGCACTGAAACTTTGAAGCACCCCCTTTGCCAAGCGATCAGATTCTGACAATAGCGTATGGTGAAAGCACACAAGTTTCTCCATGTAGCATCAAGAGAAAGCTTTCACATGTTGGCCAACAAGTGTCCACAGTACGAGTAGAATCTAACAAGTAACTCTAACTTTCCCTGGCAGGCCTTGCCTGCCAAGAAATAATACAAAGAGATACATTCTACTGCCTGATTTGCAGATCTTGGTTTCCTAAGAGAACAAAACCTTAAGTAAACCCATCGCTAAGCAAACAGTGCTTGGTTTGGCTCCTGGTTCTATTGGGGTAGAAATCTAAAGAAAGCTTTGTGAAGATAAATAAGTAATTATTCCATTGAAACAAAATAATGTGATATGATAAACAATAATCCTTAGTATTGTAATCGCTTCAAACAAGTAAGACACACACTGTTTTTGGTAAAATGTAACAATAGCCAATAATTAATAATTGAACCTTGTGTACCAAATAAAATTCACCATGGATGCCACAACACAGTTCTCTATATGTCTGTGCCAGGACAAGGACGAGTTAATAAACAGTTTTGATTGCAAAAACTCAATCCGACACAAACCCAAAACTTGAAAGAGTTTTGGTACAAACCAGATTGAAATTAAATGAAAATGCCAAATAGAATTAATTGGCAAATAAATGCAACCTTCCATGGATCTACACACAGTAAGGAATTCCTCAATTTTATTCTCTACCAATTTCTGCAAAGCAGATACAGGTATAAAGGGCTGGCATGATTTGTTTAACAAAGGCATTGACAGAATTAAATGATATCAGATATGGTAACAATTGAGCAGAGTTTAGCGCTGCTGATGGTGTGGGCCACAGAGTTTGGGATAAATTTATGTTTGATGGAGCTAGGGAGACCAGCAAGGAGTGAGTTTGAAAAGACTAAATGTGTCAATAAGGCTTAGGTGACATGTTTACATCTGTGAGGGAAAGACTAATTAGAAAAACAGAGTCCAAGCTGGAAAAATGAAGTTCACTTTTCTGGCAGATTTTGACTCTTTGCTTCCAGGTTGATGTTCAAGGCGTGATGTCAGGAGTCATGTTTCATTCGGAGCCAACGTGAGTCACTGGGCTGCATCTATCATTCCATCTTTATCAGTGTTCATGGTTCTTTAACATCAGACTTTTTGTCAATTAGTTAGTTTGTCTCATAGCTGCATTGATCTGAATGATGTGCCAACTAAACCCTAAGAGTCTTCCTGAATAGCTCAGATTGTTGAACACTGGACATGTAACCAGGTTTGAATCACGCAATAGGCTCACTTAGTTTTCATGGTTTAAGAAGCCTATTAAAAAAAATGGGGTTGAACTGGATACAAGGAAACAAGCTTAACCAAGTCAGGCAGTTCTGTACTTATCCAACCACTGAAGTTTAAAACACTTTAAATCGGGAAATGGGCAACAATTATGATAGTCAGGCTCCACCACTGAGATGCTACTATGCGTGGTGGGCACTATATGTGCAAGTTGTTGTTGTACTTTGACACTGGAAAAAGCACCTCGGGACATAAATTGCATCTCTTGCAGAAAACCTTATGTATATGATGTTGAACTGAGAAATTTCGGCTCCAACCCAAGATCTCCTTGGAGCTGAGTTGTGGCTGAGGGAGCCAGTGCCAGGACTGGAGTGTGCATTATAATAGCCTCATTCACAAAACCTTCTTCAAGGCAGAAATGTACTCAACGGACAGTATTGTTCATTATGATTCACATTGGAAGGTATTAGGAAATTAGAGTTACTCTTCATGGCCAAAATAACTATTCCATAGTAGTTCTGCTAATAACTAAGAGGTGAACGATCAGGCTTTTGTTCTGAGAGATGCGGTCTTTGATTAGTGAAAAGATACATGAGAGCAGAGGTAAGAAAATCAAAAAACAAATATAAGCAAAGATAGGCAAGACTTTGTCAGCTGGCTTTGCACATCGTACTTGAGGATAAATGTAAACTAGTGAATCCCTGGGACAAGATATACACATGAAGGAGAAGGGAATAGAAGAGTACGTGATGGCGTAAGGAGTAGCTGAACATTCGTGTAGAGTATAAATGCTGGCATGATCTAGATGGGCCAAATGGCCTGTTCCATAATGTGTCATGAGCGGCTGGGCCAGAGATTGTTGATCAATCATCTTCTAGGCTGTGGCTTTTTGGGCTAAGCAACTGTTTGGGCTCCCCTAAACATATCCCACATTGAAAAATTATTATTTAAAAAACAAATCCTAAGAAATATAGGTTAGCTTACCAAATCTTATTACATAATTCCAAATGAATTCAATAAGAATTCAGATCAGATTTCTTGAAGAAGGCCCTCAAAGAAAAAACTGTGGTTTTGATGAGATGTGGTGAGGAGGCCAAAACATTCTGAGAATTGAAACATCTGTTGCATAATTTGAATTGCATTTAGATTAGATTATTTGTTACAAATAAAGGTACAAATGAATCTAACATGCTCCAATCACTAAAAACACTATAGTAATCTTTTCTTCACTGGTTCCATTACAGGCAAGTACCAAACCCTCTGCCCCATCCCCACCCCTGCTGTTTTTTGCGTGATAGATCCCACTCTGTTCATTTCTAAAATAAAAATAATAATCGTTGCATTTGATATAGAGTCTTATCACATCATTGATACTCTAAAAGCGCCTCACAGAATATATTATTAAGTGAATTGATTGTATATTTTGTGGGCTAAACACGGCAGCCAATTGTGCACAGCAGTGTCCCACAAACAGTCTTGGTTTGAATTATTATTATGATTATTTTTTTGAAGGGATTATTACTTCTGGAAAGCGATCCGACAACTGGGTCCCTACTTACTGCTAAATAAACATGTGGAGTAAGGAAACTTGCCTAAGGTTTTGCCCTGCCCAGGAATTGAACCCGAGTCCTGCCGCTTGCGAGACAAGTGCTATAACCAATACACTACAGAACTCCTGCAACACTGCAAGACTCCTAACAAAAATCTGCCAAACACATAATACAATCATCCAAGTCTATTAAATGCATTGCAATGGAATGGGAACACAGTTATTCCTATTTGTTCTTTCCTCCAATAAAAGGTTTGCAAACTCTTTCATGAAAAACATGGCCGCACTGCTTCCTTGTTTATTGAGGGGGAATTGTGTCAAAGTGGATTTGTTCCTCACACAAGTACGTTACTGTAGTTCAAAATTATGCAAAACAACATTTAGCAATGTACTTATGAAAAATGAAGTTCTTTTCCAACCTTGGACATTTCCACTGGATGTCAAATGTTGATCCAAAGTGGGTTTGGAAAATCTCTGAAAGCAATGAGGGGGTGAGAAAGGTCACGCAACACCTTGAAGATTTATGATGCAAGATTTACTTTGAAGTGCTAACAACTTCGGAATTAGCCCTGCTGAAACAGCATTACCACAACTTTCAAGCAATGCCAATACGCTTGCCAATTTCAAAAGTAAAGAATAATAAAAAAAAGCGTGCCTCAGAGGAACATTTGTATGCATTCAATGAAAGGTTACAACTAGTTTTTAAAAATTCTGCTAACATGTATTTCCTAGAATCACACCAACAGGCTCTTATTAAGTTAACTAAAGGCAAATATATATGTAGCAACCCTTACCTCTATCTATATAGTCTGTGTTTCAAAAAAAAGCCACAGAAATCATAGAATCATAGGATTTTACAGCACAGAAGGAGGCCATTTGGCCCATCGTGTCTGTGCCGGCTCCTTGGAAAGAGCTGTCCAATTCAATCCCACTCCCCCGCTCTCGATCCATAGCTCTGCAAACTTGTCCTCCCCAAATAATTATCTACTTTTCTCCTGAAAGCTATTATCGAATCGGCTTCCACCATCCTTTCAGGCAATGTATTCCCGATCCGAACAACTTGCTGTGTAAAAAAATTTTTCCTTTCTGTTTCTGTTAACAACTATTTTAAATTGGTGCGCTCGGGTTACCTGCCAGTGGAAATAGTTTCTCCTTGTTCACCCTATCGAAACCCCTTATAATTTTGAAAACTTCTATTAAGTCTCCTCTTAACCTTCTCTGCTCCAAGGAGAATAATCCGAGCTTCTCTAATCTCTCCTGATAACTGAAGTCCCTCATTCCTGGTACCATCCTGGTAAATCTCTTTGCACCCTCTCCAATGCCTTGACATCCTTCCTAAAGTGTGGTACCCAGAACTGAACACTCTAGCTGAGGCCTAACCAGTGTTTTATAAAGGTTCATCATAACTTCCTGACTTTTGTATTCTATGCCCCTAATTATAAAGCCCATATGCTTTTTTAACAGCATTATCCGCCTGTCCTGCCACTTTCAAAGATTTACTTATATGAATCCCAGGTCTCTCTGTTCCTTTACCCCCTTTAAGATCGTACCATCAGCTTATATTGCCTCTCCTCATTCTTCCTCCCAGAATGTATCACTTCACATTTCTCCACATTAAACTTCATCTGCCACAGGTCTGCTCATTTTGCCATGTCCATTTGAAGTCTGCAACTATTCTCCTCACTGTTTCTACTTTTCCTACATTGTTTACTACTTTTCCTAGGTTGTAAATGCGTGGTACAAGGTTCAAAAGGAAAAGTTAATTTGAATGCTGCAAAATAATATCTCGCAAAACCTACATGTTCACTTATGTAGAGAAAACAGATTCCTGCAGTAATTATGAGTCAGTAATCTTATTGAGGACTTTGGATTGTATCAAATTTCAAGAGCAAAGCTCAAGTGATTTGTAATCATCATCTCAAGCACAAGATGAAAACAAAGCCTTGGAATCACTCCCATGTATTCTTTTGATAAAGTATGCACTGTGCAGCTCATATGGTATTTCTTCCTTCCCCTGTTGTCCAGTGGGGTTCCAGCAGACATTAGCCAGAATCTCACCAGTCAAGAATGCATGATTGCTATGGAGCCACTGCAAGTTTAGAATGATCTGCAGTTAATTCTTAGAAAATGAGTACAGATTGAAATAAAGCTGACATATTCAACATGTATTTTCTTGATATAAAAAGACTTCCATTATCTTCTCACACAAAACATCAACTCCCAAAGAGTGCTGCTCTTTCATGCACCTATGCAGTTTAAGAGACTAATAGGCTTTTAAAATCATTCATTCATCTCTGTGAAATCCATTGGCTTTACTCAAAATCTGCTCCTTCTTATAATAATAATAAAAACAATCCTTGCATTTCATTGAAGCATCTTAACACATGATTGCAACATTTCACGGCATGTGTGTATTGACTGTGTATTTGTAGGTGACCACAGCAGTCAATTTGTAAACAATAAGGTCCTACAGACAACCATGAATTAAATCACAATATGATCAGGGGGATCGTTGGCCAGCAAAACTCCTTTCTTGTTTTGAGTAGAGCCATGTGATCTTTAAAGTCCACATGAACAGGTGGATTGGACCTTGGTTAAAGGTCTCATTTGAAGGACGACACCTTCAATGCAACACATATTTTGTGTGGGAGATTAGTAGAGATAAAGATAAATAAGCTAACTCCAAGTGAAGCTGGTTGAATAACTCATAAAAGAAAACAAGTTATCATAAGATATATATATAAAACTTTTTAAATGGTAGCGATGTGTGTGTGGGGGGAGAATAAATGAACATTTTCAGCCTTGAAAAAAAGTCAAGAGTTTTCAGAGTTTTTTTTCGCAGTGATACAAGTATTCTAACCGTGTTTGTGTTTCTCTCTATGCTGAACCTTTCAAAGACTTTAAGTAAATTAGAATGACAGAAGTTAGATTATCTAATATTCTGGGGAATTCGGTAGGATTGTGTGCTAAGTGCAAAGACAAGGTTGTATAAATAAGATTGCATTAAGGGCTTAAACTAAGGAACAGCTCCAGCTTGATATCCAGATCAGCATTCTGAGCATGCCGGAGTTACAGCAATTAGAATCGTTATGTTTGTTTTGACTTGCAACATCCTTATTGTCAATTCCACACCACATAATAAAAGTAAAGAGCGTCATGCATGAGAGGTGAAGATACAAAAGCATTTGGAATCATGTAGTTCCCTTTGTCAATGTGAAAGACCATGATGTTTATTTGCAAAAACAAATAACAAAAGCAATCCCTCACACTTCAAATCTCTGAAGTTGCTTCATCTTTTAATAAAACTTTAAATCAGTTTGATTTGGTAATCTGGCTTGTGCCCAGTACACAAACATTTTCGAATTTACCGTACCTGAAATGGCAAAGTAAGTCACAAGGAAAATAAATACTGGTCACAAATAGCTACAGCCCTTTTCCTGACCTACAAAGGCAATATATTATGTGCACCGTGGAATAGTTGGTAGCAATTCCAGAACATTTTGTGGGAAAGGCATTGCACGGAGAGCACCATTGTCTTTCAGTGTTATTGTGTAACATAAAAACCATTGAAGGTCTGAAGAGTATACCTTTCTTCCAGCGGCAGCATCAATTTTTTCTTTTCAGAAATGTTTCAAATTAATTAGTAAATGGTTATCAGCATACAATGGTGTATGAACATAAAGCATTGGGGATGGAGGATCAGGGCCGGAGGAGCACAATTCTCCACATACTGACTGCAGTAGCACTACTATTGGGAAGTGGAGGTCAAGTTGCCTCCCCACAGACAGAGAGAGACAAATAATACAATACAGGTTACATTTATATCCACTGGCTCCCCATCTCTCAGAATTTAGAATTTAAAATACTCGTCCTCACTTTCATGTCCTCCACAGCCTTGCCCTTTCCTACCTCTGTGACCTGCTCACCCCTTATCAAACTGTCCACTCCCTCCACTCAGAAGGTTCCGGTCTGCTCCACATCCCCAGACCAGCTCACCCCACCATCGGCAGTCAAGCCCTCATCCTTTTCACCTCCACCTTTCGAAACTCCATCCCACGTTCCCTTCGCCTCACTCCCTCCCTTGCCTCCTTCAAGGCATGTCTCAAGATCCACCTCTTCTATCGTGCCTTCAGCCACCCTCCTAACCTCCCTGGCCTCCACTCTCCCTTACCCCACCCATCGCTTGGGTCCAGTTCCCTGACTGTCCAGCACCTTGAGATGTCCTCCTGACGTGAAAGGCGCTTTACAAATGTAATTTTGTATTGTATTTATATAGCGCCTTCCACCTCAGTCTCAAGACCTATCTCTTTGACCGTGACTTTGGTCATCTTTCTCCTTCCCATCCCCCTTGGTTCCCATCCCCAACTCGGGTGCCAAGCCAGGATTATTAAGTGCTCTGAGATGCTAACTCGTGTGAAGAGCGCCACATAAGTGCAAGTTGTTGTTGTCGTTAAGTGCCTTGGAATGACCTCCTGACGTGAAAGGCACTACATCAATGTAAAATTGTATAATACTGTATTTAACAAATACACATCAGGAGCAGTTTTCTGTTTGAAGACACGATTCCAAAACAGAAGTCCTGACAACAAGAATAACAGGCTGATGAAGTCAATCTTTTAAAAAAAAATCAAAGTTATAAAATGATAGATTTCTGAGCAGGGCAAGGAGATAAAATCACATTATTTTAGTGGTCGCAATTTCTTTAAAGGATGAATAGAGAACATATGATAAAAAATCAGGGGACAAAATTTGTTTTTCATAAGTTGCCTGACCTTGTATTGTGGTGCTAACTACAACTCACAAGTGAGGGGGACATAAATCACATCTAGGAACTGCTCATTGTTTATTCTGTTTACACCATACATTGGGTAACTATAGCAATAAACGGCAGATATAAACATTAATTTTAATCTCAAACAGCATTAATGTGTGAATTTTGGAACAAATCCAATGATGCTTCTGGAAAAAAATGTTCTCTCGATTCCATCAGTTTTCAATATGACATTGTCTCTAAGAAATGTTTCATAGTTTATGAAGCCACCATCATTCATAGCATGAAGCTCCATTATTCAGAAAGGGAAGAGGGAAAGAAAAGCAATGAATTCTGAAATATTTATCTCAAAATCTCCCACTCGTCAATGTTTACATATGAATTGTGATTGCTGCAGTCACACGGAACATCTGACATCATACTTGATGAAAATAATTATTTCTATTAAATCATTTATTTAAACAAAACGATTTTGCTCTTAAATAGCACCTTTACATAAGATGTCTCAAAGCACTTCACAGAGAGAGAATGAAAGCTTGAGCAGTGTGGGTAGGTGCCCGAAGGCACAGGCAAAGAGGTAGTATTTTACAAGGATTTTGAAAGCAGAATGGAAGAATGCAAAGCACAGGACTTTTAGGAGAGTATTTCAGTATTTTGCAATATGGCCAGACACCGCAACATTGCCAGACTCTGCCACTGCCTCATCCCTCAGGCTGCTGAAACCCTCACTCACACATTCATCACATCAAGCCTCAATTACAGGAACTCCCTCCTCATCGGCCTTCCCAACTCTTCCCTTCACAAGCTGCAGATTATCCAAAACTCTGCAACTTATGTACTCTCACCACCAGGCTCTGTGACCCCATCACTCCCACCCTCGCCCGACACCACTGGCTCCCCATCCCCCAGCGGATCGAGTTCAAGATCCTCATCCTCACCTTTAAGGCCATCCATGGCCTTGCCCCCTCTTACCTCTCTGACCTGTTGACTCCCTACCAACCTGCCCACTTCCTCTGTTCATTGGGCTCCGGCCTGCTCCATGTCTCCCGCCCGACCCGCCCTACCATCGGTGGCCGGGCTTTCAGCCTCTCTGCCCCCATACTCTGGAACTCCATCCCACGGTCCCTTCGCCTCGCTTCCTCCCTTGCCTCCTTCAAAGCTGGTCTCAAGACCCTTCTCTTCAACAGTGCCTTTGGTCTCTCTCCCACCTCTCTGCCTTCCCTCACCCCTACACCACCGAGCCTCCCCCATGCTCGGGCCCCGACACCTGGCGGTTCAGCGCTTTGGGACGTCCTCCCGACATGAAAGGCTCTCTATAAATGTAATTTTGTTGTAATTGTTGTATTTCAGAAAGTGGGGCCAAAGTGGCTAAAAGCTTGCCTGCCAAAGTGGGGTAAGGTGGTGGGAAGGGAGGGGGAGGATGGTATGGAGGGGGCAGGGGACGTGCAGCAGACGCAAGCCAGCAAAGCAGAGGCAGTGTACGGGGGAGTGGTTTTGTTGAAGATCACAGGATTACAGTGGAGCAAAATCATGGAGGCATTTGAAAGGCCAAGAATCTTGAAATCAATCCGCTGGGAAATCAGGTAACAGTGATGTGTGGCAAGGGTGGGGGTGATGGACTTGGTGTGGGAAATGATATTCTGGTCGGGAATATTTCTCCCAAATTGTGTCCTTTTTCGTCTTGCATAAATATAATTTCATTGTCCTACCTGAAGCTATTTCATTTTAGATTTATCCACTTTAATTCTGCTCACAGAGTTTAAATTAAACAGCTTGCCAATATCCAGCTCAGCTATGCCTCTCGATATTTTAGAGATATGGATGGGATCCATGGCTAGACCGGATCCCTAGCTAATTACAACTTTGAACTATTAACTTTAATTGCATCTTTTAATTGTCTTAGAATATTAATGGGATTTTGAACTCCTAGTCTAGACTGATCTTCCATTACAGTGCTGGTGGTGTGCCGCATTGTCAGAGATGTTGTCCTTCATATGAGACTTTACACTGAAGCCCCGTCTGCCTGTTGAGGAAGACATTAAAGATCCCATGGCACTAGTCAATAACAAAACAAAGTTTATCCTGGTTTCCTGGCCAACAATCCACCAGACAAAATCGGTCATCCATTTTATGACTGCGATGTTGCTGTGTGAAAATTTGCCTACAAAATACACAGTCACTAAACTTTACAGTAAATCTTGTGATGTGCTTGGAGATATCCTCCTTAAATTAAATGTAAGGACTAATATTATTGTGAACCTGAGGGATTCCAGTCACACTTCAACACAAACTGAATACTGGAAGATTTCATTTGAATATGATAATTTATAGCAACAAAATCACTCATCATTGTTCTTGACAGGCTGGTAAGTCAAAATAAAAGTCATTCTGATAGCACAATGATTCCTTTTAATGCACGGCTTGCAGCTGTGGTGAAAGCAGCACAGCAAAAATCAATAAACCATTTCCCATTCATGCCAATAGGAAGTGCAGCTTTTCACAACACGCTCTCAGCCGAAATTATTGTATTTGAATGTTAGTGTAAGCTGATGAAAGACGTCTCTCTCTCTACAAAGTGCAGTATGGAATGTGGTGAATTGAACCCATGGTGGCACCATAACACCATCAGTGTACACCAGGCCAGTGTGGAAGGTGGAGGAGTTCCATCCTCAATCAAAATTAAGTCAAAATCAACATATATACAAAAACTGTTGACTTCATGTCAGGTAAACCGTTTAGCCACTTTTATGGGTTTCATGTTAGCACTAACACCAAAACTGCCTTTGGTATTTGAATGATGGTGAGAAGCACAC
This sequence comes from Callorhinchus milii, assembly GCF_018977255.1. Lineage (NCBI taxonomy): Eukaryota > Metazoa > Chordata > Chondrichthyes > Chimaeriformes > Callorhinchidae > Callorhinchus > Callorhinchus milii. The sequence goes on along the minus strand of NW_024704744.1, from coordinate 44,904,370 downwards.
AGCTACTCACAAGATTGGTCAGGTTGAAGAAGGCCCTTTGGCACATCTGATCTCAACCTTCCCTACCTTCCCCACATCAAGCCGCTTTTTAACTGGTTCTAGTGGCCTGGTCTCTTTCCTGGTAACCTGTTCCAGGGATTGATTACCATCTGCATAAAGAAAACCTTCCTGGTGTCTGTCCTGAGATTGCCTTTTACAACTCTAAACCTATGTCCTCTTGTTCTACTGGCTTCACACATCCTAAAATATTGATCTGCATTTACCTATACAATCCTATTTAAAATGTTATACACCTCCCAGAGATCCTCTCTGAGTCGTCTTTTCTCAAGACTGAAGAGACCTACCTTGTCTAGTCGTTGCTTATAGCTTCGGCCAATAAAAAATGCAGCCACATTTTTTCTGTGCAATCCCCTATAAGCGCCCCTCAGCTACAAACACCCACCCCCACAGTTACAAACAACAACCCCAGCTATAAACACCCCCCACCCTCTGCCACAAACACCACCATCTGCTACAAACACACCCCAGCTACCAACACTCCGCGTTCTGCTACAAACACCCCCCCTCAGCTACAAACACGCCCCCCCGCTACAAACACCACACCGCCCTCCTACAAACACCCCCCCTGTCAGCTACAAACACCGCCCCCCCATCAGCTACAAACAACCCCCATTGCAGACACCCACCCTCTGATACAACACTGTACACACAGTGTGCTAGGCCCCGGGCCTCTCGTGCTGTTTGCTCAACGTTGCTACTGTGGGCGTAACGGCTCCAGCCACACATGGGTGGCACAGGGAGTGTTGGGATGGCAGAAGTGGCGCAGGAGACTTCACCTGCTGGTGAGCGAACCGCGATAGAAATAGCAACTCCGTCACACTACTGCCATCTATTTGCTTGACACCAGACCTAGACTGAGCTCCTGTGACAAATTCTTGGTAAATGCTGTACTATTCAAATGAATATTTTTAGTATTTAAACATAACTACATGGTTAGTTTTTATCAATAAAGTGAAAAAATGCAGATCCGCTTGCAATTTTCCGCAAAATTTGTCAAATGCCCTGCAATTTGGGGAAAATATTTCCGCAAAGCTAATTACTCGGAGTCCTGTAGCTCAGTGGTTAGAGCACTCGTTTTGTAAGCGAGAGTCCTGAGTTCAATTCCAAGCAGGGTGAAACCTTGGGCAAGTTTCCTTACTCCACACGCCTAATAATAATCCCTCCAAAACCCAAAAAACAATAATAAATTGGTCATTTTCGATCTACGACTGTTTGTGGGACATTGCTGTGCGCAATTGGCTGCCGCGTTCGCCCACAAATATACAGTCAATTCACTTTACAGTGTGTTCTGTGAAGCGCTTTGGGACGTCCTCCCGACGTGAAAAGCGCTATATCAAATGCAAGGATTATTATTACTCTAACCCTGGGGATCATCTTTGTTGCTCTCCTCTGTAACACCTCTGGAGCCTGAGCAGCCTTTTGTTGCGGTGACCAAAACTGTGTACAGTACACAAGGTGCGGTCTGCCCAGAGCCTTTTATATCCTGAGTATAATGTCTGGGGAACTAAACTCAACTGATTTAGCAAAATAACCCAGCATCCTGTTCACCTTCTTTATTACTGCCTCTTACTGCTTTGTCACAGTGAGCAACAACTCAACTAACACCTCCAGATACCTTCTAGCTTCCCCTTTGGCAAGTTCAGTCCCATCCATAGTTGGTACTGGTGATAAAGTGGTTCCTGTAGTATATACAGTAAGATTTATGCTCCCATATGTGTTCATTCTCAACTTACCGCTGCTTATAAGTCGGACTGCCATAACCATAAATAAATCTTATTGATCACACAACTTTAGTCATATGGGAAGAAAATCCACACTATTTATTTACTCAATTTATGCATCATGTCAGAGCAGCCAGAAGTCAAGAAAATTGTTGAATTCAGTCTGTACTTTGAAGTAAAACAGAAAATATCCGCCTGGCAAACTCAGCCTTCCACCCTGTGTCCCCTACCACCATTCTGTCTTCTTCACCCACCTCTCATCCCCACCCCTCAGTTCCTACCACAGGCTCCATCCTACATTCCTTTGCACCCAGCTCTCCTTCCTCCTTCTCATCCTCCATCACCCTGATGAAATACACCACCTGCTGCCTCGATCCTTTCCCCACCCAGATGTTGATCACCCAGCTCCCCCTCCTCTGCCCACTGCTGGCAGACACCATTAATCAGTCCCTCTCCTCAGGATCAGTCCTACTACCCCTCAAAACCGCCGTCATCACCCCCACCTCCTTACAAAAAAACTACCCTCAACCGCTCCAACCTTCAGCACTAGCACCCTATCTCAAACCTGCGCTTCCTGGCCAAAGCTTTGGAACGCATTGTTGCCAAACAACTTTGCGCACACCTCTCCCTCCACACCCTACTTGAACCCTCCAATCCGGTTTCTGCCTGGCCTACAGAACAGAGACAGCGCTCGTGAAAGTCACAAACAATGTCCTCTCTATCTGTGACCAGGGCTCCCTCTGCCTCCTTGTCCTCCTGGACCACTCCGCTGCGTTCGACACAGTCAATCATGCCATCCTCCTCCATCGTCTGGCCTCCCTCATCCACCTCAGTGGGACCGCACTCGCTTGGTTCGAGTCCTACCTTACAAACTACCGATGCTACATTTCCGCAAATGGGCTTTCTTCTCGCCCCCGCCCGGTTACCTGCAGGATAGCCCAAGGTTCCATTCTTGGCCCCCTTCTCTTCCTCATCTATATACTCCCTCTTGGACATGGGGTTAACTTTCACATGTATGCGGATGACATTCAACTCTACTTCTCCTCCCCTAGCTGCGACCCCCAGTCCTTTGATGTTCTGTCAGCTTGTCAACAGATATCAAGGTCTGGATGAGGGCAAACTTGCAGTTAAACGTCAACAAGATGGAAGCCATACTCTTTGGCTCCCATCGACGTCTTCTGTCCTGCGGTTCAGACGTCCTCAACCTACTCGATCTGCCCTTAAAACTCTCTGAACTGCTGAGCAGTTTAGGCGTCAGGTTCGATCCCCAGTTATCCTTCCTCCCCCACATCTGGTCCCTATCCAGGACCGCTTTCCTCCATCTCTGCCACATTGCCCATCCCCAACAATATGTCACTCCACAAGCTGCCGAAACCCTTGAGACAGCATAACAACTACTTGCATTTATATAGCGCCCTTCACGTAGGGTACCTTTTAGGAATGCTTTACAACAACGGGGTTTAACACTGAAGAAGGTGGGGGGAGGGGGAGGGGGGGTTAAACAAGTATATTTTGAGCTGGGACTTAAACCCAGAAAGAAGGGGTGAGAGGGAATATTAGATGTTGGAAGTTCAGAGATTAAGACGTGGGAACTGAAGAGTCAACCATCGATGATGGCAGCAACAGGGCGGGAGATGCATAACAAACTCAGGTTAACTGAGCAGAGGGGGAAAGAGGAATAGGGTAAACCTACAAGTGGTCTGTGAATGTGTGGGATGAGGGGTAGGGGGAAGGGGAATTCCTGCAGATTGACTGAGAGATTCATAAATATTGTGACCATAGGAAATGTAAGAGGTTAGCTAACTGCTGGCCAAACTGAGACTCTAGATCAGCGATACATTATGTTGTGCTCCCTTGATGCACCATACAGAGGCAAACCTCCTCTGTGAATTAAGGATATAAAACCTCCAGTTTTAACACTGAAAAGACCCAGACGGTGCTTACATAAGTTGAATACGAGCACTTTCTATGTTTGTATCAGCTCGAGACAGGATGACCAGAATTTCACAGACCCCTGCCAAATGTTTGCTTTTCCACCTCACAAAAATAGCTAACAAGGGCATAGAAAGATTTAGATTATATATTTTCAAGACACAAATTCCTGCATTTTCTCTTTTAAGTGCACCTGAATGCTCTATACATTTTCTCTGGATAATATTTCTTAAAGGGTACAATTGTAAACTTACAAAACCCAAGATGCTTTTCTAAGCAATACATTAAACCAATGCAATATTCTGCAGTTTACACTTTCCTAAACTATATAAAGGTGATTTTTCTTGAACTATATATTTTGTTCACTTAAACAAGAAAGGAAAGTCAGTATGATCTTCACTAGAGACAATATTGGAGACACTTGCTTTAATATTTTATACAAGATGTCTCCTTGTGTTTTTTAATCTCCTGTTCTTCATGTACCTGGGCTAATCACTGCAGTTGAGACAATAAACACATGGCCTTCTCCCAAGTGCTACCAGAGATTTCCGAGGCATAATTCTCTCCTCCAATTTTCCCTTCACTTCTTTATAATGACAGCTTCCATAGTTTCCTACCTGAAAATAGCTATAATTCTTTGGTTTAATAACTGCAATGTCTTTAACTGCAAAAACTGAAACTAACAGTATGTTATTTTTTCATGTTTTTAACTGCAAAAACTGCAACTGTAATTAAAACGTCCACACAAAAACATAATTGAGGTAACATTCCACCTGCATCTAGGTTCACTCTATTAACATATATTTCACAATGTGCACAGTTCAACACATTGTTGAATTCCTTTTTAACTTTAGAGCTGTTTTTTCTGTAGTTCTTAAAAGAAGTTTGAAAACTGCTTCAAAACTGAGACTGTATTTAAGAATTTGCAAATTGTGGATGCTCTGAAATGTAACCTTGATAGAATAAATCTAGACCAAAGTGGAATCACTACTCACTGGTCCCTTAGAATACTAGTTCATTTCAATCTGCTTCTGTCACTACAACAACAATTTGCACTTGTATATCGGTTCATATCGGTTGAGCATTTTGAAGTGTTTCACAAAGTGAAAAAGGTTAGAAATTAAATGAATGTTGTGTAGGCAAATGCAGCAACTAACTTACACCTATAATATCTTGCAAACTGTGAGAGGAATAAGCAATTAATCTGAATTTTGGGTTAATCTTGGATGATTTTTATTTTTATTTCTATAACCACCAGAAACTCCCTACTCTTCTATTGAAAGAACAGTAACGGATTCCTTCCCGTCCACTTGAATATCAAGGGTTATGTAAGAAAATAATTCTTATTCGAGAAGCATAACATTCTAACAGTTTTAAAACAATTGCATTGACATTTTCTAACCAGTTTAATGAGCTTCCCACCCAATATCTTTCAACAGAATTCAGAGGAGCTAATTCACACTTGCTATGTTCATAATAATAATCCTTGCATTTTATAAAGCACCTTATCACATTATTGAGACGTCTCTCAGCACTTCGCAGAATATATTGTAAAGTGTATTGACTGTATTTTGTGGGCGAAACATTGTAGTCATACTGCAGTTGCTTCACATCACACACTCCTGAAGCCTACTTATCCGGGTGGTGTCAGGGTAAAGGCTCTAAATAAATTTCTGCTGGTTCCATGCCCATTTGCAATCCACCCATAGCACTGAATTTCACAGTAATTCACTGTCAAATGCTGTATGCCGTTTCAAAACAATGGTTTAAAAAGGAAAGCGTATTAAAAATAAACTTTATTTTATTAAATGCCTTGCAAAGAATATTTTTATTTAAAGAAGAACTATTTTTGAAGAGTTTTATATCATCAAGACAAGGAACGTTAGTGTAGTCAAATGGAAAAATGTTTGAATCCATTAAGCTAGGTAGCTTAATGCTGGCGCAGGATACACAAAGTATACCATAGGCCAAATTCAGGGTAAAGCTCCCCCTTATTCTGCCCAACAATGGGGGAAGAAATTTTATCTAGGTCTAGACTTACTCTATTTATGTAACATTCAAAAGCAGGCAGAACTTGGCAAATTACTGAATTTTATCTTAAGTTAGAAGCCAGTTTTCTGTAAGTTTTTAAAAGAAACTTGCAGAAAATCAGGCCGTATATAAGAATTTGCCAAATCTGAAATGCTAAGAAAATAGAGTAAATCTAGACCAATGTGGAATTTGTACCCCATTGTTCCTTAGGGTGAACCACAAATAAAAGTATTTGTTTCAAGTATTGCATTCCCCATATTAACCATCTTGGCACCCTATGAGTGCGATTTCTAATTTCATTATTTTCTGTGCCAAACAACGACTCTGTTTGTGCAGTTAAATACAGCACTTTAGCCTTATGGATACTTTAATGAATCTTGCAAATTAGACCTTTTGTTCCTTTGTTGGTTTTCATTTATAGAATGAATGATTTCTATTGGCAAGCATTGGAATAAAATCATAAAATCTAGATATTTCTTGCTTTTTGCTAGACACTTGGTACATGGTTTGTCTTACTATGTTTCAATTCTCCAATGTAAATTTCCATGCGTACGGATGCTAATCACTGCAAACTTCAATTTATGAACATACTGCATTAAACCCAACAGATACTTAAAACTAAAACTCTAGTGTATTTTTAACATTCGCTCATCACAAAACACTGGCTACTTTCTAGAGGAGAAAAACATTTAAAAATATAGCTCTGTCATCCAAAGCTTCAGGACAACTGGAGATAACTTTTGGAAATGAGTGCAGATTAATAAAAACTGTCCATAAAAGAGCTGGTTCTTCTACAAAACTTTATAAGACAGTGGACCAATTTCAATGCAGACCAATTTATTTGCGTAAAATGACATAAAAAGACAATCCACAAAAAACAATATATTATTAGCACTGGTGTAACTACTTATGTTCAGCCTTAATCACTATTCCCCCAGATTCATTTTGGTTGATCATTTACTTTGATTATTTATTAGTCAGCCAAAACGGAAATCCATCACTATACTTGGGTATCCAAACCACACTGAGAGTTCCACCTACATATGGAATTTTCTGTGTGTCTAGAATGGAATATATACTCTCTCCCTGGAGGGAACGCAGCCTGTTTACCTAATCCCAGACAGTTATTAGGCGCAGGTCAGTGAAAGCTAAAGCTTGGGTACCCCGTTGGGGTATGGCTGGAGTTTAACCAGCTAAAACCTCATAGCTTGCCATTGAGAACACTATCTGGCAAGCTTCCTAGTGTTTGTCTAGCCAGAAGGACCCTACCCATTAATCTTTTGACTGCCAGGATTAACAGTAGCTGAGAGGGAATGCTCCCTACCCCCAAAGGGAAGAATCCCTGACACCAGATCCTTGCTCCTTTCAAGTCCTGTTGATGAGCAAAGCAGTGACCTAGAATGTCACGCGACTCAGGAGTTGGACTACTGAAACTACCATTGATTCTGACATTCCATTGCCAAGTACGTCATTCTGTAGCTCAACTACCAGCTTACCCCCCTCCACCAGAAGGATAGTCTAGTTCTAGATGGACATTTGATATCTGAAGTGAGCAGGTTTGAGTCCTCACTAGGTGGATAGCAGGTACAGTACCAGGCACTCTCGACTTCTTGGTGATCAAAAGGGTGAAACCTTGACCGCTCTATCCTCCTCCATCGCCTCTCCTCTAACCTCAACCTTTGTGGTTCTGTCCTTGAATGGTTCAGATCCTACCTCTCACACTGTCTCCACTTAATCTCCACAAACAGCCTTTCCTCTAGCCCCTGCACCATCTTGTGCGGAGTTCCTCAGGGCTCTGTCCTTGGTCCCCTCCTCTTCAATATCTATATGCTCCCTCTTGGTATCATCAGCTGCAGACATAGGGTCAACTTCGACATGTACACAGATGACACCCTCGATTCTAGGACAACTGATGTCCTGACAGAATGTCTGTCAGACATCGTCCTAGATGAGAGTTATTTTCGACAGTTGAATGTCAACGAGATCGAGGACCTCCTGATTGGCTCCCATCAGCACCTCCTCACCTCTGGTGCTGACAGCATCACCATCCATGGTTGCACACTCCACCTCATTGAGCCAGTCCAGAACCTTGGCGCCTTGTTTGACCCTCAACTATCCTTTCTACCCCACATCTGTGCCATGACCCGCTCTGCCTTCCCCCACCACAACATCGCCCGGCTCCACCACTGTCTCACACCGCAGGCCACCGAAGCCCTCATACATGCATTCATAACATCCAGGCTCGACTACGCAAACTCCCTTCTTGTCGGCCTCCCCAACGCCTCCCTCCATAGGCTGCAGATCATCCAGAACTCTGCAGCCCGTGTCCTCTCCCGCACCAGGCTCTGCAACCCCATCACGTCCATCTTCGCCCAACTCCACTGGCTTCCCATCACACAGAAGTTACAGTTCAAGATCCTGGTCCTCACTTTCAAAGCCCTCCATGACCTTGCCCCCCTCACCTCTGAAACCTCCTAACACCTTACCAACTTGCCTGCTCCCTCCACGCAGTGGGCTCCAGCCTGCTTCATGTCGCCCGCCTTGCTTGCCCCACTATCGGTGGGCGGGCCTTCCGCCACTCTGCCCCCAGCCTCTGGAACTCCATACCGCAGTCCCTCCGCCTAGCTCCATCCCTTGCCACCTTCAAGACCTGTCTCAAGATCCTCCTCTTCGACTGTGCCTTTGGTCACCCTCCTTCCCCCCCCTGCCCTCCACCATCCCTGATCCTAGCTCAGGTCCGAAGCACTGGTTGTCCAGCGCCTTGGGACGTCCTCTCAACATGAAAGGTGCTATACAAATGTCATTTTGTTGTTGTTGTTACTCCACACACCCGCCTCTGTTTACCTAGCAGTGAGTAGGAACCTAGTTGTTAGTCGATTCCTGGACTGGTTTCGAGGGGTAATAATCCCTGGAAACCAATAATAATCCTCCTCCCCCAAAAATATCACTAATAATAATTTGGTTACTCAATCTACGACTGTTTGTGGGGACACTGCTGTGTGCAATTACTCACAAAACACTCAGTCACTACACTTTATAGTATATCCTGTTAAGCGCTTTGAGACGTCTCAAAGACGTGATAAGGCGCTATATCAAATGTAAGGATTATTATTATCAACACAGCTCAGCATGATGTGAGTGGGAGCATTGCCATCATCTTCCTGCTATCAGCTCAGACACACCTTCTCGTTGAGCGATGTTTCCACCGGTTGGAGGTGCAAACCTTCCAGCAGTTGTCATCCCAAACCTCAGAGTTTCCTCATCAATTATTCAACAGACATTTGCCTTCAGTGTGGAATGAGGATCTTTATAGGACAGCTCGTGACATGCCAGCCACTCTAATATTCTAAAGTCCAATTCCAAAGCCATGGACCAGGCTTACTCAGCACCAACTGCTTAATTCAAGTTCTCATGTGGAGAGTCTTTGGTAAATATTATATACCTGCCATGAAGCTGACTCCAGAGTGTTCAGGAACATGTCAGTGTAGGCCAGAATCTTTCCTCCCTGCAGCCACTTCCCCTTTTCCATAAATCCACCTCTTGGGCTTCACAAATAACCTGAAACAATAACTTCTGTTTCATGTCCAGGAGCTCGGAATCACGTGGGAGAACTGTTTGAACACACGTCTTACATGCCAAAAGAGTCTTATTCACCCAAAACACATTTATTTGATATATGTCAGATGTAAATTAGCTGCCACATTTACCTATATAACATTACATTTCAAAGTTATTCATGAAGTTAAAGGTTTCCAAAAGTTTCACTGTATCAAATGTGAGAATTAGTAAAACCACAATAACAACCAATCTTACATAGTAAGTAGCAGTAACATACACAGGGACCAGCTTTTGTGTCCACGTGGGCTTATGCAGAAACAATGTTGTGGACAAATTGGTTCTAGTTACTGCCAAAATGAATAAAAACGGGTTTTGTGTTGGACATTGGAAACTAATAAAATATTAAGGGACAAAGTAAATCAGAACCATGTGCACTGGAGGAGGTTTTGTGATCAGATCAACATGGGGAATGAGTACATGGAGCCCTGCCCTGGAAAGTCACCATTCCAACCATTTTATTCTATTGTTTAAAAACTGGAACAAACTTTTGAATGCTGCTGACGAGATGGATTGTTTTTGTAAAAGTTGTGTAACTAGGATTTCGGTGGGATATTTTATTTCCTTAGGCTGCCAATAAATTGGTTTCACACTGTTTGATCCCTTGTTTTTGATTGCACTCAAAGAGAAAAATGTCAATGAAAAAACATCTCAATGGCTGAAAATGTGGCTTTCAAGGAACTATTCAGTGATTAATAACCTGGTATTATTGCACTCTTCTCAGCTCTTGATTTTGCAAATGGTGATACCTTATAGATACTTGGCTGTAGGGGTGACTAAACAGTCAGGAGCAAGTGCAGCTCCAAGGAGGGAATAAATCAGTGAGGAGCTGGTTAGAAAAATATAAATAAGCTCTGTGACAAAGTGAAGTACTTGTTTGTTTTATGTGTACACCAACTGCAATGTGAACAAGGTGTGTTACAATATACAGTATATTTAGAGAGGTCCTCCTGACGTGAAAGGTGCTATAGAAATGTAAATTCCATTGTATTATACTGAATACATTTTTCAGTGTCCAATTGCTTAGTGACTTAGCTATGTAAAAAAAAGTTTCTTGATTCAACGTTTTACTCGTTCATTATAATATTACATAATACAAATTGAAAAAAAGAAACACAAACAATAATAACCTTGCATTTGATATAGCGCCTTATCATGTCTTCGAGACGTCTTAAAGTGCTTTAGCCCTAAGTAAATATACTGTAAAGCAAAACACGGCAGCCAATTGCACACAGCAGTGTCCCACAAACAGTCGTAAATTGAGTGACCATTTTTTTNAAAGGGATTATTACCCCTGGAAAAGTATGGACATGAAATATATTTTAGACTTCTGAAATAGATTCAGGACACAAGTACAATTCTGAACACGAAACGTTATTACAACACATCCCTAAAATGTATAATGTAGGGATTATTTTTATGGTTTTGAACCAAAGGTACACTTGTGTTTAGGGGAGTTGCTGTGAATCATCACAAAAATCAGATAGCAACTGTATCATTGTTCTGTTCAGATTGTCTCAAAGTTAGTTATGAAAAATTAAGCTTAAAAAGTGGCAGTAAACCAGACAAGTGTAGCAACCCATTTTAAAATAGTCAATATTGATGGGATGATTAATTAATTCATCAAAGAGATCATTTTCGAACACATCCTTTGTCCCTTGCATAAAGATTATTTTCCGTATGATTGTCTCCCAACTTCAGTTCTTTACCACTGGGGAAGCTAGTGTATTTAAGTTTATTTAAGTTGTACTACATGTACTGAAAAGCGAATGTTTTTGTGCCTCTGCTAACAATTACAGTACAGTAGGTACAAAAGATATTAAAAGTTACGTCTTGTCTTTGTTTTGATGTGTATAGAAATCTGAATTTTTGTTAGCATCAAATCAGAGTTTTACAAGAAACAAGATCACAAAGTGGTTCTACTGTACCCACAATATTAAAGCACCAATGGCTCCTTCCATAAAACGCCAATTTGTGCTGTACTACAGTTCTACAGGAAAAGGGAAAGTAAAGCCTTCTGGTACCTCAGACTGGTACCTTCGGGAGGGATTTTTGTTGGTCAGCCGGGTGTCTGACACGTGGAAATCCATCACTGTGCTTACAAAGTATCCAAACAAAACTGAGAGTTTCATGCATCCCACCTATATGATGGGGCATCTGCCTTCAGTGTGATGGCAGGACCTTTACATGTGACTTGCCAGGCACTTCAGTGTTCTCGAGGTCAAAGTCCAATGCCGCATACCAGCCTTACTCAGCACCAGTTGCAGATGGGCTGTTGCATCCCCAGGAGGTTGAATTCATAAAGGAGGACTGTTTGCACACAGATCTTACTTAATATAATAATAATCCTTGCATTTGATATAGTGCCTTCTCATGTCTTCGAGAAGTCTCAAAGCACTTCACAGAATATACTGTAAAGCGGATTGACTGTATTCTGTGGGCAAAACCAGGCAGCCAATTGTGCACAGCAGTGTCCCACAAACAGTTGTCAATTTGAGCCACTTGACCTGCAATGAGACCTTACTGTCCTTGAAGAGACGAGCGTGACCAATGTGCCCTTTACCACTTCTCCTCGCAGTCCTTCATAATAATAATTCTTGTCTTTGATATAGCACTTTGTCACGACTGTGACATCTCAAGACACTTTCAAAGCTTCACTGAATATATTGTAAAGTGAATTCGCTGCTTATTTTGTGGCCGAAACGTGGCAGCCAATTTGGGACAGCAGAGTCCCACAAACAGTGGTGGATTGAGTGACCAAACCATTGTGATTTTTTTTAAAGAGAAATGCATTAACACGTACTGCAAGTTAGACCCACTAACAGCATTTTAAAGCTAAGAAGCCTTCTCTATGCATTGGGAAATTGCGTCTGTGTCCAAACAAAAGCTGGTGTCCACCAAAACCTGTAGGTACCAATAATAATAAGAACATAAGAACATAAGAATTAGGAGCAGGAGTAGGCCATTCAGCCCTTTGTGCCTGGTCGCCATTCAATAAGATCATGGCTGATCTTCTCACCTAACTCTGATTACCTGCCCGATCCCCATATCCCCTAATCCCTCTATTTTTCAAGAATCTATCAGTCTCAGCCTTGAAAATGTTCAAGGACTGAGCATCTACAGTCTTCTGGGGTAGTGAATTCCATAAGTTCACTACCCTCTGAGTGAAGAAATGTTTCCTCAACTCTGTTCTAAGAGGCTGACCCTTAATTTTAAGACTGTGACCCCTGGTTATAGATTCTCCTACCAGGGGAAACAGTCCCTCTGTGTCTACTTTATCAGCCCTTTAAGAATCTTATAAGTTTCAATAAGATCCCCCTAATTCTTCTGTACTCTAGAGAATACAGCCCTAGTTTATTCAGCCTATCCTCATAGGTCAGTCCCCTCATCCCAGGAACTAACCGAGTGAATCTACGCTGCACCCCTTCTAGGGCAAGTATGTCCTTTTTTAAATAAGGAGACCAAAACTGGACACAATACTCTAGGTGCAGTCTCACCAAAGCCCTACATAGTTGCAGCAAGACTTCCCTACTCTTATATTCTAAACCTTTCGAAATGAACGCTAACATGCCGTTCGCCTTCTTAGTTGTTTGCTGCACCTGCAAACTAACTTTTTGGGACTGGTGTACAAGGACACCCAAATCCCTTTGAATACTAACTCTATCTAACTTCTCCCCTTCCAGAAAATAATCTGTTCTTTTATTCTTGCTACCTAGGTGAATAATTTCACACTTGCTAACATTGAATTCCATCTGCCACCTACTTGCCCACTCCCCTAGCCTATCTATATCTTGTTGCAATCTTTTTGCATCATCCTGAGAGCTCACTCTGCTACCTAGTTTAGTATCATCCGCGAATTTAGACACATTACATTCAATGTCCTCGTCCAGATCATTGATGTAAATGGTAAATAGCTGAGGCCCAAGCACTGATCCTTGTGGCACTCCACTAGTTACATCCTGCCAATTCGAGAATGATCCGTTTATCACTACTCTCTGCTTTCTACCCGATAGCCACTCTTCTATCCATGTTAATATTTTCCCATTAATCCCGTGGGCCTTGATCTTGAGTAACAGCCTTTTGTGTGGCACCTTGTCAAATGCCTTCCTAAAATCCAAATATACCACATCTACTGGTTCCCCCTTATCCAACCTGCTGGATACATCCTCAAAAAATTCTAAAAGGTTAGTCAAGCATGACTTCCCTTTTGTAAAGCCATGTTGACTCTGCCTAATCTTTTTATGGTCTTCCAGGTATCCCATAACTACGTCTTTTATTAAGGACTCAAGAATTTTTCCTACAACTGACGTCAAACTAACTGGTCTATAGTTTTCCCTATTTTCTCTCCCACCCTTCTTAAATAGTGGAGTTACGTTTGCAATCTTCCAATCAATGGGAACTTTTCCAGTATCCACAGACTTTTGGAAGATTATCAACAATTGGAACTGGTGCCTCTTGTAGCTTCCAATCAATACTCTGATGTCTTCTTTTGAGCTCTGCAGAACCCGATTCCACACTAGGGGCACCCATCATCATAAAAAGGGAGATAAGGGGGTCTCCTTGGAGCTGAACTGACTCTGATGTGAAATGCTTGCAACAGAATGCCAGAATTGAATCAACCGTCTGTGACGGAATCGATAGTCTGGTTCCTATGTCAGGGCAATGCTGATGACAGACCAGTCAGCCTGGCTCATCGGCAGAACTTGGCCAGGTCAATGCGGGCAGGGAATCCTACCACTTAGCAACTGTTAACCTGCACCCAAAGTCTTAATGGGTAGGGCGATCCTAGCTGGACAAGCAGCAGGAAGATTGCCAGATAGTGCTCTGAATGGCAAGCTATTGGTTTTAGCTGGTCAAACTCCAGCAGTACTGCACACATACTCTGAGGTTCCCAAGCATTGGCTCTTGTCAACCTGGGCCTAATACTCTCCAGAATTAGGTAAGCAGAGTGCATCCCTCGAAGGGAGAGAAGGAATATTCCATGCAGTGAAGGGAATTTCCATGCTTGGGTGGCATACGTATGTTAAACTCAGTCTGACTTGGATACTCTTAAAAATGGTAATGGGTTACCGCATGTCTTATTGTATCAAATTATTGTATGAGCGTATTCCATCATCGGGGGCATCATAGCTGAGCCTGATATAGTTTCATCACCTGATGTTGATTTTTCTGCACAAGTCTCAGGATATCGATCAGGACCAGTAACCATAGCTGACTGTTGCCCCCACCACCAAAAATAGAGGAACGTAGGTCAACTTTTGCATTGTCTGAAAACAATTAATTCTAAGAATAGAAATTTAACACGCATTCTTCTAGGGTTTTCTAGCAAGGATCAATGTTACACCAGGTCATGCTTACACCCATAGGGATGTTGGGGAAGTCCAGACTGAAACACTTAAGTAAGTCAATTGCTAGTTGCAAATGCTGTGACTAAGAATGGCAACAATCATGCAGGTTTGCAGCCAATTGACAAAACGGGAAGAAATTTTGAGGAATTCATTCACCATCCAAATTTCCTATGGCCATGTGTAGGTGAGAAGAAAGAAAATACCCACCCTCTCACCATGATGTGTATGTGCACTTTAATATATTTCTTGACTATTAGCAAGTTGCCAAAGTATATCCAGGAAGTACGCATGTGAAAGGGGGAGGGGGAGGGAAGAAGGGGGAGGGAAGCTGAAACTTCCTTTTAAGTGCAAACAAGCCTTCTAGTCTTTTTTAAGCATTTTAGCCTGCTGAAAATGTACTTGATTACACGATACAAACCTGTTAGTAACAAGCTAAGCAAATTTTCTTAAAAGAAAATAACCAGAGCAGGATGTTTTGAACACAGAAGCTAAAAGCCATGTTAAGTTTGTGGAAAGTTTAAAAAGATGAGTTGTTTTAGATAGTTGACTATGTCTACTAAACGTTGCATTGATATTGGAATACCAGCTACAATATCCAATGCCATAAAGAACACTTGATTTATATGATGAGAAAGTTTCTACAGTAACTGATCTGCCTAAAATTGCTTCACATGAGGATGTAAATACATTGTTACATCGACACAAAAAGTATTTACTTTTAGGGACCAGGACCAGGTTGGGAAATGTCTGTACTGTCCAGTGATAGCAATAGCAAAGCAGCTTTGGTGGGCTGTACAGAAAAACATTGGCAGACTTCAACTACTCAGCTCATCAAAAAATGTGCTCTTGAGAAAAAATCTCTTAGGATTTAAGCTGTAATCAAAGGGGTGTGAAAACTTCTCTTGCTGGTGCCCTTTCCGTCAAACAGCGCGAGTGGCTCTTTCTTTAAGCAGTTTGTCAGTAATTTTAGAGGTACTGTCAAAGACAAGTTGAAAGTATAAATGAGGTATATGTCATGACTCAAGTCATTTGTACCTTCAGTTTCCTCTCTATGGCTTGAAAAAATAAACACTGACTTGCATCAACAGTGGACAGCATAAAAGACACTATCTTTACAGTATGCTAACCTTACACCTCGGAGACCTGCAGTAAAATCATACCGAATATTCATTTAAAAATTTCCTCCCCAGCTATATAACGCTCCCATGGAAAATTAGTTTGTGGCAATTTCATTTCAGTCCTTTGCAAGCACAGAAACATGTTGCAAAACTACTCATAATTCAAACGAGCATTGACACTCACTTTAGGAAACGTGTTATATGGGCTGGTGATGCAAGTGGAAAAACTCTCATAGGTTAAATATCAAAGGTTTTCTTTCTATGTTGAGTTTACAACACTTTGTTGGTGACACACTAAAGGATCTTGACTGTGCGCCTGACCATTCTGTCTATTCAGGTGGAAGTTAAAGATCCCTTGAGAATACTCAAAAAAAGAAGGAAGTTTCTCCCAGTATCCTGACCAAACAATCCCCTAAATAAAACTGGTCATTCACTTCATGATTTTGTGAGACACTGGTGTGCAAATGGACTGCCACATTTGCCTACAAATACATAGCCTCGCCACTTTACAGTATATCCTGTGAAACGCTTTGAGACATGCTCATGAAAGGCGCTATACCAGTGCAAGGATTATTATTATTATACTTAAAACTGTTCTGGGTCCCAAAGGCCTTAATCCGTCCCTCAAATGAGCTCAAAATCACAGAAAATATAGCATTTTAAAAAAATGTGCAGGAAAAGACACAGTAGTTATCAACATTTAGTGTACCTCGCCTAAAAACAACCATTGCAGGATGTCCCAGCAATCAGCCTGGAAGTGACTGCAATATCCTGGCATATCATCTGACTGTCGTTTTGAACATGACAGATTTAATGGCAGGATAATAAACTAACATACTGTATTAGCTAGTCGTCAAGGAGCAAATCTGGACTTAAAAATAAATTGGAAAACCAGGTCAATAGCTGTGTTAAGATTTATTTTCTTTTTAAATTCAACATATATTGTATCAGTTTTCTGAATTACCTGAAAATATAGTCCCTGATGTAAGACAAACAGTGCAATCCATAAAGCAGTTATGTAACATCTATTATTACAAGGCATTCACTACCTCTAAAACTAGCAGCTTATAGTGGAAATATGCTACCTGTCTCAATTATCTGATAATACAGCAGTTCTGCAATGCATTGGAACCTTAAAAATGTAACTTTTGACAGCATCTTCAGAGTAGGTTTCTGCCCCCTTGTTATTATTGGAAGTGACATAACATAGTTTCCAGAAGTATAGCAATTTGAAGTGGCAAATCTGAACATGACAAATCCGATTTATACTTGTTCACCCAAGACCTTTTTTCTAAGAGACAAAGGGGACTGATTGGCCTCAGATACCTATTACGTTGTTTAAATGTTAATAAAGAGCTTTAAGTGTGAACCAGCTGTGTAGTAATATTAAAAAAAACTTATTTTAACTTGATTTTGATTTTTTTGCAATTGGCTGGGGTCCAACTGGATTTTTATTGCAACCTATTTGATTCACAACCCACCTCAAGTGATACAAAACTATTTTGTAGAGACATTGATTTAAATGGACAGTGTGCTTAAATACAAATACATTCTAAAATCAGATTCATACTGCATTCTGTTGAATTGATGCTAATACCAATTTATTTATACTGCTGATTGTTGATGCCTCTATGATCTGTGAAGATATATTTTTCTCACCATTTGAAAATATATCACTGAAACTAATACAAGGAGAGGCAGAAGCAAAAACAAAGCAAACATTGTTTAACCCTTTTAGCACTGTCAAACCCACATCCATACATAATCGTGCTTGAAATTTTTAAAAAGGACAAAGAAAAACAGGAGGAAATAGGAAACTGAGCTCTAAGTATGGTGACACTTGTAAAGCACCATCAAGAATGCAAAGGGTAACAAAACGTACCGAGGGCAGTGATAAAAATCACTGATTGCACATTCACATTATTCTTTTCAAAGCATAAGTCAAGAGTGCCCCTGGCTCGAGTTATACAGAGCTTTCTCACTAGTAAAAAAAACAATAGAATGCTCCATCACACGGTCGAATAGTTAATGGTCAAATTTGGATTATAAAATTATTCCAACAATAAAGCACATGATCTGGACAGCTTCTGGAGGGTATAATGCCATTCTGTTTTCTCTCGTTGCCTCGCAGAGTTTTGCATTAACAGTGGCCAAGAAGCATCTTGAGCAACCTGCTCCCCAGGTCTCTGCCAATGCCACCCTGAGCTGAGCCCTCGGAGACTTTCTTCTGCCTATTCTTTTTCCTTTCTTTTGCAACATCATCTGCTGTTTGCCTGACGGCTCCAAACAACAGTGTGGTCAAGATCAGACACTTCCATCTGGAGGTTTGGGGAAATCAAACCTACATCCCCTCACTCTTGATGTCTCATATGACTCAACCATTACTAATTCACTACTAATAGCTTCACGCATTATAAGCGCAGTAGCAATTCCCCTGAAACACACGTGTCTGTTTATTTTGCACTCAACGTTATTTTTATAATAAATAATATTTGGCTAATGTTTCATTTGCAGGAGAGAGATACGGCTATGAATGTTACACGGAAGAAAAGGTAACACTGGGCATTTAAAGATTGCATTCGCGTAAAAATAAACGCCTCAAAGCACTTTGCAAAATGTATCGGATTAGAACTGAAGGGAAAGATGTTAGAAAGGCAAATGCAACAACTGATCTGTGCCAACCAGGTCCCACAAACAGCAATGGGATCAGTGGGTAATCAGCTTCAATTTAGTGCCACACACTGTTAAAATTTGCCATTATCCCCTTTTATCCACATTGCTTCTTAGATTTGCTTCCACACCAAGAAATGGGGATTTTTGCTTTTTTTTTAAAAAAACAAAAAAACACAAGTGAAACAGCTAACTGCCGTAACATGGGGGTCCAGACATAACTGGGGGCCAAGAGCAGGGTTTGGGATCTGCACCTAAAACACTCACGAGAAAACGTTCCCTGGTCACCTCCACCAGACATCCCCAAAAAGTTTTCCAACACTACCTCCTGTTGTTGTCCCCACCACCACCTCTCAAATGATTCGCGCGGGTGGTATGAGCAATGCGCCACAATGTCAGGACTGAATTTACTACCACTGTTAAAATAATCTCATCACTCACACTCATGCCATCAACTCGGAGATGGCGTGAGTGTGAGTGATGAGATTATTTTAATAATGATAAGACGTGCAGTGCAGACAGACACAAGGTGCTCTCTCCATAAGCAGCAAATAACACGACCCGCTGCTGCTGCTGCTGCTGCTGCTGTCATCGCTTTATAACATACAGGAGAATTGGGTATTGCAAATATATTATCATTATTATATGTTATATCTGATGATAATCATGATAAGATATCCATTAGATTTGACATGCACTCTGCGCCTGGTGTTTTGCACTCGGATCGGGACACACACACACACACACACAGACCCACAGATACAGACACACACACACACACACAGACACACACACACAGACACAGATACAGACACAGGGCAAACGCATGTCACCACATTGCGGAGGCTCGAACCGTATACACCAGAGGATCTTGCGGCTGGTTATTTGGGCTCGTCTGCTTTGGCCACGCCAGAGGCTGCAACTGAGAGGGGAGGCAGGGAAATGCCAGTAACACATTACTTTACAACTACCAGCGCCAGAGCAAGTCAGCACTGGGGAGTGTGTGTGTGTGTGTGTGTGTGTGGGGAGGGGGCGAGTCAGGTCACTCGTATCCCCTGTGGGTGCATTTACAATCATCTGTTGATCGTGTTCGTTGGGGGGAGATCCACACCTTTCCCTTTGCCACAGACACACACCTCACTGACAAACCCCGACATTACCCCCTCCCCCCCCCCCCCCCCCCCGGCGCTTTGCAGAGCCTCAGCAGAACACAACAGCGGTTGGAATAAACCCCGCAAAACTCAAGCAGATAATAAACGCGCAACTCAAAACGTCTCGCAGCCGGAGAAACAGATCCGAGTGCATTGCATTGCATTGCATTGGCATTGCATCGCTCGCTTCTTCCTCACCTCACAAGCTTCACAAGGATACGTACCTCAACCATTAAACAAGACATTTAACCATAGTGGCAGACGGCTGACCCTTGAATGCCTTGAAACCTCTGAATGGTGCGGGTTGCTCATGAAGACTCGGGCTGCAGATTCCTGCAGCTGCAATACATGCATACAGGATGGGCAACAAGAAAAAAAAACACAAAATAATGTGCGCTGGTGTGTGTGTGTGTGTGTGAGAGAGAGAGAGAGAGAAAAATAACATCCAATCAAAAATAATAAAGCGCAAGAAAACAGCACCTCCGTCTGTCTGCGGAGTGAAGCTTCCCCTTGTGAGACAGGAGGGAGGGAGGGCTGAGTGAGTGAGTGAGTGTACACACTGTGTGTGAGTGAGTGAGTGAGTGAGTGTGCACACTGTGTGTGAGTGAGTGAGTGAGTGTGCACACTGTGTGTGAGTGAGTGAGTGTGCACACTGTGTGTGAGTGAGTGAGTGTGCACACTGTGTGTGAGTGAGTGAGTGTGCACACTGTGTGTGAGTGAGTGAGTGTGCACACTGTGTGTGAGTGAGTGAGTGTGCACACTGTGTGTGAGTGAGTGAGTGTGCACACTGTGTGTGTGTATGTGTGTGTGTGTGAGGTTGATGAGGGGGAGTGAGGAGTGAGGAGGAGGAGGAGGAGGGAGAGGGGCTCACTCAGTGGTAGCCCCTGGCTGGGCTGGGCTGGGCTGGGTGGTTGGGTTGGCTCAGCAGCTGCTGGTGCTGTTGCCCGGGGCTGGGCTGGGCTGGGCTGGGCTCCTCCAAGCCTCCTGTCTCCCTGCACTGTTTATGTTTCCTTCTCCCTCCACTGACGTCAAAGGGTTTAGTTTTTTCCTCCGGCGTCTCTTAGTTTTAATAGAGAGAGAGAGAGGGGGGGCTGCAATGACAAGAATGTGACACCACTTTAAGGCAATAATCCTGAGGCTTTTCCCTCATCTCTGCCTCTCTCCACTCCTCAACACCATCCCTTCCTCCTCCTCCCCCCACCCCCCCATCAACTACCCCCCAGCAATTTTTTTTAGAAGGGTATTAGAATTTTTTTTCAAAACACAAAAACCTTTTTTTTTAAAAAAAATGAAACGATTTTACAGCACAATCTAAAATCGAGGACTTGTTCTGGGCTTCACGTTGTTTTGTGGGAATACACAGTATATGCGCAACCAATTTATCAACCAACTTGCCTCCAGATTGTGTGCAGACACCTGGAGAAGATGTTGGTTTCCCCGCGCCTGTGTGTGAAAAAGTCTATTACACTTGAGTGTGAATTATTGACAAATGTTTATCATTCAAAAGATAAAATCATATATACGGTTTACATAAATAAGACGACCACTCTCTTCCCCCTTCATCATCATAACTATAATAATCCTTGCATTTGAGATATAGCCTTGCAACTTCTCAAAGCGCTTCACAAGATTTTACGCTGAAGTGTAGTGACTGCATTTGGTGGACAAATATGTCAGCCAGTTTGGGCAGAGCAAAGTCCTAAAAATAGCCACTGAGAAGTGAATGACCAATTTTATCTGTTGGGCAGGACTTGGACCATGGGTATTATCATATATTCTTTTAATTATGTTTTATGTGTGTAAACATATTGTTCTCCCTTTCATCCTTTTTTTTCTGGTTTCTCTCGCTTCAGATTCTTTCTCCTACCTCTCCCCCGTCTGCACTGTTCTGTGGTCCAAGAGACACCACACTCCCACACCATTGGTAACACCTTCATAAATAGAAATAGGAAAACTACACGTCCACAGAGGCTTAATCTGCATCTGAAAGAGAAAAATAAGATAACGTTTCAGCTATCATTGGACCACAACAGCCTGCTAGGCGGCAATACAACAGAGGCCCACGGTTCTATCCTTCCACCCCTCTCAAACACATCTGCACAGTGTGGCTAAGCTCGGTGAATTAGGACCTCAAACTTACATTCTCCACTATGTGCAGTACAGCTTTCCGGTGAAAAATGCTTGTTTTACAAAGTGCTGCTGGAAATTGTATAATTTTTCAGCTGTGCACCATACAAAAGTAGATATTCCATACAAGAAAAATAGAAGATTGGCTTCCCAGCTTCAAGTAACCTCAGATAATACCCATTGTGGGTTTGATTCCACAGAACAGATATCTCTAGACTGTGGTTATAGGTGCACAACTTCCTGGTGTGTTCAAGGGCTAGCATAGTTTATTTAGAAAAAGTGCATGGAGTAATCTTTTAGTGAGCTAAGGTTTGAGAAGGCAAAACTCAAAATACTGCAGATGCTGGAATCTGAAACAAAAACAGAGAGAGTTGACGAAGGGTCTTGGACCCGAAAACATTGACTCACTTTCCTTTCTCCATAGATGCTGCCTGACCTGCTGAGTTTTCCCAGCTCTCTCTGTTTTTGTTTGAGAAGGCATGTTTTGGTTCATAGAAAATTGCTGGAAAATCAAATATTTTCCTATTTTTTGTGCCCAGGATCAGCATCGTGTACAGTCACGACACATGCCTAGTACAGGACACTATTCTGACCCAGAAACGTGCCCTGATCTCTTTTCCAGAAGAGAGCCCCCTACTGTAAAAGGGTGACATTTTCATTTCCCACATTGGTGTTCCTTACGATTTCTTTGAGGGAAACAGGTATCAACTTGGTGTGGTGTCATAACTAATCCCCATTTATTCTCTTGGAAACAATTTGAAATCAATCCCAGCAATTCAGAGTGGTGAACAGTAGTGGTGAACAGCATTCATATTTCAAGTTCCAAAATCTCATTTGCCAGGGAGTTTAGCATCTCTGCATCAGCAATTGCGTAGAGCAATTGAGTGTTGTTGGGCGAGGGTAAGTAGCATAGTCTGGGTGTCTAAACCCTCTCCCACAGATACAATCTCATGTAAAGAGTTCTTTGCTTGCGGTCCCTAGCAAATCCTTCCCACTCACATTAAAGTGCAGTAATCTGACGGTGATAAGCATTACAACAGTTGTATCTAAATCATTGGGAATTCCGTTGATCTTCCCCAGCCAGCCAAAACTCTATACAAATCCGGCATTAACAACAGAAACATGTGCTGGTAGATCCTATTGGAAACATATTGTAGTAATTTCTAATAGTAGCAAAACTACAACACTACAAACAACTTGGAGATATACCTATACCACCTGCTCAGACAATAATTAAATACCCCCATGTTTGGTAAGCCTCAGAAGCAGTGAAAAATCATACATTTTGCAGCTCAATTGATTTCAAACATCAATTAAGTGACTTAATTACTGTTTTCAACAATATTGTCACTGTCTATTTGCCACTTGTAGCCCTGGGCCAAAAATTGGCAACTTTTATTTTTAACATTCATACTGTCCATGCCCCCTCAAACTATTGTCACTATTCAAGAATAAATGTTACTGACCAAAGGGAATTTTCTCCTTCCACCCCGCACCCCATGCAAAGCTCTTCCTATAATAAAAAAGTGATACTGCTTTTGCAGAAAAGAGCTCAATCCTCAAAGATATGTAATATAGATTCAAAATAATTTCTTTGTCAGCCTTTCAAATTTACATTAAAGGGACCCTGCATTTGTAATCTCCTTCAGCTCCATTCTCCTGCTTGCACCCTTGATTCCTCCAACTAAGAGCTGAAGGCTCAGTTTCATTAATTTTACTTCAACCTCTGCTACTCTGTCCCCAAATTCCTTCACATTGAGAACCTCTCTCCCTTTATTCATAACCCTCTTAGGATCCTCCCTCTTTGATTATGACCTACATCAACTTTCTCAACCTGCTTTCCCTTTGCGCTTTGTTTGGTGATTGACACCATCTCTATAAATAATAATAATAATCCTTGCATTTGATATAGCGCTTTTCACGTCGGGCGGATGTCCCAAAGCGCTTCACAGAACACACTGTAAAGTGAATTAACTATATATTTGTGGGCGAACGCGGCAGCCAATTGCACAGCAATTTCCCACAAACAGTCATAGATTGAAAATTACCAATTTAATTATTGTTTTTGGTTTTTGGAGGGATTATTATTAGGCGTGTGGAAGGTATTATACAAGATCAATTATTGTGGTTGACTACACAGTAGTACTGAAGTTTAGATGACAGTAAACTCCTATCTTACTGGAAACAGAAAGTGACTTAATTACTGTTTTCAACAATATTGTCAAAAAACAATTGTGCGGCCTGTATGTAGATTCGGGCCAGCCCACTCTCCTATCCTGCACCCCAGCCTCACTGTGCTTGCTGGTCTTCAGTAACCAGGAATATTGACTTTGACTCAGATTGAAACCTGCAAGTAGAAGATAGCTTATTCACTATAATAATAATAATAATTCTTGCATTTGATATAGAGCCTTATTACGTTGTCGAGCCATCTCAAAGTGTTTCACAGGATATACTGTAAGGTGGAGTGACTGTATTTTGTGGGCGAATGTAGCAGCTAGTCTTGCATACAGCTATCTTCTGCTGATGGGATTCAAACATTTACAACGCCAATGAAAAAAGCTGGGCCAAAAAAAGCTGGGAATTGCCAGTACCAGAATTGAAACGACACTTAGCTGGAAATTCCATCTTGCTGGGCCAGATCTCCCCCCACCATTAGTCTGGCCAGCTGGGGTTTAGTATAAAGAAATTATGAATAGAGGGGTTGTTTTGTTCAATAACATATTCTTCATTATCCATACAGTTTATAGAATTATTAATTCATTCAATATGATCCTAATGTATGAGGTGAAAAGTACTTTAGAAGCACTGCATGGGGAAATAATAATAATCCTTGCATCTGATATCACACCTTTCAGATCAGGAGGACCATCTCAAAATGCTTTACATTTGCTCACAGCAATATCCCACAAGCAGCCACAAGGTGAAAAAGTGATAGCAAAGACTAAGCATTTTGGAGGTTTAATGATTAATGGTACATACTGGTCTCAGAAGATCCAGGTTACCAACTGATGATGGTTTCTTCATGCACTTTTAATGATGGGCCCAGAATGTTTCATTTTGTGTAAATTTAGTCATCCATCAAAGACAAGGAATGTGCTGACGCTTATAAAACAGATCTAAGTCTGAATGAACCCCTTCAGAAAATTAAAGCAGTACATATTATTTTGTTAAAGACAGTGATTTCAAGGCTGTAATTTAATTTTAGACTGGTTCACAGTAGTAAACTACTCACACTTTCGCTCACATGGTTTATGATGTCACCTGAGTCCTTCGATCAGATTACTGCCTCGTGATAACTCCTGGATATCTATTATTGGATGTGTTCACGAGGTAGTGCACAACCCACTATCTCACTACAAAAATAGCCTTGTAACATTGCAATACACTATACTTTCTCAATTTCTATCAGTACGATATGAGACTTTTCTTGCTGAAATGGATGATCCTATTTGTCCTATGAGCACTTCTAAAGAGGCAATTTTACAACTTGAAAAGGACAGACTATAATTAAAGAAATAAAAACATTCTCTATTTCTAAATGAATCCCTTTTTCATTTATTAATATCTCCACTACATGACCTGCCTGGGGGAAAATATCTCTTTTTAAGATGAAATATAGCATTATATTTTACTGATAAAGTAAGATGAGATTTGATTTCTAAATAAAATGTTTTATTTACTATACCTGAGAGGAGTCAAATGCATCTTTAACTATCTACTTGTTCAGGTTTAGGTTAAGGTTACCATTGTGACTATTCAAAAAAGAGAAGTAGAGTTTCTCCTGGGGTCCCAGCCAATAATCTCCCAGATATAATTGGTCATTCAAGTTATGGTGTTTGTGAGACATTGCTGTGTGCAAATTGGCTATTGCATTCTCCTAAAAAATGCATAGACACAACTTTTTACAGTAAATTCCTATGAAGCGCTTAGAGACAACCTCCTGATGTGAAAGGCACTAAATCAAATACAAGGGTTATTCATTATCTTCAAATATGTCAGTAATTGAACCATCTTCAAATATCATCATCATTTCATCACGGATGAGAGCCAACTTTCTACAGTTGAATGTCAGCAAAACCGAGGCTCTCCTGATTGGCTTCCGTGAGCATCTCCGCACCACAGGCACTGGCAGCTCAGCATCCACGGATGCACCCAAGCCAATCAGGAACCTAGGCATCTTGTTCGACCCCAACTGTCCTTTCTCGCCCACATCCATGCCATGACCGGCTCTGCCTTCCCCCACCTCCGCAACATTGCCCGACTCAGCCTCTCTGCCCCCACCCTCTGGAACTCCATCCCATATTCCCTTCCTCCCTTGCCTCCTTCAAGGCACACCTCAAGAGTCTTCTCTTCGACCGTGCCTTCGGCCACCTTCCTACCGTATCTGCCCTCCACCTTCCCTGATCCCAACAACCCCCCGGGTCCTAATCCCTGACTGTTCAACGCCTTGGCACGTCCTCCCGACGCGAAAGGCACTTTACAAATGTGACTTTGTATTGTATTGTATCATCTTCAATTATAGACATTTGATCAAAAGACCATCAGGTTATGAAGGACTAGCTAGAAACATTTCTTCAGTTCTGCAATGGACCAAGCAAATCCAGGGATTTCAGCATTTAATGTGAAGTGTAGCTGTGAAAGTTCTTGTTATTCTAGCTTTGACAGGAAGAGAAAATAGAAAAGTTCAACGAGAAAGAAACCTGTCTGTAGGACTGAATTTTCAAATAGTACCTGTGGTGAGGATGGCCGATAATGGGATTTCCCCATTATAATAACTCATACCAAAGGCAGTTTGTGTAATGCCTAACTGATTTTCAGCCCACTGCTAAGACACTCTTATGTTAAAAGAACTGAAAGTCTGAAACTATTTGGGGGGAGTTGCTCTGAGAGTTAGGTTTTACTGGAAGCCTACATGTCTCCAAATGGTTCAGAAGAAAGATATTCAAATATTAAAGTTGTGTTTTGTAGTGTTCAATCATTAGTAACTTGTAACATGTGTTAGAAATGACTGTAAATAAAACTACTATTTATTTTACTGTATAATTTTCAGTGTGTGCTGTGAAAGTTCTTGTTATTCTAGCTTTGACAGGAAGAGAAAATAGAAAAGTTCAACGAGAAAGAAACCTGAGTAGGACTGAATTTTCCTTATGAAAGATATAATGACATTTTGAGAGCACACATAATGCTAGAAAAGCAGGTTTATTGTTAGTCTAGGTCATACCCCCATCTGTAAAGTAAAAGTACAGATGCACAAAAGCGGTCCAAATCCATAGGGCATGAGAGCATCCCTTTACTTGATCAGCTGGTGAGTTTGTTCAAGTAAAACAGTACCCCTAAAGGGTAACAACTCCAACAGGACAAAATGAGAAAAATCACCAAAATATAGGTCAATAATGATAATCCCATTTGGTATAGCGACTTTCATGTTGGGAGGAGATCCCAAAGCCCCTCACAGGATATGCTGTAAAGTACAGTGATTGTGTGTTTTGTGGGCAAACCAATGGTCAATTTGCGCATGGCAAATGTTTCACAGTCAACCATGAAGAAAATGATCAATCAACAATCCAAATGACCAATAGGCTTGTTGGCCAAGATACTGGGCGAAGCTCCCTTCTCTTTTCGAATAGTGCCAGGAGGTCTTTGGTGTCCATCTGAACAGGCAGACAGGACTTGGTTCAATGACTCATCCAAAGGATGGCACCTCTGACAACACAGCGCACCCCCAGCACTGCATTGGAGTGTCATCTTATGTGTTCCATGTTCCAATGTGGGGGTGGAACCTCCAACCTTTTCACTCAGAGGTATAAGTGCTACCAACTGAGTCAGGCTGACTTAATGCATGTAAAGCATGTGTTTATATTTTATACAGTAAAATACAAGTACCTGCAAAAATTCAGTAGCCTGCAAAGATTTTAAAACAGCCCACTCTTCCCCCACTGAGGGAATATATTGATGTTATTGAAGAATTGTTTCACATCATAGAAAACAGGTTGGAATTAAGAGGGATGGAAGGCAAGGGGAAGGAGGTGGGAGGATGACCAAAGGCATGGTCAAAGAGGAAGATCTTGAGACAGACCTTGAAGAAGGCAAGGGAGGGGGTGAGGTGAAGGGATTCCAGGATTGAGTTTCAGAGGATAGGGGCAGAAAGGCTAAAAGCCTGATCGCCAATGGGGTGGATGCAAGCTGGGGAACATGTAGAAGGTCAGTGCCTGCTGAGTGGTGGGAGCAGGCAGGTTGGTAGGGTTATAATAGGCACAGAGGTAAGGAGTGGTAAGACTGTGGCTGGCTTTAAAAGTGAAAACAAGGATCTTGAACTCGATCCTCTGGGGAATGGCGTTGATGGGCGTCAGGAGCTTGGTGCGGAAGAGGACATGAGCTGCAGAGTTCTGAATCCAGTTTTCCACATGATGGCATTATTTTATATCACTGCCTTATCTATGAAGAGTATATTTGTAATGTATTTTTGTCAAAATGTTGGGTCATAAATAATTTACATGTATTGAAATTGTACAATCTATATCATATTAATGTATAGATGAAGGCAGGGCCACAGTGTGACAGAGGGCCAAGTGGGACAGTGGATTTCAGAAAGTCCTTGATCACACATTCGGTTACACTGACAATTCTCTTTTTATTCGGATGTAAATTGTTGGACCTAGGCCCAAAAGTATAGGACATCAACAAGGAGGAAAAATGTCGCACAGAAACATGACTCAAGAAGTGGCTGGGTGAAAAACAAAGGAAAAACAATCATCAAGAAAATAGACAGAAATAAAAGTTAATCTAAGCCTCACAACATTTAATAATATTACATAACATGGATCTTAAACCATATTGAAAGTTACATTAAATTGTGTTCACCGTGTAACTCTTTAAAGTATTGAGACTTATCAACATGAAACGGAAAATGGCAACAAATTTCCAGAATAAGTTGCTATAAATTCTGGACATCAAAAGCTGACTGTGTTGAATTTATACAAATTCAGTTGATCCTGGACTAAGAATATATATAAGGATTTACAAATATATTACTGTAATAAATATTATAAAAAATGTATTGTCATTCATTAAATTATTACCTTTATTAATGGAACAGGGATTTGATTTCAGTGGAACTAACACTCACCAGGCCTGTGAAGTCAGAGAAGACATCCACTTTTGGATATCCAAGATATGCAATCCAGTATATTCCATGGATAGAATATTGAGACGAATATTTGTACTGCTCATGTGAAAGATTTTCTCCTTTGGTTCTTTTTTGACGGGAGCAAATAAGTGGAATGTACAGCATGGTTGTTGAGATTTGCTGGAGTGCATTGTTACCAGAGGAAGAAAAAAGAACATCAACAATTTAAATTCACATAATAATAATAATCTTTGCATTTGATATAGAGCCATGTGTCATTGAGATGTTTCAAGGTGGTTCACAGAATATACTGTATACAATGGAGTGACTGTATATTTTGTGGCCGAAACGCAGCAGAAGCAGCACATAGCAGTGTCCCACAAACAATTGTGGATTGAGTGACCAAATTATTATTATTTTTTCTTTGGGAGGGATTATTAACCATGGAAGCGAACCGCCAATCGACTAACAACTGGGTTCCTACTTTTGGAATAAGGAAACTTGCCTAAGGCTACACCCCGCCCTGGAATCGAACATAGGTCCTCTCACTTGTAAGGCGAGTTCTCTAACCACTACACTGTAGGACCCCACCCATATAGATAAAGGACCCCACTCGTAAAGTTCTGTGGCTTAGTGGTTAGAGCACTCACCTCGCAAGTGAAAAATCTGGGTTCGATTCCCGGCAGGGCGAAATGTTGCGCAAGTTTCCTTACTCCACACGCCCTTGTTCACCTAGCAGTAAATAGGAACCTGGTTGTTAGTCGATTGGCGGATCACTTTTCGGGGGTAATAATCCCTTCAAAAAAAATTTTAAAAATAATAATAGTGATTTGGTCACTCAATCCATGACTGTTTGTGGGACACTGCTGTGTGCAATTGGTTGCTGCATTTTTCCTACAAAATATAGTCACTTCACTTTGGAGTGTATTCTGTAAAGTGCTTTGAGACATCTTGAAGATGTGATAAGGTGCCTTATCAAATGTAAGGATTATTATATATTATAGCTTTTTTCAGGTCAGGAGACATCTAAACATGCTTTACACAGCTGATTGGGCACCCGATTTGGGGTACGGGGAAAGCTGAGGGAGATGGTAGGAAAAAGAGACTGAAAGAGTGGTCGAAAAGATTAAAGAAGTTTTAAGGGAAGCTTTAAAGGTAGAGAGGGAGAGTGTGAAATGGAATGCCTCTGGGATGGAGCACCAGAGGGCAGGGGTAGAATGGCTGAAAATTCACTCATTGATGGTGGGCTGGATCAAGCAGGAGAAGGAAAGGTTTTGGTATGGAGATTACAGCCCAAGGATGCATTAACAGAACAACTGTATTTGTGAGAGTTCAGCAAATATCAAGCATCAAGCAGTGATTGATATCTGCCAGGTGCTGTTGATAGCTACAGCATTACCCGTCGCTCTAAAGGTAAATAGAGCAGTCAGCTTTTATGCCACATGATCATTTGAGGTAACAGAGTACGTGTGTAAACGAACGTGTGAAGGGAAGTAGGGAGCATTGCAGGGGCATTGCCTAATCCACTATTGAACTGTAAACAGAAGGTGGGCAAATTCACTACTTCTTCACATCGGATGTGCAAGCACCAGCCACACAAGAATTGCTCTATGGCATTCCTGGCTTTCCACAAGCCCTGGTAATGGCTGAGTGTGTGGATGCCAAGATGTGGGACTTCAGCACAAATTCATTGGTCCTCATCAAACAGAAAGACCATTCATTCTCTCAATACATAGATTATCAGAATATCAGCACATAATTGCTTACATACTATCCAGAGTCGATTCCATTAGTTTGAGGCAATCTATTTTATCTTACTTCATTGAAAGAAATATTAGGTTCTTGGTTGACTCCCGAGGACTATGGATATACTTTCCAATCTTGTCTCATAATAAGACTGTATAATGAGCAACACCCCTCTGAATTCCTTTACAACAGGGCCTCATTTTCAGATTGTGTTAGCCATGTGTAAATGCATGTGTAAAGAAAGAATTCAGGTGCTTTTAATGATGTCATTAATAACCAATGAAAAGGATCACAGTGAGGCTTTGTATGCAACAAGCTTTTTTTGAAAATCCTCGATAGTCTAGATTTTGTCAAATATATATTTTTAACAAAAACATGACATACATATCATTGTATTTGTTACAACAACAAATTGTTGTGTAACACCCTTCACATGTCTTGAAGTGCTTAACAGGGATGGGGTTCAACATCAAGCTAGGGAGGAGGGGTGGGGATGAAGAGGTAGCTACAGGCATGTACGAAGAGCTGGGTTTTGAACTGGACATAAAGACAGAAAGAGAGGGGCCAAGATGGAGGGAAAAAGGAAGGTATAGAAACTGAAGGCTAAGCGGCCACCACCAAAACTAGTGGCATGGAGAGGATCAAATATATTTAGTAAAATCTTTAAATTAATGAACAACCATGACAACTTGTATTTATATAGTGCCCTTCACCCAGGGTATCGTCCTGGAATACTTGACTGTGGCAGAGTCTGAACCCCAGCTTGGGGGAGCGGGAGTGGGAGGTGACCATAAGCATGATCAAAAAGGAAGGTCTTTGGGTGGGCTTTGAAATTGGGGAGGGAGGGGCAATGTGGAGGGATTGAGGGCGAGAGTTCTAAAGTTTGGGGGCATAGTGGCTGAAGGCACAGCCACCCACCAATGGTGGAGCAGAGGGAACAGTGCTTGGTAGCAGTGAGTCAGGCAAACCAGATGCTAGGTTGTATTAAAAATGCAATACTGAGCCAAAATATTGAGGTAATTCTGACACTTTATAAATCACTGGTGTGACCGCACTTGGAATACTGTGTGCAGTTCTGGACACCACAATATAAAAAGTATATTGCAGTGATTGAGAGGATACAGAGAAAGGCAACCAAAATGATTGAGGGGATGGAAGGACTGGACTATGAGGAGCGATTAGATAAACTGGGCATGTTCACACTGGAGAAGAGAAGGTTGAAGGGGCAATATGATTGCAGACTTTACAATACAATACAAAATACAATACAAAATTACATTTGTATAGTGCCTTTCACGTCGGGAAGACATCCCAAGATTCTGAAGGGAATAGGTAATGAAGACCATGATAAGCTGTTTTGTCTTGTACTGAACAGTAGAACCAGAGGACACGGCCTGTGACTGAATTGGGAGAAATTCAGAACAAATCTGCGTAAACAGTGAGCGAGTAGTAAATTTATGGAACAGGCTCCCTAGGGAGACAGTAGAAGCAGAAAATGTCATTTGTTTCAAGAATAAATTAGATAGATTTCGACTAGAAAATAATATCTTGGGATACAGTATACAGTTTAGGACACAACATGTCAAGCGACTGCCAGGATGGTGGAAGACGAACTAGATGGACCTTGGTCTTCTTTTGCCTAGTAAATGCTTATGTTCTTATGTCTTGCTCAAGAGATTCAAATAATGAATCTAGTATTGTTTGCATATTCAGCTATTCTGATCCCAGGCTAATATAGGCATCATGGATAACAAGCTATTTCTAACATTGGCTCAACTAATACACACAGTCAGTTAAGATTATTACTATTTCAACTGATTTTGTGTATTAGTTGGGCCCCATATTGTTCAAAGCTACAGTCAGAACAGATCGTAATGGTTGGTTAGTTGCATCAACATGCATAATATAGACCGAATTCCTGCTGAGCCAAATTCCAGTTCACAGTATGAAAATCCTGCATGCTTGAGTTCACTTTGATCAAACAAGTATTTAAGTTGTTTTGCGAATCCTGTGATGGGGCAACTTCCTCTTTTGCTATCAGATGAATTAGTGATACTGATGATATTGACATGTCTTTATGCTGCTCAAGTGCAGGTGGTTCATTTTGAATCTTTACAACTCTGAAATAGTGTCTGAGTGACAATTGTTTTCATCCCTGCACAGGAATATCCACGATTGTTCAATAAATTTATCCTTTACCAATTGCTGCTCTCAAATGGTTTCATTACAGCAATACACTTTATTGTTTTCAGTGCAGTTTGGGAATTTTGCACCTATCTGTATTTGCAGGTAAAGGGTGATCATACACCCCTCTGTAGAAACCTAGGGTCACCCATACATAACTGGATATGCTCCTGAGTTTAAATTGTTTTTCCAAGGATCTTTGAAGAAATCCTGGGTACACTTCTACTGCACATTCTCAAGTAAGTACATACACAGAGTTCCACAAACTCATTTTAATTTTCTATTGTTATTAAAGAGCATGTCACATGAAATGGTATCTTAAAAGCAATTAGACACACAAGAACGTTTAAAGTTTAATTTCTGAGCGGAGCTGGGACCAAAATACGCTGGCTACATCTACACTGCATCAATATGAATCAATAAGGTTTGAAGGCTTAGTTGAGGAAGGGCAGGAGGAGGCTCATGTGGAGCATAAACACCGGCCTAGACCAGTTGGGCCGAATGGTCTGTTTCTGTGCTGTATATTCTAATGTATTCTAATGTAATATGCTGCCAAAAAAACTCATTCTGCAGATTGTCTGGACAACAAGGCTCCAGCATGATCATCTTTCAGATCGGGGTACTCAACCTTGGAAAGTGCAACCCAAACTGGGCACTAGATCAGTTTCTTTCTGGAGAATGTTCTTAGATTAACCATTACATTAATGTGATTTATGTTACACTGTAGCTGGAAACATATTCTGCACAAATGCCCATGGTGGATTATATCCACTGTTTGTTTTCGCCTTTATTTCTGGCATTTAACTACAGTTAGAATTATCTTCAGTCTTGCTTCTCTTCCAGGATGTCTGTCTCCAAGCCTATAATTTCTCTCTCTCTCTCTCTACTTTGCTGTCTTTTGATCTTCTGTTCTTTCGATCTTGCCACTTTTCTCTTCCTGGTCCATTGCTCTTGAGTTTCTGCTTCTCATTGCTCTACCTTGTCTCCAAACAGCTGCTAGAAGAAACTGAAGCCAGACCCTGAGCACAACCTTGAGGTATCTGTTGATTTGGCATTGGTCTGAACGCCCAAAGCACATTTCTCAAAATGGGCACATTTATACTTCAAAATAACTGCCCTATGTTATTTCAATCTGAATAAATTAGCAGGTGCAGTAAAACATACTAAACAACACGCAATAAATTCCAACATCATTGTTTTGCAGCAAAATAAACCAGCTCATGCCACTGATAAGCATTAGAATTCTTGCTTAACACCAGCTCACCCAGTGGTTTGAGTCAAAGCACTGGCTGGCATTTGAACCTGTCAACTTGTGACGAGCTTCATCAGTTGCCAGGCAGGTCACGAAGGTCGAAAGTTGCATTTTGCTGAGAGCAGCGATGATGTTGAAATTTATTGGAGGGGAGGGGGTTGCCTTCATTCACCCAGACTCCAAGGTGAAGCAAGAGTGTGTATAAATAAGTGGTTATGATTTCTTTTTAAACATGGAATTAACATTGTTGTTAGAGCTGCCTTTTGAATACTCTTCTTGTAGCGTGACCCCCATCCCCCAACCCCTGACCTAAATGCAACAAACATCACCTGACTGAACAGTATATCAATGGGAAACAATACTATAGCTGACAATGAGTCAATTGTCTTTTTTTATCAGAGGCTGTTTTGGTAACTCCTACAGTAGGTCAAGACTAGTGCTGCTGTCGTCATAGAGTTCTAATGTATATGTCAGTATTTGGGCTCCCATCCAGCTACTGAACAGAGATCCTCTTTCAGTGTGACCCTCAGCACAAGTCAATATGTCAGTACTGTACAGATCATATCATAACATAACTATTCTTACTGTACTGCTTAAACCTTAGCACCAGACATCGAAGAGAGAAAAAAATAATTAAGCCTAGAGAATGCGTTTAGTTTTTAATTGGGGCTGTGAATAAAAAAGATTAGCCAATATACAAAACTTGCTGAACTAACCCAGTTTCCTCAAACTAATATGGATATAAGGATTTCGTTCAGATATTCAGAAAGTAAAGGAAAGTGATTCTAGGTACAGGAATAATGATCTGTGAGTTTCCTATAGTACAAATAGTTTATGGAGTACTGAGATTCAAAAATAGAAGCATTTTCATTCATTTTTCTATGAATTTTTAAAACTTATAACCTACCTCTATTTTTAGGTTTCACACTTAGGTGTTAGGTGGGCTCAGTTGGTAGCATTCTCATCTCTGAGTCAGAAGTTTGTGGGTTCAAATCCCACGTTGGGACTTTCAGTTCATAGTCTAGACAAGCAGCCCCAGCAACTCCCGGCCTCCCACGACATGTGAGGTGTGCAGCTGCTATTTGCCAGCTTTAGTGTCAATAAAGTGCTGGTCGTGCAAAATGATGGAATAAATGACGTATTGGCTCTTAAGCAATAAACCGATCACAAATGTATCGACAATTCTGGCCTCAACAATCATCTCAAGTGCTGCAAATGGGATTGAAAACTTAAAGCTGTGGTGCAGTAATGTCATTGTTGTCTATGTCTGTGCAGAACGTACTGTAAGGAAGGAAGTAGTAAACCCTATCTCAGTGGTTTCACTGACCTTCGTTATGCCGATTTTGTCAGCCAATTTCTTAAATCTTTTCCATACGTCAAGAAAGGGTAAGTAGTTATTGTACACTATGGACATCTGTTCATAGACAGAGGTGGAAGACTTCTTTTATTTTCCGTATGATTCAATAAGTATATTTAGGAAAATATAGCACAACTAAAAACTAACAGCAGTAAGTGTTGATGGCCGCAGATTGAGGGTACCAAAAACATTTGTATGAGAACCACTGGTCTAGACTGACCTTAGTCAAGTGCTTGGGGGAGTGCTGCATTGATAGAGGTGCTGTTCTTCTGATGAGATGTTTTCAAAAAAGACTGTTCAGGTGGATGTTAAAGATCTCATGACACTATTCAAAAAGAGAAGGGAGTTTGTCCCACTGTTCTGGCCAACAGTCCACAGATAGAATATGTCAATCACTTCATTGCTATTTGTGGGGCACTGCTACGTGCAAATTAGCTGCCACATTTGTCTAGCCCTAACAATTCTGTGAAGCACTTTGAGATGTTTTGATGTTATTATAAGTTGCTTTATCAATTGCTTAATAAATCTTAGATGTGATTTTACTTCTTACAATATATTGTAATATGGCCTTTTACAATATATTTTTTAAACAAAATACCAATATTGTATAAGTATAATGAATTAAACCTTTATGGCTATCTTTGTTGATCTTGCATGAGTTGAGTTTATATCAGTGGTTCATGTTTGACTGACTATGTTTCCAGCAAGCCTATGCGGATACATAATGGCTGGACATTGATGAAGTCATAGGAACATAAGAAATAGGAGCAGGAGTAGGCCATTCGGCCCCTTGAGCCTGCGCCGCCATTTAATAAGATCATGTCTGATCTTCTAACCTAATTCATTTACCCGCCCTATCCCTGTATTCCTTAATCCCTTTAGTTTTCAAAATCTATCGATCTCAGTCTTGAATATGTTCAATGACTGAGCATCCACAGCCTTCTGGGGTAGAGAATTCCATAAATTCACTACCCTCTGAGGGAAGAAATGTTTTCACAACTCAGTTCTAAAGGGCTGACCTTTAATCCTGAGACTATGACCCCTAGTTTTAGATTCTCCAACCTGGAGAAACAGTCTCACAATATCTACCCTGTCAAGACCCTTAAGAATCTTATAGGTTTCTATAAGATCACCTCTAATTCTTCTATATTCTAGAGCATATAGGCCTAGTCTACTCAACCTCTCCTCATAGGTCAACCCCTTCATCTTAGGAACCAACCTAGTGAACCTACGCTGCACTCCCTCTAAGGTGAGTATATCCTTTCTTAGATAAGGAGACCAAAACTTCACACAATGTTCCAGGTGCAGTCTCACCAAGGCAGTTGCAGTAAGACTTCCCTGCTCTTGTACTCTAACCCATTTGCAATAAACACTAACATGCTATTAGCCTTTCTAATTGCTTGCTGTACCTGCATACTAACTTCCTGTGATTGGTGTACAAGGACACCTAAATCCCTCTGAATACTAACACTACCTTGTCTCTTCCCCTCGAGAAAATAATCTGCTTTTCTATTTTTTGTACCTAGGTGAATAACTTCACACTTTCCCACATTATACTCCACCTGCCACCTTCTTGCCCACTTGCGTAACCTGTCTATATCCCTTTGCATCCTCCTTGTGTCCTCCTCACAGCTTACTTTCCCACCTAGCTTTGTATCTTCCGCAACTTAGATACATTAAGCTCTATTTCCTCATCTAAGTCATTAATGTAGACTGTAAGCAGTTGAGGCCCAAGCACTGCTAATATATTACCCTTAATTCCATGAGCCCTAACCTTATATAACAACCTTTTATGTGGCACCATGTTGAATGCCTTCTGAAATTCCAAGTACACTATATCCACTAACCCCCCTTCTAACCTGCTAGTTACATCTTCAAAAAACTTTAAAAGATTTGTTAAACACGATTTCCCTTTCATAAAACCGGGTTGACTCTGGCTAATCATATTATGACTTTCTAAATGCCCCAAGATGACATTCCTAATTATAGACTCTAGAATTTTTGCTACCACCATTGTCAGGCTAATTGATCTATGGTTCCCCATTTTTTGTCTCCCACCCTTCTTAAATAGCAGCGTTATATTTGCGATCATCCAATCATCGGGAACCGTTCCAAAATCCAGGAAATTCTGGAAGATCAAAAGCAATGCATCCACTATTTCTGCAGCCACTTCTTTTAAAACCCTAGTATGCAGGCCATCAGGTCCAGGAGATTTATTAGATTTTAGTCCCATCAATTTCTCTAGTACTATTACTTTACTGATATTAATTTCTTTAAGTTCCTCACTAACATTAGTCTCTTGGTTCCCCACTATTTCTGGTAAGTTTTTAGTATCTTCCAACATGAAGACAGAAGCAAAGTATTTGTTTAGTGACTCTGCCATTTCTTTATAATTTCTCCTGTCTCTGCCTGTAAGGGACCCACATTTAATTTTGTTAATCTCTTTCTCTTTATATACTTGTAAAGCTGTTACACAATCTGTCTTTATATATCTAGCTAGTTTACTCTCATATTCCATTTTCTCCCTCCTAATTAGTTTCTTGGTTATCCTTTGCTGATCTATGAAGCCCTTCCAATTCTCAGGTTCACAGCTCTTTTTGACAAATTTATAGGCCTCTTCTTTTAATTTGATACTTTCCTTAATTTCTCTATTTAGCCAAAAGAAAACACTTTTCCCGTGAAATTTTTATTTCTCAAGGGAATATGCTTTCGCTGGGAATTATCTAATATATCTTTAAACGTTTGCCATTGCTTGGCAAGTCATAATAGTTATTAATAATACTAATCCGTGCATTTGGTATAGCTCCTTATCATGTGGAGTCCTGTAATAATAATAATAATAATAATCCTTGCATTTGATATAGCGCTTTTCACGTCGGGAGGACGTCCCAAAGCGCTTCACAGAACACACTGTAAAGTGAATTGACTGTATATTTGTGGGCGAACGCGCCAGCCAATTGCGCACAGCAATGTCCCACAAACAGTCGTAGATTGAAAATGACCAATTTATTATTGTTTTGGGTTTTTGGAGGGATTATTATTAGGCGTGTGGAGTAAGGAAACTTGCCCAAGATTTCGCCCTGCCTGGAATTGAACTCAGGTCTCTCACTTGCAAAGCGAGTGCTCTAACCACTGAGCTACAGGACTCCACGTAGCTCAGTGTAGCTATTACCCCAAAAAAGCAATAATTGGGAATTATTATCCCAAAAAAGCAATCCGCCAATTGACTAACAACCGGGTTCCTACTTCCTACTTACTGCTAGGTAAACAGAGGCATGTGCAGTAAGAAAACTTGACCAACGTTTTGCCATGCTGAGAATCGAACCCAGGTCTTTTGCTTGCGAGGCGAGTGATCTAACCACTGAGTCCTGTGTCCAGGATGGATTTTGGAATGAAGGAACCATTATTTGAATTGAAATATGTTGATATATTTTGATGTTCTGATATATTTTCCAATGTGTTTAGCCAATAAGGGATCATCACCACCCTCAAAAAGATTATTTTTAAATGGCCATTTAAATTTAAATTGGTATCAAACTGAAAAGTTTGACAATCCAAACATCAGAACAGCTTCTCAGCTTTTTTATGTATTTTCAATATCCTGGAATTCTGCGACATATTCAATGTTTTCAAAATTAATAATACTACTATTAATAATAATAATACTTACATTTGTATAGAGCCTTTCATGTCAAGAGGATTTCCCAAAGTGCTT
This sequence comes from Callorhinchus milii, assembly GCF_018977255.1. NCBI lineage: Eukaryota > Metazoa > Chordata > Chondrichthyes > Chimaeriformes > Callorhinchidae > Callorhinchus > Callorhinchus milii. The sequence goes on along the minus strand of NW_024704744.1, from coordinate 44,865,214 downwards.
CTCCACAGTATATACAGTAACACCACCCCCCCCAAATTATCGGACTCTGGGTATCCGGAATTTGAACTGAGTCGGACCAGGTCCGAAACCTAAATATAAAAGAAAATTCTGTGAGTAGACTCCCGATTCCCAACACTCCTATCACACGGGAACAGGTTGCTGAGCAGCCTCATCTTCCTTGCTGGCTTTCACAGTGCCCAGGGATCTTGACTTTGACTCAGACTGTTTGAATCCCATGAGCAGAAGATAGGGAATAAGCTACCTTCTGCTCGTGGAATTCAAACAATGACAATGCCGGCATTGGAATTACACTTAGTCAGAAATTCGACTTGATGGTCAAATGGGGTGGGGTTGGGATCCAGTCCGGCGTTTTAGTGTACTGTAAAGTTGAGTGACTGTGTTTTTCGGGTAAACATGGCAGCCAATTTGTGAATAGCAATATCACACAAACAGCATTGAAGTGAATGACTAATTTGATCATTAAACATTTAGAAATCCTTTGAGAAATATCCTAAAATCTCTTAATTCCAAAATAAGGTCGTAAAACAAGCTTTATGTGCTTTACAATCAATGTTTTATGGGGTAAAATGGATTTCTGGAAGTGAACACAAATCAATTATTTAAACAAGGGCTTCAAATGTCATGAAACTGCAACAGTAAAGCTTGAATGTTTATAACCATCATTTGAACTAGGATCTTAGAATCCTGCTTTGAAAGATTATTATGCTCACATGGTATCTGTTTAATTTGACAGGGTGAATTTATTCAGTTGCACGAGTAAAGCCGGTCAGTATAGATGGCATGTGATAATGTTTACTCCTGGGATTAATGATCACTACTGCATTAATATTGGAGTCAAGCTGAAGCTATCTTTTAATCTTTTGATTTTGGGGTCCCATAGCACAGTGGTTAGGTGCTCAGCTCGCAAGCGAGAGGACCCAGGTTCAATTCCTGAGAGGTGCAAAATCTTAGTAAGTTTCCTTACTCCACATGCCTCTGTTTACCCAGCAATAAGTAGTAACCTGGTTGTTAGTTGATTTGCGGATGGTTTTCCGGGGATACTAATCCCTGAAAAAAAATGTTCACTCAATCCATGACTGTTTGTACACAATTGGTTGCTGCATTTCTCCCACAAAATACACAGTCAATATATTCTATGAAGCGCTTTGGAACATCTCAATGATGTGATAAGGTGCTATATCAAATGTAAGGATTATTATTATTATTATTATTATTATTATTATTATTGTTATTATTATTATTATTATCTGATTGATGCAATGCTTTGAAGTGGGTGTCCTGCATTGCACATGTGTGCACAAGATGGCTCAGCGACCTTCCCCCAATCTATCTGCAGCTCACCTATTTAAGGGGAACTGGGAGGCAAAAGCCCTGAGCCCTGAGGAGGACCACAGCCCCCCACCCCCAGCAGCCCCTAACCCGCTCCCAACTCGTCATCGGTGTTTGCCTACTTCTGGTTGACTTCTGGCCGCTCAGCAAGGCTTTCTCAACCCTGATTGGCCGATGGACCGGTCAGTCAAGGCAACAGTTAACCTGTCTTGGAGGGGACTGACCCTTTAAATGAGTTTTACCCCCCCACCCTGGAAGAGTATTTTTACCCGCTATCTAGTCATGTGTGTAAGGGAGTTTGAAATAGTTCTGATCTGCAGGAATGAATGTACTATGAACCTCAGACAGGCAGTTACAAGATTCAGTAAACTGTAAAACCAATCCATTTAGACAAAATGACCTGAAACACACAAGACCCCACATTAAAAACAAACAAGGCGGGCCTTTCACTAATTCATGGAAATTACATTTCGAGGTGTGGGATATATCTGTTTGATTGCACTTGTGCAGTTCATAGAATTATACAGCACAGAAGGAGGCCATTCGACCCATTGTTATATGTCTGTTCTTCCCCCAAAGGAAGAAAGCCTGTTGGGACAAGCGCTGAAGCTTGCCACTATGTGGTGGCAGGGGCAATATTTCTTCTGACCTGTATTTGTTTTATGGAAAGGTATACTTAGTAACTTGTAGCTATTTATAAATAATGAATGAGAATGATGGTGACTTAATGTCTCCAGTATAAATTGTACAGAGTGGTACTTTTTTAGATTATTTTCGAAAAGTTAAGAAATTTCACTACATGTGAATACAAGGAACTTTTCCTTTAGAAACATAGAAACAGGAATAGGCCATGTTCCACCATTCTATAAGATCATGGCCAATCTGTACCTCAACTCCAATTACCCGCCTTGCCCGGTATCCCTTGATACCCTGACCTAACAAATCATCCATCTCAGTCTTGCAACACATGTCAACTGAAAATTATGCATTGAGTTATGTATGTATATTACTTATTTCATTTTTGGTATGAATCATAAGCACTGTTTATCTATACAGTTGGCCATTACTTACTTGTTACATTGTTATTTATGAATCAGAATGACTGCCTAAACATATTTGAATTCTCAATCTCAACTCTACCATCCAGGAGAGCAGCAGAGTAAAAATCCCACAAGGAGGGAGGTGAAAAATAACTTGCATTTATATAGAGCCCTCCATGCTGGGCGGCGTCCCAGAACACTGAACAATGGTGGAGCCCGATGCCGAGCCAGGGCGAGGGGTGAGGTGACCATGGGCATGGTCGAAGAGAACGATCTTCAGGCATGACCTGAAAATGGGGAACGAGGGGGCAAGGTGAAGGGATTGAGGGATGGAGTTCCATAGCTTTGCGGTGTAGTGAGTAAAGTTGTTTGGCAACAACGCGTTCCAAAGCTTTGGCCACGAAGGGCAGCTTTGAGATAGGGTGGTAGCCCGAGGTTGGAGGGATCAAGGGTAGGGTTTTAAGGGGGGGGGGGGGGTGGCGCGGTGGACGGCGGTTTTGTGGGGGAGTTGGATGATCCCGAGGAGAGGGACTGATTCATGACGTCTGCCAGCAGTGGGCAGAGGAGGGGGAGCTGAGTGATCAACAGCTGAGGGGAGAAGGTTGAAGCAGCTGGTGGTGTGTTTCATCAGGGTGATGGAGGATGAGAGGGAGGAAGGAGAGATTGGGGCAAAGTAATGAAGGACGGGGGCGTGGTAGGAGCTGAGGGTGGGATGGGTGAAGGAGATGGAATGCGGGGGTAAGGAAGTCCATGACCGCTTCACATTTGGCGTTTGATGTAATGATTGAGGTTGCTTGAGGTGGCACATGGAAGAGGTGGTGGGTGGTGGAAAATAGGATTTGGGAGTTATTTTTGGCCTCCAGAATGATCTTTGAGTAATACGCAGTTTTTGCTTTTGAGAGGGAGTGGGGCAGTAGGTGTGAAGGTGTTCGAGCCACGGCTGGTGGTGAACCGTGAGGCTGGTTTTCTGCAACCGGCGCTCGAGCAACCGGGTTTGTGATTTTAGGGAGCGGTGATGTACCAGAGGGGATCGGGTGGGTTTGGAGACAGTCGTGGATTTCAGGGAGACAAGGGAGTTGAAGGTGGAGGAGAGCCAATCATGGAGCAGCTTGGGTTGCTGCAGGTGGAAGACCAGAGGGAGAGGAGGTCTAAGGATGAGAGGGCATTTGTGAGGGTCTCGGGGGGAAGGCTTCTCCATCTGTGAAAAAGTATTGTGGAGGGCTTGATGGAAGAAAGAAGGATGCGAGAGGAGAGGGAGATGAGAAAATGGTCTGAGATGGCCTTGTCCTTGATGGACAGACCAGAGATATCTAAGCCGTGGGTGATAATGACATCTAGGGTGTGGCCAGGAGGAGTTAAGATGAAGGTTGAAGTCATGCAGAGGGACATGGATGAATAGAGAGAGATGTCCATGAGGAAGGAGTGAGGAGGTTTGGGGGTGCAGTACACAAGGAAGATTTTGAAGGAGGGAGAGGAGGGATGGGTGAGGAGCTCAAAAGAGGGGAAACAGCCAGAGGAATAGGGGGATAGGGTAAGGGAGGAATATAGAAATATATAGCCTTATCTTTGGTAAACTATGTATTACTGTCCATCCCAGGTATCTTTTAATCACTTTCTATTTACTGTATCAATAATATTCAGCAACATATGGTCTGACCACCCCTCAGCAAAACAAAATCATAATTACAAAGTACACAAAAAATAAAGAAATAAATAGGCTCTTACATATAAAGACTGAAAAGTAATATTGATCTTACCAGGATTTTATCTTAACGCATGATCTTAAAAAAANGTTTATTCTATGTAGAATTTGATCTTAGTAGTTTACATAAAATAAGGCTAAAAGGCAGCCCTGATAATTCAGACTCAATTTGTAATACTTATAGCACCAATTGTCTCTAGTTTACTCAGGCTCTGTACCTTACAACGTGAAAAAGCAAGATTTTATACAGATTTCATATGAGAACAAGAAATGTTGACTTTTGGTTGTTGCAAAGCATTTTTAAAAATTCTGAACCTGCAAGCAGTTTAACAATATGATTTAAAAACAATAATAATCCTTGCATTTGATATAGCGCCTTATCACGTCTTCGAGACGTCTCAATGCGCTTCAAAGATACTGTAAAGTGAATTGACTGTATATTAATAAGAGTTTAATTGGTTGTAATTAACTTCCACTCAAGCCCAACATTCAGCAATCTGTTTGCCTTGAATAAATTGATAGCATTATGGAGAGCAGACAACATGCTTTCTGTAAGTTCAGAAAGCTTCAACATCTACAACTATACTTTTAAGTTGTAATTATCCTAACACAAAATGGCTGAAAAAACACACAAAAATGTGAGGAGCTGGCAGTGACAACCAAATAAAGCTCTTGCAATAGAAAGCTGGACAGTTTCCAGAAGCCTGACAGATATATTCATTGACAGAGGATAAACATAAGAAGCTCTGAATCACTATGGCTGTCCCCCAAAACAAGGCAATGTACACAAGGGAAAGCCGTGATCATTGTTTAGCTGTTCCTTAAAATGCCTTCCAAAATTGCCTTGCTCGATTTAAAACATAAATATCATGATAACCTGTGTCAAAGTTCTATAGGTTAATTGTTTACAATTCAACACAAGTCAATTTAAATCTCCATATACTTTTAACCTCAATTTTGGAGGGTTATTGTGTTTGCCCAGTTATCGTAGTTATTATACTTGCTTTACATTTCCTACCCATCTTTGACTAAACACATCTTTGACTGAATAAATGGCTTCTTCCTGTCCCTCACATCCTGTCATGGACGAAGCACCTCTTTTCTTCATCTTTTGCACATTGCCCGTCACCATTCCTATCTTTCTCTATCTGTTAACTTGTCCTACTGTATTTCATGGGTAAACACAGCAAACAATTTGCACAAGCAATGTCCCACAAACAGCCATGAAATGAACGACCAATTATATTTGAGGGATTGTTGGTCAGGACACTGGGAGAAACTCCCATTAGTTTCACTGAAGGCTGAATACAAAGTTTTATGTTAGGAACGTTTTGGGGGTCCTGTGATTCCCCCCTCAATTTGTTCCACTCCTTTCAATAATAGGTACAGACAACTGATGTACGACTCAGAGTTTTATTTTTATTTTTAGTCTTACCATCCCATTAATGTGCACATCACAATAGTACTGCTGTCTTCACATGAACAGCAACTCCCACCCAGCGTCATGCGTTTGTAGATGATGGAAGAGGTCACTTTGTTGGCAGTTTCCTACTTCAGTAAATTTTACAGTTTTTGTACAATCATTACTTGCACATGTTTATGCAACAAATTCTGAACTGCAGCTGCTCTATATAAAGTAAGACTGGCTTGGTGACTGGGTGGCACATTGAATTGGCCTGGATTCATTCACTCAAACCAGCCAGATGGAATACAAATGTTTATTTCCCTGATGACCATTAAGAAGTAGTAAACGGAGTCTGTGTACTGTTTACAACACAGAATGCTTATAATTTGCTAAACAGGAGTCTGACTTGGACAAGACATGGGAAAGGGGGAATACATGTGTAGAAACTGAAATATTACAGTGCGGAGTTATAATAATAGCAATAATAATAATAACAATCCTTGCATTTGATATAGCAGCTTATCATGTCATCAAAATATCTCAAAGTGCTTTACAGGATTTACTGTGAAATGTAGTGACTGTGTATTTGTAGGCCAAAATTAACCTCTATGGTTCTTTCTCACCCACTCTGCTTGAATGAGATCGCCTTATTGTCATTTTTCCACTTCAAAAAGCAATGACCTATTAACACTGCCCCAAACTTGAGAACATATTTCATATGTTTGTATACAATGTACGTATGTACACATTGTGTAGTTTGCCCCTTGCAGTAATCTGATGTTCTGACAGTTAAAATACTATAAATATGATGTTATTGCTATGCTTAAGGACACGAAAAGTCATTTTTAAAAATCTATTTTCACCATTTTTTTCAGTGAAAATCGATCTATAAAATAGATTTTCACCTGAATTTAATTTTTAAGGTCAGAATTCGACAATTTTCCCCAGCGTCCATAATGGTGCTCACACACCTGGGACCTGGCTTCAATGCTGGTCCTGGGAATATATGGGTAGGCTGGTCTCAGTGTTGCACATGCAATACAGAAATGTTTCCAGGCAAACATTTGCTCACAGCAAGTTCCCACAAAGAGCCATGTGAATGACCAATTTATCTGGAGGATTGACATCCAGGACACTGGGAGAAATTCCCTTCTCTTTTCAAATAGAGCCAGGGAAACTTTAAAATCCACCTAAGCAGGCAGATGGGAACTCGGGCTAACATCCAACAACAACTTGCATTTATGTAGCACCTTTCACACGGGGTAGCATCGTGGAACGCTTAAAGAGCGCTTAAACATCCCAACTGAAAGTTGGCACTTAGGACAATGGAGTGCTTCATAGTCAAGGCTGCACTGTTGTGTCGGTTTAGACTGGGAGCTCAAACTTCCAACAACCCACAACCAGAGGCAAGTGCTATCCACTGAGCCAAGTTGGCAGCTGTACATGCACTTTGCTCTGATTGTGTTCTACAACATTTTCAATTTAGCATATTTTATAAACAAAATCCGATGGCAAATTTGCTTGTTTTGAGTGTTCGGTCCTCAAGAAGGATGTTGAAGATTTAATATAAATGGATTCAGAGGATTTAGCCCTGTATTATAAATGTCATATTTGAAGATGTAAGATTTATTTGAATGATGACCATGCACTCACCACACAATATTACCATAAAAATAATACTTTCCGCATTCCCAATTTAATGTTGTCAGTTAGTGACACTATTCACTGGAAAGTGAATGCAGTTGTAAAAGTTGAACAGCTCAATTGTTAGAAATCAACCACTTGACCTTTGTCAATGACTATGAGTTCAATATCAGTGGCAGTAAATGTCAGGGAAATGGCCCACAAAACCAACTGACATGAAGATCATATTTTAGACAGCAAGAACGTATCATCTTGTAAAAGAAAATAGGACTTTAACAGGAAAAGAGGTATCAAATACAAATTTCCTCCAACTACAGATTACTGAATCACTCAAGCTAAGGTAACCCAAATATTAGTATTTTTACCAAAATTTAGAGGGCATCTGAGAAAACCAAAAAGAATTGAAATCTCCTTAAAAGGGCAATATTTTTAAGTAGCCCTTCAAAAGGTATGGCGAATGACAAGGATGGAGCTGTACCATCAACAAAACAGAATTCTTATCAGATCAGAATGGGATCATAATATAAATTTATAAAAATAAATAAAATAATTTGGTCACTCAATCCACAACTGTTTGTGGAGACACTGCTGTGCATAATTGGCTGCTGCGATTCTCCCACAAAATATACAGTCAATTCACTTTCCAGTATATTCTGGGAAATGCTTTGAGAAGTCTCAACGATGTGGTAAGGCGCTATATTAAATACAAGGCTTATTATCATAATGAATTTCAACTTGAGGAATCAGGAGATCAAATTCATCAATTGTCCAAGATTGTGGCCATTATTTTCTAAACATCGTACATTGCACCATGTCACCCACAGTATATAAATATTAACCAATTGTATTGTTTATAATGGTGTGATTTCCAATGTCATATTTCATATTTCAATGTCAATATATATATACTATACATATATAAAGGCCATCACCCTCCTAGTAGACTTCGGAATTTATGATGATACCAAATTATTTATTTTCCATGACTCATTCCTTAAAGAAATAGCTTCCTTTCATGATCCACAGTCCAAAGTTATGTTTATAAATAAATTTATACTTATACTTGTTTGAAGTTGCCCATTGTCATGCCACTTCCCCAGACCTTGTGTGATTCACTCTATCACAATCTATGCTACTCTGAAGAAACTACATTATGCAGGGCGAAACCTTGGGCAAGTTTCCTTACTCCACACGCCTAATAATAATCCCTCCAAAACCAAAAACAATAATAAATTGGTCATTTTCAATCTACGACTGTTTGTGGGACATTGCTGTGCGCAATTGGCTGCCGCGTTCGCCCACAAATATACAGATAATTCACTTTACAGTGTGTTCTGTGAAGCGCTTTGGGACGTCCTCCCGACGTGAAAAGCGCTATATCAAATGCAAGGATTATTATTATTATTATTATTATCTAATCTAACAAGCTATGTTATTTATCAACTGATTGACAAGTGGCTTTCCTTGGAGCCATCTAGTGTTTGATTATGTCCTTCAGATTTGACATTAAAAATTAGATCCTGCCTGTCTCTTCCAGAGGAATGTTAAAGAACCGCTGACACTATTGGAAGAGACGACTCCCGTTGTCCTGGCCCCAAATCCTTCACATTGATTTATGGTTGAATTGATGTTAATTGATGTTTCTTCTATTGTCCTGGCCAACAATCCTCCAACATCATGACTGTTTGTAGAAAATTGCTGTGTGCAAACTGACTGTCACATTTACCTTCAAATGCATAGTCACGACACTTAACAGTAATTACTGTGAAGCGCATTTTGAAACATCTTGACTTTTAAGCATTATTGCAAATACCAGCACCATGCCTTTATATAGCACCCTTTATGGCTCGGAGTACTGAATGCAAGGATTGCATTCTACCTGTGCTTATCCTTAAAATGTTCAACTTAATTCTTTCCAGATATTTATCTAGCCCTTAGGTGCTAATCATCATAAAATATATTGCTTTTCTTCATCTGTAGCATCTACTCTGGGAAGGGTAATCTTTCAATTATCCACTCTTGCTTGAGCCTTGATAATTTGTACTCGTATCTTCTAGCACGTGAGACTCCAGGTTAACTAATCTGTTTGCAGTGCATTACTTGTAGTCATTAGCTTTTTAAAGATTCAAATCAAATATCTCAAACTTTTTTTCCATTGAAAAGTTCATTTCTGAGTCTTTCTTCACAAAGTGGAGCCACAAGCTTCAGAGCTCTCTTTGTTACTTTTTTCTGATACAACATCCACAATAAGATGCCTTGAGATAGTAGGAGCCAAGGCGTGCCTTGATGTCTCAAAGTAGTGCAAGTGTTTTTTGATGCTGCACAGACAACTCTACTGGATTTGCATAGCGACATTACATTCATACCATACAGTACATGTTAGCCAGACTCAGCAATTTTTAAGATGGTCAAATTTGCTAATGACATGTAGATAAAAGATGCAGCAAATTGTTTTCCAAAGATTTTCTGGGCCTGAGAGTTTGCTTAACATTTGTAAGTTAATGGTGGAATTCGGAGAGTAAAATAACACACCAGTTTTAAGAGTCTAATGAAATTCCATAGGTCTTTGTTTCCACCTGTTCAGGGTCAGGGTTAATCAAATATTACAAGAAAAGTGATTTTCTCCTGGTTTTCTGGTCGACAATCGCCCAGATAAAAATTGATAAAAGTGGGTCACTCACTTCAATGACTGTTTGTTAGATTTTGCTGTAATTTTTCGTACAATGGCCCTAATGGCATTGTTTACTCTCTACTGTTACATCTTGACAATCTGCGACGAGGGCTCCCTCTGCCTCCTCGTTCTCCTCGACCTATCGGCAGCATTTGATACGGTCGACCACGCTATCCTCCTCCACCACTTGACCTCCCACCTCAACCTTCAAGGCCCTGTCCTTGAGTGGTTTAGGTCGAACCTCTCCCACCGTCTTAATTTGGTTTCCACAAACGGTTTTTCCTCCAGCCCCCGCACTGTCTTGTGCGGTGTCCCTCAGGGCTCTGTCCTCAGTGCCCTCCTCTTCACCCTCTATATGCTTCCCCTTGGTGACATCATCCGCAGACATGGGGTTAACTTCCACATGTATGCGGATGACACCCAACTCTACCTTTCCTCCTCTACCCTCAACTCCACGACCACCGATGTCCTGACAGCCTGCCTGTCCGACATCGAGTCCTGGACGAAAGACAACTTTCTTCAGCTCAACGTGTGCAAAACTGAGGCCCTCCTGATTGGCTCACGTCAGCGCCTCCGCACCTCAGGCGCTGACAGCATCAGCATCCAAGGCTGCACTCTCCACCTCTCAAAGCCAGTCAGGAACCTCGGGGTTCTGTTCGACCCTGAGCTGTCCTTTCTTCCTCATATCCGCGCCACAACTGGCACTGCCTTCCATCACCTCTGAAACATCGCCAGACTACGGCACTACCTCACCCCTCACGCTGCTGAAACTCTGGTCCACACCTTTATCACCTCAAGGCTGGACTATGGGAACTCTCTCCTCGCCGGCCTTCCCAGCACCTCCCTCCACAAGCTGCAGGTCATTCAGAACTCTGCAGCTCGTGTACTGTCCCGCACCAGGCTTCGGGAACACATCACTCCCACCCTCGCTCGCCTCCACTGGCTCCCCATCCCCCAGAGGATCGAATTCAAGATCCTCATCCTCACCTACAAGGCCATTCACGGCCTTGCTCCCTCCTACCTCTCCGACCTACTATCCCCCTACTTACCTGCCCGTATCCTCCGTTCCTCTGGCTCCAGTCTGCTCCACATCCCCCGCCCCAACCGCCCTACCATCGGTGGCCGGGCCTTCAGCCTCTCAGCCCCTAAGCTCTGGAACTCTATCCCCCAGTGCCTTCGCCGCCTCCTCCCTTTCCTCCTTCAAGGCCGGTCTCAAGACCTTTCTCTTCAACCGTGCTTTCAGCTCCCCTCTCGACTCTCTACCCCCTCCTCGCTCCTTCCCTTCCCTCCCCTCACCCTGACCATTTCCCCCCCTGCTCGGGTCCTGACCCAACTGTCCAGTGCCTTGGGATGTCCTCCCGACGTGAAAGGTGCTCTATAAATGAAATCTTGTTGTTGTTGTTAATATTCCAAATGAAAGTTTTTCTAATGATTTTATAATAATAGTCTTGCATTTGATATAGTAGCTTAGCACATAATAATGGGTCTTCAACAGGCCCCACAAACAAGTGTGTAATTGTGCAGGAAATGGACAGGTCTGGAAATGAAAGATGCTGCATAAACTAGACGTAGCTGGAGACCATGACTTCATAATGGAATGAAGCATGGCTAAATCGTATAAAATGCTGATTCCCAGGCAGGGTGAATCACTGTGCTCCAAACATGGGAATGTTCTCCTCCTTATAATGAGTTCCTATGTGCTGGGACATTGTTGTGCTCTTGATCTACCATGTCAAAGGCTCCTTGCACACCCAAGGCTGCCTCAATTCCCAGTTGCTGTACAGTTCTAAGGAAGACTCCCAAAATGTTGGTTGTGCAATTTAACATACACATGGCAGATTCAAATCGTTCCTGACGATGCAACTCTTATGTCACAACAAACTTACCACTGCTCCAACTGGTGCTATAGAACACCAATGAAAATGTCTTACCTGCATCATAAATATCTGAAAATAATCCAAATCAATACCAGATCATTATGTTGCAACAGCTACCCTGATGTAATAATAATAATAATCCTTGCATTTGATATAGCGTTTTTCACGTCTTCTAGACGTCTCAAAGTGCTTCACAGAATATACTGTAAAGTGAATTGACTGTATATTTGTGGGCGAAACTCGGCAGCCAATTGCCCACAGCAGTGTCCCACAAACAGTCGTGGATTGAAATGACCAATTTTATTATTGTTTTTTTTCTTGAGGGATTATTATCAAAATATATGATTCTACCAATTCTTTACTTAACATGCAAATTATTTAAAAGCTATTCCAGACACAATTACATGGACAGATGGATAGGAACAGCTTAGTAATGAATCGTTTCTAGACTCATGAAAAATGCAAATGCTAGGATGGTTGGCTGGTTGCTTGCCTTCAAAACCATTTTCCCCTAAGCAGCCCAGTCTCATCGCAACCTCTGATCACCAGCCTGGAGATCAAAGAACGAGATTGGTTTCACCACATATGGCTGCTTGCAAATGCAAAACCATCACCTGTGTTTAATGCTAGAAAACTTCCTGATACAAAGGGAGTTCAATCATTCTGCTTGCTTTGCAAATTGGCTAAGCTACTTCTGCACTTGCAGAAGTTGAAGAAGGAAGTATTGGTTAGAAATTCTCCATGCGGTTTTGAACAATTTTTGACACTGCATTAATGGCTCACCCCTCCCCCAATGGACAGCTTATCTCATTAAAAAATAAATGTTTTTTCCCCCAAAATCGCATTATTGCCATTTCTTAATACATAAAATTCAAAAACCCTTCTGAGAACACATTTGACCTTTTATTTTGATCTGTGTCTTTAAATCTCTTGTTTTCCTGATTAGGTCCACCTTTACACAGTATTTGTCAAGATCTTTGAGCCATACTTTTTCATGAAAGCTGCTGCTGTTGATTTTCCCTTCTCTTTAACATCTGCCTGCGAGTAAATTGTACCAAATAACAAAGCTTTCTGTTCTGCTAAGAGAGGCTGAATGACAAAAATGTTCACAGATTTTTAAGCAACACCACAACAATGTTGTATTTAATTTATGAAGGTTCAGCATATGTGCAAAGCAGCACATATTAACGCAGTCACACTCACAACCACAACTACCTTCATGCACACCTGTCACCATGTTAACACCATTGTCTGTGCGTAAAAAAAACACTTGTGCAGAGAGATTGATGGAGCAGATCCACTCATCCAACAACCACTCTGGAAATGGAGGATGTTGACAGATGTGTATTCTTTTTCTAAGAGGGCAACATTCCAGAGTGGCAATCTCCGATAATGATCAACTTTAATAAGGCAGGCTGCGTCATGATAGCGTTGGTCTGGAAAGGAAGAACAACAGGAGACTGCAGAGTGTTAGCAAAGATTAGCATTGCTGCTAACTGACAATGTGCAGAACTGACAGCAGAAGATGTGAAGTTTAAATAACTAAAAACATACGCCAAGGCTACTCTTCTTGTGGTAAACTCTCACATAATCAGCCATAAACAGTTTGAGTGGGTGAAAAAACTTGGCTGACAAACAAGCCTGAATGAACAGTGGCACAGCAAGATTAATTTAGCCACGAGTTCCCAAAAGAGGTTTGAATGAAGAATGCCCTTTGGTCCATTTGATCTCATCTTTCCAAACTACCAATCCCACTGTCTTCTCATTACAACTTGCCCTTATATTTGGCCTTTCAGGCAGGATGGGTGTTTTGAGGTACTTCACAGAGACAATAATAAGGACCCAAAGCAGAGAGCAGAGAAAAGGGAATTTAAGAATGTTTATGAGGGGGACTATACATTGAGTGTTCTGCAAGGATGATATTGGATGAGCAGAAGGGGTTTCTTCATCTAAACCAATCTTGTGATCTTGTGTGATAGTTTTTAAAGATGATTTTGAAAACAGAGAGGGAAGAAGCAAGGCAAAGGGATTTAAGGAGAGAGTTCCATATAATAGCTTAGGATCAGCCAGCAATGGTGGGATGTAGGAGGTGAAGAAAACCATCAAGCTCTTTCCTAGTCAATTTGCAACCAGCCCTGCAAGATATCCAAACGGCCTAACCTTGATCCTTTCACTACTTACGCAATGAACCTTTGAATTGAAGAAAATAAATTTCCTCTCTGATTTCCCAAACTGGCAGGTCTGAGTTCAGCCAAGACATTTAAAGAGGGGAAACAAAAATGGTGCTCTTGTGCATTCTCCAGCTTCTGGCTATCTATTTGCAGGCAAACTGGAATGTCTTCAGAATCAGAGGAACCTAAATAATGGAGAACATAACAGAGTACAGGGTTGGGGTGGTTTGTGGCACGAGTAAAAGTGGACATAAATGAGATCAATCACATTTGTGATGTTTTACTGAAAACCTCTAATAAAGTAAAACTGGTAACATTGCAGCCTCACTTGGAAGTATGAAGGTTTGTCTCCTTTACACCTACTGTATATTTAAATCTCCTGAAGGTATAAGCTTCTGATTGTTTGGTATGGGAGAATAATTGGGGAGGGGAAATTTCTGCATTTGGCAGTGATTTACCACCATGCAAAATTCTAGGTCAGAAATTGCACATCCTCCTGTCATGAAAGGCACTTTATAATTGTCAATTGTGTTGTATTGTAAATTGGCTGCTGTGTTCGCCTACAAATATACAGTTACTACATTTTGCAAAACAACTTTGAAATAATTTGGGACTTTCCCAATATAATAGATGCTAGCTCAAATACAATAATTACTATTATAACACAGTTAATCTTTTATGGCAACAGATGACAAACACGAATGGAGAGCTCCAATTCATCTCTATTAACTCTGTAAATTCCAAATGGTTAGGTGAATAGTTGACCTCAGTTATAAATCTTGCTTGGGCTGGGCCTCCTCCTTTTCCAGAGACTGAAATCAATAAGATTTATGTTTTGTGTTTTAGTATCTTTTAGAATCTGTCGGTTAAATGAATATGCACAATACTGCTGCGTGTGCATAGAGAGGCTCCATTCAATAAACTTACATAGATTGGCCCAAGCCCAGGCAGTATTTCCCCACCTCCCTTGGCTCCCATCGTTAGCTTGGCCTTCCAGTCAGTGCTGTTAAGCACTTTCGGACGTCCTCCCAGCCTGAAAAATGCTATTTAAATGCAATTTTTTATTGTAGAATTTCTAACCTAAACATGATGAATAGATTTGTTAGTCTGGATCAGATGGTAATACTCTCGCCTCTGAGTCAGAAGGGACATGAAAGGCACTATACAAATGTAATTTGTTGTTGGTGTTGTGGGTTCAAGCCCCACATTAGTACTTGGAGCTCCTGTAGTCTATGCTGACACTCCAAGGGCGTGCTGGGGGTGTCTCAAATGAGATATCAAACTGAGGCCTTGTCTGTGTGTTCAGGTGGACATTAAAAATCCCATCACGCACATAAAAGAAAACGTTTTTCCCTAGGCTAACAATCCCCTAGATAAAATTGGTCATTTCCTTCATGAATGTTTGTGAAACATTGCTGCTTCATTTGCTACAAATACAAAGTCAATCCACTTCACTGTAAATCCTGTGAATGGTCTCATTGATGTGATAAGGGCCTATATCAAATGCAAGGATTATTATTTTTGTTGTGTTGTTCCCAAAAAATAAGTGAATATATAAAAAGTTAGGTGTTAGAATACCTTCTCAATACTGTTGTAAAATGAGGTTGTCTGCAGCGTTGCATTGAGGGTGTTTCCTGCACTGGATTCACACATTCCCATCCTTTCCGCACATAACCAGCAGCACAACTCCAGTCTTAATGGGATCAAAATAAAGCAAGTGTAGATTATGGCAACAACAACAAATTACACAGCACTTATGTGGTGCTTTCACATGGGATGACCCTCTCAAAGTGCTCACAGTGACGAGAACTGAGCAGGGAGGGACGGAAGGGGAAAGAAAGAATGTAGACCACAGGCACGGTCAAAGTGAGAGGTTTGTCATGAGGGTTTTGAAGACATGGAAAGAAGGAGCAAGATAAAGGAATTTTGGTGGAGAGCACTAATGTTGTTTTAACATTTTGGAGATTGTATTCTACAGAGCCAGGTTTAACACACTCAGGAAATTTCTGTAAAAAGGTTCACAGCCTGTGTTTTACAAGGTCAAATGAACCACAACTGAACAAAAAATAACAGCTGTAGTTCATAGACTCTGTGCATGCAAACTTAGTAATTTCATATATTTTGTTTAAAATTTAAGAAAAACATCCTTATTAGGCGGTGCTAAATACATCACAAAATGAAATAATCCCCTCGTGATTTTGTGGATTTCGTTGGGGGGAAAATCAATTAGAAAAGAAACAAAATCAACCAAGTTTTACGTGGTTCTTTTTTTTAAATCCCTCTGTAGCCTGATCAAATCATCCAAATGTGGATTAGCTCATATTTCTGGCCGAGGCTTATGCTCATCCCAAGTTGTTTGTGAACAGTGAATGATTAAAATAAATTTTACTTGTAGGAAACTGCGGGCTCATAAATAACGTATTTGCTCTTTTATGTTGATTGGTTTGATGGTATCTCGTGGGTTCATTCGTACAGTTACACTGTTTCAGTTGTTCCCACTTTTTGTTTTGCACGCTAGCACTCTAAACGAGTGAAAATCCAATAAGAAAAGTAGGGAAAAAAANCTTGGGAAGACTCCAGGGCAGCTGTTGTAAATCTATCTTCAATCAGTGCACGAAATGTAATAAAAACACACAGTATACATGATGTCATTATTACATATTCTTATTAAACTTTGAAACAAGGAAGAAATCAACAAGTAATCAGCTTTTAGATTGTGCCGAAACATCGCCAGACTACGGCACTACCTCACCCCTCACGCTGCTGAAACTCTGGTCCACACCTTTATCACCTCAAGGCTGGACTACGGGAACTCTCTCCTCGCCGGCCTTCCCGCCACCTCCCTCCACAAGCTGCAGGTCATTCAGAACTCTGCAGCTCGTGTACTGTCCCGCACCAGGCTTCGGGACCACATCACTCCCACCCTCGCTCGCCTCCACTGGCTCCCCATCCCCCAGAGGATCGAATTCAAGATCCTCATCCTCACCTACAAGGCCATTCACAGCCTTGCTCCCTCCTACCTCTCCGACCTACTATCCCCCTACCTACCTGCCCGTACCCTCCGTTCCTCTGGCTCCGGTCTGCTCCACATCCCCTCCCTAACCGCCCCTACCATCGGTGGCCTGGCCTTCAGCCTCTCAGCCCCGAGGCTCTGGAACTCCATCCCACAGTGCCTTCACCGCCTCCTCCCTTTCCTCCTTCAAGGCCGGTCTCAAGACCTTTCTCTTTGACCGTGCCTTCAGCTCCCCTCTCGACTCTCTACCCCCTCCTCGCTCCCTCCCTTCCCTCCCCTCACCCTGATATTTCCCCCCTGCTCGGGTCCTGACCCAACTGTCCAGCTCCTTGGGACGTCCTCCCGACGTGAAAGGCGCTCAATAAATGAAATCTTGTTGTTGTTGTTGTCGCTGGCTGCTAATACAGGAGTGAAATTTGTATGGAGTCCTGTAGCTCAGTGGTTAGAGCACTTGCTTTGCAAGCAAGACACCTGGGTTCAATTCCAGGCAGGGCGAAACCTTGGGCAAGTTTCCTTACTCCACACGCCTAATAATAATCCCTCCAAAAAACCCAAAAAACAATAATAAAATTGGTCATTTTCAATCTACGACTGTTTGTGGGACATTGCTGTGCGCAATTGGCTGACGCGTTCGCCCACAAATATACAGTCAATTCACTTTACAGTATATTCTGTGAAGCGCTTTGGGACGTCCTCCCGACGTGAAAAGCGCTATATCAATTGCAAGGATTATTATTATTATTATTATTATTATTATTATTATTATTATTATACCATGTGATATTCATTGATATAAGAAAATAGTTTATTAATATGTGGTCAGTTTGGTTCAGTTAGTAACAGTCTTACCTCTAGGTCTGAAGGCTGTGGGTTCAAGAGCCATGTTAAGACACCACTCCAATTCAATACCGGAGCAGTACGTATTGTCTTATGTACTGTCCTAAACATGAAACATTAAATCAAGGTCCTGCCTGCCTTTTCTTCAGGTGGAATTGAAAAATATCAAACCTACAAAGCTATCCAAAAAGAGAAAGGTATTTATTGATCCTTTGCCTCATGGCTGGTTGTGGGATCTTGCTGTGCAAAATTAGTTGCTGCACTTGCCTACAAAGCATTTGACAGTAATCACTTGTGAAGTGTTTCAGTATGTTAAGCTGCTACAAGTACAAGCTATTTGCAAAGTGTGCCTTGACTTGCTTTTTGAAAAAAATCTCGAAACTGATGCAATTCTGTCAATAAAAAGGAGTCGACTCTCAGCAACTTTTCAATCAGTAAGAATCTCACTGCAGTCTCGGATCTTGTATTTGTATCAGTGTCTGGAAAGGTTTGCTTGGCTGCATTCTGCAGTGTTATGTGGGGAGTTTACCTGGGGTTTCTCGCTTGCACCATTGCTCAGATGCTGCTTTGCATTGTGCCAGCAGGTGCAGGGCAATGCTGTGCATTTTGCATTGCAGTCAATAAATCTGGTGGTGGTACAAAGTATATGTTTGATCTTGAGCAGACATTGCTATTATAAGTGATCTCAAACTCACTGTGGTGTTACACTCTTCATGCGTACATTCAGCATTTTGATTTGTGTGTCTTTATGCAGACACTGGAACATCTGGCAAACTCAGAATGGAACCAAGACTGAATTCCTGAGTAAATCTGATGCCCCAGTTATAAGACAGGCTTGGCGTTGGTGTGAAACATGCAGAATAGTGTTGCTGGTTTCTCGGAAATCAGCAGTTTGACATCTGGAATGAAGAGCTGATTCCATACACTGGCAGCAGTATATATTGCAGACAGCGCAGACCTGCCTTTTTAAGCTTGAAGCAAGGTTTAATAAGTGCCTAGATTTTAGACTCTCCCGGCCTTTAAATTACTCATGTTGCAACCAGGGATAGTTAGATCTTTCCTATCATTAGAATCTTGGCTAGCAGTCATCAGCTACTGAGCAGAGAGTGAGAAACATTTGTGCTTAAGGACCCCTGCACAGAGTTCTGCTTTTCCTCACTTGAGGGGGTTGTAAACAGGTTGTAAGAGCGGGCGGCCCACTCCTACCATATCAGAAATAATAATCCTTGCATTTGATATAACGCCTTATCACATCTTCAAGACGTCTCAAAGCGCTTCACAGAATATACTGTAAAGTGAATTGACTGTATATTTTGTGGGCAAAACGTGCAGCCAATTGCACACAGCAATATCCCACAAACAGTTGTGGCAGGAAACCCAAGGCAGCATTGTTTGATTGCCTTTTTGCCTCACTTTGAACAGCCACCAAAGTTCTTGGCTTTTAGTCTGTCGACAGTTGGTTTGCTGCATAAGTGCTTATGTTTTGATAGCTTAGCTGTCTCTGTTAATCATTTTGACACCGCACTAACTCTTTCATTTGAAACCAAAATTTTTTAGTTCCACACTTAAAACGTAATGTAACTCTTTGCCCAGAGCACATATGGAATAGAATACAAAATGGGGTAAAGTTTGCGATGTTTTAAGTAAGCCTGGGGTTGTGATAATTTATATCAGCGTAAATGGCCAAGTTGCAGCGCTCCCTTTGCGAGTAAAATGTTCCTCTCAAGCCCTGTATCCCCATAATCTTTGTTATTTCTTAAAGAGAGGCAAGTGTGATTGTAAACTGTAGGACCAGGAATAGATTTAGGTCTTTTTTTGTTCAATATTTATTTTCTCAAGTTTGATTTGGCAAGGAGGAGCTGAAGTCGTACTCTCCGTGGCAAAAACGTAACTTAAAACTTAGTCATCAAAAGTTGGCTAAGCCCAAAGCCTTGCCAAAGTGAGGTAACTTCAGCACCCAGCATATAAATCCAAGTTGTTGTTGTTGCACTCAATTCTATTCATTTCCTGCTTGGTCTTAACTCAAATTTGCAACATAAGCAGGTAGCTGTCACAATATAACAGAATCGTGGAGCTGTACAATTTCATGTTAAGTGGCATTGCATTTCCTCAGTATAAAACAGGGCAGGAAAGTGAGAAAAAAAGATCAAATTGCATTGTTTAAAAAACACAGAGTTGGATGGAGGAACATGCTTTTTAATCATTCCTACATTCTTAAGTTGTTACGTTCTGAATCATTTCACTGCACTGTTCAGCGACCGAACACAAGCTGCATGAGACTTTGAAGAATGGTGCCTCATCACCTATCTCATGTGAAGCATTAGCTTTACCCTAGCCTGAGGTGCTAGAATCCTGCAGCTCAGTAGGTAGCTGTAAAACGTGTTGTCACACACTAATGAGTGACTCACACTGAGAGAATATACAAGCTGCTCATTAGATATCAACCAACATTAACATTCATTCCAGCAGGGATTAATCAAATTTAGGCCACACACAAAGTGACACTTTGAACAAATAAATATAGGATGTTGAGTTGGAATTTGACAGCACTTCACTTTCCAAACACTGCTATTGCACAGCATTCTAAATAAGTGTTTTTGTGTCACACAATGTGCTCTTACAAAGTATTTATTGCATAGTTTTAAGTAAACACAGCACGTCAGTTATGTGAACACCTCTCGAAACATTTTGCAACTGGTTTCTATGGCAACACAGAAACAGAATATTTGCTTAATGTCCAAAAGGAGCAACAACACATTGTGTGGTCGTCTTAAATCAAAATACTGTATAACTAAGCATTACTCTGTGGGCGTGTTTACCAGCAGATTGAGTAGCAGACATGTCATGACTGCAGTAACGTTTGACAGGGTTCAGACCTCAAGGGCTAAGTGTAACTCAAAAACGTCCACCTTAGTTTTTAGCTGGTTTGCACCAACCTTCCTGGTAACCCTTTCCAGCTGTTAAATTTCCCTCTTGTGTATAGAAATAGTTCCTGGTGTCTGTTATAAACTTACTCTCCACATCCTTGAACCTGCTCCCTCTTGTCCTGTTGTCTTGCAGTTTCTCCTACAAATGTGCAGTCATTATACTTTACAGTAAATCCTGCAAAGCACTTTGAGATGTTTCAACAACGTGATGAGTTGTTGTATAAAATGCAAAGATTTGTTATCTTTATGCATTGTCTGTGTTTACTATCTCTATCCTTTTAGAATCTGTAAGGTTTTTTCTAAGTAGCCTTTTTTTTAAGGCTGATGGGCCTCAGATTATCTAGTATCTCATAGCTCAACTCTCTAACACAGTGCTTGTTGCTTTCTTCTTTACAAAGTCCTGGATTACTGCCTTATGTAGAAGCAAGCAGAACTGTATGTCTTAACTATGCACATGATTCCAAATACAATTGCTCACAATCTTCCAAGTTGTATCAATCATATCAATATATTCCTGAGCTTTCTTCCCTATTCGATATCAATCATCACGTTCACACGACTGAAAAGTTCCATACTTTGCATTGATTTGTGTACTCTGTGTCAAAGCTTCTTACTTCTCTGGTTTAACTCACCATCAACACGTCAACACAGATTCACAGCAAAGATCCCTTGCTGTTATTTAATGCACAGTTCAACCGTCTTCTTTCTCTGCACCTTGCTACATGAAACAGTCAGAAAATACTCCTCAGCTCAAATTCAAGCTCAAAAATACCTCAGTTTCAGAATTACATTACAGAATTGCTAACAAAATAATACAACTATTACATTTTCTATCTATTTCTTCAAGAAAAACATTTAAACTAAGCTTTAAACTTAAACTAAACTAACAAATAGGCAACATTCTGACTTCTTGTTGCCTCTAATCCTCAAACTAGGGCTATTCATATTGCAACATAAATGTAACAATATGATTACCCTTTGCTATATTTTTGTTGACAGAATCTATGGGAGATAAAGAAAATATAAACTGAACTGATTACTGGTTCTGTAGTTTATTTATGTTAGTCATATTTTCTTAAGCTATTTCTTTACAAAGTGTAAACACAGACCTGGGCTAAGGAAGTGAAACATGACTAAAGATGGTATTGAAAATCAGTCTGGCTTAATTGGTCGCATGCCTATATCTGGTTCAGAAGGCTGTGGTTCAAGCCCCATATCAGGTGTTGAACTCATCGTCAAGTACAGCGTAGGAGAGCGATGTATTGTTGTAATTGACTTTACTTGAGTTAAAAGTTAAACAAATATCTGTCTGCTCTTCTTGTGAACTTTAAAGATCCCATGAAAATTCAAAAAGCAGGGAGTTAACTTCACTTCATGACTATTTGTGGGATTTTATCTTGTGCAAACTGGTTGCCATATTTACGTACAAAAACAGTCAGTATTTCAAAAACAAGAATTATTACATTAAACTAAGCATCAATATTAATCCAGCATAGTGATGGGGAGGGCAAGCAGATGATCGATTGCGTGGATTAGACTCTTGGCTTACCTATCTCCTCCATATTTGGTTAGTTTGGATCTCTGGAATGCTGTGCAGAATTGCAAAGTGACAGAATGGCATCAATAGTATGGAATACAAGCCTGGTGCAATTAATGGTTCAAATATAGATTCAATCAGAATTGTATGATGTTGCAAAATGAACAGTTGCTGGTTCATATTCTATACTATTTTGGCAACAACAACAAATTGCATTTATCTAGTGCTTTTCACATCGGGAGAACATTCCGAGGCACTGGTTATGCCAAGCAATCATTATGGAGTCCTGTAGCTCAGTGGTTAGAGCACTCGCTTTGCAAGTGAGAGACCTGAGTTCAATTCCAGGCAGGGCGAAACCTTGGGCAAGTTTCCTTACTCCACACAGAGCCTAATAATAATCCCTCCAAAAAAACAAAACAATAATAAATTGGTCATTTTCAATCTATGACTGTTTGTGGGACATTGCTGTGCGCAATTGACTGCCGCGTTTGCCCACAAATATGCAGTCAATTCACTTTATAATATATTCTGTGAAGCGCTTTGGGATGTCTAGAAGACGTGAAGATTATTATTATTATTATTATTATTATTATTATTATTATTATTATTATTATTATTCCATGATATGAACCTACATCTTTATGGATAATATGAATTCCTTTGTACTTCATCTCCAAATACTTTATTTTACCTCATGATCCAGTGAGCTCCTATGTCACAGGCCAGTGTTCTAAGACATCTACATTTAAAATCAATATTTGTGAAGCCCTTTGTCATTTGGACTATTTTAATTATCCACTTCATCAAAAAAGCCATGATAATAGCACATTGCATGTCCCATTTTTCATTTTTTTCATTGCAGTACAAAGTCTTTTTAAAGTACAAGGAAAACATTACATAGTGCACACAATAAACAATGGAGAAAAAAATAAGGCAATTACAAAATGTAGAATTAGTTTTGTAATCCACAGAACAACAATGCACAATGAAGAACTATTTTATGTGGGTGGGAGGGAGCAAAGAGAATTTTGTACACTCAGCAAAGTTCTTTCTTCCTACATTTGTAACTCACTCAAAACTAACTGCCAAGTAAAATTCCATTTATCCTAAATGGCACCTGATGGTAACATTTAGGTAGAAAACAACTGATTTTAATTTGTTAATACTTGGCATCATTAGACATTCAAAATGAATATGATTATAAACATTGCTGCTTGCGTGTGAATTCAACCATTGTATCCATTCCCACCCAGTGAAAATCACTCCACTGGGTCTGCCTCTGGTGTGTGATAATTGTTTCTTCTTGGATCGGAATATAAAACCTAAAGAGGGTGGGTGGGTGGCAGAGCTTGACTTTGATTTTTTTGTTTAATTAAGCCGGTATCCCATAAGCTGAGCCGGATGTCCAATGCACAGTGACTATGACCATTAAGAAGGGTGCTGGAGAGGGAGGTGTAATCCACCTCTAGTACACTTGAGCACCAGTCAATGTGTTAAATGTCCCTAAATGTTAATTAGCACCATTGGTATTAATCACAAGAAAATTGCCTTTTTTTTTGCTAAGCCCAACCTAAAAAAAATCACCAATAATATTGTAGCAGACACAAGGACCTCAGGGCAGGAAGGCTCAAGGGTTCAAACCTGCTAGAGGTGCCGACATCCCCATCTCTCCTTTGGTGCTGGGACAGGGGCTGGGCTGAGAGTTAGGGAAACCCTGAAGCCTGACCACATGGCTGGCCTGAAGTCGATTAATGGTTAGAGCAGGGGGAAGTGAGAGTGCGTAGGTCTGTAAGAGTCTGCCAGCCAAGGTTCCTGCACCCCTCCGCAATTGTTGTGTTGCTGTTACTGTCTCTAAGTTTTTACACCCTGCACCCCATGAGATTAAACTTGGATAATAATGAGAATCTCTGTGTGCATCTGTATGTGTATCTTGATATATTGAGAGATGCAGTAATGTTCCAAACTACCTCTGTAAAGCTTTATAGAGTGACATTTTCTTTCAATAATAAGTACATTTTTACCAGAATAGTTTTACAGCAAGTGCACTTTCCCTTTCTGTAAGCTTTGAATGCTCTTCCCTTACCCATACGTCAGGCAGTGGTATTCTTCGCAGTGCAAGATGAGAACTAATCCTGACACACAGCTTATTCCGGTTAAATACAGTATTTCCTGTTGGCATTTGTGTATTGGTTGTTTCTTACTAAATTGTTCGCATTTACAATTAAAAAATCTATATTGTATTTTGTCAGAATCAGCCCATTAGTCCCAAGTCAATACATACTTAATTTCATCCCATTCATGTTTTATCGAGTGTTACCAATAGAACATGACCCAGGTATACTTAAGGTGAGTATGTTTTTGACACTTACAGCTCTTGTGGATTAAACATTTGAATTGATATTTCTTAAACTGCATTTCAGCAAGACACTATCCTGTGTGAAGGGCATTATTTTAAATGTTATAAGTTCTTGTTGCTTTTGAACTAGTATTTCCAGAGAGACTGAAGAGCTGCACTACATTCTACACACTACCCATGATTGTCCAAGACATTGCCGTCTATTTCATGCTGTGCACTATGATGGGCACGATTGGCTGCTGTGTTTCGCCCACAAAATACACAATCAATCCACTTTACAATATATTCTGTGAAGCACTTTGAGACAACTCAACGACATGATAAGGCTCTATATCAAATGCAAGCATTATTATCAATATTATTGTTATTTTGTTTATAATAAATATATTAAAATGGAGATCACTGATCATCAACATCCTTTTCCAAATGTCACAATTATTCGGAAAGTAAATTAATTTATTCATATCAAACTCTACTAAAAATTGATGTACTGATAAAATTGGAGATACAAACAACAAACAAGCAGCAGGTTCATGGTCTTTTCATGCTGAAGAAGATGCAACATTTCAGGGCGATCCAACAGAGAAACCAACACCAACTTAGTTGAATTAGCAGAAGTATTCCGTTTTGCCAAAACATAACTGTTCTACCTCAAGAACAACAGGCTGAATGGAGCCTTGTTTAGAATGCAAATCTCTTTGATTTGTTTAGAATTGCTAGACGACTGAAACAAATACTGTCTTCCACAATTACTTAAGTTTAACAACTGAAGCTTTTTCAGTCATCCCGAAAATCTAGTCACATAAAACAGCAAACTCGGTGCTTAAAGCATTTTTGGTAGTGTCTATATCTGTTAAACACCATTAAAACATCATTCAAGTTAATGTGAAATGGATATGGGAATGCAAAAAAATTAAAATTCAAAATTATCCAATTTTATTCCAAATGAAGCTGTTCAGGAAGTGGGGACACATGGTGTTTTTTTGGAGGTGAAGATGGAAACGCAAATGTAATGAAGCAATAGAGAAGGAAGGTAAAGAACAGGGTTAAATGCTTTGTAACAATGAAAGTTTGGGAACTTTTTAAACTTCTGTAATGTAAGAAATATTCAAGCATTTAAAGTACAGACGTCATCGGCATCACAAAAGAATGGATGTTGACAGAAAATGAATATGAACGGGATTGATGTTCTGCAGTCTGTGAAGCTTGGCGGAGGAGCAGCATAATTGGTAAGAGAAGGTTCTAACAAATGTCAAGTGTGGATTTAAGAGCAGAAGTAGATACATTGAAAGCAATGTGGAAAGAAATTAGTAATTAGTAGGGCAATAAAACATGAACTGGCAATTGCTGCTGAATATGCCAACCTGAATATGAATAGGTAGATAGGCTGCTGTTTAATGAGGCCGCAGAAAATTATAATAATCATAGGAGACTTTAATGTCCTAGAGAAACAATGAATAGGGATACCTGAAAGGGAGCCTGAAAGTACAAGCAAGTTCATAAAGTCGATTGACATTCTTCTTAACACACGTGAACCAGTTGTATTAGGACAAATACTATATTAACAACCATTTTACATTGGTATAACACCTTTCAAGTTGGAAGACATCTCAAAGTAATTCACCGGGCTGACTAGGAGCCAGGGGGCAAGGTTATGAAAAGCATGGCGGGAAAGAAAGATCTTAAGGCGTGATCTAAAGGAGGGAGTGAGGGGGAGATTTGGAGGGGTTAAATAAATATTTAGCATTAAAGTTCTGATTAATGTTTAGTCCACCTGCTTTGATTATTATTCTGGAAATGGGTGCACACCTGACATCCACTCATTACTGTATATTCAGCTTTGATAGCGTAACCTCAGCTGGGGCCAAAAATAATAATGCAAAATTAGAAAGTCCAAGAAATATACAGCCAATGAGAGTAACAGCATTAAGACAAAACATCAGTTCTATGAGACAAGCTCTAGGGATATAAGTGGGAAGGAGAACTGACAAAAAGCAACAGAAGATAACTTGATTTTCTTTAAGAGCATTTTTGGGCGACGTGGAACGAAATACATTCCCGTGAGACATGAAATGCCGAGAAACTGCATTGCTGAAAAAGGAGGTCAACAAACCTAAAAGCCGTAGAGAAATATTCTTAACCAGAGTATAGAAAAGCTAAAGGGCAATAGCAAGAAAAATACAAAGACTCTTTTTTATGTTATATTAGTAATAGATAGTCTGTGATATTAGTGATAAATAATCTGTTAAAGACTGGATAGATTCTTTAAAGATTAAGTTGAGAAAGAGATATTTTAAAGACGAAGAAATAACAATGGGTTGAATAGACAATATACAATAATAATCCTTGCACTTGGTATAGAGCTTTTCATGTTGGTAGGACGTCTCAAAAGCTTCACAGCATTTACTGAAAACAACAACAAAATTATATTTGTACAGTGCCTTTCACGTCGGGAGGATGTCCCAAAGTGCTGGAAAGGAAGGGGATGTAAAGCAGGCCGGAGCCTGCTGAGCAGAAGGAGCAGGCAGGTTGGTAGGGGGTTAGAAGTTCACAGAGTTAGGGGGTGAGCAAGGCCATGGAGGGCTTTGAAGGTGAGGACCAGGATCTTGAACTGTATCCTCTGTGTGATGGGAAGCCAGCAGATTCGGGCGAGGATGAAGGTGATAGGGTCGTGGAGCCTGGTGCGGGAGAGGACACAGGTTGCAGAGTTCTGGATGATCTGCAGCCTATGTAAAGCGTATTTTGCAGGCGAAAACACTTCAGCCCTTTTATGTACAGCAATATTCCACAAACAACCATGAAGTAAATGAACCTTTCTGTTTGGGTGATTGTCTGCCAGGACACCAGGAGAAATTCCTTTCTCTTTTTGAGTGGTGCCATGGGATCTTTAATCTGAATGGGAGTACAGGAACTCAATTTAACAACTCATCTGCAGTATAGATTTAATTGCATGGGCTGAAAAATGTGATCATTTTGGCGCAAATTATTACATTGTTGGACATTCGAATGCTTGCAACATCTCAAACGAAGACTGCTCAGGTGAACATTTCAATAGCTTCATGTAAAACCGCTCCGAATAATTATTGAACAGCCCAACATGTCTTTGAATCTGCTGTTCTGCAGATAATAATAATTATAATATCCCAGCATTTCAATGTCAGTTTGTTAGTTTAGATAACACTAGCTCAATCTACTTTTAAAGAAAACGCAAAAAAATTAATTTTAGATAAGCTTCTCTACCTAAGGTGGGGAAACATGAATGTTTTAAAAGAAAAGCATTCAATGGCATACAGTAATGGGTTAAAGGGCAATTAATCTCCACAACATAGATTTATTAAGGGGCACTGTGGCTATGTCGGAATTCTGTGAGAATACAATTGATTTAGTGCGTGAAGAAGATGTTATGGCCCTTGGTTTACAAAAAGTATTTAATAAATTGCCTCACCAGAGACAAATGGTTGAATTGAAAGGTCACTGGATCAAAGAGGAAGTTGTAAAATAGGTATTGAATTACCAAAATAGGAAACAGAAGGTTTAATTTAATAGCAATGGATGATGTGACCAACAGATTCCCTCATAGATTGGTGATCTTTATTATGGATACCCATTATGCAATAAAAAGATTCCAGATGATAATAAAGTGTGTGGAAACGAAGGATGTTCTGAACAGAGATATGATTTTAAGCTTATTGACTGGATAAAGAAATCATAGAAATTAAAGTCCAGAAGCCTATTTGCCAATTAAACTAAATTCCAGTGGAATTATAATCTCTAATCGTAATTCCTTGCTCTTTCCTCCTAAAGATGAATGAAAATGAATATTTAAGTGGCAAGGTTCTGTGTGTTGCAGATAAAACTGTAAATGTAGGGGTAAGCGTTGGAATGTTGTAATGCCATAATTAACAGTGGTGTGCTGATCAACTAGTCCTTTGGTGTGTTAGAGGCAGATGCCAAGCCTCCCTACACAACACACACTCACACACATGCCATTCAGCCTAACTAGTCCGTGAGGTGTTAATACTCCATCTGAAATTCATCATACCTAATGCCCTCTTTTTAACCTCTTTATCCCTTTCATCCTCACCCATTCATCAAGTGATACAGGATGGATTGCTAAATAAGATGACCGTGCTGAATTTAAAAGCCACCAAGGCCGTCGAGAAAATCCTAAATAAAGATGCAACAGTCGCTCTGAGTCTCCAGTATTGAACTATAATGCAAAGAATAATAAACCTAAGCTGTTCCCATTGAGGAGTGTGTGTGCATGTACGTGAGAATTAATAAAGTGAATGTGGACTTTATCACAAATATTTACCCATTGCTCATTCTAGCTCACGGAGCCTGTACATAATAATAATAACAACAATACTAGTTCTTGCATTCCTCCTGATGTGAAAGGCACCATGCAAATGTGATTTGTTGTTGTTGCATTTGATATCACACTATCATACCAGTCCTTGCCAGCCTTCACAGGCTCCCAGTTACCAAACGGATTGATTTCAAGATCCTCTCACTAGTTTTCAAATCCCTGCATGCCATTGCACCTCCCTACCTATCCGACTTGCTTACATCCCCCCACTCCTCCTCCACCCGCTGCCTCCGCTTGACTAGTTCCGAACTCCTGTTTGTCCCTCGCCCTTCCGCTCCACCATCGGTGGCTGTGCCTTCAGCCACTATGTCCCGGAACTGTGGAACACTCTCCCTCAACCCCTCCGCCTTGCCCCTTCCCACCTTCCATTCCAGCCTTCCACCTTCCTTTTGATTGTGCTTATGTTCAACTCCTCCTTCCCTCTCCCCCTGTCTCGTTGTCAGTCTGCACCACTGTCAAGCGTTCCAGAACGCTACCCCCTGTGACATGCGGTATATAAATACAAGTTGTTGTTGTTGATATTGCACCTTAACACATCATCAAAATGTCTCAAAGCACTGCACAGGATAAATTGTAGTGACTGTGTATTTGTAGGCGAAAGGTGGCAGCCAATTTGTTCACAGCAATATCCCATACGAACAACAACCTTGCATTTATGTAGTGCCCCGCGCACAGGGTAGAGCCCCAGATCATAAAGAGCAATAAAGTGAATAATAAATTTTATCGAGAGAATTGCAATCCAGGACTACAAATTATAATTACAATTATAAAACAAGAAACTCCCTCTCCTTTTATTAGTGACAAAAGTTGGTGTCCCTGACAATGCAGTGTCAGCCTTGAGTACAAGATCATAGTCCAGATGTGGGACTTAAAACCCACAACCTTCTAGCAACTGAGCTAGGCTGAAACCCTTGTTTGTGTTTTCTTCGACAATCAGGTCTACTTTAAGCCTTTCATCAGGCTCTGCGTTCCTTCACCTCTGCAACATCACCCACCTCAATGCAGCAAAAACCTTCATTCGTGCCTTTGTCACCTCCAGACTTAATTTCTCTTATTCTTTCCTTACTGGTTTTCCAAGGTCAAACCTCCACCAGCTGCCAATGTATCCAGAACTCCTGAGCCTGTATGTTTTCAGCAGGTCACTCTGGATTCTAATCAGGAACAGGACACTTGGCTGATTTTCCCCTCTGTGATCCAGAACTGCAGAGCTGTGGCTCCCCATAACTATTTCCCCACTGCGATCATCAGAAGAGCACATTCAAACCTACAAAGTTTTGGCAGTGTCTTTTACCTACAAGATGAGCTGAGGAATAATTTTGAACAAGGCAGATAGTGATGACAAGAGGCTAAACTCAGTTTGAAGAATGTTACCCGAGCAATAATGTGTCAGTCCGGCTCAGTTAGTAGTACTCTCGCCTCTGGGTTCAGGCCTCACATCAGGACTTTCAACTTACATAGACACTACAATGCATTGCTGGGGATGTATTGTATTGTTGGATGCTCTTGTCTTTCGGATGAGATGCTAAACCAAGGTTCCCATAAAAATAATAATATAATCCTTGCATTTGATATAGCACCTTATCATGTCATTGAGACATCTCAAAGCGCTTTACAGAATATACTTTTTGGGCAAAATGCAGCAGCCAATTATGCACAGCAGTGTTCCACAAACAGTCATGGATTGAGTGACCAATTTATTACTTTTTTTTTCAAGTGATTATTACCCCTGGAAAAGCAATCTGCTAACTGACCATGTTCTTGTTCAGGTGCATGTTAAAGATCCCATGGTACTAGTCAAACAGAGAAGGGAGTTCTTCTTGGCCAACTATCCCCCAAATAATATTGGACATTCACTTCACGACTCTCCCAGCCATGCTATTTTATATACTATATGATATATATATTATATATTCACTGGTACATCCACTTGCTAAACCGTAAAACCACCTAATATTACAATAAAAGCTCCTAGCTTCCCCTCTTTACACATTGCATCTTGAATCTTCGAAAATGAAATTAATATTAGATACACGATGAAATGGGATAAGTGTAATTTACAGAAAACATTATAAATGTTAGAAAAATTTTAAATCACAGTAACATCATTCAGTAATAGCTGCAGAATGAATTGAATGCGACTTTGGATGTGTTATCGATTTTCTTTCTTCGATTGTTTGTGGACATTGCTGTGCGCAAATTGGAGATGATATTTGCCTACAT
Source organism: Callorhinchus milii (assembly GCF_018977255.1). NCBI lineage: Eukaryota > Metazoa > Chordata > Chondrichthyes > Chimaeriformes > Callorhinchidae > Callorhinchus > Callorhinchus milii. The sequence goes on along the minus strand of NW_024704744.1, from coordinate 44,834,095 downwards.
ACTACACAGTCACTACACTTTACTGTAAAATCGTGTGGAGCACTTTGAGATAATCTGGTGATGTAACAAGATGCTATATTAAATGAAAAATTTATAACAACAAAATTACATTTATAGAGCACCTTTCACGTCGGGAGGACGCCCCAAAGCGCTGAACAGTCAGGTGTCAGGGCCCGAGCATGGGGGAGGGGTGGTGTAGGTGTAATAATAATTATTTTTATTATTACAAATCATGTATAGTATCCATTGCCATCATGCAGAGCAGTGTTACAGAGGATCTCACAGGTAAATTGCTTTTTTATGGAAAAAAGGCATTCACGTGAACTATTTTGTTGTTTTGCTTAAAATCTGAACACTTTCCCCAAGTCTCCAGCAAAGCCATAGAGGCTCTTCTAATGTTTCCTAAGTACAACAGGTTGGCAGTCACCAAAATGCAGAAGACAATGCTGACGTTGTTTGGCAAGAACAGTCTCATTTGATTTCTTCCACGGGTTCACGGTACAGAACGCGGAGCCAAACAAAATAACCAGTGCCAGGAGAGCAGCAGCTGGTCAACGTTTGAAATACAAACATTTACTCAGCCTAACCCAGGCAGACTGGGCTCATCACTGGGGATTATATATCCTATCAAGCAGTGAAAAACACACAGAGGAAGGGATATTCAGCAGGGAGCGCGTTTAGGCTTCAGAACCACACAGCTGTAAGCGTTTTGAGATTGCAGGACATAAAACTCATTTTTATTACTTTTCCATTTTTATAGTGTGGGAATTCTGCTTATTTGAAACGAAAAACTCAGTGGCTTTCTTGTAAAATATGGTTAAATGTTTGAAAAGGAGTTAATCTTTTTTTATTTTATGAGTATTTCTTCTTCTTTCCCAGTCACTGTTTGATACAATAATGGATGTTATTTAATGCCCTTTTGCACTGCACTTCAGTGCGTTTTTATGATATAATTTTAGGGCATGAACTTAGTGCTGCTCCCAAAATCCAGGTTTACAAAGTGGTTTACATTTAAAGGTTGTTCACCACCCTTAGAGCTGTCAATAGAGACCGGGCTGCCACCTATTTGGTGCCAGCTCACAGATCTGTTCATGGAGTCCTGTAGCGTAGTGGTTAGAGCACTTGCCTCGCAAGTGAAAGGACCTGGATTTGATTCCCGGGAAGGGCGAAATTTTGGGCCAGTTTCCTCACTTCACACGCCTCTGTTTACCCAGCAGTAAGTAGGAATCCGGTTGTTACTCGATTAGCGCATCGCTTTTCCGAGAGTAATAATCCCTTCAAAAAAATCATTTGTTCACTCAATCCATGACACTGCTGTGCACAATTCGCTGTCGCGTTTCGCCCACAAAATATACAGTCAATTAACTTTTCGGTATACTCTGTGAAGCGCTGTGAGACATCTCAAAGACGTGATAAGAAGCTATATCAAATGCAAGGATTATTGTTGTTGTTGTTGTTATTATTATTATTATTATTATTATTATTATTATTATTATTATTATGTGGTGTACATGAGCTGTTACATGTGCTCAGTAGCTTATGTGCAGTGTTCTCCTGAGATCCAGTGAGAGGAATTCAAAGGGGAAAATATAAATTCAATTTTCTGCTATAGTTGCTCAATTACTGGAAACTATGTTGTTATATAGTTTCTATTGTACAAAAGAGAGATTAGAGTTTCTAAGTGTGGTTTTACTCCAGTGCCTTTGAAAACACCAAAATAAAAACATTATAAACACATAAGACATGTTGAATTTTAATTTGGGCTTATTTCACAGTTGCTTTGGACCTACAGTACTGTTTACATTTTTAATGCTCTCATTGCCTTCCAAATGCATTTTTTGCCTCTCTTCAGCCTCATACGTATCATTGCCAATCTGATAACGTCATTCTGCTTGGCTAAAGGGAAAGAGTTACACAAGGTGAATCAGCCTCCTGTTATCTATTCCTTCTCATTGAGAAGAGGCTTGCCTCCCTCAGTCAAACTGGAAATTTGCCGTGATGGCAATTGATGGCAACTTACTTGCTTCACTCTCCCAGCCATGCCATAGCACACTGGTACACCCAATTATAATAATAAAAATTATTCTGAATGACCCAATATTAAATGAGAGAAACTTTCTTTGCCAAGAGGTTCCATAGAGAAGTCACTCATTCTAAAATAAAATGAACTTTAAGAATTTTTTTTATTGGATTTGGGACTGTTTAGATATTGAACTAAAGTAACATTCAAAAATACACAGTAACTTTAAACAGTTGTGATTTAATGTCCTTTTTATCTGCAGTCAAAGGTGTATTTTGTATTACAGTAAATAGAATAAATAAAGGAAAAACTTTCTGTCCCTTGAAGAACCGATATTTTTACTGATGGGTTGTTGCCGTTCATGTCATTATGAATTGTGGTGATGTTCCAGAACGCAGTAAATGTTGACCCGGGAATGTTGGTGCCTGATCTAATCAGTGTGATCATTGCATTCCAAGTTCACAGATTGTCAAATATCTCAAGAATCCATTCATTTCTACTTTCAGTACAAGTGATGAGGAGTAAGAATGCTGTTACCAAGATATTGGCAGCAGTTCACTGTCAATCCCAATTCCATTATTCTGTGTAGCAATGGAACTCGTACATAGATGCCTTACATATATCCCTCCATATGTGAGAAAGAAGGAAATAGTACGAGGAGGGATTAGGAGGGATGGAGGCTCATGGTGGAGTTAAACACCAGTGTGGAATAGTTAGGCTGAATGGCCTGTTTAAATGCTGTAACAGTCAATGCAATTCTATGGAGTTCTTGAAGGCTTCTTAAGAAGAAACAAGTGTTCTAACCACTAAGGTCATCAGGACTCCACAAGATAATCTTATTGCATTAAGAGGCAAGCTATTTGGTTTTAGATGGTTAGACTCCAGCAGTACCCGATGCATACTCTGCAGTCCCCAATCCTTGGCTCTTGCCAACCTGCGCCTAATGCCTTCTGGAATTAGGTAAACAGGATGTGTCCTTCCAGGGAAAGAATGTACATTTGTTCCAACAATCTATCTCTGCGATTTGTATGTGTAGGTGGGATGCATGGAAATTTAACCTTGGTTTGGATACTGTTAAGCATGGTGGTGGGTTTCCGCATGTGTCAGACACCTGGCTGACAAAAAAAATCTCAGATAAGTTTACCAATGAATTGGAAATGATCAGAGAAGGTGAACTGAGGTAATAATAATGCTGCAAAAATATTATCTTCTAGTCCAGCACCACCCAATCCAGAACAAAAGGGACACTGTTTTTAACCATACATGTCAGGTTAAAACTACTAGGGTTTCAGTTCAAAGACAAAAGCAATTGCATTTTTTACACATAGTTGTGAGCAGTTTAAAAATAATCATTTGCTAGTAGTTCTTGGAAGTTTTGATATTAGCCATGTAGTTGGGGTAGTTTGGAGCCAGTGCTGGTGGTCTTGGCATGTGTCTATGTGTTGATGATTTCAAGGAGGTTCATGGCAGCTGCCCTGAGAACGGAAGCAGTGATTTGCGGGGCAAGACTGGATCTAAACAAATGTGTTGGACGAAAAATCATCAAAGTCTGGCACAGTTAGGAGGAGTTCAGTTTTCTTTCAATAGAAAGTAGCAGAGTTCCATTCACTAATTTCAGCAGTCTTTCCTGATGTGAAGATTCCTCTTAGAAATTTGGATTAGAAACATCAATTAGCTGAAAAAAGGGTTTTTTAAAAAAGAGGATATGAAGGGTTGATCTCAAATATTTATCCTCCAAGTGACAGGGGGAGAGAGAAGCACTGTACAAAGATTAATGTGATTTAATCGGGAGGTTAAGGACGCCGTGTAAGCCAGGATAAAAGACGTCTTAAATAATTTAAACGATTTGTGAGAAGAAATTGTATAGAGATAAGATTGAGTTTTTAAGCAAATTTTTTTTTTGAGATTCCATGCATTCCACCTACATTTGGAAATCCCAGAGATAAATTGTTGGAAAGGAATGCATACTCTCTCCCTGGAGGGATACATCCGCTTACTCAATTCCGGAAAGTTTTAGGCGCAGGTTGTCAAGAGTCAAGGCTTGGGCACCCAAAAGTGTGCGTTGGTGTACTGCTGGAGTCCGACCAGCTAAATGCACATAGCTTGCCATTAATATTGCTTCTGGCAAGCTTTCCCGCTGCTTGTCCATCTAGGACTATCCTACCCGTTAGGGCTTGGCCTTGCAGGGTTAACAGGAACTGAATGGGATGACTCCCTGCCCCCAGTGACTGGTCCCCCTTCCAGGTCCTGCAATTCACTTTACAGTGTGTTCTGTGAAGCGCTTTGGGATGTCCTCCCGACGTGAAAAGTACTATATCGAATGCAAGGATTATTATTATTATTATTATTATTATTATTATTATTATGAGCCAGGCTGGCTGTGCTGTCATCAGCAGTGCTCTGGAACCAGACTACCGAGACCAGCTTAGAGGGCTGGCTCAATTCAACATTCCTTTGGGAGGCATGTCACCTTGGAGCTAGTCTCCAAGGAGACCCCACTTACTTCCCTCCCAAACAGGATAGTTAATCATGGTGGTAGGGTTTGATTAGCCAGTGGTCTGGCACACAGGAAAAGCCTCATCATTAGTCTCCAGTTGCTGCTGCTGAGGAAGTCATTTTGTGTTTGACAGTTTGTATACAATCTCTAAGAGGGGACTGATTATCTGTGTCTGTACCAGGAGAACACTGGTACAGGTTGGTAGAAGTCAGGTACTGCAATGTGCACAACGAGGGTTATTGTTGAAATATAACCATCCACAACAGTATAGCTTACCAGAAGCAGATTTTTTTTTTACTACTATGCACATTGGCCCTGTGAAACCTAGTACACACGTCTTTTGATGGAATATAACCTTGGTATTTATGGCAGAAGTAAAAGAAAGGCAGTTGGTGACTTATAGACAGGTATGAGTTATACACAAGACCTTCTGGAAAACCTTTTTCCTTTCAGTGTACTCTAAATCTCAATGTTTGTTGCTGATACAAACAATGGGTTGCAAACCTTCAGTACAATTACCAGAAGAATAAATATCCTCGGCAAAAATGTTTTGTAAACATCCTGGCCACATAAGGAGAAAATGGAATAATTCTAAAAGTGAGCAGTTAAGTTGAAAATATTAATGGGGGTTGCCTCTTGTGGGGAGGGAGGGAAAATACACACAATAGTTACCCATTACATGTATAAGTCACTATAAGTATACTATTCTTGATTGCCTTGTTTACTCGCACAACTATATTTTGACATGATGAGCGATGAGTCAACTAACACCCCCAGATTTCTTTCAGCTTCCGCTTTGGCACATTCTAATGATGCTTTAATAATTTGATACCAGCTAGGCTTCTCAACGTTCCACATACAGTTCCTGGATCTCTGAACTGTTCTTGTGCTCCAAGGTCCTCAACTACATAATACGGTGATACAGCAGGTGTGAGGGCACCAATAGGTTCTCACAGCACAAAAATGTCAAGCCTCTGAAATGATTAAAAATAAATTGTAAAATTCACTTCATGCAGAATTACAGCGTACTGTAAGATATCTTTAAAAAATACTAATGGTACAAGTGATCTTATTTTATTTTCTGATCAATGCAATGCAATCTGGTGATTAATGATCACTAGAAGTAAATTTCTTCTATTAATCCTTGCCATGGAATGCTCAGCAAGTTGTACAACAACAAAAACAACAACTTACATTTATACAGCACTCTTCACGCAGGATAGCATCTCCGAGCTCCGAGGTGGTATTAGGATGTGGATTGAAGTCCCTCATCGGGTCTCAGAATCACATAGTCTAAGCTGACAGTCCAGTGAAGTGCTGGGGGGAGTGGGGGGGGGCTGCACTGTCAGAAGTGCTATCCTTCGGATGAGATATTCAATCTGTCTGTTTAGGTGAATGTTAAAATTCCTGTGGCACAATTCGAAAAGAAAAGGGAGTTTCTCCAAATAAAATTGGTCACTCATTCCATGTTTGTGGGACATTGCTTTGTGTTAACTGTCTGCCATGATTCACCCACAAAATACACTGTCACTATATTTTACAGTATATCCTATGAAGCACTTTCAGATGTCTTGATAACATGATAAGGTACTGTATCAAATGCAATGATTATTATTATTATCGATAAAGAGGGGTTGAACTAGAGGGATTGAGGCAGGGAATTCCAGAGATTAGGGATGCAGAGTCTGAAGACAAGGCCACTGATGGTGGTACGGGGGGAGGAGGGAGGAGGAAGGGGACATTGTATTACAAGTTATAAACAAACATGTTTCTTGTTTGTCTTGCACTTAGAAAAAAGTTTACAATGCTGAGATCTCCAACATCTGTCTGGTGATTACCCTCAGAATAAGGGAAACAAACCATCCAAAAACGCTTCAGTGTGTTTTTGTTTCCTCCTATTTTTTCAGTCAGATCAGAAGTAGCAATAAAAACAGAAGTCACTGAGAACACTCAGCAAGTCAGGCAGCATCTATGGAGAGAGGAAAATTAGTTAACATTTCAAGTCTGAAGTGCTATACTCTGTCCAGCACCTTGGGACATCCTCCCGACGTGAAAGACTCTATACAAATGTGATGATTGATGATTGAAATCGATAACCTTTTGTCACAACTCAAAGTAACAGTCGTTTTATAAGTTATGCCCCAGTATTGTGAAACAAATCCAAAGTTAAAGAAAGAGACATCATGTTAAAAATGTGCATATAATTGCACAGTGAACAATAGCTCCCTGCTTCTATCAGAGTTCCAGCAATTACTGCAAGATCTGGCTGACGACCATACCAAAAGTAGGTCAGCGCTTTCAGTAAGATCCCACATGTGTGAAACAGTTCCGCATCTCACACAGAAAATCATTCTTGGAAGATAGTACTCATTTCACCTCACTGATATTTAATCTGAGTTCAATACCTAAATTGTGTTATTCTTTTACCGCATGGCTTGCCATGATATGGACTTTCTTATTTCAGTCCTGCTGATTCAGAAGATCACCCGTATACATTTTCAAGCAGAACGGTTCCTCGCTGTGATAAATAAACTACACCACAATAATTAATTCCTTCTTGAAATAATAAACCATACAGCAGCCGTAATAATAACACAAAGAGTACTAACAGTAAGGCAAATTGTTAATAAAAACAGGAATGGACTCGAAAAAGTAACATGAAAAAGTGTACCAAAATATATACATATATGCAGACAAGGGGTGCAAAATGCAATGTTGCTGAGCAGATTCACTGTAATATCAAATAAGTTAAGTTAATATTGAATAAGTTAAGAAACATTCCACCTATTCCTAAAGAATGGACATTGGTGTCAAACCAAACATAGACACAGTGGATGGGACTGAAGATTTCAGCTTCACCATTATCCTTCTTGATCACAGAGCTCATCCTTTCAGTGTTTCATTGGCTACTAACTTGATTGAGATTGAATTAAAGTCAGTATCCTTTAAACCTGTGACGAGGCACTGAAATATCACTTTCCAGTGTCAGAAATAAGAATCACATTCTCTAGCAGAAAACAGATTTACTAACACATCAATTGAATCTGTTAAGAAACATTGTTCATCCTGCAGTTTCTGATATTAGATCTCCTTAATTATGGTTGAATTATTTTGTCACAAAAGTAGTCTCTGTGATACAGATGTAAACCAGATGTAAACAATTATTGTTGGATATGGTGCAATTTAACTAAAAAATATATAATTACTTTTATTAGCCTTTACTTAATGTATAACTGAGGACTTTCATGCTCATCACCAGAAAGCACATCGGCGCTTATCATTTTGTCCTAATTAAAGTTTCCTGTACTGCTGTAAACAGTGAGTTTCCAGCCAAAATGATTCATCTGGCTCTGCATTAGATACGAAAGTCACACTTGCTTGGCACAGAATAGGCAAAGACCAAATAAGTCCAACCTGAGACATATCAATACATGCTGTTCAGATTTCTTTCAATCAAACTTTTAATACGAGCAATTTATATTTCAACTTTAAATTATTAATCTTCGTAAAGTAAAACTTATTCGGCTGGTACATGATTTGTTTTGCAAAATGGCTTAGATTCAGTAACATGAATTTTGCTAGAAGCTGAAATAGTGTTAGATGATCTAATTACCTGTACCAATTATCTGGGAGAGACTTTTACATAATGCTGAAATTCATCTTTAGAACTATAAAACCATGGAAATTTACAGCACATTTTGTCTGTGATGTGTCTTTGTAAGAGCTATTTATTTAATCATATTCTCCTGCTTTTTCCCCATTCCCAGAAGGACAGAGACCAGGACTCTGTTGGATCTCATCCATCAAGTAAAAACAATTTTTTACCCCAGTGTGGGAAAGACTGAATTTGTCATATTGGTTGTTCTCTGACAGCATAGTCTCCCCCTCCCCACACCAGGTAAATGTGATTCTTAGTTAATTGACAAATGCTACCTGGCACTTTATACATTGTCCTTCCAACAACATTGAACTACAACTTCAGAGAATTCAGAAATTGAGTTACAATTCTAATTTGATGTAAGGAGCCATGCTGTAGTTAATTATAAACAGCACACAGTGAGCAGTGAGGTGCACTCCCAATTAAATCAGGTGATTTCATAATCAAATTTCCAAATACTTCCTAACTTTAGACCTCAACATGCAGGTAAGCAAAACTTGTGCTATCAGCAAATCATGATCATGAGGTTTTGAAAACCCACATGAAATTCTACATTTTCGAAGTAAATACAGTAGTATATATTTATGCATATTACAGTGGAGTCCCTTCTGCATGTAATATTATAATCATTTAAGGATCAATTAAGCTTTACTTCTTGATTGATTTTGCTTATCGTGTAAATGAGTTGGGAGTCTTTATAAATGAAAGAACATCAACATACAGTAATTTCTCCTCTATTGCAATGCTTTTTTCACAAAGGACCATAGACAAGAAATGTAAATTATTTAATACTTGCAGACAGAAATATTCCACCAACAGCCTTGATTAAGGCAATGAAGAGCAGGGTTGTGATCATAGTGTGTTGAAGGCTTTGCAGTTGCTCTTATTTTAAGAATAAACAGCAAAACAATGTTTTGAACAGCAGCTTGAGAAACAACTTGCATTTTGATAGCTTTTCAGCAAGTTAAAATGTCTCAAAGCTTTTTACAGTTATTATTGTCAAGTGTAGTGACTAGTTTTGTAGCTATTATTTTACATGCAGCAAATCTCACAAACAGCCCTGCCAAAACACTGGGAGAAACTCCCTTCTCTTTTTAAACAATGTAATTGAATCTTTAACAGCCATCTGAATATCAGACAGACAGGATCTCAGTTTACGTCTACTCTGAAAGGCAATACCTCCAACATTGTAGCTCCCCCAGCATTGGACTGTAGTGTCGATCTAGACTGTGGATTCAGGTCCTGGTGTGAGGTTTACACCCACTTCAAGCTCATATTCTAGGCTGACACTCAAATACAATACTAGAGGAACACTGAATTGTCTCAGGTGCCATTCTTCAGATGAGGCGTTAAACTGAAAGCCCCATCTGCCTTTTTAAGTGGATGTTAAAGGTCCCATGGCACTGTTTGGAAAGAGAAGTGAGTTTCTTGTGGTGTTTTCAGTCCCCCAGATAGAATTGATTTATAGCTGTTTTGAGACATTGCAGTGCACATGTTGGCTGCTGCATATTAGTCTACAAAGTATGTAGTCACTACATTTTACAATGGATCCTGTAAAGCATTTTGAGATGTTCTCCTGACATATCAAATGTAAAGATTAGTATTACTATAAGGGGGCTCCTAGGTATTCCCAATGTTTGAGGAATGAACAGTGATTAGATAGGCTAGGACTCTTCATTCTTGAAAGGAAATGTCTCAGAGGGGACCGCATAGAGATATATAAGATTTTAAAGAAGATTGAGAAAGTAAACTCAGAACTATATATTGGGCGCTCCAAGACAGCAAATCAAGAGGAATAGGTTTAGAGTTGCAATGAGCAAGTTCAGAGCAGACATCAGGAAAAAATTTTTACGCAGTTGGTAATTGGCAACTGGAACAAGTTACCAGTGGTTGAGGCTGGGACCCTGGATTCATTTAAGAATCAGCTTGATGTGGTAATAGAAGGACGGTATGATAGGTATTCGGGAAGAATGAGATCAAATAGTCTGAGGGCTTTCTTCATCAGAACCTCACCTCTCTTGTGAAGAGAATGAGCTGAGCTATCATTCTGGAGTCCTGTAGCTCAGTGGTTAGAGCACTCGCCTTGCAAGCGAGACACCTGGGTTCAATTCCAGGCAGGGCGAAACTTTGGGCAAGTTTCCTTACTCCACACGCCTAATAATAATCCCTCCAAAAAACAAAACAATAATAAATTGGTCATTTTCAATCTACGACTGTTTGTGGGACACTGCTGTGCGCAATTGGCTGCTGCGTTTCGCCCACAAATATGCAGTCAATTCACTTTACAGTCTATTCTGTGAAGCGCTTTTAGACATCGAGAAGATGTGAAAAGTGCTGAATCAAATGCAAGGATTATTATTATTATTATTATTATCACAATGCTGAAAGAAACATGTAGATGTTATTATTTTTTAGCAACATTGGCGCCTTTAATCTAGAAGCACCCTAAACATGAAGCAAGTACACATGGAGTACTGCCATCCTACATGATCATCTGGCATCATTACTTTGGCAGTGAATGTGAAAGGCATTTACAATTCAAGCAGAATCGCTGTGCATACAGCTGAGAGACATGCTCATGTACAGACATGCAATGCAGCATTAATTACCCTCGCCAAAGTTTCTCTGCTGGCTGCTTCCCAAGCAATTTACGTCATTTCACATTAGACAGTATATTTTGCTCTCGCTCATGCCTGCTTCAAAAGCAAACCAAAAAAAACACAGGCATGAAAGAAAACTCACTGGAGTCCACAGCTCAAGACCTTTGAGGCAACATTTGCTCCTGTTGCAACAGAAACAATGGCGAGAAAGAGAAGTAAGCTTTACATTGCATTCCAAAAGTAACATAGCATGGCTGATACAAAACAAACAATTGCAAAAGAGACAGAGAAAGGAAATATGTTTATGTGGGATATATGAACTCACTAGTTCTGACTATTCAGAGAAAACAGGAAAAAGTCATAAAAGATGAATTCTAGTCATTACTCTAGGGGAGTAAGAGAAAGGTTTTGTTAGGAACTATTGGAGGAAAATCAGTACATCTGTTCTGTACAATAAAGCAAGGACACAAACTCAGATAATTTCTCACGTGTGCCCTTGGCCTACACTTTAGGGTGATATGTGGAATGAAACATCACCATTGATCTCATCAGTGATTACATCCCTATTGTACCAATGCCTTCTGAACGCTACGGCAGATAACAAACAACTACTGTCAGAATAAAGCATATCAATGTACCCTGTTTAGAGTGTGCTCCCAAATCTCCCTCTTTCCCGCAGAATTTATACTGTGTAATAAAGTTTTTGGGCTGGGTACTTTCAATCAAGGTAACTTGCCTTTCCTTCCCTCTCTCACATGAAAAGAATATATCCTTTGGCTCAGTGGTTAGAGCACTCGCTTTGCAAGCGAGAGACCAGGATTCGATTCCCGTCAGGGCGAAATGCTGGGGAAGTTTCCTTACTCCACATATCTGATAATAATCCCTCAAGAAAAAAAACAATAATAAAATTGGTCACTTCAATCGACCACTGTTTGTGGGACACTGCTGTGCGCAATTGGCTGCCACGCTTTGCCCACAAATATACAGTCAATTCACTTTACAGTATATTCTGTGAAGCACTTTGAGACATCTTGAAGACGTGAAAAGCGCTATATCAAATGCAAGGATTTGGGGGAAGGCAAAGAGGTGGGAGGTCGTCCGAAGGCACGATCGAAGAAGAGCGTCTTAAAAAAATGTAATACAAATTAAAACAACCTTTGGAGAAATATTTGGATTGATGTCCAAGTCATTGCTCCCTTTAAGAGCCAAGTGAGACTTCTCTGCTGCCTTTGACACTGTGGACCACTTTAGCCTACTCCACTGCCTCTCCTTTCACCTTAACCTTCAAGGTTCTGTCCTTGAATGGTTCAGATCCTATCTCTTACATCGGCTCCACTTTGTCTCTACAAATGGCTTCTCCTCCAGCCCCTCATTTCGTGCAGTGTTCCTCAGGGCTCTGTCCTTGGTCCCCTCCTCTTCAATCTGTACATGCTCCCTCTTGGTCACATCATCCACAGAGATGGGGTCAACTTCCACATATATGCGGATGACCTCCAACTAAATCTCTCTGCCTCCACCCTCGCCCCAGGACAACTAATGTCCCGATAAACTGTCTGTCAGACATCAAGTCCTGGATGGGAGCCAACTTTCTACAGTTGAACATCTGCAAGACCGAGGCCCTCCTGATTGGCTCGGGCCAGCGCCTCCGCATCTCAGGCACTGGCAGCATCAGCCTCCAGGGATGCACACCCACCTCACCAAGCCAGTCAGGAACATAGGCGTATTGTTCAACCCTCAACTGTCCTTTCCCCCACATCCGTACCATGACTTGCTCTGCCTTCTCCCACCTCTGCAATATTGCCCGACCCCTCCACTGCTTTAACCCTCAGGCTGCCGAAACCCTCATACATGCCTTCATTACAACCAGGCTCAACTATGCCAATGTCCTCCTTGTCGGCCTTCCCAACTCTTCCCTGCACAAGCTGCAGATCATCCAGAAATCTGCAGCTTGTGTCCTCTTCCATACCAAGCTCTGTGACCTCATCACATCCACCCTCGCCTGGTTCCACTGGCTCCTCATGCCTCAGAGGATCACCTTCCCTGATCCCAACCCCACACCCCCACCGGCTCAGGTCCTGTCCTCCCGATGTGAAAGACGCTTTACAAATGTAATTTTGTATTGTATTGCTGAACCCAAAATGTACTCTTGTTGGTCTTACCAAGAACCTACCTATTGGCAAAGAATTGAAACCGTGGTGCTGAGGTTACAGCACCTGCTGAATTACAAATACCAATTAATACACCTTAATAGAACTATCTACTGTATTCAATTACAATTTTAGTTAATTCAGCCAAATGCTATTTTCCAATATTTATTATAATCATCGCTGCATCATAAGAAATTGACTGAATAATTTAACAAAGACAATTAACTTTAACCAGTGATCAATTCCTGAATCATTATATAACAGATATGTTTTTATATCAGTACTCTAAGATCACTGATCATAAAGAATGTAAATTCAATGCTCAAAAGTCAACTTGTGTTATCACGCACAGTGCATCAGTGAAAAATAATGGTTATTGCTACATTGATACGTATGTGAAGGCGTCACATATCAATACAGAGGATAGACAATAATAATGGGTAATAATCCTTGCAGTTGATACAGCTCATGTAGCACTGAAACATCTCAAAGCACTTTGACAACAAAAACAACAAATTACATTTGTAATGCATCTTTTATGTTGGGAGGACATCTAAAGGCCCTAGACAGTCGGGGATTTGGACCCGAGCAGGGGGTTGGGATCAGGTGGGGTGGAGGGCAGGGAGGGTAGGGTGGCTGAATGCGCAGTCGAAGAAGAGGGTCTTTGAAGGAGGCAAGAGAGGGAGCAAGATGAAGGGACTGAGCGATGGAGTTCTGAAGGGTGGGGGCAGAGAAGCTAAAGCCCTGCATTGCTGGTGGGTCAGGATGGGCAGGGTAGGGCCTGCTGAGCATAGGGAGTGGACAGGTTGATATGGGGTTAGCAGGCCACAGATGTAGGAAAGAGCAAGGCTGTGGAGGGCTTTGAAGGTGAGGATGAAGATTTTGAACTCTATCCTCTGGGGGATGGGGAGTCAGGGGAGCCGGGTGAGGGTGGATGTGATGGGGTCACGTAGCCTGGTGCAGGAGAGGACACGAGCTGCAGAGTTCTGGATGATCTGTAGCTTGTGGAGGAAAGAGTTGGGAAGGCCAACAATCAGGCAGTTGGCGTAGTCAAGCCTAGATGTAATAAAGGGTTTCAGCAGCTGAGGGGAGATACTGTGGAAATTCCTTCACAGGAAGCTGTTGTACAGTGCAGCGATTGATTATTTGTGCCCAAAAGCAGTGGCCAGTTATGAGATTGAATGGAGTCTGAGGAAGATGACTAAAGAGGGACAATCTATAAATAATTATTGACACACATTGGCATCTAATATGTGGTGATTTCTAACAGGAACCTTTAATACGGAAAACCAGAAGCTTATCACAGTGAAATGCAGACTCTACTCCAAAACAATCCACTTTCAGAGTCGGTCTCACAAGTTGGCATGATGTGCACAATGTACTTCCAGTTACTGGAAGAAGTCCCCACTTTCCTTATTAAGGAATCCCACAACTTCAAATTGGACCCCAATGGCCAAAACAGAAACAGACAACTGCCAAAGTGATTTTGAGAGGGACTTACACATGCGGTGAAGTTATTCCAGACTATTATGCAGTATATTTTCTAACTGTATATTTTAGTTTTTAAACTGGCCTGGTGGTTTTCCAAGACATTTTTACTGTGCTTCACACATACTGCATATCTACAGCAGATGTTTTACCATCTGGAATACTTTGGAAGTTCTTGTCTCAATGATGTGCTTGCCCAGGTAATCAGACATTCTGTCTGCTGGCCTGGGATAGTTCGGAAATTAACAGCCTGAGTTACCTTTGTCTTTGACTCTGCAAGCAGGGCAGAGGTGGGGGTTTTCAGGCACTGCTGGGAAACAGTGCCGAGTCTGGACATTTTTCATCTTCATTAAGATGGAATTGGCACCCAAGGTTAGTTGGGGCTGTCCCACACAGAACAAGATTGGTAGTAACTGACTTGAACTTTCTGTGAGCACACAAGTGATTACTCAGTTCTGAAAAACATGCAGAAGATGAATCCAAAACCTATTTAGAAAGGCCTTTAAATATTTGATATTTCCAGAATTGGATAAATACGTGAGCAAAAATATTCCTTCAGGGACATGAAAGAGCAAACGGACAGGATTGGAGCAGCTTCAGTGAAAAGGGTAGCACCAGCACAGAGGTAATGGTAAAATAGTTTTTGTCTACATGTACTATGATTTACAATCATGTTTCAATTTACAAAACCATGACTGAAAACACTGGTTGATTTTCTTCTCCCCTTATTTCAGGTGTTAAAGCCAATCTTGGCACCACTTGTGCCAGCCCATAATCAGAGATCAGCTAACTCAGCCCAGACCAGGACTGAACCTGGTACGTTACTGAGCTGCTTAGCTACTCACTCAACCATCAGAGAACTCCTTTGTATCCTCCATTTGGTTATATGCCTGTCCCTTTATTCTTTTAATTGCTTTCATCTTTGTTCGCTTTAAAAATTTGTACTAAATCCACAAACTAACACTGATAAAATCTTTGGCCAGTCTTGCAATAACCAGACTGCCATGAAAGCAGGAAGCTAGAAATTAAAAGTAACAGAAACAGAATCCATTGTGGATTTCAAGAGGAAAGTAGACAGGTATGTGAAAAATAGAGGCTTGGAGGATTTTTGGGGGGACAAGAGCAGCTAATGATATCTTCTGGGTTTAGAACAGAAGCTTGTGGAGAGAAATAAAAGGGGTTTCATGTGAATATGAAGGAAGTATCAAAGGTTCTTTCATTTTTGAATTCCCTGAAAGTGATGAAGCTATCCTTTTGAGCTCTAAGAAAATTTGTATCAAAGTGACATCCAGAATTCCCATTATTAGCCCTGAGCCAACTAATAGAAATGTGTGCCTCTTCTCAAAACACATTAGCAAACAGGAATAAAATTGGGCAGGGTAGAAAGACTGACAGTGGCAAAGTAAAACACTTCAACTAACTGATTTGAAAATGTACTGATGCTGAGGCAAAATGTCTTGCAAGCCAAGAAATATATTACATGTATTTGGACAAGGGAGTGATGATATGCTTAGTACAAGATGAGGATGAGAAATGCAACATTTCATATCGGATTCAAGGTGATAATTGTGTCTTTGAATTTGTTCTGAAATGTCACATCTTTTATCCACATTGTATTTTTGTTGACTTCAATTCTAATTAATTGCTTTATCAGAGAACAACAAAGAGAAACGTTTTTCATAACCTACATCGTAAAAGTTCTTACCACATGATCAATAATTTGTAACAATAATTATCCCTGCATTTAGCGTCTTATCACATTGTTGAGATGTCTCAAAGAGTGTCACAGAATATACTGTAAAGTAAATTGACTGTAATTTTTGACTTGCATTCACATAGCACCATATCACATACGTTAATATCTCCTTGTATCTGCACTACAGCAGATCCAGCATCCACACTAACCATGATGACAACATTGTAGCTGAACTTGATTGCAGGCTTCCAGGAACCTACCCAGTCCAATACGCAGTATGTTGAAGCTACCCTTTTGAAGAAAATTTGTAACAAAGTATACAGACATCCTAACTACCAATGCAAACCATTGCCCTTTAAACCAGACAGTTACTGAAAACAGGCACACGTCAGATTTTAGGATACTATTACTCAAACCTCTGGTACTTCATACTCTTTCATATTCTAAAGATTACCAGCTTAAAATAAAACTGTCGTTTTCCCATTCTAACACAAACATATATACACTCCAGATCTTGGAGTTCTGAATATTGGTTTCACCCACAAAATATACATTCAATTCATTTACAATATATTCTGTGAAGAGCTTTGAGATGGCACAGCAATGTGATAAGGTGCTATATCAAATGCAAGGATTATTATAATATCCTGTACAAAATAATAAAGCTAAAAAAATATGTTACAAATCATTTTAGCACATAGATTTAAAGAAAACAAGATGGCACTATACCAGTTGTGAACACGCTGGCAGGAGAATTAGTCATTAAATAATGGACATGAAGGATTATAATACATTAGAATACATTAGAATATACAGCACAGAAACAGGCCATTGGGTCCAACTGGTCTATGCCTGTGTTTATGCTCCACGAGCCTCCTCCTGCCCTTCCTCAACTAAGCCTTCAAGCATAACCTTTTATTCCTTTCTCCCTCATGTACCTATCTAGCTTCCCCTTAAATACATTTATGCTATTTGCCTCAACAACTCCCTGTGGTAGCATGTTCCACATTCCCATTACTCTCTGTGTGAAGAAATTTCTTCTAACTTCCCTATTTGATCTATTTTCCTTCTCAAAAAGATCATGTCACTACCACAAATTTCCCAATTGTCATTCGATAGTTAAGGCATGTCTCATGGCGTTCTGTGTTTTATCTACATTGTAACCTTTCTTGCCTTTATTATTTTATTGATACTACATAAGCCTCTGATTGTTCCTTCCTGGTGCCTCTCAAGTTCAAAATATCTGGGCCTCCTCCTGAAACACACTGAAGCGAAAATGAATTGCACTCTTATCTATTAAAACATATTCTTTCCCAAGATTTTAAGACAGTGGAAGTCTTTGACTTTCTCAACTTTCCCAGCCTCTTCCAATCCATGGGTATTTAAAACCGAAGTGTGGTGAGTCTTAACCTCTCATTTCTTGATTTATCTTGCCCTCTCAACTGCCCTCTATAACCTTGGTGGTGTCCTACAATAAGTGCTCTGGCCCTTCAACTGCGCTTCTCAATAAATAATACAGAAAACAATTAACTTTCAATTAATTTTATTTTACAGGACCCTTTGGATACCTTCCAAAGAAGACTAGGGTTGAAATAATGGTGTTTCATAATGCATTCAATATGATAATTTCATGTTAAAAACATTGTGAAACACAGATAATTTCTTCCCATTACTAACAAACCTTGCATTTTATATTACACCTAACATGTCAAGAATGTCTCAAGGGTATTCACAAAGTTTCTGTAGAGTGTAGTGACTGTACATTTGTAGGCAAAAGCAGCACTCAATTTATGCATAGCATTGTCCCACAAACAGTCATGAGGTGAATGACCAATTTTATGCAGGGAATTTTTAGCCAGCAGAAACTCTGTTCTCTTTTTGAATAGTCGTACAACATCCATCTGAACAGGCAAACAGTACCTCAGGTTAACGTCTATTTCCAGCTCCAAAATTGGTGGGAGTTAAATTTGATATTTTCAGTGATCCAGCCAATGAAAATAAGTGTCTGTGGATTTGATAACTTTTGCCAAGTGATGTTGCCTATGCTTAAGAATGATCATTCTTTCAGATTTATGGAGCTTGTTCTGGATAAGAACCGAGAATTATAGAGGGTCATATCAGTCCTAATACATTTGCTTTCATTTTGGGAATAAAGAAAGTCTTGTTATGTCATTGAACTACATCTACAACAACACAAAATTTCATATATATATATACAGTGCGCTTCAGGTAGGGTAACATCTGAGTGCTTTACAAAGACAGGGAAGGATGCCAAGCAAGGGAGAGGGGAGAGGAAAGGACAGAAGAGGGAGGGAGTCATAGATATGGTTGAAGAGATAGGTTATAAACTGGGCCAATAGAAACGTGTGGCCCCGATAACACCAATCAACTCCCCACCATTTTCTGTAAAATTTGTCAAACTTTGCCCTGCAATTTTCCGCACAATCCACAAATCTCCCCCGCAATTTTGGGCAAATATGTCCGCACTTTTCTATTGGCCCAGGTTATAAGGGAGGACCTAAACATAGATGGAGAGGGGGTGAGATGAAGGGAATTCCAGAAGTTAGGGCATAGAATACGAAGTCTTGTCCAGGAGACACACAGCAGGCCTGACTTTGTTAAGCAGATGAGTAGGATAGGAGAGATAAGGAAGTTCTTGGGCATGAGGGATTTATAAGTAAGGGTGAGGACGTTGAAATCAATCCCCTGGGAAACAGGGAGTCAAGAGAGTTTGGCAAGGACTGGGGTAATTTTAATATTAAATAGACCACAAAATAGATCCCAGTCTCTAGTTAGCTCTCTTAGCCAGATGTCAGGCTGCCTTAGTTGGTGACACTCTTGTCTCTGAGTCAGAAGATTGTGGGTTGAAGCCCCATGTCAGAACTGTAAACTCATGGTCTAGACTGAGACTCCAGTGTAGTTCTGGGGGTATGCTGCATTGTTGGAGCTGTCAACCTTCAGGTGAGATATTAACCCAAGGTTCTGTCTGTTCAGGTGGACGTTAATGATCCCGTGGCACTACTTGAAAAGAGAAGGGAGTTCCTCCTGGTATCCAAGCCAATAATCCCACAAATAATATTGGTCATTCACTTCATGGCTGTTTGTGGGACATTTTTGTGTACAAGTGGTCATTATGCAAGAGTCTCTTCAGGAAGCAGCAGAAACCACTGTCTAGCAGCTCAAGCTTCTGATCTGGTACTTTGCTTGAACTCTTTTGTTGAATTTCCTGACCAATTTGTTGATTGTTTATGAGGGTGGTAGAGCGGTCCCAAAATACCTTCCTTGGCGCTGGTAGTGTGGCTGTAGCTTAAAGTGAAATGTAATTCTCATTTTAGATTCTCTACATCATAGATTCCTACAAAGGTTTGATGTAAAATCCGTGAAACTTTAATTTCACTTGTTTTTAATGTAAATAAAACATAACCTCGTTGGTCTGAAAATCAAAATTGATGTATTTCAAAGAAATTTAAAGAACGTAGGGTGAAAATCTCTCTCTCTCTCTGTTTCATGCAGAGTGACATTGGATGACAAGCATTTTGTGTGTTCTACTGTGAAGTGTGGTTTCAGTTTAGGAACGAACTCAGCAGTGTACCTTGAACAACATAAATAAGTTTTTTTCATCAACTGTTTTTTCCCCAGTACTGTATCTTTCAAACTAATTGGTTCCAGACTCTTTTACTATAATCTAGACTACCCTGTCCCAAGCAGTCGCCCAGTTAACACTAAAGTGGTCTGAAATTAGACTTAAAGGGGCACGACTGCTATTCTTTATAATAATCCTTGCATTTCATTTGTTTGGAGGACATCTCAAACCACTTTACAGGATTTACTTTCAGCACTCCAAGACTCTGAACAATATATCAAGTTTTTTTGTTGATGTACATGGTAAAGTGTTGTGATTGTGTATTTTGTAGGCGAATGCCACAGTCAATTTGCACACAGTCATGTTTCATAAACAACTATGAAATGAATGACCTATGAAACTATTAAATTAAATTTCTTTTAAATACATTATTTTGAATGGGGGGGTAGTCCCAAGGCCCTGCATGGTCTTGCTCCCCCCTACCTCTCTGACCCCATATCAGCCTGTCCGCTCTCTCTCTGCTCAGTGGACACTGACCTGCTTCAGGTCCCCCACCCTTCCCAACCCACCATTGGCAGTCGGGCATTTAGCATCTCTGCCTCCATACTCAGGAACTCTATCCTGCAATTCCTCCGACTCACCCCCTCTCTTGTCTCCTTCAAGTCCCATCTGAAGACCTTCCTCTTCGACTGTGCCTTCAGCCACCTTCCCACCTCCAACCGCCCTGACCCCAACTCCCAGCTCAGGTTCAAAACCCCTGACTGCCCAGTGCCCTGGAATGTCTTTCCGACATGAAGGGCACTATACAAGTGTAATTTGCTGTTGTTGTTGTTGGTCAAGACACCATTAGAAACATATTCCCCTTAAAGGATATTCCTCTGGAACAAACAGTCATAACCACAGCCATTAAATCTGCACTTTTATAGTATTCACTGTAAAGTGCATGGCATGGTTTTATTCAGTTCAAGGTGAAATTGTTTGGGCAGCCTTAGTGGATGGTGGCACCAATAATCATTTTGCTCGGAATATTGAAGTCAGGTGGTAATATCCAGCCTGAAGGTATTAGCAATTGTCACTTATTCAATTTACACTTCATGCATTTATAGAGCTACCACTTTCAGATGCCTCCATGGATGTTCCCCAACCAAGCTCTTGCAGGTCTTACTGCCCTGACCACACACTATATTCAGCAAACACTGGCCTGCTATGTGTCCCATACCATACCACCCCACCATCGGTGGCTGAACTTTCAATGGAAATTGTTGTCAAACCACTAATATTCAGCAATTGATTCCTATGAAATAAATTGGCAGCATGTGGAATGTATTACAGTATTTATGGACTTGTTGATAGACAATAGAGAATAGGCAAGCAGCCCCTTTAAAGGAAGACTGTTATCTTCCTTGAAACAGTACTTATCTTCTATGCGAGTTTGTTTTAGCAGACTAATTCCTGGAAGAGTTGGCACTGAAATTTTAACCATAGTGAGTGTCTAAATGATGTCAACTGCTATATGTTTAAACTGCTGAGAATTAAAATAAAAATATTATTGATTTAAATATATGCTTTTAAAATTCAGCAGATCACACACACTGTATCACTTAGTGACATTCATACAGATTCCCTCATAAGTCGGGAATGAAAGTCCCTGACTTAAAATTACACAATGAAAAAATAAAAAGTCTCTGCACCTTAGTTCATTACAATAAGTTTTTAATTTCTCTTAAAGGGACATTTGTGCCTTTTTTTACAGGTTAGAAATGTATCTGAGTAACTAACAACAACCCATCACTAGCTTATCCCTTTTCCCATCCTTGGCTTTTTCTTTTTCTCAATTCTGATGTTTCTTACATTCTAATTCAGGATACATCTATATCACAAGATCACAAGATTGGTTTGGATGAAGAAGGCCCTTCAGGCCCAATTTGATCTCATCCTTCCAGAAACCCCACTTCACTGTCCTCACAACATCAAGCTGATTTTAAATACATATTGGTCTCACCCACCTTTCCTGGTATTGTGTCCAGAGATGCCATGAAAGGAGAAATAGTGTGCTGGAGAAATGGATTTTGGTGTCCTGTGTGCCCTTTTCTAATCGCCTAATTTTTCTTATATTCTTTAACAAATTGGTTAGTGGCAAATGCAAGACTGGTTTCGGTTTTGCTAGTCAACAAATTCAGAATGGTTTCAGAGGTGCAATTTGCATACTGCAGTTTTCTATGAAAAGTCCTGTGTTCAAGCTCCTGTAAAGCATTTTATTGTAACTATTGGCAGTAGACTTGGATATCCAACACCATGTTTTCTATTAAGAACTTGACACTGAATGCAAAAGCAGAAAATCCTGCCAGTATATTATCCCTTCCAAAGTGAAAAGGATCTGTGATTCTCATAACATGAAGACAATGCGCTGACTGTCCCTATTAAGAAGCCAAATGATCATAAAGGATCTGTTATTCATTGACTGCCAGAAACAAAATTCTTACCCACACAGACAGCCTTAATTGAAGTAAAATGTGCATCAAACCTTCCCTCAGATAAAAATGTTATGAGATTGGGATCTGTTTCCAATTTGGAATTATTGGGTGGTCTCTAATGCAACAGTAATAGCATATTTCATGCATTTACTGTCGAAAGCAAGTAGCCTTTGCAGTGTGTCAACATTTTAGGATCACAAAGTCTACAAAAACTAAATGAGTGTGCTGAAATTTCACTTTTATTTTCTGTTTCCCTATTTTCTCCCAAAATCTTTTAAATGCCATGTAGCTGCCCTCGACATTCCCCTCTAACTCGTCAGCAATGAACCCGGATTTTCCTATGTATGTGATCACGGGATATTTTCTTGTATTAGCCATCTGGCCGGCAAGTGTTGAGAATGTCAATAAATGTGTCACAGCCAATAATAATCACACTTTTAGACATCAGTGAATGTTTGATTATTATAAACTGGAACAGGAGTCGATTGTTCAGCCCATTCAGTCTGTCCACCATTTCTTTAATCTCATCACTCTGCCTTTTCCCCATATCCCCTCAGAGTATTATTTCCCAAGTATCTGTCTTTCTCTCTCCGTAAGCACACACATTGATTCTAGATCTGCAAACTTCTAATTTTTCACGACACTCTGTCTTATTATTTCACTTCTATTCAGTGACAGTTTCATTGTCTGGATACATTACAACAACACGTTTATATAGTACCCTTCACATAGGATAATGTCTCAGAACAAAGTGCAGGGTACAGAACCATCTAAAACCACTGATGGAGAAACACAATTCTGTCTGCCCAATTACTTGTAATAGTTAAGAACCATTAAAGTCTTTTTTCCAGAAAATAATAAACTGGATAAAAAATAATTTTTTCAAGGTCTATTTTTGTGTTAAAAAACAGAAGAAAATTGAGAGGGGGTGAGGGAATTTACAATAACAAAAAACACAGGTCGATTTGGAGAAACTCAAGATTTGTAAAGGGCAGTGTGTGTGGGTGTACGTAGTGTGTGTGCACAGGAGGGAGTGATTTGTGTTTGTGTGAGGAGTTGTGTGTGTGTGTGTGTGGGTGGGATGTGCATGTGGGAGGGTGTGCGTGCGTGTGTATAAATACTAATTTAAGTATTGGGTACAAAGATTGGAGCATCCACCGTGAGGAGTAGTGAGGCAAGAAGCGTGAAGGTTGGTGCATTGGAGCATCAAAGTTGTCCTAGAAGTTTTACTCATGGTCTGGTATTTAGTGACAGGAACGATTCCCTCTTCCATTCTCTGTTGTCACTGAGATCCACCAGGCTCCATGACCCTGTCAACCCCATCTTCGCCCGACTTCACTGGCTTCCCAACACACAGAGGATACAGTTCAAAATCTTCATCCTCACCTTCAAAGCCCTCCATGGCCTTGCTCCTCCCTAACTCTGCAAACTCCTAACCCCCTATTAACCTGCCCGCTCCCTCCACTCAGCGGGTTCCAGCCTGCTTCATGTCCCCCACCTCGCCCGCCCCACCATTGGCGCTGGGCCTTCAGCCAATCTTCCTCCACCGTCTGGAATTCCATCACACAGTCCCTCTACCTTACCCCTCCCTTGCCTCCTTCAAGACCCGTCTCAAGGCCCTCCTCTTTGACTGTATCTTTGGTCACCCTCCTTCCTCCCCTGCCCTCCACCCTCACCTATCCAGACCCCCAGCTCAGGTCTGAAACACTGATAGTCTAGCGCCTTGAGACGTCCTCCCGACATTAAAGGGGCTATACAAATGTAATCTTGTTGTTGTTGTTGTTTGATCAATGTAGCACAATATTCTCCTTAAACATGATAGAATTCCACAGCAAATCTACAGATTCACATTTTGACAATCCTTGAAGGACAGAGATGAGATGACAGGAATGGGAAAAAAAATAAAGCTAAAAAAGGTAAAGTTACATTTCATTATTGTCAAGAATGGCCTTTTCTTAATGTATCCCAATGGCAGTAAATTCCTGAACATGGCAGCTAGCTGTTCCATACATGAAAATACTTTATTCTTCAGTTCAAACACAAGGATTACAGTCAAAGCAGGTAGGAGTGTCTGACCGTCATTCCAAATCATTACCTATTGTTTTGATGCACAAGGTTTAGAGGCAATTTTTAATTTCATATGTTTTTTGAGAATTTATTGGATTAACAACAGTAAAACGTTAAATTCCTGATGTACACAATTTCTTTTAGGACTTAAAGCACTTTACAGAATATACTGTAAAGTGAATTGACTGTATATTTTGTGGGCAAAACACGGCAGCCAATTGCACACAGCAGTGGCCAACAAACAGACGTGGATTGAGTAACCAATTTATTATTTTTTTTGTTGAAGGATTTATTACCCCTGGAAAAGCGATCCACCAATCGACTAACAGCCGTGTTCCTACTTACTGCTAGGTAAGCAGAGGCATGTAGAGTAAGGAAACTTGCCCAACGTTTCGCCCTCCCTGGAATCGAACCCAGGCCGCTCACTTGTGAGGCGAGTGCTCTAACCACTGAGCTACAGGAGTCCACGTGGGTAAGATTGGAGCAGCATTGTATTGTAACAATTTGTGATTGCGAGCACAGTGCACTCCAAGGAAGTATACACTTACACCACATTTAAGTATATATCTTTGGAGTTTTCAAACTCCCCATTTATTTCTTTTTTATTAAATATATGTTTTTTGCGGTTTTCAAACACATCACCAGAAGGTAGTACAATGGGCAATTCAGATAGTGCCAATAGGTGAAAATACACACAATTTTAAAGTAGAATACTTATCCTCCTTCCCAGAGGAGATTCAAGGTATCATACAGTACAGCCCATGGAACAGACAGTGGGGATATTCACATAATCTTGCAATCTGTGCCCTCAGAATTTACACAAGTCCTACATCATCCTCTATCCAGAACTCCAGGAACACATCTGGCTCATATGCCAAGAGAGTGGCAGGAATGTTGAGAAGCATGCCTCGAAAATGAAGCCTGGGTAGCTTGAGTCACTTCAAGGTTTAAATATGATGTGGCCCGAAAGGACTCCATTCCTCAAGTAATTCAACCACATTCTCCTATCGAGGATGTTTTTACCTTTAAGGAAGGAGACAGAAATCAATTAAAAAGGGATGCCTTTGGGCAGTCACAGTATAATGAGTGTCACAATGTATAGTGATAGAGTTAAAAGTCAAAAGCCTGGATTGGCTTGAATAGCAATTACGCAATGAGGGAAATGAGAAAATGCGATTGTTCTTAACTCATTCAATGCGTTACAACTTCCAGTCAATTACTCAAGCATGGTTGTGAACCCCTGTCCCCCTCCCCAACTTTGACATATGGTTATGTTTGAAGCTGTGTTCAATGGTTTCAGTGCCACCATTGCTTTGCAAACCCTGGAACATGGAAATTGATTTCCTTTTCACAGGCTATAGGGTTAACTCAGACTGAGTTAAACTGGAATCCCATCAAATGGAGTGGAGTCCTGTAGCTCAGTGGTTAGAGCACTCGCTTTGCAAGTAAGAGACCCGAGTTCAATTCCAGGCAGGGCGAAACTTGGGCACGTTTCCTTACTCCACACGCCTAATAATAATACCTCCAAAACCAAAAAAGCAATAATAAATTGGTCATTTTCAATCTACGACTGTTTGTGGGGCATTGCTGTGCGCAATTGGCTGCCGCGTTCGCCCACAAATATACAGTCAATTCACTTTACAGTGTGTTCTGTGAAGCGCTTTGGGACGTCCTCCCAACGTGAAAAGCGCTATATCAAATGCAAGTATTATTATTATTATAAATGACAACAAAACAGCATCCCATGCAGGCAATAACAGTGGAGGACCAGCTTCAATCCAAATATGTCGCTAAAGTTTTGGGGGAGGTGGGGGTCACAACAATGGCCAGTTTTAGTAATCAACTAATAATTGTGCTATTAGCACAAGGTTTAAGTCTGTAAAATATTGTGGGATTGACATGCATCCTGCTGATAACATGAAGGAGTGTTAACACCTACACTTCTGTCCTTTCTAACCAATGGTAAAGGTTGCTGGTGAAATGCAAACTATAGCAATACAGTCAGTGTGCTCATTTGTCAAATGAGGACTCAAATTACGATTGATCGATAGTGGACTCCAGCCATTCACACGTGGTTCCAGTCTGTTAATCAGTGAGGTGTTGGAGGAATGGGGAAGAAATAACGGAGGGAATAGGAGGAGTCAAATCACAAATAATTGACAGCTGAGCCGCTTGTGTAGGGCTGGTGCCCATTCATTCACAAGCAGCTGCAGGCTGTCAATCATCTGGGAGCTGACACTAATTGGTCCCCTTCCCATCCAATGGGAACAGCAATGGGAGGAAGGCGGTGCCGATGTTCCTCTGCTGGGTTAACCTCAAATGCCACTTAAGACGGACAAAATGGCCAACCCCGATGTGTCTGGCTTAAACGGCTTCCACTGTATATGGAGATGCATAGTAGTGTTTCACAAAATGTTACAATAATATTGAATAATAATAATATTCTGTATTTCCGAGTTGGAAAAGGGTGTAAAGCAAGTGTCATTACCAGGAAAAAGTCTCGACTGTACGTTCTATGTTGAGGGAAGAGTTTTTCAAGGAAAAACAGTTTGCTGGTTTATACTTGCTATATACATATTTATGTATGCTAAATATATGTTTTAATGTGAAGATACACTTTTATGTAGCATGTGGCAATTCATCTCCACTTCACAGTGCCAGTGTATGTTTCATTTTCACTGTGACATTATCTGGTGGGTCCTTTCACTCTAACAATGGTACAGGATGACACCAATGACACACAGTGGGGTCAGCAGATCCTGTCATATAGTGAAAAGGTTGCTTTTGCTGGCTGCCCTAGATAGCTGTGCCACCTCACAAACCAGGAAGCACATGGAGCTTCCTGTACATTCAACCAGTTAAAAGGAAATGTTATGCTGTCATTCAGCGTCAAAAATATTATCTGGAAGCTTCCATGGAGAGGTTCACTGAACAACAAAGGATTATACCCAATGTCTCAAAATTGGTTTCCTTGGCAAAGCTTCAAGATTCCATACACCTTCTGCCCTTGGTATCATAAACAAAGCCAAATATGGACAAATTAACCTTAACCTGGCGTGTAAATATAAGACATTTTAAAATAATGTGTTGATATTCTGGAAAACCACATGAAGCTTACAATTTCTGTGTAGTAATCATGGATATGGAACTCTGGATTAGTGGTAGCGAATAATTTGATAAAGGGATTTGGATAAAATAAATTAAAGCAGTAACTTGAGTGATCTCAAGGTGAATCACCAAAACCATAGATAATGGCCTTTTCCTCACTATTTGCCATTTAAGTTTTATAATATGTACTATATTGTCTCAATAAAAATAAAACTACTCTACCACAGATCAAACAATTGCCAAAAGTAGTATTGTTTGTAGAGTGTGAAAGCCTGCTGTGATGTTATCACTGTAAAATAATAGTCATGCGATTCACATGAGAGCAGAATAAAGAATAATTCTGCAGCTGAGCAGTGAGATTATAAGTCTTTTGAGACAGTAAGACATGTTGTACAACCAAATGTTCTTGTACAGTGTTTCCATGCTTTTGTTTTATTGCAAAGTGACACCAGATGTTCAAGTGTTTTCATTGTTGTTCCAAGTGCAGAATCCCTTTTTCACAGCTTTCTTTCAGAAGACTGTATCCAATGTACGTTTCACATTCACAACACCGAAGAGGCTCAGATGAATTAGTAATACCAATGGAATGTATTTCCTTTTTGGATTTTTATCAATGTATAACAGCGTGAAATCCTCTGTGATGTCTGCAAAAGTCCCTTAGGCAGTGTTTTCTAAATCATTCCTTGAAATAAATAGCTTAAAGTAGAATTTTCTGCACCTTGCCAATTCGAGAAGTACTTATTTACTTCTCCTCTCTGCTTTCTGCCTCTCAGCCAACTCTCTATCTATGCTACCACTTTACCATCAGTACCAGCAGATTTCTTAATCTTCACAAGTATCTTATAATGCATCATATCAAATGCCCTTTGAAAGTCTATGTATATAACATTCACTGTGTTTGCGTTATCTATATGTACACAGTATTTACTCAACAAGTTTGACCAAATTAGTGAAATACAACCTGCCCTTTAGAAATCCATATTGACTGTATTTGATTACAAGTGTGGACAAATGTCATCTTTTATTATAATCTCTAGCAGTCTGTCTACCACTGATGGAAGACTAATTAGTCTTTTTTAGAATTTGTTTTGTCTTTTTAGAACAAGGCTGCAACACTTTTCACTCTCCACATACTTGAAAAATTTCTGTACCCAAAGAACTTTGAAATATTATAGTTGGAACTTCAACTTCTTCGTCATAAACTTCTCTCAGTATTTTGGAGGTAAAACAATTTGATTTTGGTGACATTCGTTTAAGTGCATTTACAATGCAATACAAAATTACATTTCTAATAATAAATAATCCTTGCATTTGATATGTCTCAAAGCGCTTCACAGGATATGCTGTAAAGTGAATTGACTGTATATTTTGTGGGTGAAACGCGGCAGCCAATTGTGCACAGCAACCGGGTTCCTATTTACTGCTAGGTAAACAGTGGCATGTGGATTAAGGAAACTTGCCTAATGTTTTTCCCTGGCAGGAATCAAACCAAGGTCCTCTCGCTTACAAGACAAGTGCTCTAACCATGAACTACAGGTCTCCACAATATATAGCGCCTTTCACGTTGGGAGAACGTCCCAAAGTGCTGGACATTCAGGGATTTGGACCCCAGCGGGGAGGGGGAATTGGGGTAAGGGAGGGTGGATGGCAGAGAAGGTAGGAGGGTGGCCAAAGGGACGGTGGAAGTCGATGCTTTTCAGACTTGCCCTGAAGGAGACAAGAGAGGGAGCGAGGCGAAGGAAATGTGGGATGGATTTCCAAAGGGTGGGGGCGAAGAGGCTAAAGGCCCAATTGCTGATGGTGGAGCAGGCCGGGCAGGGGACATGGAGCAGCTGGAGTCTGTACAGTGGAGGGAGAAGATAGGTCGATAAGGGGTTAGTGGGTCACAGAGATAGGAAGGGGCAAGGCCATGGAAATCCTTGAAGGTGAGAACGAGGATTTTGAACTCTATCCTCCGAGGGGTGGGGAGCCAGTTGAGCCATACAGGGTGGGTGTGATGGGGTCACAGAGCCTGGTGTGGGAGAGGACATGGGCTGCAGAGTTCTGGATAATCTGCAGCCTGTGGAGGGAAGAGTTGGGGAGGCCAACAAGCAGGTAGTTGGCATAGTCAAGCTCTAGATGTGATGAATGCATCAATGCCTGAATTAAAAGCTTTTTCAACATTATATCTAATACTTGCTGTTCCATGGTCTCCTTTGTTACTCCTGCAGTCCTATGTATATCCTCCTCTGTAAATACTGAGGCAAAATACTTGTTAAACTTCTTTGCCAATTTCTTATTCTCGGCTACAACATTGCCTTCTCAAGAAACTCTAGTGGTATAGTGAGAGGAGCCATCAATGCCGTACTGGCTATAGGATTTGGAGATTCACAGCTTTGAACCACATCTCACCCATAGCATCAGTTGTGACATTACAATTGGCCTTAATGCTTTGAGTTACGGTGTATACGGAAAAATAAGCCAGGATTCCTCCCTCTGAATGCTATTCAAAGATACTGGAAAATGCGCGTGTATAGCTATTGGACAAGGATAGGGAGGACATGTGGTCAAATAAGCTGCCAACACTCACTGTCATGGTACACATAGGAATAATGGTCACCGGCAAAGTACCAGAGGTTGGTACTTTCAGCCACTTGGTGCCTGCTCCCTGAAACCCCATTCCCAAGTCTCTCCAATTTCTTTCCCCACTTTGAAGATATGTTTAAAAATGTACCTCTTGACCATGCTTTTGGCCATTTTCCCCTCCTCACCCACCTCAGCTCTCGAAGGGATAGATAATCACCTACCTTCAGGAGAGGAGAAAAAAAATTGCCTTCTTCATCGTTGAGGAAACCTTTTTCTTCTGATAGAGAGGAAGGAACTGAATCACCCAGCAGAAAGAATGATGCTAACGTAATGAGATTATCCTGTATGAGTCATAATCAGCATCATATGATGACGATACTCTCAATGCTACTACATCCTTTTCCAACCTAGATCTCAACCCGCAGTTGGAAAAAAGTCCTGTCATTGCATGAATCCAAATTTCCAGACAAAAACTGTGGTATTTTACAGTGATAGCTTTTGGATTCTGTATTACTTCAGCCACACATCCGAATACGCCTTGAATCTAGATGCCAGACACTTATCCTTGCCAACTCTGTCTCAACTTCTTTTATAAAGTATTACGACCTAGTACTTTTTTGATACCAAAATAGGTCACCGGTATCAAATTTTTGTCAGACCACAAATGATTAATTTTTACAAAATTACCTCCCAACCCATTCTTTGTTCCAGAGGCAGGTCACCTAAATACAATGTATCAGTGAGAAATAGTGTTCATCAATCCTGTCAAGGTGAAAACTTTTAAAACCATTGTCAATGCTAACTAATGTCAAAGAACAAGAGTTCCTAGGGTCATGTTCAAACTGCAAATAATTCAGCCCTTGCTTTGTAGTTGCATGGTTATGTCATTACATCAGTCTGCTATCAACAAAAACTTGCTCTTTGCTTAGGATAACATCTCAAAGTCCTTCACAATGACACAATGAGGGAAGGTGACCATAGGACCATAGGTGCAGCTGAAAAGCTAGGTTTTAGGCAGGATTTAAAAACCGATAGAGGGGTGAGATGAAGGGATATAAGGAGAGAGTTCCAGGGATTAGGATATAGTATAACAATACAGTTAAACAGGAGACTGTGAAACTTTGAACTCATAGTCTAGGCTGATATTTCAACAACAACAAATTGCATTTTTATAGCACCTTTCACATTGGAAGGACATCCCAAGGCCCTAAACAGTCAAGGGTTTGCACCCGAGCTGGGGCAGGAATCAAGAAGGATGGTAGGTAAGAAGGGTGTGGGTGGGAATGTAAAGGCACAGTCAAAGAAGAAGGTTTTGAAGGAGGCAAGGGAGGGGGTGAGGTGGAGGGTTTCGGGGATGGAGTCCAGAGGTTGAGAGCAGAAGAGCTGAAGGCCCGATCACGAATAGTGGGGCGGGAAGAGCAGGGGAAATGGAGCAAACCAGTTACTGCCGAGTGGAGAGAGGGCACAAGTTGTTATGGTGTTAATGGGTCACAGAGGTAGGGAAGAGCAAGACCATGGAGGGCTTTAAAAATGAGGACGAAGATTTTAAACTCAATCCTATGGAGAATGGGGAGCGATTGTAGCAGGCGAGGATGGAGATGATCGATTCATGGATCTTGGTACAGGAGACGACACAAGCTTTGAATAATCTGCAACTTGTGGAGGAAAGAGTTGTGAAGTCTGGTGAGCAAAGTTTTAATGTAGTTGAGGCAGGATGTGATGAATGCCGTGCTGGGAGAACACTCCATTGCTGAAGGTGCCATCTTTCAGTTGAGATGATAAGTTGAGGTCCTATCAGTTGAAATGTACCTTCAGATGGACATTAAAGATCCCATGTCACTATTCGAAAAGAGAAGAGAGTTTCTCCTGGTGTCTTGGCCAACGATCCCCAAGTAAAACTGATCATTCACATTATTGCTGTTTGCCAGATATTGCTGTACATAAATGACTGCCACGCACACCTACAAATTAAAAGAGCTCAGTATTACAGGTGTTATATCAAATGCAAAGGTAATTAGTATTATAGCTTTCCAGTGTCTAAACTAAGTTAGGTTTTAGTTAAACTCCAGCAGTACCCGAATGTACATTCTAATGTCCCCAAACTTTAACTCTCGCCAAGCTGTACTTAATTGTTTTTGGAATTAAGTAAGCACAGACACAGGGAAATGTCCATGCGTAGCATATATATGTTAAGTACTCTGAGATGCTACCCTGAGTGAAGGGCGCTATATAAGTGCAAGTTGTTGTTGTTGTTGACCTCTCAGTCTGACTTAGATACTCTTAAGCATGGTGATGGGCTTCTGTATGCTACAGATGCCTGGCTGCCCAAAAAACCTACAGTGGAAATACATGGACTAATGTCAAGTTTACACTTTTTCGCTACTCTCTGAACTCTTGAGAAACTAGAAATGTTGCCATTTCTGAAAGTCTTCATCAAATAACCACGAATCAGTGGCTTTCTGTTGCACTGCACAGTAGCTTTGCCTGTCCCTGCCACCAATGAGCAATCAGTTAGTCAATTAGTACCACTTACAGATTCACTCAGTTTAATAGCTGCTGTGTCTTCCACAGTAGAAATGTAATTGTATCAGAAAGTGTTTGTTGTGCTGCTGTGATCTCCTTGGGTTCATTCAAGACACTCTGTATCTGTTCACTTTTACTACATCTTAATGCTGTTAGCAGGAAGCAATTTGAGGGCACATTTGTTTGTTTTCTGTACATTTTGTTCACTTTTCCAGATAAATGTCAAATAAATAAACACTCACAGTTAACAACTTAAGTATTGAGAGAGTCACAGATCTGATTTAGCTGTTGTGTTTCCATTATGTAAAATTCCCATGCCCAACAGCTGAGTCATATTCTATCTTTTTTTCTCTCTGTCATTCTCTAAGTGGTCCCAGATGTGTTCGATGGACAAGTTAGTGAAGAAGTTCATCCAAAGGATGTGTAGTGTTTAAGTGGTTGAGTTATAGAAAAAAGAACTTGGATGTGTAAGAGCCTTCCAACTTGAAATGTCTCAGTGTTTCATAGCTAATTACTGTCAAGTGTTGTCATTTCCTTTGTAAGTGAATGCAGCAGCACTTACATATAGCATAGCCTAACAAAAAGCCATGAGAGGAATGAGGGGAATAACCAATTCACAATGAAATGCATGTTTTTTCATTGCACTTTTGAAATTCCACCTCATCTTAGCCTGTAAGATCATTTTGCCTTAAATTTTAAATCCAGTTTCAATTTGGAAGCCAGTTTTCTGTAGGTTCTAGGCAAAAGCGTTCACATTCAGACTCAATTGAAGAATATTCCACAATTCTATGTGATTTTAAACTTTAAAATAAAATGGGCTTACAAGCTATTAGGTGCAAATTTAGACCTCAAAGTTGTTCGAAAGTCTCACAACGGTCCTATCGAATAACCTAAGTCTATCATATGAATATATTCCTGATAATGTCATGCTATACTGCTGTGTACATGTATTGTAAGATGTTTTGTATGTTTTCCATAGATTGAGATTTGTGAGCTACTTCTTGTGTAGTGTGAAGAGGATATCAACACCGTCGAATGCTGGAGTTTCCTCTGTGCAGCTGTTTAATGAGAAAAATAGAATCAGCCGTGGGGACCAGCAAATATCACAGGTAAAATGACCCGTTTAAGAAGCTCAGTAATATTGGGTGATTGGGTGTTTCAGGGCCATGTTCAAAAGAAAACAGTAAAAATATTTACATAACTATAATCTCTATAACCTTTCTGGTATCATTCATGTAATGCTAGGCTGTACCCTTTCCATGCCTCTGATATCTTTTTTTATAATAAGGTGTCCAGAACAGCACAGAATACTCCAACTATGTATGGCCTCTTGTGTGAGTTTAGCATCTCTATTTTATGTTTGTATTGAATGCTTGGACATCCTCTTCTCATAGAAGGAACCTGAAATATTGGAGGGAAATATAAATAATAATATATATTAATTATAATAATCTGTGTTTCGTTTTAATGCTTGGATTTCTCTCTCTTGCAGGATGCTCACTAGAATAAACCTTCGCTCTAGCTGAGAACGCAGGGCAGTCTGGGTTGTTAACTTTTCACCAACTGTTTCAACAATACTGTTCCAGGTGGGTTAAGAGGAGGTGAGACTTGAGCAGGGTATACTGAACCATGCCAAGGTCTCTTCCCTCTCAGCTAAAGCCCCTCATTTCAGCGTAGCTCACCACCTAGTGGTCGTGTCAAGAACTGATTCAAATGTGAGTTTGAACAGCAAGACCCCCTTCTTTGAACTTATGAGTTGGAGTCAAACACTTAGTTGCTTGAACTATACATTTCATTTTAAATTTCACATGTATCCTGTCCACCTTACGCACAACTAAATGAAAATAAATTTAGTCATTCACTTCATGGCTGTTTGTGGGACATTGCTTTGTGCAAATTGGTTCCTGCATTCACCTACACAATACACAGTCAGTACACTTTACAGTATATCCTGTGAAATGCTTTAACATGTCCTCCCAACGTGAAAGGTGTTATAACAAATGTAAGGATTATTATTACAAAAACAAATCTGAGATAGTTGGGATAAAAACAATGCTTCAAAACCAACCTTGGTGTTAAAACCCAATCTATTGAGAACTCTGGTCATTTATTGATTAAGAAACTTAGGAAAGTCAAGGCTAGGTAAAGCTTTAGCAATGCAAACAATGCCATGTTAATTGGTGTTCATGTGATGTTTGGGTCATTACACACCCATGTGTTTCTCCTTCACCTTTTCCTGATTTTGTGGAGCCGTGTCACTGATCTGGGGAGTGCATGCTACAACAACAACAACAACAAGATTCCATTTATAAAGCGCCTTTCACGTCAGGAGGACGTCCCAAGGCGCTGCACAGTTGGGTCATGACCCGAGCAGGGGGGAAATGGTCAGGGGAGGGGAGAGAGCGAGGAGGGGGGAAATGGTCAGGGTGAGGGGAGGGAAGGGAGAGAGCGAGGAGGGGGAAGAGAGTCGAGAGGGAAGCTGAAGGCTCGGTCAAAGAGAAAGGTTTTGAGATGCTACAGCAGTGAGCAGCAGGGCATTTATTCCAACAGCCTGTAATAGAGTGGGATAGATACAACAACATCAATTGTTGATGAATCTCTTCCATGCAGCACCGCGCAAACTCAATACGGATGGGATTCAAATAGGTGATCTCCTGGTCCAAGAGCTACAGCTCTATGTACTACACCATTGGGGCTGATGTATTTGGAAGATTCTTACATTTTGTCTGAATTTGAAAATTGAGAAATAAATGACTTCCAAATTAAGACTGAAATTAAGCATCTTAGAAAATTCTGCATGATCTTTAATTGTCAGACTGGTCTTGAGGCTAAAACCAGGTTTGGAGGAGCTGGTTATCTTCAGAACGGAGTTGAATCCAAGGTGACACCTTTGGCAATGGAAAATCAGAATCCAGTTGATCCTCTGTGGCAGTCTCAGTCATCTTGATATCTGGCATCTTGAAAGGTACTTGGCTTCAGATAACCCTGCAAGTCAAGGTCCTAACAGGTAGTGTGTTCAAGGACTTTATCTGGTTAAACTCTAGCAGTACCCCAGTGCACACTCTGGGGTCTCAAAGCCTTGGTTCTTGCCATTGTGCACTTAAATGCTGCAGATAACAGAGATTGTCCCTGTCCCTCTCTGGGGAGGAAATGGGTACTCCATACAAGGCAAATGAAAACTACATTAGTGGAACCCTCAGTAGTTTGGTTTGGAGATGTTTAAGCATGGCAATGTTTTTTAGGATGTGGCAGACACCCAAGAAATCCCTTTTTGGTCTCCCATCAGGAAGTTTCTGACATCCGCAGTTCATTTTAAAGCACAGTAAATAAACAGCAGGTTAGGGAAGTGTCAGAGAGACTGGGTTAGATATTCGCAGCTCATGGAATGATGACAATTTACTCAGTGTCACTGGACTCCTCCAAATCCATTAAATGAAGTATTTCAAGAAACAGACACAGTCTGTGCCTTTCAGAAAACCACCTGATATCCCCTCCCTGGGTGACCTTAAAATGAAAGCTCCCCAGCTGGCAGAGAAATTAATAATAGTTTCTGAAATGTTACAGGGCACAGGATCCAGCAGGTATGAGGAAAGGTGTGTCAATGCCTGTTTCAATTCATTTATCTGCATGTGGTGATAATTGTGCAGCAGTGGGGAGTTAGTTACACTATCAAACGGTAAAGACAAATCCTGGTATGGCTGCAATAGAAATGTCCATTCAACCAGAATACATTTGGTTATTAAATGCCTGTTCTACGTCATTCTAAATACCTCCCTAGAATCTATAGTACAATCACACTCTTGACAGTGTGACACAATATGCTCCTATAAACATTAGATTGTTTATTCTATACCTTCATCCTAAAATGTATAATAAAACTAAGACAGTGGGATATCTAGGGTGTCATCATTGTCTTATCTTTGTCAGTAATCATAAAATAAAATCTGTTGTTTCATTGAGGAATTGTTACATTGTTTGAGTTTGATCCAGTTTCTTACTAGTGTTGTGAAACTATAACCAGTGAATGGTATGAATGTAGCAAATAAATAAGATTATTGCTCAACTGATGTAATAAAGTTACATCAATGCAAATATTCCTGTGCTTTAAGGCAGAGACATTAGCACTGAGTTTCTATTTCTAACTGAAATATTCCTTTTTCCATCCTCTAGGGCCAGATCTGTTTCCTTTCAGGTGTTTTTCCATCTGCATTGCCAGACGAACCTTGTTCAACCTGTACATGCACACTCCACCTCACCATTCCAGTCAAGAAACTAGGTGTCTTGTTCGACCCTCAACTGTCCTTTCTACCCACATCTGTGCCATGACCAGCTCTCCCTTCCCCCACCTTCGCAACATTGCCCGACTCCGCCACTGTCTAACCCTTCAGGCCGCCGAAATCCTCATACATGCCTTCATTGCAACCAGGCTCAACTATGCGAACGCCCTGCTTGTCGGCCTTCCCAACTCTTTCTTCCACAAGCTGCAAATCATCCAGAACTCTGCAGCTCATGTCCTCTACTGCACCAGGCTCCGTGATCCCATCACCCCTACCCTTGCTGGCTTAACTGGCTCCCCATCCCTCAGCTGATCGAGTTCCACATTCTCGTCCTCACCTTCAAGGCTCACCATGGCCTTGCCCTCTCCTATCTCTGTGACCTACTAACCCTTTATCAACCTGTCTGCTCCCTCTGCTCAGCAGGCTCTGGCCTGCTCCATGTCACCCGCCCGGCCTGCCCCACCATCGGCAGTCAGGCCTTTAGCCTCTCTACCCTCATCCTATGGAACTCCATCCCACATTGCCTTTGCCTCATTCCCTCCCTTACCTCCTTCAAGCATGACTCAAGACACTCCTCTTCAACCGTGCCTTCGGCCACCTCCTACCCTCTCTGCTCTCTGCCCTCCACTCTCTCTGATCCCAACCCACCCCCCACCACCCTCAATTGGTCCTAATTCCTGACTGTTCAGTGCCTTGGGACGTCCTCCCGATGTTAAAGGTGCTTTACAAATGCAATTTTGTTTTGTTGTGTTTTGTAACCTCTCGTCCTGTCATTAGAATCCATAGTGAGATTTATATCCACATTTCATAATGGGCCAAGCTGCAAAGGTACTCCAGCCCTTTCAGATTGATTTTCATGTTTTCCACATTCATCTTCAATTCAGTGACTATTGCATCCTATGGACGTGTTTGATGCCTACATATTATTTAGCTAATAAAGGCGAAATGTCTGTATATCTGTCCGCCAAGAAAGCAATAACCGATTGACGTAGAGATTCATACCTCATGGGAAAGGTCTTGCAAGGGGGAGTGTCACGGGCATAATTTTTTTCGTGAATCTCCTACCGTTGATGAGCTATATTAAAAAATGTATTTAAAAAATGCTTCAATTAAGCCCCCAAAAAGTATGCATGCTATTCTGCAACAAAGTAGCGACAGAGGTCACACATTCCTTCTAGATAGAAACATCCTGTTTGTGGAGTCCTGTAGCTCAGTGGTTAGAGCACTCGCTTTGCAAGTGAGAGACCTGAGTTCAATTCCAGGCAGAGGGCGAAACCTTGGGCAAGTTTCCTTACTCCACACGCCTAATAATAATCCCTTCAAAAACCAAAAACAATAATTAATTGGTCATTTTCAATCTACGACTGTTTGTGGGACATTGCTGTGCGCAATTGGCTGCCGCGTTCGCCCACAAATATAGTCAATTCACTTTGCAGTATGTTCTGTGAAGCGCTTTGGGACGTCCTCCCGACGTGAAAAGCGCTATATCAAATGTAAGGATTATTATTATTATTATTATCATTTATATTAATAAAGACGAAATGTCTGTCTGTGTGTCTGTCTAACCGATTGACGTAGAGACGCCAACAGGAGTCCTCCCAACCAGGAATCCTCCCAACAAGGAATCCTCCCAACCAGGAGTCCTTCCGCTGAGGCCTCCCACTGAGTCCTCCCAAAAGAATATGTGTGCAAATATGTGAACAAGGGATGCTAACGAGTTCAATGGCACATTTTCTTAATCTTAAGAGATAAAGATGCCTAAGAAGCAAAGATCAAGCCTTTCAAGGACAAATAAAAATACCAGATGAAAGAGAGAAGGTCAATTAAATGAAACTGGTTGCAAGCATAGCTGCAATGGGTACAGCTAGTGTTAGATAAGAGTCCTATATTATTATAAGCCATTAAATCATACACAGGATACATTTGCAGGTTTCTTACATTGTTTAACTCATCTTCCATTGATCATTCAAATCCTTTACCATATTTGGCTTTAGTTCAAAATATATTTTGTTTAAAAATGTATAGTTTGGTCTCACAATTTATTTGACTCCAATGTTCCTGATGGTTTGGATTATTTATGCATAAAGGTGTTCAAGTGCTTCACAGGATATATTGTGGCAGCCAAGTTGAGGCCAGCAATGTCCCACGTACAAACCATGAAGTGAGTTTAGAAATAAATTACTGTTCTTTTATTGTCTTGTGAAAAAACAGAACATTGCACTTCAGATGGTAATTTCCCAACTTCTGGGCAACCAAAGAACATCAGACAATTGTCTGGCAGGAGATGCATTCAGTTACTGCCCAGACAGAGAACTGCAAATTTCAACAAAATAAGGGTGATTCTCTGAAGGTCAGTAAATTTACAAACCTCAATGGGGGAAGAGCATCTTATTCTTTGCTGATCAGTAAATTTAGA
This sequence comes from Callorhinchus milii, assembly GCF_018977255.1. Classification (NCBI taxonomy): domain Eukaryota; kingdom Metazoa; phylum Chordata; class Chondrichthyes; order Chimaeriformes; family Callorhinchidae; genus Callorhinchus; species Callorhinchus milii. The sequence goes on along the minus strand of NW_024704744.1, from coordinate 44,794,976 downwards.
GATTATGATGATGTGAACATATAACGACAAATACCTTGGGAGGTCCTCTCGAAGTGAAAGGTTCCGTATAAATGTAAATTTGTTGTTGCAATGGGATTTTCCCATTATAAACTCATAGCACCAAGCTCTATAAATCTGCTGATCTTTGGAGAATCGTGCCAGCAGAGCCTCAGCCAAGGCAAGTGGTAAATGAATGTGGATCAGTTGGACACTAAAAATTATGTTTTGCAATTTACTGCCACAACAATTGAGAATCAGGCACTTTCAGTCTGCTGTATTGCAAAAAATGCAAAAAGAGCACAATATCACTCACTGATGGTACAAAGATTACAAATTGCAGACTAAGATCAAAGATGGGTACACTGCCCTGAAGCAGAACTAATTAATTAATTAATTAATTAACTGATTAATCGATTAATCCCATCTAAGTAGAAAATATTCTGTGCATTAAAGTATTTGTCACGCTTACATGCATTTTACAAAAATCAAAACTTTCTCCCTACATAATGTTTGCAATAGAATTTATTATCTAAACATCTTTAGTGTACACAGAAAAGCAAGAACACTGTACAGAGGATGAGTTGCCTAACTGAGCAATATCAGGCTATCAGCATTGGAGAGGAAATAACATCTCTGGACTCTTTTGGTTTCTATTTAGTATGAAAATATTGTGATAAAGATTGTCTTGGTCACATCTATGAGATGCCCATATTACTCTTCAGAGGCCTGAAATTGCTCTCAGTTTAGTGTTACAAACTGCAACGGATAGTTATTTCCAGTAAAAATCACATAGCTGGGAAGGAGAAAATAAAATAAAAATCTCAATTCAGAGATTTCTCATTTCAACCCTCCTGTTAATGAAATACACCAACAGAAATCTGGTGTGTTTGGCTCTGGAATTTACTGAGCAGCAAATTGAAAGGCAGAGGAGGACCTCAGACTCAAATGTTGAGATGTGTCCTCAGCGGACTCTCTCAATGTGAATCAATGCTTATATGTACCTTTGTAACAAAGAATATGTTGGCAAAGGGAAAAGGTTTACAAGAAAGCCTCAGTGCCATAACACAACCCTACATCCCTCTAACTGAGAGCATGCCACCACTTGTTCTTTGTATTAAATCCACAAAACATTCAGACTAAAGGCTGGCTTCACGCTCTAAAATGTCAACACATTAACACTGTGGTTTTGTCTTCTAGCTACAAATTATCTGTTCATGAACAGAGCAACTGCCTTGTAAAGCTATTGTGCCCTTTAATAAACTTTTTCACATTCACTGGTTTGTTACAAAAACACAGCATCCATTTAGAAGGTATCTTCCTGGGGGGGATGGGGGGGGTAAACGGGGACTCCTTGAACTGAGCTGGCTCCAAGATGACATACTTGGCAATGTTAGACTCGAATCAACTCTCTAGGGCACTCGTGGTAGAGCAATTCCTGAGCCAGGCAGGTCCATAGTATTCCAGGGCACTGTTGATGACAGCACAGCCAGCCTGGCTCATTGGCAGGACTTGGAAGGACAGATTAGTCACTGGGGGTAGGGACTCTTCCCACTCAGTTCCCATTAACTCTGCAAGTCAAAGCCCTAATGGGTAGAGTGGTCCTAACTGGACAAGCAGCGGGAAAGCTTGCCAGATAGCTATGTGATTTTAACTGGTTAGACAAGCCAGTCACACTCTGGGGTCTCAAGGCTTGTCTCTTGTGTACCTGTGCCTGAGTAGGATGTATCCCTCCAGAGAGAGGCTGTGCATTCCATTCTAGTAGACGGGACTTTCCATGTGTAGGTGGGAGGCATGGAATAATGAGTTTGCTTGGTTTCTGCATGTGACAGACGTTCGGCTGATCCCCACCCCTCAAAAAAATCAAAATGTATTAAACTTTATGCAGTATTACTGAAGTTATGTGTGATTTGTGTATTAAGTAATTTCAATTTGTCTCACCAGGTTTCTGGTGCCTTGGGTGATCATAGAATATTGGTAAAAGTGGTTGGCATAAACATACGAATTATGCACTGTTGAGATTGGCTTATGCTGTCAAAAAATGAAAATATCTTTGGAATGGGATAAGAATTAGCCCGCTCTCTTAGTTGGATTGATTAACCTCTCCTAACTAGCTCCTGCAAATACTCACAGGCAACTCAATTCCCACAGCAAAATAACATCAAAGTACTGCATTAACACAAACAAATGAAATGTTTTTGACGTATTTTCCAATTCTTTGTTGCTATCTGAGTTATAAAATGTGAGAGGCCCTGTTTAAATGACATGCACACAATTCCTTCCTAGGTGAACTATGTTTCAGCATTCAGGAGAAGGTTTAGCTTTGCCTATCTCCTTATGCTGAGAACAAAGCAAGAAAGATGCTAGCAAAGTAATTTGCCACAGTTACCTGGATAGGAAGAATGAACTTTGAGCGGATTTGGCAGCAGCAGGTTAGAAATGAGTCACTTCTTTTAACAGGATGATCAGCCAAAAGGCTTAAAAATTATATATTGAGTAATAATCACTCAGCCAGAATTCAAATGAATAATTCTTAAGAAATAAAAGGCTTCAATTTTGACCTCTGGTACTTTCAAAGCCAACAATGGCATTCTGGCAATTCCTTCTCATCATCAACTTGCTATTTTAAAGAAGGTAGACGTTTTTTAGAAAAAGTAATCTTGAAAGCCCAGAAATGAAAACAAGTCTAGTGATTATATTTGTAGGCAAAACGCCGCACCCATTTCCACACAGCCATCTTTCCCCTCGCCTAAACTCCCAGCTTGGATCCAAACCCTGGACTGTCCAGCACCTTGGGACATCCTCCCAATGTGAAAGGCACTACTGTATATAAATGTAAATTTGTATAGCATTGTGTGGTTAAGACACCCTGCGATTGGAACCCAATGTTTTATGCATGCTGCTGAGTGCAGTGCAAATTACAGTATGTTAGGATCTCCTGGCAGCATTCCATTTGGTTGCACAAGAGTGAGCCAATCTGCAATCATTTTAAGAAATCTAAGTATTTTGATTTGTAATCATTTCCTTTTGTCTCAAGTCATGCTTGATGATTCTCTTTGTGGGCTCTTGAACCCAAAACCTTCTGACTCGAGCTATGCCGCTGTTAAGTGCTCAGAGAAAGGCACAATATAAATGCAAGTTGTTGTTGTTGACTCAGAGGTGAGAGTTCCACCAACTGATCCAGGCTGCCATCTAATATTATATTGCTACAATTCTTTTAAAAGCAAAGAAACAAAAAGGTTAACGGAAAAGGAATAAAGTTAGACAAAGCTGGTTAAGTGAAATGCTGATTACAATGGTCCTTTCCTTTTCTCCAGACTGTTGAAATGTACCTACGGAACATAACCAGTCAGGAGTTAGACCAGTAGTGCTCAACCTTTTGCTAAGGTGTGAGCCCAAAACACACACTAAAAAAATGCACAATAAAATTTAAAAAATATATATTACTGGAAAAGAAAGATGTATTTATTAAGACTGTCACAATAAAATATCAAACAAGTTACTCAATGAGGCTTCTGAATTTATTTTCATGATATCTTCAATATTTGAATCAGTTTTGAGCATGCCATTAGATGAAGGTTATTAAGGTGATCATCTGTTAGTTTGGAATGGTATTTATTGTTTATGAAGTTCATGGTGAAAAAGGATGGCTCATATGTGCAGATTAATTCGAATCTGCACACGTACCAAAGAGCATGGTCATTCAATTTAGGAGAATCACTCTTAGGGATGAATTTTGAAAACGAGTTCAAGTCCTGGCTTACTAGAGAAGCACGCAGTTGTTTGAATTTGCTATGTAGGCATAAATAGTTTTTAAGTTTGAAAATATCCAACTGTTTTTCTGGTGGATAATGTCTGAAGGAGAGAAAGGGTTGGTGAAAAGTATTATGTTGTCTTTGTCTTCTTTAAAACCGGGCATCAAAGTAATTAATCTGTGAAGAAATCACGTTCTGATATTTTTGGAAATTGATGATGACATTACTGTCACTTTTTTAACTGTTCCAAGTGAACAAAATGATCCAGATTTTTTCGAGACAAAACGTGCACTTATCAGACCCCAGCTGATTCTCCAAAAAACAGCAACGGTAGATAATCTGCAATTTTCAGAAAGGAACTTGGCTAGGAAGAAATTTTGATGCTATACTTCTTCAATTTTTTATTTACCTGTGGTTTTTCATCTCTCTCAGGACCTTAAATAACTTGGGAAGAATCCATAACCTTCAACTTGTTCATAGTCATAGAAGATGGCTAGATATGCTGATTGTACTTTATTCGCTCCATATTTTATATGTCCTTGAGCGTACCACTACATAAACTTTCAACTGCTGTGTAAAATTATGCACTGTTTTATTGCTGTTTGGAATGAAATCTCTTTAAGTCTATGCCATGCATGGTTCCAGCTATTTATCTCAAATAATAAATCATTGCATTCCTTACCTTATTGGTAAGATTAGTGAATACAAATTTTAAATTACCTTTACAGATGGAAATAATCTTCTTCGGAGGGAAACACAATAGTGATTAGACAAAGATTTGACTTTCTATTTCAGCGCCTTGGGACGTCCTCCCGACATGAAAGACACTTTACAAATGTAATTTTGTTATTGTTGTATTCTTGAAGAATAGTTCCCAGTGTCTTTATCCAAAGGGCTCAATATGTTTTTAAACCAGTCCTACTTGCAGCACTGACAAAGAAGATTACAGAAGATGATTTTAGAATGGTTTTGTCCCTGTGGAGCAGAATGTAAAATTTATAATAATTCAAATGTTGTGCACCAGCCAATAGCTGTCACTTATCAGTCACAGTGGATCAATTATTCAGCATCAGATTGGAACTCTTGATTATTATGCTTGAGCAGTAAACTGTAAGCAAGCAAAAGTATTTTAGTAGATTTGTTCAGACCCATTTTAGGAGGCAATCTTGCTGTGTGTTGGCAAGAAAATGAATTTCATACAAATGCTTTCTTATATGCTTTTCTTATATTTCTTATATTCATATATATGTTATTACTATTACATTTTTATACCTTCCTTCATCACATTGCCTGCCTTTACCCCTATTTTACTTCAAACGCTCTTGAAATTCTCATTCAAGTTTTCATCACCTCCTGCCTCGATTTTTCCAATACACTCCTCAGCTTCACTATAAACAAGGACCCAACAATTATGTTACCCATGTCACCCATATCAGACTCCATACCTCCATCTCCTCAGTTCTTTCCAGGTTCCACCAGCTCCTGTTACAGAATAGATCGATTTTATCATCTTCACTCTCACATCACTTCACGCCTTGGCATCTCCCTGCCTCTCTGATCTGCTCACACCCCACTTCCCGCTGCGTTCACCCAGCTGGCTCAGATCTTCTGCAAGTTCCTCGATCCTCCGCTCCACCATTGGCAGCTGTGGTTTCAACCATGTGGCCGGAATCTCTGGAACTCCCTGCCTCAATCCCTCTGTCTTTCCCCTCTTTGCTCATCTTTAAATCACACCTGAAGACTTTTCTCTTGCCTTCCGTCACCTGCTCTCTCTCTCCAGCTCAGTGTCAAATCACATTGCTGTTAAGTGCTCCAAGACACAATCCGCATAAAGGGTGTTAGCTAAATAAACGCAAGTTGTTGTTGTTATAGTACTGTATTCATTTATACACTATTGTTCTCAAAAAGCAGAACAGCAACAGTGGAAACGATTTTCAATCTTAGAACATAACCTCCATCAGGAAAGTGCACCAATTAATAATACACTCATGAACAGAACATTATTTCATTAAAAACAAATCTGCGCTCTCTTGTTATCATAATAAAATTGGTCATTCACTTCATGGTTGTTTGCGGCACATTGCTGTGCGTAAATTGACTGTCACATTTCAACTACAAATACATAATCACTACACTTCAAAGTAAAACCTTGTGAAGCACTTTGAAATATCTCAACAATAAGGGATCGACTCCGACATCAAAATGTCCCTGCTTACCTCTCTCCTCCTTCAGGAAAATAGGATAAGGAAAATGGATGGGAAAAAAAGCAGATAATGCAGAAATTTGAGAACCCGGCACTGCATTAATCTAAGTTTAGATGCAATAAATAAGTAGAATTAGGTAGGAAACAGTTCATTTATATTAAGTAGATCCAAAGAAAGAGTAAGCCAAAACGAAACATTTTCTTAATAAACTCAGTTCTTGGCCCAGAAATAGTATATTTCTGATTCAAACTGGCTTGTTTAAAATATACTTGATTCTCAAAAGATTTAAAGAAGTATTTCTGATGCCAGAGAATATTGGAAGCTAAAACAATTGGAATAGTAGATAAGGAATAAGGATATGCATGTAAGTTGGGAGGGTTATAGATATAAAGAGTGATTTAGGTGGGTGGTGCACATGGTTGCAGTAATAGAGTTAAGATAATTTTAAGATGTTAGAAAGGAATTTGAATGAGCACACTACAATGTGATGGCTGATATAATAGTGCTGAATGGTCAAACACCAACAAAAATCACCACACAAACCAGAAATCCGACACTTCTCATAATCTTTGTTTTAAGACTATCATCTTGAAATTTAAGATCATAGTGAATTTTGGAATATTCTTAAATTCAAACTTAACTTTGAAGCCACTTTTCCACAGTTCCACACAGCAACAACAACAAGATTACATTTGTTTAGCGCCTTTCACGTCGGGAGGACGTCCCAAGGCACTGGACAGTGTACAACATTTCAGATCCGAGTTGGGGTCAGGGGGAGAGAAGGGAGGGGAGGGGAAGGGGGGGGTGACCGATAACATGGTCGAAGAGGAGGATATTGAGGCAGGACTTGAAGGAGGCTAAGGAGGGGGCAAGGCGGAGTGATTGGTTGATGGAATTCCAGAGGTTGGGGGCAGAGTGGCTGAAGGCTCTCCCACCAACGGTGGGGCGGGTGGGTCGTGGGACATGGAGCAGGCTGCAGGCGGCTGAGCGGAGGGAGCGGGTGGGTTGGTAGGAGGTCACAGAGGTAGGGTGGGGTGAGGCCATGGAGGGCTTAGGTGCAAAGGACAGTGGCAGAAATTTCAGCAACCCCTCAACACTGATGGTCTCTCTGCCTAACCTGCCTGCCTGCCTGCCGAGTAGTATGTCCTCTGCAGTAGTCAACTTTTTCCTTGTGGAGAGAGAAATAACTACCCATCGGTTTTGCTTACATTGATGATGTGCTTTGCCTGTAAATTGTGTTTCACAAATTTATAATAATTCACTCATGAAAAAAACATTAATTCAATAAAAACAAATGAGCACAAATCATGAGACTTCAATCATTTATGCAGAGGCCATTCTCTAGGGAGATAGCTTATCATCGCTTTTTACCTTTTCATATCCATACACATGGTGTTAGGCAACATTTTCATTATCGACAGCTAACAGACACAATTACACTGCATTTTTTGCATGCACAGTGTTGCCTTACTTGGCATTTCTTTTCAAATCGTTAATTTTTTTTTCCAAATTCCTGACTAGTCCTTCTTGGTTGGCTTTGGTGGACTCATAATCCAATTGGACACTCCAATGCAGTGCTGGGGGAGTGCTCCATTGGTGGAGGTGCCGTCCTTCAGATGAGATGTTAAACCGAGGTCCCATTCAACCTCTTTTGGTGAACATCAATGATCTCATGGCGCTGTTTAAAAAGAAGGGAGATTCTCCTGGTGTGCGAGCCAACAATCCTTCCAATAAAATTGTTCACTTAATGGCTGTTTGTGGGATATTGTTGCATGGATATTGGCTGCAACGTATGCCTACAAATATGCAGTTACTTCTCTTGACAGCAATTCTCTATGAAGTACTCTAAGGTTCCATCCACAAAACACACAGTCAATCCACTTTACAGTATATCCTGTCATGCTTCCAACATGAAAGGCGCTACATCAAATGTAAGGATTATTATTATTATTATATTTATTCCTACTTCATAAAAAGCATTATTACAATTATTATAATATTATATATCCACTTCTTGTTATGTCCTGTAGCTTCTCACAATGGTGTAAAAGGTTTACCTCTGTCCTCCAATATTAGTTATCCCAACATTACAATGCTAGACCTGCAAAAGTTTTCCGGAACTATAATAATAATAATAATCCTTGCATTTGATATAGTGCTTTTCACGTCTTCTAGACGTCCCAAAGCGCTTCACAGAATATATTGTAAAGTGAATTGACTGTATATTTGTGGGAGAACGCGGCAGCCAATTGCGCACAGCAATGTCCCACAAACAGTCGTGGATTGAAAATGACCAATTTATTATTGTTTTTTTTTTTGGAGGGATTATTATTAGGCTCTGTGTGGAGTATGGAAACTTGCCCAAGGTTTCGCCCTGCCTGGAATTGAACTCAGGTCTCTCACTTGCAAAGCGAGTGCTCTAACCACTGAGCTACAGGACTCCACAACTACTATGAATATTGACCTGAATTTCACCATTTTCCCAATAAGATTCTTCACACTGATCACCAGCCTTTAACGTTCAAGTGGACTTGTAGAACAATGCTTGTTCTTGCCTTTCAGTACTTGGACCAGGTTTGGTTGTCTGGAGAGCAGCTTTGCCAGGACACGAGGCCAGTCCCGTGAAACCCGGGAGTGTTGGGAGGTGTGCAGCTGCCATCTGCCCTGGCACAAGTCCAATCCTCCCCAAGGAGCCGAGCCCCATGGTTTGAGAACCTCTGGTTTAAAGGAACAAATGGCCTGTCCTTGTCCTATTCTTCCTTACTTTCTTGTGTCTATAGTACAGGTTAAATCAGTGTTTTGGGATAATGATGTAATTACTGGGTAAACTAGTGTCAGAAAGTAATCCCTGCATCATATTTTCTTTATTAAAGCTCCTGTGGCACCAGAAATCTGTTAACATTAAATTCTAAACCAAGACAAAACTGATTCCAAAGTGAATTCCACTGCATTAGTTTTCTAAAACCACATGCAACTTACACAATAACATTCATGTTACATTACTGTAGCCATGTTATAAATTGCATTCCTTTGATTATTGTACAGAAAGATAAATCTAAATTGGTTGATTCATGTACAGGAAGATAAATCAACCTTCTTTTTCTTGTGCAACATTGTATACTAAGAATTACTGTACTGTCTGTGCACAGTAGTGGTCCTTGGTATGCTTGGACCATACAGCTGCATGGGTCCCTGAGGCTATAAGGATCCTCTGTGACCTGAAATTAATGTTGTTTTAGTTTTACTGCACAGTGAGGATGAAAGGCTGGCACAGTTTCAATAAACCTTGAATGAGCTCTGGGACTGCTGAGGCTGCTGCTGGCACCTTTTCTAAACTAGCTAGAAGCTGTGATATGAGTTTTTATTTTTTGCACCAGGATTCAAAGTCTGAAATGCTTAAGGAGGAATACAGCAGTTACAGACCACCAGAGTGAGATCTGTGAGGAAAGTAGCAGCAAAAAAGATTTTTCTGCATCTTGCCTGTGGTTACTTCACCTGTGCAGGGAATGATTATATTTCTGTCCCCATTAGCCATTACCCTACTCAGGGGGGAAACTAGAAAAAGGATTTTGGAAAATAATGGAATTTTCTCTGACTGAATTATGTCCTAGGCGCTGTTTACTTTAAAGTCTGATGCCCCCCACCCACTCATTAGCTTGATGTCCGACCCCTTCTTTGAAAAGTGCTCCAATGTTTTATTCTACTTGAAGGGTGTTACAGAAATGCAAGTTTTTGTTGTTGAAAAAAATCCACAAGCACTTCAACCTGATCCATCACATCACAATTCAATTCAAGGACTATAACAAAACTCACAGTCTATGTGTTAACGTCATGTTTTACATTCTATTTAATAATCTTTACATTTCTCAAGATTACAAGATCAGAAGATTAATTTGAATGAAGAAGGCCCTTCGGCCCATCCAATCTCATCCTTCCAGAATAACCATCCTAGCATCCTTTCATCACAACATCAAGCTGTGTTTTTTTTCAAATGAGTCTAGTGTCCTGGACTCAGTCCAGCAACGTGTTTCAGTTGCTTATTTCATTCTAGATAAAAAGAAACATCCTGGTATCTGTCCTGAAATTCCCCTTATAACACTAAACCTATATCCTCTTGTTTTACAAATTATTGTTCTGATATTTGAGATAAAACATCTCAAAGCGCTTCACATAGTTTTCTATATGATTTAGAGACTGTGCATTTAATAACAATAATCCTTGCATCTGATGTAGCACCTTATCACGTCTTTGAGACTTCTCAAACTGCTTCACAGAATATACTGTAAAGTGAATTGACTGTACATTTTGTGGGCAAAACGTGGCAGCTATTTGCGCACAGCAGTGTCCCACAAACAGTCATGGATTGAAGTGACCAATTTGTTTTTTGAAGGAATTATTATCTCCGGAAAAGCGATCCACCAATCGACTAATTTGTATTATCATGATGATTCAAATCTTCATTCATTATATTCATTAAAAGCATATTTAACAAACTGGCATGCTGTACAACCAGACTTTTTTCAATTAATGCTTGTAGCACCAAACTGTACAAAACAAGTCCAAATATGATTTGTATACAGGTTTCTTACACTTAGCGAGTGTTTTGTTCAACCATTAACATTTCACCATGTGACAGCCATGTTTAAAGTTAATCTTGCCACACTTGTTTTTCAACATTTATACAACCCCCTCTTTTCTCTTCCCTTTATTTTCCTAACTTCAATGCGCCTTATCTCTTCTTATCTTCTTTGATTTGGTTGCTAGTCCTCTTTACCTTTGGAGCACATGATTGAATCAGGCTCGATTGCAATGCACCCACAGTTAAACAGTCTGCTGGAACTCACCGTCTACGCTCACACATGAGGAATGGCTGCTGGGGCAAGGAATTAAACAGTGGCCAATGCCTGTGGAATCATACACCAAAATGAATCGGTGCCTTCAAAGATGAACAGAATATTAAAAAAATGTTTCTTGCCATTTTTCACCATGAAATGTACTTTTCCTGATGAGTTGGAAAGAACTTTTGTTACAGTAAATACTGTAAGATTTGAAGTCTGAAAATTCTGGTGGACTTAGCCTTAAGACCATTGCTTTGATAATAATAAAATTAATAATAATAACCTTGCATTTGATATAGCACCTTGTCACGTCTTTGAGATGTATCAGAGCGCTTCACAGAATATACTGTAAAGTGAATTGACTGTATGTTTTATGGGCAGAACGTGTCAACCAATTGCACACATCAGTGTCCCACAAACAGTCGTGGATTGAATGACCAAATTATTATGATTATTATTTTGAAAGGTTTATTATCCATGTCAAAGCTATCGGCTAATCAACTAACAACCGGGTTCCTACTTACTCCTAGGTAAACCGAGCCTTGTAGGATAAGAAAACTTGACTCACATTTCGTCCTGGACGGGAATTGAACCCAGGTCCTCTCGCTTGCGAGGTGTGTACAACCTTAAACATTTCTTAAATTCAGTCTTAATTTGGAAGTCATTTTTTTCGTAGTTCCTAAAAAGAAGCCACTTCCAAATTAAGACTGAATTTGGGAATTTCCAAAATTCTACAATGTTAAATTTTAATACAATGGGTTTACTGCTAAAACCATGCAAAATAATGGCCTTCTGATGTTTAAGACAGAGTGTGAGTTTATTTTTAAATCTATCATATCCTGGTTGCTAAACATAGCAATCTTTTTGTTATGTCTTTATTAAGATACCCCACTCCCCATTCTGTCCCAGTGGGTACGCTTTCAGCCCCACCACTCCTGCCTCTGGAGTTCTCTCTTAACATCCCTCTGTCTTGCCCCTTCCCTTCCTCTTTTTCAAACATGCCTGAAAACCTTTGATTGTACTTTTGGCCACCTACCATCCTCGCACCTCACCTCCCCCCCAGCTCAGGCTCCCACTCATCCTTTATAAAATACTTTGAGATGTTCCCCAATGTCAAAGAGGTTATAAAAGTGTAAATTGCTGCTGCTAATGTTGTTCCCATTAAAATAGATAAAAANTATTAAAAAACAGAGGTTTTTGGGAATATAACGTTTTGAGTGAGATTCACAATGAATGTTACCCTAATTTTAATGGAGAATCTGACACTCTTGTGCGTTCAACAATCCTAGAAAATAAGCTATTTCTACTTATTTCCATCTCAAGGCCCCCAAGGTCTGTCTCAAGACTTATTTTGTTGTCCACGCTTTCCTCTCCCCCAACCTCTCGGCTCCCACCGCAGATCGGGTTTCACTGCAGCTCGGGTGTCGAGGCCAGGATTATCGACAGCACTGGAAAGTTCTCTGATGTGCAAGGTGCGATATAAAGGTAGATCTGAATTATATTGTGTTTTACAACTGAAAATCTTAACTTGTTTTTTATGGAATGTTGTTATGGATACATGGATGCAGCATGTTTTGTGCTGCATGGTTATAATTTTGCCTGCAGGTATTGCAAATACTGTACTGTATAGAGTAAACAAAAATGCTGTAATCTGCCATGATATCTATGGGGAGAGTCATGCTGTATACCAGATGGTGCAATGAGTGACAGACAGACTGTCTTGAAGGCTAGTAGAAAAAAAAGGAATGTATAAGACTGTATTGGAAAGTAAAAGGCTGTGCTACAAGTGCTACTGAAGATTAGATCATATCAACATCAAGGTGGAATTGGATAAACCTTTGACGAGAAAATTGAAACGAGCACAGGGAACAAGGAGATAATTGGGATCAGGGAACCATAGAGCCAAACAGATATGTTACACAGTAGGAAGCTTCCAGTACATTTTTTTTTAAATGTCGGTCTTTGGTCTTTGAAGAGATCATTCATCCTAATCCCAATTCCCTGCTCTTTTCCCATTCTCTCCAATACCCTTCCTCTGTATGGTACTTGTTTGATTCTCTTTTAAATGTCGAATTGACACTCTAACAACCATCCTTAACAAATCATTCTGGCAAACCTCTGGGGGAAGATTTCCTTCCAATCCTCTCTTCTTATTCCACAATCCTGAATTCATGCCTTCTGCCCTCAAATTGCCTACCTGAAGGTGCAGCAAAGTCTTGATGGGCGGTTGGTTTCCTATTCTATTGTAATTTCAATGGGGTAAAATTGACAAAATTCCAAAATTTTAAGATTCTGTTTAGAAAATCCAGCAAAATTAAGGAGTCAATTTTGCTGGATTTCTTAATTAAGAATTTTATATATTAAGATATTCAGACTCCGAAATGCCGGATGCTAGGAATGTTACCATTGGATCTATCTTTGTCCATCTGGTTATTGGAAGGAGGTCTCACTTGTATTTTTAATTGACATAAAGCCCCATTTCGACTCTGGAGTATGTTAGTGTATATTTTAAACTTGTTTAAAACATAATGTGGAAAGCGCTATATCAAAAGCAAGGATTATATAGTATTATAAAAGGAGTTATCAATAGTTAATAATAATAATCCTTGCATTTGATATGGCACTCTTCACGTCTTCTAGACGTTTCAAAGCGCTTTATTAAATATACTGTAAAGTGAATTGACCGTATATTTGTGGGCGAAACGCGGCAGCCAATTGTGCACAGCAGTGTCCCACAAACAGTTGTGGATTGAGTGACCAAATTATTTTTGTTTAATTTATTGTTATTATTGTTTACTATTATTTAGTTCATAGAATCATAGAAATGTATAGAACTGAAAGAGGCTATTTAACTCATCGACTCTCAGAGCAAGGTGTTCATTCAATCCCTTTGTGGAAAAACCTAAAAGTAAAGTGTCACTCCTGTAGCATTTTGGGTTTGGGAAAATATGACAACACTGTATTGAAAGCACTGTGCTATTCTGTCAGGTGTCCTCATTTTAAGTTTGAAATTTCAAATGTTCAAATAAGTTCAAATGTAATTTTCTAAGCCAATTCCTAAATTTACTATAAACATACACTGGGGAAATATATGTTAAGTAGAACTGAGAAAGTAAACCTAGAATGTTTTCAGATATGGCAAGGCCCGGACAGGAAGGTTGTGAAGGGAAATTTCAGAAAAGGTACCAGGTGGTATTTCTTTACGTGGAGGGTACTTGAGAGATGAAAGTATTTACTGGGAAGTGGACTAGAGAGTGGAACATTATTATTAATAATAAGAATACAGTGTACTTCTCTTCTAGGAATGCCTTCTTTGAAGAAGTTCTGCTCTCCTCTTCGATGTGATTTTTGTTTTTTTCTCTTTTACCCTACTCATTACCACATCAACTGGGTCCCAGACACATCTTTTCTCTCTCTGGTCTGTCTGTTTTGTTACATTTCCCCACCCCCACACACACACTTTGTTTTGCATTATTACCACCTCTATTCCCCTGCTTTGTTGCAATCCCCCTTTGTTTTGCATCATTAACATCTCTTTAACCCTTCATCCCCTGTCCTCTACAACAACAACAACAAGATTGCATTTATAGAGCACCTTTCACGTCGGGAGGACGTCCCAAGGTGCTGGACAGTTGGGTCGGGACCCGAGCAGGGGGGGAATGGTCAGGGTGAGGGGCGGGGAGGGAGCGAGGAGGGGAGGGAAGGGAGGGAGCGAGGAGGGGGTAGAGAGTCGAGAGGGGAGCTGAAGGCACGGTTGAAGAGAAAGGTCTTGAGATCGGCCTTGAAGGAGGAAAGGGAGGAGGCAAGGCGAAGGCACTGCCCCATTTACTCCTTTATCTTCCTTGCCCTGCCTCCTCCCACTCTGTTAGTGCTTAAAAGCCTTTCCCTTCCAACATGCTCCATTTCATATGAAGGGTCATGGATCCAAAACATTGACTCACTTTCCTTTCTCCATAGATGCTGCCTGACCTGCTGAGTGTTCCCAGCGACTTCTGTTTTTTTTCAGAATACAATATACTCCTGATAACTCCGCATTCCAAAGGAAAAGGGCTCAGTGACGAGTTATCCAGAGTGGCAAACTAGGCATCTTATAAATGGGATATACATTTGGTATTGTGTCTTCATGTCAGTAGATCATCTCAAAGGACTTCATAGGATATATTATAATGTGGAGTGACAGTGTGTATTATGGACAAACGAAAGAAAGAGCATGAAACTATAATAGGAAGCATGAGTGGGGTTAGTATTTTGGAAGGATAAAATCACATTATCCAAAGGGTCTTGTTTATCCAAAGCACTTTCGCAAGGGGCTCAGGAAGTGAAATATAATATAGGGAATGAAGAAAAAGCAATTCCCCTATTCTCCAAGATGTTCACTCACGATTTTCTTTTCTGTTTATTCACAAATTTTCCCAAGTTTTGTTCCCTTTTCCAATGGTGATACTTACCTTTATGTGACTTTCCATTTGTGTATTCACTCAGACAGTTGGTCTCACAAATTGATAGAGAGCCTGAAAGTCTTTCTTCCCTCCTTTGATTTACTTGTGTGAGCCACAACGTTATACGCCAGCGGTGTTCTCATATTGATTTCATGAACCAGTCTATAACAACATGCACAAATGCAATTTCTAGTTGGGTGCTGTATTTTTCCCCCGCTGTTCCAAACTACTTTGCTACATTTCAAACAGAATTTCTAAAGAACTGCTGGGCAGGAGCAGAATATTTGATAAGGTATGTTCAGTAGATTTGAATTTTGATACCTCTGAACTGCAACCTCAATAGAACAGCGAAAATGAAACATTTCTTTAATGTCTAGAATGCAATAGCATTGTTCAGACAAACACAAGTAACACAGCTGTTGGCAAGTAGCAGTTCCACAGAGTATTACAATCTTTTAGCTCTGTTTGCCAAAAAGAAATGAAGGATAAAAAGCAGAACTGCAAGCGGAAGTCCACAGAGAATTAGCAGTGTCTACAGTGTACCTTACTGCAATTGTACCTTACTGCAATTGTACTTACATTCATCCCTGGTGTTTTGGAATTACTTTCCAGCAATCTGTAGAAGTAACAAGAGGAATACATTATGATCCAAACTGTGGTCTAAACCAAAGAGAAAGAATCTATGAAAGAATCTAAAATGAAATGATCATTAACTACACAAAGTCCTGATGTTTTGTCAACATGTTTAAATCAGTCAAATTAGGAATCGGAATAATATTAATTTCAATATACTGGCAATATTTTTTTTAATAACTTGCTAGATCTTTTAATATACAATGCAAAACTCCATGACAGCAGTCACTGATATTTATTCATCTTTCAGTACAGCTGCAAATATTACCATTAAAACCTGAGAAGAAAGGAGAACTTGTAATGCTTTCATATCAAAAAGAGGGACAATTGAAATTAACCCTTAGAGTGCTTCATTGAATGCTGAATTAACTTGGAATACTATAATAATCTTTATTTGGTACAGTGCTTTGCTATACCAAATATAAAGGATGTCTCAAAGCACTCCATAGGATTTTCTTTAAAGTGGAAAGTTGTAAGCAAAATAGAAGCCCACGGTATTAAAGGGACAGTGGCAGCACGGACACAGAACTGGCTGGGAGACACACAGTAGAGAGTAGTAGTGAACGGTTGTTTTTCTGACTGGAGGGAAGTGTGCAGTGTATCAGTGGGTCAGTATTGGGACCCCTGCTCTTTTTGATCTACAAAAATGACTTGGACTTGGGTATAGGGAGTACAATTTCCAAGTTTGCAGATGATACTGAGCTAGGAAAAGTCGTAAACAGTGAGGAGGACAGTAACAGACTGCAAGAGAACATAGACAGACTGGTAAAATGGGCAGACACGTGGCAGATGAAGTTTAATGTGGGGAAATGTGAAGTGATGCATTTTGGGAGGAAGAATGAGGAGAGGCAATGTAAGCTGATGATACAATCTTAATGGGGTGAAGGAACAGAGAGACCTCGGGGTTCATATAAGTAAGTTTTGAAGGTAACAGGACATGTAGATAAAGCTGTTAAAAAAGCATATGGGATACTAGGCTTTATAAATAAAGGCATAGAATTCAAGAGTCAGGAAGTTATGATGAACTTTCATAAAACACTGGTTAGACCTCAGCTACAGTACAGTGTTCAGTTCTGGGCACCACACTTTAGGAAGGATGTCAAGGCATTGGAGAGAGTGCAAAGGAGATTTACCAGGATGGTACCAGGAATGAGGGACTTCAGTTATCAGGAGAGGTTAGAGAAGCGAGGATTATTCTCCTTGGAGCAGAGAAGGTTAAGAGGAGACTTAATAACAGTTTTCAAAATTATGAGGGGATTCGATAGGGTGAACAAGGAGAAACTATTTCCACTGGCAGGTGGGTCAGTAACCCAAGGACACCAATTTAAAATAGTTGTTAAAAGAAACAGAGGGGAGGTGAGGAAAATTTTTTCACAGTGAGTTGTTCGGATCTGGAATGCATTGCCTGAAAGGGTGGTGGAAGCCGATTCGATAACAACTTTTAAGAGAGAAGTAGATAATTATTTGGGGAGGACAAGTTTGTAGGGCTATGGGGAGAGAGCGGGGGAGTGGGATCGATTTGGATTGCTCTTTTCAAAGAGCCGGCACAGATACAATGGGCCGAACGGCCTCCTTTTGTGCTGTATAATTCTATGGTTCTATGGAATGAGTTTGTTTTGTGGGTGAAGGCAGCAGCCAATTTGCGCACAGCAAAATCCTACAAACAGCTTCAAAGTGAATGATTAATTTTATCTGGGGTTCGTTGGCCAGGACACCGAGAGAAACTCCCTTCTCTTTTTAAATAGAACCATGGAATCTTTGATGTCCTGAACAGAAAGAGGAGCTCGATTTGACATCTCAGCAGTATAAAAGCTTGATTTGGATTATCCTCTTGAAAGTAAAAAAAAATCTGTTAATCTTGTGTAAATTGAATGAAAGTCTTTTTCATTACTTCCTCAATTGAGAAATTACTCCAATCTGAAATCTTCACAGTTTGGTATACCAAATGTTTTGTTTCTATTCTGTAACATTATATGGCACATTTGCTTAGCTACCTTAATACAGGGCATTATAATGCAGTGGTCTGCATCCATAGACTCAGACTGTCACATTAAAATGAAGTACAACAAAAATGGCCGACTTCAAGCTTGTCAAGTTACTACTGATACCACGTTCTGTATGTTGCATATTATAACAATAATAATAATAATCATCCTCACATTTGGTGTAGTGCTTTTCACATTGGGAGGATCTCTCAAAATGCTTCAGACGATCCACGATAAAGTAGAATGAGTGTGTACTTTGTAGGCACCATACATCTCATGCGTATGACACATATGTAGTGTGCACAGCCAGTAACAATAGTTTTTCTAGGACATTCACATAGTACATCAGTAGTGATCTAAAGACACAAAAGTCAGCCAATTTATAGCGCAGAAGGCCAGTCAATCAGCACCAGAAGCTGAGTTACTGTGCTTCCTGCATAGCAGAGGTCAACAGATGACACATATTATAAGCAAACCTGTGCTCAA
This sequence comes from Callorhinchus milii, assembly GCF_018977255.1. Lineage (NCBI taxonomy): Eukaryota > Metazoa > Chordata > Chondrichthyes > Chimaeriformes > Callorhinchidae > Callorhinchus > Callorhinchus milii. Next base: position 44,776,639 of record NW_024704744.1, on the reverse strand, counting down.
CCGGATCACATAATATAAAATACATCTTTATAATATGACCACTCTGACTTTAAATACCAGATTGAGAAAGACCCGAGGGAACTAGTCCAGAATTTTTGACTTGTTTCTCAGGCCACAGAGAGCATGGATTTCCCACTTATTTGGCAGATATTGATCTAAAAATAATTGTTAAAGAATCATCTTAATATTAAAAAGCCATTCCAGGGCTGGGAATCAAAATTGTGGCCTCACCAAAAATTGGAAAATGTAGATGACAAACTGACTGTGAGAAGCCTGAGTGAGAAATCGTTCTCTGGAGGTCAGAGAGTGTTCTTGTCCCTAAAATGTCAGTGAAAATAGAGTTAAAAGAATGCATTTTTAACTGCAGTTTCCATACTGTTCCTTTAATTATCATTGGCATTAATTAAAGTTTCTATTGGTGTCATGACCAACAAGTCATTTCATGGTTGCTGTGTGCAAATTGGCTGCTATATTCTCCAGAATTCCACAGTCACCAAACTTTACAGAAATTCACTGGGAAGCATGTGGACATTATTGGCACTAGATGAGGACATCGAAGTTAATATATCTAAATTCGTGGATGACACAAAACTAGGAGGAAGTGTCAACACAGAGGACGACATTAAAAAAATGCAGCGAGACATAGATAGGTTAGGTGATTGGGCAGGTAGGTGGCAGATGAAATATAACGTAGGGAAGTGTGAAGTCATCCACTTAGGTAGAAAAACAGTAGAGTGGGTTATTTTTTAAAAAGGGGAGAGATTGGAATGTGTTAGCGTCCAGAGGGACTTGGGTATCCTTGTACACCAATCACAGAAAGTTAGTCTGCAGGTGCAGCAGCAATTAGGAAGGCGAACAGTATGTTAGCGTTCATTATGAAAGGATTAGAGTATAAGAGTAGGGAAGTCTTGTGCAACTGTATAGGGCCCTGGTGAGACCACACCTGGAATACTGTGTGCAGTTTTGGTCTCCTTATTTAAGGAAGGATGTACTTGCCTTGGAGGGGGTGCAGCGTAGATTTACTAGGTTAGTACCAGGGATGAAGGGGATAAGTTATGAGGATAGGCTGACCAATTTGGGCCTATATTCTCTAGAATATAGAAGAATTAGAGGGGATCTTATAGAAACCTTTAAGATCATCAAAGGGCATGACAGAGTAGATAGTGGGAGATTGTTTCTCCTGGTTGGAGAAACTAAAACCAGGGGTCACAACCTTAAAATCAGAGGCCAGCCCTTTCGCACTGAGTTGAGGAAGAATTTCTTCACTCAAAGGGTGGTGAATGTATGGAACTCACTACCTCTAAGGGCTGTTGACGCTCAGTCCTTGAACATATTCAAGACTGAGATAAATAGATTTCTTATTGCAAAAGGGATTAAGAGATATGGGGATAAGGCAGGGTCAGGTTATTAGTTGGAGTTAGATTAGAAGATCAGTCATAATTGAATGGCGGGGCAGGCTCGAAGGGCCGAAAGGCCTACTCCTGCTCCTACATGTTATATTATATCAAATGCAAGGATTATTATTATTGCTGCAATTTTGACTCCTAAATCCATTTTACTGTACTCAGAAGGCTTTCCTAAGGAAAGAATAGATGATGTGTGAGGGTCAGGATAGAATAATGGGTGGCATACGTTATACCTGGATTAAGATGAAGGCCTGGTGATGGAATAAAGGCTTTCCTGTTTGCTGCAGGGATTGACATGAATTGATTTTGGAGCCACCTATCCCAGTTTTTTGTGACTGTGGGTCCACATCATTAATGAATGCATTGCTAATACTGTAGGGAGAAATCAATAGATCAGAGATTCTCAAACTATGGGTTCATCTCCAGAGATACTCGAGTTGCATACCTCCCAACGTTCCCAGATTTGACAGGACTGGTCCCAAGTCCCAGGAAATCATAACTGTATTGATCAAAACCCTTCCACTACATTACTTGTATTCTTGCAAAGTATAGGATTTTCTGTTGATTGTGTTGTCTTAGTAAATTATGGGGAGAGACAATTTTTTTCTTAGGGAGGCTCATTATGACAGGTGTGCACTAGATTGAAGTGTTAACCTTCCACTCATCCATTCAAAACTGCAGTTGCATTATTTTTCAGGCGTGTTTATGATTCAGTTAATCAAATAGGGAGGCGTCTAACACAGAACAGATCTATGACCTATGGGGTGCTAGGCTATGCTTTTGAGGTGTTATCCTCCTGATGTGAAAGGTGCTATATAAATGCAATTTGTTTTTTGTTGTTTTGCAATGCGCACCATCTCACGCTTGTTCAAACAAAAACTCATGTACATTGCCTTGAAATGGCTCAAAGATGTTTGTGTATCTTGAGTAACAATCCTTTTTGAATGTTTATTGCTTAATGTTCATCTCACCAGGATCTGCAGCAAAACCACGGGCCAGACCTCAATTACGTACATTCAAACCACAGCAAACCTGGAGGAGAGGCACAGTGGAAACAAGTTTTTCACGTTTTTTTGCCGATGAGTAGCATTTCAAGGGTAGTGGGATAAGGTGAAAGAAGGGGCAAACAAGAAATGAGACACGATAACAACTTGTGTTCAATGGTGCAAATAGCAATATGACGAAAATGAGTTTTCTTTCAAATTTGAGATCCAGCAAAATGTTTAAATTTATCTGAAAGTTGTTCTTTGTGGATCTTAAGAGACAAAATGAAGTGAAAAACACAAGAGAAAATGCTATGATGTTTTTTAAGATTCATATTGGTGTTTGTCCAGAGTATAGTTGCAAACAGAAAAAATAAAAGGTTTTTACATGGGTCTTACATGATTTAAGCATTATTTTTAAGTACACAAATAGTACTCAGAGAAATTTGAGCAGCAAAGCAATAAACCTATAATAGAAAATCATACATATTCCAGATATCTATTATTCTACGATACATTTCTGGACCATTGACCCTTTAAAATAGACATTCCAGTCCAATAGGAATCACATATCCGCGCAACAACTGGCACCGCCTTCCATCACCTCCGGAATGTCGCCAGACTACGGCACTACCTCACCTCTCACGCTGCTGAAACTCTGGTCCACGCCTTTATCACCTCAAGGCTGGACTATGGGAACTCTCTCCTTGCCGGCCTTCCCGCACCTCCCTCCACAAGCTACAGGTCATTCAGAACTCTGCAGCTTGTGTACTGTCCCGCACCAGGCTTCGGGACCACATCACTCCCACCCTCGCTCGCCTCCACTGGCTCCCCATCCCCCAGAGGATCGAATTCAAGATCCTCATCCTCACCTACAAGGCCATTCACGGCCTTGCTCCCTCCTACCTCTCTGACCTACTATCCCCCTACCTACCTGCCCGTACCCTCCGTTCCTCTGGCTCCGGTCTGCTCCACATCCCCCGCCCCAACCGCCCTACCATCGGTGGCCGGCCTTCAGCCTCTCAGCCCCTAGGCTCTGGAACTCTATCCCCAGTGCCTTCGCCGCCTCCTCCCTTTCCTCCTTCAAGGCCAGTCTCAAGACCTTTCTCTTTGTCCGTGCCTTCAGCTCCCCTCTCGACTCTCTAGCCCCTCCTCGCTCCCTTCCCTCCCCTCACCCTGACCATTTCCCCCCTGCTCGGGTCCTGACCCAACTGTACAGCGCCTTGGGACGTCCTCCTGACGTGAAAAGGGTTCTATAAATGGAATCTTGTTGTTGTTGTTGTAATTGGTGGAAGAATCTCTGCAAATTTTAAAAAGCTTCCACGATCCCAGGTTCTGGAAGAACGAGTTTCTTTGAGGCTACTTTGGAATTGTTTCTTCTCACTCATCATAGATCTCATATTTAGGGCTCAAATGTCTGGAGCAAAACCAGTTTTGCTAGGATTTCTTGAGGCCATGGAAAATTAATTTGAAACTTATGGCTTAAGTGTAAATGCCTCGAATTTCTGAAAAAAATTCAAGAAGTTAATTTTTTGAGGCCAGTGCAAATGTTTCCCTAAAACAAAATCATATGTTCTATGCACAGCTCCTTACTTAGAGGTGTGGAGAAGTTGTTTTTCATCAGACAAATATGAGTCAATATACTGTTTCCAGAAATAAAACAACTCAAAAAGTGTCTGAAGTATTCTTTCTAATCCTTTCAAATTTGAATTAGATCCAGAGTATTTTTTTGAAGACACAATTTCCTCTATTTTCCCTCCAGCTCCCTTAGTCTCAATTGGCTATGCACTGCTTGTGGCCTAGAGACAAGGAGGGTAACCTTTTCCCATGTCTCCTCTAATGTCACTTCAGTTGATCCATTGGAAACCTGCAGTGTAAAAACAACTCTCCCTTTGCTGTTCTCCTCCCTTCTTCCCTCCTTCCTTCTCCCGCCCCTACTCCACATATTCTCGTCTCTGAGTCAGGATGTTGCGATTTTGAATGCAAAATATCTCAGCTGACACTCCAATGCAGTGATGGGGGGCTGCTGCATTGTCAGAGATGCTGTCCTTCAGATGAGTTGTTAAGCCAAGGTCCTGTCTGCCTGTTCAGGTGAATATTAAAGATCCTATGGCTCAAAAAGAGAAGGGATTTTCTCCCAGTGTCCTGGCCAACAAATCCCCAAATAAAATTAGTCACTCATTTCATGGCCATTTGTGGGACATTGCTATGTGTTTGCCTACAAATACACATTTAATACACATTACAGTAGAATCCTGTGAAGCTCCTTGGAGCATCCTCCTGATGTAAAAGACACTATACTAAATCCAAGGATAATAATTATTTTTATGATTATGAAGCAAGGTCTTGCTTGCTTGTTCAGGTGGATGTTAAAGATCCTGTGGTACTATTTGAAAAGAAAAGGAAGTTTCTCCTGGCCAACAATTCTCCAGATAAAATTGGTCATTCACTTTATAGCTGTTGCTTTTTGCTGTTTGTAAATTGGGTACCATGTTCACTTACAATTATACAGTCACTCCACCTTACAGCAAATCCTGAAGCACTTTGAGACGTTTCCTCAACAGTGCGCTCCAAGTTGCTACCTGCATGAAGGTTGCAAGTTGTTCACATGAAAAATGCCTTATCAAATACAAGGATTATTGTTATAAATGTTACCCACTGAGGTAGATTAATCGGGTCAAATTATCTTATAAACATGTCCAGATAACAACTATATAAATTGTCAACCATATGCCTGACAATCTTTTATTAATTTTGTAGTGCCCCAAATCACTTTCACACAAGCAAATATTTACCAACACATTACAGTAACAGGATTTGATCTTAGCTTCACAATTCTTTCTCTTTCAATATTTTCCACAAATTTTACATTGTAGCTGTGTCCTAAGGCAACAGACATTGTTGCAGCGCCTTGGGACGTCCTCCTGACGTGAAAGGCGCTTTGTAAATGGAATCTTGTTGTTGTTGTTGTTGTGCCGCAGTCCAGAGCACAAGGAGCTTCCAGGGGGCTCAAGCACATGGCCCTTACATAGCATTGGCCCTACCTCCTCTCTGGTACAATCCAATGGGCCTCACCCAGTTCTCATTTTTACAATCCAAGAGCTGCACAGGACTCAAAACCGGTTACCGTGCACAGGCATGCTCTCTCTGCAGAGAGTTCTGTATCACTAAATATGAACAAAACCCGAGTTGTACTCGAGTGTTATCACCAGGCACACACCACAGTTGAAAGCAACAGCCCATAAATGAGCAGTAAGGCTGACAGTCTTTTAAACAAGGCTGGTATTGAAAGTCTGGGAGCAGATTATTACCCTTATCCTCTTCTAGTGGCTATGTGTACAAAACACTTCCTCTACACATTATATCTGTGTCCCAAATCAGCAGATAAGAATTCAGAGAAACGTATGAAATTTCAAGTAAAAAGACTGAGCACAGATCATTGATGTGGAAATCCCCAATTGCAACAAACATAGTCAGACAATGCAAATTAACCTTTAAGTAGATACAACAAGGTAATCATTAGCATTCAACAGGCTGTAGCATTGCAGTAATTTGAACTTTTCCATCCAAAGGTATGGGCTAAAAACTTTTCCATCCAAAGGTATGGGCTAAAAACTTTTCCATCCAAAGGTATGGGCTAAAAACTTTTCCATCCAAAGGTATGGGCTAAAAATCGTGCCAGATAAAATCAAAGTAAATATTGGCAAGTTCATTTGGTAAAATGAGCCTCTTTGTTCAAGAATAAGCTGTTACCTGTATTTCCTACAGTAGTTTTATTAAATTGTTACTCTTAAAACCCAACAACACCAACAACAAAATTACATTTATAGAGTGCCTTTCACGTTGGGTGGACGTCCCAAGATAAGGAAAGAAATGACATTTGAATGATGTTTTATAAAGTCAACCTGTCTCAAAGCACTTAAAACTATTGGCAAGTGTAATGATTTTTTTGTAGTCCAATGCAACAGCCATGTTATACATACCAAGGCCCCATAACCAGCATTTAGGGGAATGATCTTGAATTTGGAGGATTGTTGCTCAGGATACCAGGAGACACTCCACTCTCTTGTTGTAGGAAGTTCCTGGTACCTGCCATTCACTTAGTTAAGGCTCAAACCTGTACTTGTCGGATGTTAAATGACCAGCAAGTGACATCCTCCTTAGTGGAAGGTAAGTAGGGCTCCAGCCTTGGCTCTTGCTAACCTGCATCTATTAAAATCTGGAATTAGTTAAGCAAGGTATATCTGTCCAATGAGTTAATGTACATTCCATACATAGGGATATTTCCATGTGCACATGCCATACATATGTGGTATGCCACCACTCAGTCTGCTTTGGATACTCTTAAGCACAGTGATGAGTTTCTGCATCTGTCAGATATTCAGCTGAAAAAAATCTTTTCAAATAATAACATGGAATCTTTAACATTCATTTGAGGACAGGTAGATCGAACTTTGTTTTAATGTCTTATCATAAACTCATGCATTATGTTCTGTTCAATTGGGACTCAGTTTTGCCAACGACCTTCAGAATTGTAGGTATCCACATTGTTAATGTTTTTAGTGTTCATTTGTGGTTTTAAAATTTGTATTAACATCATTATTATCCCCTAGAAATGTGCTAGATGTGTCACAAATGTGTGTGATCCATCATCCTCGCGACTTCAAACAAATAAACGAGGGAGAGGTTATCTAACCAGCAGGGAGCATGAAGATACAACCTGAAATTTGTCTTCTTGAAATAGACCGAGGAAACAAGACAGAAGGCACCTTACGATATTTAGTATGACAACTTACACTTAAATAGTGTGCTTCACACAGAACCATAAAATTGACATAACAGAAGGCCATTTGGCCCATCGTGTCTGTGCCAGCTCCCTCAAGAGCAATCCTTTCACTCCCACTTACCTGTCCTTTCCCCATACCTCTGCAGCTGACTTTTTTTAAGGTGTCTGTCTAGTTACCTCTTGAAGGCCAATATGTATTTTGCCTCAACTACCACAACCCACTGGGCACTCTATATCCTAACTACAATACTCAATACAATACAACACAGAGGTGTGTGACACAATTTCTCCTAACCTCTCTATTTGCTCTTTTACAATGATGGAGGTGTTGAAGCAGGGAATCTACATGATGGGGGTATCGTGGCTAAAAGCTCGATTGCCAATGGTGGGCCAAAGGGGGTGGAGGAGTAGCATGTAATAGGTTTAAAGTTTGCCAAGGGGTGGGGATAGGCAGAATAGTGAGGCTGGAGATAGGGAAAAGCAAGGGTGTAAAGGAATTTGTAGGTGGAGTTGAGGATTTTGACGTGATACATTGGGGGATAGAGGAACTGTTGAGGAAAAGTGATGGATATATGAAGTTTCTTTCATGTGGATTTTTGGAGTTAAGATGTTATTCCACTTACTGGAATATATGGTAGTGGTGTTCCCCAGGGTTCATTCTGGGTTCACGTAAATAAATAAACTATATAAGATATTAATAAACTCATAGGTGCCACTAAGATAGCAGGCAAAATAGGTGATATTTAGGGGAATAAAATTGTAACAGGATGTAGATTGATTAAGTGAGCGCCTGAGATATAGCAGACAGACATTAATGTGGCGAAATATGAAGCAATACACTTTAACTCTAACACTGATGAGTTAGAATACTTTCAGAATGGCAAGGTAGTAGCTGGAATGGATGAGCAAAGTGTTCAGGTTCATAGCTTACTGAAGGTCAGATCACAGGTAGAAAAACAATCAAAAAGGTCAGTGGGATACTGGCTGTAATATTAAACAAAGGAGGTGTTGTTACAGTTATATCATTCTCTGGTCAGACCAGAGTACAATTTTGGGCACTGCCCCTTAGAAACAATGGACTGGCCTTAGAGGCCGTGCAGTATAGATGCACCAGAACAGTACCTCGATCGAAGGGGCTCAGAAATGGGCAAACTGGGGCTGCACTCACTTAAACAGATTGAGGTTGAAAGGTGATCTGATTGAGGTATTTAAGCTATTAAGCAGATCCAGCACACCCATGCATCAGCTAATAATGATCTCATAGACTGGTTGTTTTATACAACGTGCGTGAGATCTGACAGCTTAAGAGATAAGCAGAAATAAGACTCCATCATTTTCACACAGTGCTTAAGAAATAGAATGTTTAGTACTGTGTTGGGTAGAAAATGAATCCATCAGTAATATCAACAAAGAAAGCTTAGATATCTGAGCCTACCATCAAAACACGTTTAATTATTTTCTCAAAATAAGTACCAGGCTGGATGGTGGAGTGATACCAGCGGGAGGACAATACCCAACTTGGAGAAGGAAGACAGAGAGATACAGAGCTGTGATTACCACCTTGACTGGTATTACAAGGTGGCAGTGAACAGAAACATCCAGTGGGATTGGGTGTCTCATGTTTCACCCAGCACAAGGTGGCATAGCCTGGTAGAATTTAGAGACGAACATTGCAGGTGCGTTTTCTCTCTCTAAAGTACACTTACATCAGCTATGACCTGGGGGTGTCTATAAGTATCATTTATAAGTACGAGTTAGAATTTAAACCAAAATGTTTTATTTGAAGTGTTAGATTATTATACTCATCTATCCATTCATTTCTGATATATACCCAAGAGTGGAGTTAAATTATTCCTTGTACATTAAGTAGCTAATGTGGAGTCCTGTAGCTCAGTGGTTAGAGCACTCGCTTTGCAAGCGAGAGACCTGAGTTCAATTCTAGGCAGGGCGAAACCTTGGGCAAGTTTCCTTACTCCACACGCCTAATAATAATCCCTCCAAAGCAAAAAACATTAATAAATTGGTCATTTTCAATCTACGACTGTTTGCGGGACATTGCTGTGTGCAATTGGCTGCCGCGTTCGCCCACAAATATACAGCCAATTCACTTTACAGTGTGTTCTGTGAAGCGCTTTGGGACGTGCTCCCGACTTGAAAAGCGCTATATCAAATGCAAGGATTATTATTATTATTATAGCTGTCAAGGAAGAATCTTTATTTCAGTTTATAAGTTATTTTGTTATTTTGGTAATGGAGAGAGTAAGAAGAGGATGGTGTTACACAAGGACTGATCACAAGAAAAAAATCATTCTCATCTTTTCTCTGTGAATTGTAGCTGAAGCTGTATTGACTGGAAGAGAAAAATATTTATGTATGTTTTGGAATCTGATAATGAAATTGGTACATCTGGTTATTGTTATATTCACGTCATCAGTGTTCTCACTTTCAATGCTGGAAGTATCTCCTGCTGAGAGAATTTAAATGGCACAATTTGTTTTACGTTCACTTCATAACCGAGATTATATTTGGAGTTAGGAGAAAGTGATGATGAGAAATTTACATCCACCGTTGTCTCTACCGTTGAATGGCAGTTAACTTGTATAGGCAATGGGATCATCATTGCATATCATCATATAGCAACACAGGTTTATGCTAAACTTGTAAATTGTGGTACTTATGGTTAATTTGATAATCCTGGATTATAATTAGAATATTTTCCCATATTTAAACGCAAATGTATTTCCAAATATTTTCTCATGGGTTTTTGCATTTTGGAAAATTTCTGGATCATTTATTTCTTCCTTCAATGTCCATCCGCCTTGTCTGTTTTGCATAGTTGTTGGCATTCTCTGAGTCAGAAGATTGCAGGTTCAAAGCCAACATGAAGACTAGAGTTTATAATCTAGGCTAGGACTGCAGGGCTGTCCTCAGGGAATGTTGCGTTGTCTGAGGTGCTATCTTTCAGGTGAGACTTTAAGCTGAGATCTCATCTGTCTGTCAAACAATATTAAAATCCCTTGACACTTCAAAAAGAGAAGGGAGTTTATTTGGGTCCTGGCCAACAATCGTTCAGAGTAATTGGTGATTAACCTCATGACTGTTTGTGGGATCTGGCTGATGCAAATTGCTGCTGTGTTTGCCTACAAAAACAGACACCACGTTGACAGAGATTGCTTGTGAAATGCTTTGAGCTATTGCAATGTTTTAAGGCAATGTAAAAATGCAAGTTGTTACTTTCTAGCTGGCTTGCTTGATCATGTTTCCCCTATTGTTTTAAAAACATATACACGAGCCATAATTTTTCTCAGCCCAAGGTTTAAATATTAATGTGGCATGTGTTCTAAATTGTTCCACCAAAATATCAAATTGCATTTTATAAACAATAACTTTACACAAGTGCATTTTGCATATAAATTAACTCCCATCAATACAGTGATACTATCCTATTGAAATGATCTACATGATAACATTTAAAGTCATAATAATGTATGGATCAGTTATTAGTTTACTAAAAAAATGCGTGTTCAAATTTGGAATGCAGAGTCAACAGTATACTTACTCTGTTATAGATACTGCTTTTTTTGAGCATTGTTTCATCAGGTTTAAAATCTGTGAACATGTCCTCAGTGAATGGAATGGTAACCATATAGAACAGTGTCTCAGAGCGCTTACCAGTGGAAGAGCCTGATGCCAAGCCAGGGGGAGCGAGGAGGTGGCAGTAAGTGGGGTCAAAGAGGAAGGTCTTCAGTTGTGATCTAAAAGGAGCAAGGTGGAGGGATTGGAAGAGAGAGTTCCAAAGCTTCGGGGCATAGTGGCTGAAAGCGTGGCTGTTGAAAGCAGTAAAACCCCACTTACCTCCTGCCAAAAGAGGTTATAATGGATGATTGCATTGAAATAAACATCATTTGGGCTTACAAATTGCCTAAATTGGTATATCTTCTAACTGTTTTACAACATTTTACACCCAGTTTAATAGTTCAGTGAATAAGCAGAACCAATGGAAATTAGCTAAGTACACAGATTTTTGCCTTGGAGATAATTTTCTGCTTTGTGTAAAACATTTGGAATGTTTGCCACAGACTGTAAGGCACTGATGAACGCACAGATGTGGAGCAGGAGGAAAAGCCATTACAAGAGACAAATCAGAGATGGTGGTATGGTAACTAGTATAGGACAAAACTATGAAGATGTAGCTGAGAGGAGAGATGGTGGAAAATTACAGTGGGTGGAAAGTGCCAAAGGTGGCAGAGAGACCCCTGGGTGCAGGGGGAGAGAATGTCCTTGCTGAATTTGACCAACAGTGAAGGAAGACTTCAAGACATGTCTCTCCCTCGGGTTTCACATATTTCTTTCTGTACCATATCCAAAAATAACACCAGACTTAATATGGTTCATTTTAACAACATAGGTCATATGTTCAGTGTTGCTGATTATTATGTGGTTAAGGAATATCATTCTGGAACAAAATGTGCAGCAAAAAACATAATTTGTTTCTCAAAAAAGTTGAAAAGAAGATTCTTCAGTCTTTCAATCCTCCAAAAGTGGAAACCTTGTGAGGATTTCTGCAGTGTAAAGTGACCTAAACAATCTGGGGTGAAAGGCAGCACGTTGAATGAAAACTAGTGGAAATTTCATTTCATTATAAGTAGACTCAGTGTACATGAACTATCATATTCAGGGTCAGGCCAGGTGCCCTGAAATCTCTTACAATAATTCAGATATATTTTTCAGAAAGTTTAAAATACTAAATCTGAGGCTCAGTATTTTTCATAGTTTTACCTAACACAAGACTGGTCTGGATGAAGAAGGCTCTTCAGCCACCCAATCTCATACCTCCAGACACCAATCCTACTGTCTCCCCACCCACCCCGCCCCCTCCCCTCCTCCACTGCATCATGCTGGATTTTAAATAAATCAAGTTTCTTTACCTCTGTCACCTTTCCTGGCAACTTGTTCCAGTTATTGAATACCCTCTGACCAAATTTACCAGAATTTGTCCTAAATTTTCTCTTTACAACCCGTGGCCCCTTGTTCTACTATCTTGTTGCATCCTAAAGTATTGATCTGGGATTTTTTTTCAATCCCATTTAAAATTTGATACACTTCTATGAAGTCCCCTCTGATCTGTTTTCTCTCAAGACTGAAGAGCCCCAGTTGGTCTCATCATTGCTCATGTAGCTCATTCCTCGAACACTGGAGATTATTCTCATTGTTCTATGCACTGTCTCTAGAGCCTGGGTAGACCCCTATGTCGAAGTGACCAGAACTCTAAGCAGCACTCTATGTGCAGTCTGACTAGAGCACTGTACAGCCCGAGTATGATGTTTGAGGATCTGAACTCAACTGATTTAGTAATACAGCATCCTGTTTGCCTTTTTTATTGTTGCTCATGCTATTTTGACAATTAAATCCACAGAATTTTGGAAAATGCTTAAATTTAATCTTACTTTCGAAGCTGGTTTTTCACAGTTCTTAAACAGAAACCAGCTTCCAAGTTGAGACTGAACTTAAGAATTTTTTAAAGAATTTTTGAAAAACTTCTGGGTGATTTTACGTTTTAAGACCACTCATTTTAGGTAAGACGATGGGAACAGTGGATCTTCTGATGATGAAGATAGTGATGTCTGATTCTTAAACACTGTATAGAAATTGTTTTGTTACATATTTATAATAAGATTTATGATTAAAAAGAAGATTGCTATTTTTGGCAATCAGTGTATCATAATCCCCAGTATCTGCTAATAAAGACGTGGAGTATTATCTTCTAAGGGTATTAATTAGAAGTGGTATTGCAAAACCCTAAGCAGCTGGCTCTGTGGTTTAGATTTCAAAGCATTCACGGCAACAGTCAAATAGCTGTGCAAGTGCAAATTGACACGTATGCGGTCGTTTCAATGTCAAATTCACAACTTTAATTTTCTGCTCATTGGACCTTCTTTGATCTCTAGGTAGACCAACAGTCTGAACACCACCTTACTTGGTGCATAGACAATCTTAGCGAAACAAGGAAGCATAGAGCTCAGACCACCTGGAGGCAGCCAAAGCTGGTGGCACCATCACCAGAGGCAATGGTCAACTAGGTGACGCCTCTGCTAAATCGTCGTTCCACTGCAAGACAATCTTGGAGGCTAAGGACAACCCCAGACTCCTCTTCTCCATCACCAACTGGCTCTTCTGCCCACCCTCTCATGCCTCGCCCTTCCCTGGACCCATCTCTGCTCTCAAACTACCACCCCAGCTCCAACCCCCCTTTCCTTTCCAAGGTCCTGGAACGAGTTGAGGATTGAGAGATTAATTGAGCTGCAGATCAGCCATGATCTAATTGAATGGCGGAATAGGCTCAAAGGGCTGAATAGCCTTCTCCTGTTCCTATGCTCGTATGTTTCTATAAGATGTTGCTTCCCAGCTTTGCTCCTTCCTCTCCTGCCATTCCCTTCACAAACCCCTCAATGCAATCCTCCCTCCTTAAGCTGCAGATCGTCCAGAACTCTGCAGCCCATGTCCTCTCTCACACCAGGCTCCGTGACCCTATCATCCCCATCCTTGCCCGACTCCATTGACTTCCCAACACACAGAGGATACAGTTCTTGGTCCTCACCTTCAAAGCCCTCCATGGTCTTGCTCCCCCGACCTCTGCGATCTCCTAACCCCCTACCATCCTGCCCGCTCCCTCTGCTCAGCAGGCTCTGGCCTATTTCACGTCCCCCGCCTTGCTCGCCCCACCATTGGCAGGCGGGCCTTCAGCCACTCTGCCCCCACTCTCTGGAATTCAATCCCGTAGTCTCACCTCCTCGACAGTGCTTTTGATCACCCTGCTTCCCACACTGCCCTCCACCCTCCCCAATCCCGATACCCAACTCAGGTCCGAAACACTGACTGTCCAGCACCTTGGGATCCTCCTGACGTGAAAGGCACTATATAAATGTAATTTTGTTGTTGTTGTCTAACACTTGTGGAAACCCATCACCACACTTAAGAATACCCAAACCAGACTAAGATTACCATATATGTCTGCTACATATGCATAGCAATTAACGTGCACCTGGAATTAAATGTGCACTCTCCCTGGAGGGATGCACCCTGCTTACCTAATTCCAGTGAGTATTAAGTATTAAGAGCAGGTTCACAAGAGCCAAGGCTTGAGGACACAAGAGTATGAGGACATCCTCCCGATGTGAAAAGCGCTATATCAAATGCAAGGATTATTATTATTTATTATTATTGGGATACTATGCAAGTACAACCAGCTGAAACTGCATAACGTGCCATTGAGAGCAATATCTGGTATTGCTTGTCCAGCTAGGAGCACTTTAGCCATTAGGGCTTTGGTTTGCAGCTTTAGCAGGAGTTGAGTGGGAAGAGTCTCCCAGTCTTCCCTTTCAAATCATATTAACAAGCCAAGCTGCCTGATCTACAATGTGGACTCCTGTAGCTCAGTGATTAGAGCACTTGCTTTGCAAGCGAGAGACCTGAGTTCAATTCCAGGCAGGGCGAAACCTTGGGCAAGTTTCCTTACTCCACACACCTAATAATAATCCCTCCAAAACCAAAACAATAATGAATTGGTCATTTTTAATCTACGACTGTTTGTGGGACATTGCTGTGTGCAATTGGCTGCCGCGTTCGCCCACAAATATACAGTCAATTCACTTTACAGTATATTCTGTGAAGCGCTTTGGGACGTCCTCCCGACGTGAAAACTGCTATATCAAATGCAAGGATTATTATTATTATTACAATCATCTTGGGCTTGCTCATTCGCCACTTTCTCACAGAAAAACTCGCAAAACTATTTGCAAACTGGAACTCATAACTAACTGGCCAAAAACAGTTTGCAAAATATTGCATTTCAACCCCAATGCTTGCACTGCTGCAGGAAGTGATACATTTTGGTTCAGAACTTCGAATTCACTACTTCACATCATGAAAGCTCTCCTGCTATTAATTTCTGATTGTGTTAAGGTGCTAAAATATAAATGTGTTGATGAACATGTGAAAAATCTGAATTGAGAAATCATCTGCAAAAGGTAAAATACTGCAGATGCTGGAAATTTAAAATAAAAACTGAAGTCGCTGGGAACACTCAGCAGGTTAGGCAGCATCTATGGAGAGAGATAAGTGAGTTAACTTTTCAGGTTCATGACCTTTCGTTAGAACTCTTGCATCTTCCTGTAAACAGATCGAAAATTCCACTTCTGTTATTTATGCTAAACTCATGTTCTTTATTGCTTCAGGTTTTGTGCAACAACAAAAATGAAAAACTGGAACTTGAACTCGATTTTAAGTTTGGTTCAGGAAACAGTTGCCATTTTCAGATAGCTATTTGCGTCATTCGGGTTACTTTGTGGCCGCATTTGTGGTTGCAGAGGACAGTTTGCTCTGTCTGTTTGACAGAAGCTTTGCAGCTGGCTTGCAGTTCTTGAGATCTTTTAGCAAGCATGCCTGCTACACGAGGGAGCGTCTTAAAACTCTTTTATCTAACATCAAATGGAGAGTGTTTTAATTCAGTGGTGGGTGGTCCAAATCCTCCTGTGTTGGAGGACTGCACTCTACAGTCAGAACATTCCAAAAAAGTCATCCTTTTAAAAAAATAATTTTATGTGCAATAAAACCAAATGTGGCTTTGAATTTTGGAATAACGTCAGTGTCAGATACTTTGAAAAGATAAAAGTTTAGCATAAATAACAGAAGTGGATTGACTGTATATTTGTGATCCCAGTACACAATGCAAAACACAAGTTACATTGGTGCAGAGGTTAGTACTGATGTTAGATCTGTACATGTAGGGTAAGTCACAGCATTTTCTAGATGCTCCCTTGGTTCAGCTGTAGCTTTCCTGTGATTTGAGTTTACAGAGAAGGAACGAACTTGCCCATCTGCTGTTTGTATACTGATTGTAAAAATTCACATCTCCATTAGGTTGTCTTATGAGATTGCAAATATCTTTGTATCAATAAGATTGCATCATAGTCAAAACAATATGATCAATGCTATTTAAAATGTATAATGATAGATTGTGGGTTTGGCTTCTGATTAGTTAGCTAATACAGCAGCAAATATATCCTGGCATCAGTATGAGAGGGCCTGTATGCATTGTTCAGCTGATGCAACCGGGGAACAAAAAAGCAATAAACACCTGTCTTCACACCCTGATCAATAGTACAGAGGTGAAAATCATAAGAGAGGTTTGGTTAAAGAACATCCTTTGATCATTTGATCTCATCTTTCCAGAACACCCCACCTACCATCTTCCCATCACAAAATCAAGCTTTTTGAAAGAAATTAGTCCAGTGTGCTGGCCTCAACCAACAATGTTGGTTCAAGCCCCATGTTGGGACTTTGAAATCCTAGTCCAGGCTGACACTCCACACTGTTGGGTGCACTACATTATCAGAGGTGCCTTCCTTTGAATGAGACGTTAAACTGAGGTCCTGTCTGCCTGTTTAGGTGGATGTTAAGGATCACATGGTACTATTTAAGAAAGGAAAAGGGAGTTTCTCCCAGTGCTCTACCCAACAATCCTTCAAATTGTTGCGTAGATCAATCACCTCATGGTTGTTCGTGGGAAATTTCTGTCTGCAAATTGGCTGCGTTTCAATGACATGATAATGGAAGGATTATTATTATAACCACCCTCCCCGGTAATCTGTTTCAGTCATTGAGTACCCTTTGGATAAGAAATTCTTCCTTGTCTGTCTTGAAATTACTCTTTGCAACCCTGAATCTGTGTTCTCTTGTTCTGCTGTCTTGATGCATCCAAAAGTATTGTTCTGAGATTAGTTTCTCATTCCCGTTTAACATGATTTCCTCCATATGATCCCTAATGGGATATCTTCTTTCATAACTTTTAAGTCTTATTGCTCACATAGCTTATACCTCTAACACTGGGAATCTTCCTCCTCTGCATTGTCTCATAGGCCTGGGAATGCTCCTTATGCCAAGGTGGTCAGGACTGTTTGCAGTAGTCTAGGTTGTAACCTGAGCAAAGACTGAGGATTTGGGCATTATAATCTTCTGGAGTATTGTGGAAATTACTTGTTGCATCCTTCCATGTTCTTAGTTTTCCAACTGACTGTGGATATCACTAATTTTGAGATAAAACAATTATTCTGCTTAAAAAGTTTCATTCTTTTGTTGCATATACAGTACATGCAATATGATTCTTCGGTCCAACTAGATATAACTATGATATTAATAAGATAAGAAAGAATAGCTCCTGTGCGTAACTACCCAAGAGAGATGGGTATATAAACTAATCCCATTTGTAATTGATGGTTCATTCGTGCCTTGTCACCTCCAGACTTTACATTTCTATTGCCCTGCTCAACTCCTTCTCTAGTTCTTCACCCTCATCCTTGCCCAATTTCATTGGTTCCACATCCCCCAGTGGATCAACATTGAGATATTTGTCCTTGCTTCAAATGTCTCCATGTCCTTGCACTACCTTATCCCTGCAATCTCCCCTGACCCTGCTCATCCAGCCACTCTCTCTACTCTGCCAGCTCCAGCCTACTTCATGTCGCTTGCCTGTTATAATAATATAAACATAATCCTTGTATTTGATGTATCACTTTCCACATCTTCTAGACATCTCAAAGCTTCACAGAATATACTGTAAAGTGAATTGACTGTATATTTGTGGGCGAAGCGCGACAGCCAATTGCGCACAGCAGTGTCCCACAAACAGTCGTGGATTGAAGTAACCAATTTTTTTGTTTATTTTTCTCATAGGATTACCATCAGGCGTTCTGTTCTGCCCTCTGTAAATAGGTGAGTCTTCAGCCACTTTGCCCTCACAATTAGAACTTTCTTTTCAAATCCCTCACCTCTTAATACATCCACTTGTAAGGACAAGCATAGCTTTGGTTTGTTTCAACCAAAGGATGGCACCTCCAATAATACAGCCCACCGCCAGAGCAGCATTGGAGAGTCAGTTTAGACTGTGAGGGATCCACAACCATCTGATTCAAAGGTGAGATTGCAACCACCTGAGCCAGGGTGAAACCTGTGATTTTTGTGCCTCAGAAAACACTTTTTGGAGTATTGCACATTTTGAAGCACACAACAATAAATTACATTTGTATAGCGCCTTTCACGTCAGAAGGACGTCCAAAGGCGCTGGACAGTCAGGGATCCATACTTGAGCTGGTGGTTGGGATCAAGAGAGGTGGAGGGCAGGGAGGGTGATGTCAGATGAAGCTCTGTTGATAAGCTGAGCAGATGAATAGGTCTATATGAATAAGAATCTTACAACTGATACTCTTGACCAAAGCAAACAACTTGCATTAGTGAGCGGTTCTTGTGAATGCCATTTCGCTTTTTGCTTGGGCAAACAGATCAGCAAAATTGTTCTTGAAGGGAATTACCATTTATCTTTGTAGTACCTAAAAAACGTGATATCATTCATTTAACAACACTTTACATCAATTCTGATTCCACTAAATGAACATAACAGACACCTCATACAAAAGTCTAAATGCTCCTTCAACTGGCTTATACTTTAAATAGGTACAGGTGGCACCAGAGACAGCTTGGGATGTCATGGGCCCAAAATTCCATCAGTACAGTACATGGGTTATGGATGAAATTTTAGGACTGAGTCCAAAATCGAGGGGATTTGCTTGGCTACCTCTTACCCATCTACCGCTACTCCATCCCCTCACACCCCAGGTTTCCGTGCTGCCCACAGTCGTTAACAACATTCTGTCCATTTGCTTCCTGTCCTCCTCGACCTTTCTGCTGCTTTTGACAACGTCAACCATTCTATCCTTCATTAAGTAGAATTAGAATTGATGCAAAGTGTTGTTAATAAAAAAAATTATAAAAAAAACCCAGCAACAACAACAACAATGGCCTGGCAGCCACTGCCACTCGGCCATGGCCTGGGAGACTAAGCCTGCGGGCTGATGCCATCCTGCTGATCGCTTGCTCCCAGTCTCTGCGTGCGCATTTTGGCTGCCGCCCCGACCTGAGCTTCCCCCTAAATGTCTCTTCTCCACCCCCCTCTATCCGCGACTCCTCTTCTGTCCTTCTCTCCCACCACCCTCCCCGCCCTCTCTCTCCTCAACCCCATCATCACTTCCCTCTGCCCCAGCCTGGGCATCCTCCGCCGGGCCCATCGTGGCTCCCGGCACTGGCTGTCCCAGAGCAGCAACCGCAAGTGTCCAATCATTCACTCCCTCTGCTCAAACCACCTCCTTAAGGCAAACCCAACTTCCTCCTCCCTCATACATACCCTCCCCAACTCTCCACTCACACCACTCTCCACAACCATCTCTCCTGTACACCCCAAAATCCTCTCCGCATCACTCTATGCTCCCTCTCCTCCCTCCAGCAAACCCACCCACATTTCCCTCCAAGATGTCCGCTCCCTCTCAAATAAAGCCCTCACCATCCACAACCTCATCCTGGATGAGCACCTTGACATTCTTGGGCTCACCGAAACCTGGTTCTCCCCCAATGACCCCATCCCCTTAGTTGAAGCCCCACCTCCAGGCTACACCTTCCACCATACCCCCCGTCCAAACCAACGTGGCAGCGGGGTGGCCTTCATTTCCAAAGCCTCCATTGGTATTACCCCCTACTCCTCTGGCTGCTTCCCCTCCTATGAGCACCTCACCCTCTTCCACCCTTCTCTCCCTTTGAAAATCCTACTTGCCTAACACCCCCCTAAGCCCCCCAGCTCCTTCTACACAGACATCTCTACCCTCCTCTGTTCCCTGTCCCTCTGCTCTGAACGCCTGCTCATAATGGGCAATTTCAACCTCCACCTAAACTCCCCTTGCATCACTTCTGTCGATTTTACTGCCCTTCTCTCCTCCCTAAACCTCACCCTCCATATAAACTCACCAACCCACAACCGCGGTCATGCACTTGACCTCGTCATCACCCATGGCTTTGACATTTCCGACCTCAGCATAGTGGACAAGGCCATCTCGGACCACTTTTTCATCTGCTTCTCCTCTCGCATCCCTCTCTCCTCCACCAAGCCCTCAACCATCCTCTACCACCCTTGGAAAAGTCTACCCCCTGATACCCTCACAAAGGCCCTCTCATCATCAAATATCCTATCCCTCTGGCCATCCACCCACGGAGATCCTGAAGCAGCCGTCCAGCTGCTCCATGATCGCCTCTCCTCCACCTTTAACTCCCTCGTCCCCCTGAAATCTAGGACCATCTCTGAATCCACCCGATCCCCCGGTATAACAACAATCTCCGCCACTAAGAAACCCAAACCCGTCTGCTCGAGCACAGATGGTGGAAAACTGGCCTGACAGTTCACCGCTAACTGTGGCTCAAGCATCTCCACAGCTACCACCGTTCTTTGACACGCGCAAAAACGGCCTTCTACTCCAACATCATCTTGGAGGCTAAACACAACCCAAAAATCCTTTTTTCCACCACCCACTACTTCCACCACCCACTACTTCCTCCGTGCCCCCCTTCAGGCCTCCTCAATCTTCATATCAAATGCCAAGTGCGAGGAGGTCATGGACTTCTTTTCTTCTAAAATACTTAACATCCGCCAGGCAGCCTTATCCACCTGCCTCTTGTCACACACTACCACACCCTCTCTGTCCCCCTCACCTTCCTCATCATCTGCTCCTACCACCACCCCCATCCTACATTCCTTCCTCCCCATCTCTCCCTCCTCGCTCTCACCTACCATCACCTCCATGAAACCCACCATCTGCTGCCTTGACACCCTCCCCACCAACTTCCTAGTCATCCAGCTTTCCTTCCTCTGCCCACTACTGGCTGACGTCATCAACTAATCCCTCTCCTCCGAATCAGTCCCTGCCTCCCTCAAAACTGATGTCATCACCCCCTTCCTGAAAAAACCCTCCCTAGATCCCTCAAACCCCAGGCACTACCGCCTTATTTCTAACCTGCCCTTCCTCACAAAAGTTCTAGAATGCATTGTTGCCAACCAACTCCGCGTACACCTCTCCTCCCACTTCCTCTTTGAACCCCTCCAGTCCGGTTTCCGCCCACAGTACAGGGACTGCGCTTGTGATAGTCACAAACGATATCCTCTCTATCTGTGACCAGGACTCCCTCTGCCTCCTTGTTCTCCTGGACCTCTCCGCCGCGTTCGCCCCTCAGTGGGACCGCACTTCTCTGGTTCGAGTCTTACCTCACAAACCGCCAGCAGTACATCTGCACAAACGGCTTCTCCTCCCGCTCTCACCAGGTCACCTGTGGGGCACCCCAAGGATCCATCCTTGGCCCCCTCCTCTTTCTGATCTATATGCTCCCTCTTGGGGATGTCATCCGCAGACATGGGGTACATTTCCACATGTATGCAGATGACACCCAACTCTATTTTTCCACTTCTCTTTGCGATCCCCAGTCCACTGATGTTCTGTCAGCCTGCCTGTCAGATCTCAGGGGCTGGATGAGCGCAAACATCCTTCAGTTGAACGTTGACAAGACGGAAGCCATACTCTTTGGCTCTCGTCAACATCTAAAATGTCGCGGCTCTCACCTACTCCACCTGCCCGACTTCCCCCTAAAACTCTCCAAACCCATACGCAACCTAGGCGTCAGGTTCAACTCCCAATTATCCTTCCTCCCCCACATCCGGTCCCTCACCAGCACCGCCGTCTACCACCTCCGATGCATTGCCTGTCTCCGCGAATACCTCTCCCCAAAAGCCGCTGAAACCCTGGTCCATGCCTTTGTCACCTCTCGGCTGGACTATTCTAACACCCTCCTTGCTGGCCTCCCCTCCACTACCATCCATAAAATTCAAATTATTCAAAACTCTACCCGATCACCCCAGTTCTTACCAGATTGCACTGACTGCCTATCCCAGAGATTCTCATCCTTGTATTCAAGTCCCTGCACTCCTCTGCACCCCACCTCTCTGACCTCCTCTCTCCTCAAAACAGTGTCCGTTGCCTTCGTTCCTCCGGGTCTGGCCTCATCCTTGTCCCCCGAGTCCTCCGCTCCACCCTTAGCGTCCGTGCCTTCAGCCACTATGCCCTGAGGCTCTGGAACTCCCTTCCTCACTCCCTTCGTCTCGCTCCCTCCCTTCCCATTTTCAGGTCTCCGCTGAAGACCTTTCTTTTTGACCACGCCTTTGGTCACCTTCCTCCCCCTCCCCCTGGCTCGGCCCCGGGATCTGTTACTGTAAAGTGCTCTGAGATGCCGTCCAGCGTGGAGGGCGCTATGTAAATCCAAGTTGTTGATGTTGTTGTTAAATAAATGATATCACGGTTTTTAGTTAATACAAATGATAAATAGTAATTCCCTTCAAGAACAATTTTGCTGATCTACTTGCCCAAGCAAAAAGCGAAATGGAATTCATAAGAACCGCTCACTAATGCAAGTTGTTTGCTTTGGTCAAGAGTATCAGTTGTAAGATTCTAATTCATGTAGACTTATTCATCTGCTCAGCTATCAACAGAGCTTCATCTGAGATCACTGTCCTCATTATTCAGTACACTAATTTTAATTAATAAATAAAGCTGCTAATGAGTCTTTCAGTTGTTGCTAAAGAGCTTTGAAGAACAGACACCAAGTATAACATATAGTGAAATATTTTTTCCTGGAGCATGATTCTAAATTAAAAAGTGAATTCAATGCCTTTTTTTTTAGAATAATCAAGTTATTGCAGAATTAGCAATTACCTTAGAAACACTTTGAGATATTTCAACATTATAGGCATAATATCTATATAAACAATGCCAAAGAAAATATTTCAAAGGACTTTTATAATAATAATAATATAAAAATAATCCTTGCATTTGATATAACGCCTTATCAAGTCGTTGAGACGTCTCAAAGCGCTTCACGGAATATACTGTAAAGTGTAGTGACTGTGTATTTTTGTGGGTGAAACTCAACAGCCAATTACGCACAGCAGTATCCCACAAACAGTCGTGGATTGAGTTACCAAATTATTATTATTATTTATTGATATATTTAGTGAGCGAGTGAATGAGATAAGATATTATAGCAGCATGAATAACTGTGTAGGGATCAGAAACTGAAAAGGACTCCTTTATTTGAAAAATAATGAAAAGTCATTTACTTGTTTAATTAGAATACCCCTAGTTTGGGTCTCAACTAGAAACAAGTTTATCTGAGGCGATGAGCATATAATAATCCTAATTTAGCAACTGAAAGGCTACAAAAGTGGCCTTAGAAACTGAATATAAGTAGTAATAACCAAATGAGCTGGTGAAGCCAAGTGCCATTCCTTCATTAATATAGGAGGTAGGTTAAAGGCTAGATCCTAAGTCAACCCACTTCAAGAAATTATCGTATGTCCAGGAAGATGTTTAATACGGAAATATTTTACACTGAATCACACTGAGAATACAACATGACATTTCTTTTCCTCTAGATGATAGAGTGAAAGCACTGTGTTGAAGTACACTGCTTTGTTTTTCAACAATACCTGTATATGTACTGGGACCATAGTGCAGTAAGGAAACAATGTACTATTCTAAAGTTCACTCACACAATCCGTGCTTAATTTCACCACCAGACTGGTTGATTGTACATCTATGGATCCAGTTGACCAGAATTATTGATTTTAATGTCAAACTTTTGTAAGACACCCTGTAAAGCAGGAAGCCTTGTTTCCAGCATTGTGGCATGCTGCCAGGCTGCTGTTTCTGAAAGAAAGTTTCTCACTTGTCTATCATGTCCCATATTATAGGATTGTACAATTGTGTATGACTCATATGGACCACAGAATGTGGCTAAGAGGCAAAAGTGCATCTCAGTTTCCCTGCTCATGTTGCTGTTGAGCATTGCCAGAAATAGTAGCGC
This sequence comes from Callorhinchus milii, assembly GCF_018977255.1. Lineage (NCBI taxonomy): Eukaryota > Metazoa > Chordata > Chondrichthyes > Chimaeriformes > Callorhinchidae > Callorhinchus > Callorhinchus milii. The sequence goes on along the minus strand of NW_024704744.1, from coordinate 44,752,679 downwards.
TGAAGGAATTGTTAGCTCTGGCTCAAACTCAGCCATGACTTTCACAAGCTTAAATGTCTGGAAAAAGGCAAGCTATAAGACCTTGGTTATTACATTTCTTAGAAGTTGTAATTTTTTTATTGCTCCTAGTTTGTGCTATATGGCTGCTTTTGGCAAAATAATTCATCAGGTGCTGGGCTTGGCTGTCTTCGACATTGAGCTGCCAAGAATTCTCTAAAGATTGGGTCAGATATCCTACCTGAATGTCTGGTAAAGTACTGAGGATTATGTTCTTGTTTTTCTGAGTGCCTGTCTCTTGACTGAAACATTTCAGTTGCAGAACATGGTTTGTTTTATTTTAGCACAAAAGCAAACAGCAGATTTGCATTATGTAAGTTCATCACAGCCAAAATGTACGGTAACTCTGTGCGGTAACAGATGGGAGAATCCATCATTAACAATTATGTTGCAATTTGCGCAATAAATCATCGTCCTATGGTTTGTATTAATGCCAAATGATAATGGTAACTGCCAAACATGTTAAACCAATATCTATGCGGTTTAAAACTAGGCAATTATGTTTTGTAATAACTTGTTAAGGCTTTTTAAAACTAGAATTTAATAGTCTACACCTCTATGCAGCCCTCACAGAAATAAAATCCCTCATCTGGAAGCTACACAAAAGTTAAATCTGGACTGTTTTCACCTTAAGAAATAGTTGCATTAATATACAATTAGGGTTAAGGGATATGATTGAGATCCAAAACTTAAATAAATTTGTTCTAATGGTAGTGCTTGTAGCAACATTTACTCACAAATGTCCATAGATTTATCCATTAGTAATCTGAAATAAATAAATATGAACCTAAATGTGCTTAAATAATTACAATAATAATCCTTACATTTGATGTAGTGCCTTATTACATTGTCAAGCCGTCTCAAAGTGCTTTACAGGATATAGTGTAAAGTAGATTAACTATGCATTTGTGGGTAAATGTGGCAGCCAGTTTGCACACAGCAATATCCAACAGCTATGGGGTGAGTAACCAATTTTATTTAGGGGATTGTTGGCCAGGACACCAGCAGAAACTCCCTTCTGTTTTTGAATAGTGCTACGGGGTCCTTGACGTCTACCTGAAAAGGAAGATGGGACCTTGGTTTAACGTTTCATTGGAAGGACGGCACCTCTGGCAATGCAACATATCCCCAGCACTGCATTGGAATGTCCGGTTAGAACATATGATTCCAACGTGAGGCTTGAACTCACAACCTTCTGACTCGAAGGCGAGTTACTGTTTTAATGTATCACTATCCTCAAAACCCAAACACAGCATATAAATTTTTAAGGTCCAGCTATTGTCTAAAGTCACACATGAATTTCACAAGACACCTGCTTTCTATTACGCTTCAAGAACTTCTCACACTCAACGTTTTCAAAATGTAACTAGTGCATTGTAAAGTAGGCCATTGTAGGTGCATTGTAAAGTAGGATGAGGATCCTCATCCTCACCTACAAGGCCATTCACGGCCTTGCTCCCTCCTACCTCTCTGACCTACTATCCCCCTATTTACCTGCCCGTACCTTCCGTTCCTCTGGCTCCGGTCTGCTCCACATCCTCCGCCCCTACCGCCCTATCATCGGTGGCCGGGCCTTCAGCCTCTCAGCCCCCAGGCTCTGGAACTCTATCCCCCAGTGCCTTCGCCTTGCCTCCTCCCTTTCCTCCTTCAGGGCCGGTCTCAAGACCTTTCTCTTCAACTGAGCCTTCAGCTCCCCTCTCGACTCTCTACCCCTCCTCGCTCCCTCCCTTCCCTCCCCTCACCCTGACCATTTCCCCCCTGCTCAGGTCCTGACCCAACTGTACAGCGCCTTGGGATTTCCTCCCGACGTGAAAGGCGCTCTATAAATGGAATCTTGTTGTTGTTGTAGGCCATAGAACAATAATATTGAAAATGGTTATAATTCTGTTCAATTCCCTCCTGATACCAGACAGGAACAGACTAATTACCGGGGGTGAGAGATTTCAGTTATGGAAATCCATTTGAGAAGATAGGACTTTTTCACTAGATCTTAGGAGGTTAAGAGGTGATCTGTGGTCTTCAAAATTATCAAAAGTTTTGATAAATAATACATTATTTTCTCTAGTAGGTAATTCAGTGAAACACAAAAAAAAATTAAAAGGGGGGGGGTAGTAGGAATGTGGAATTCTCTGCTACAAATAAGAGCCCATAAATCATCTAAAAGAGAATAGATAGATACTTGAAAAGAGCAATATTTGGAGAATGAGAGAGTGGGATTAGGCCAGATGTGTCATGTAGAGATAAGCACCAGCAGAACATTGATGCACAGACTTGATGGTAATATTTTGATTTCTATGAGTGAAACAGATTTACTCCCAGCAGTATGTAATTGTCACTTTGACTACTTCCTTTTCCCTTACAGAAGCCAAACAAAACACTGCGTACAAAATACAGTCATTACATTTTACAGTAAATTGTGTTAAGCGATTTGAGATGTCCTCCTGACAAATGCAAAGATTATTATTATAAACAAGGCCTATTCTAAAACATGCCATTCTGAACTTACTCACCCAAAGGTAACTGTTGGACAGGAGGGTTTTCTGGAAATAAAGTGAACTTGCCAATTTCCAATGTGTTACTTTACTATTTTTTAGAGAGGAATGAAACCTCATTTATAGAGATCACAAAAGAATTGCCATGATGAAGATCAAAGACCAAAACATCTTTGCTATGACACATTGGCTATGCAATTATTTTTTCCATTAGCTTGGTAATTGAAAACATGCAACTAGGATAGATAAAGGGACAGATACAGTATAAGCTGATATTCTATTCAGAACAAACCTTTCTTTAAAAGACACAACCTGAATTAGAATTCTCTAAACTCTTTCAGAAATATATCCAGGAAGGTATAAAAAATTATATCTACATTTGTTAAGATAAACGTAAACTCTGTGTATGTGTCTGCATGTGTATGTGCATCTGTGCTTGTATGTATATTTGAAGAATATTTCAAAAGTTGTAAAAAAGAAATGGCAGCTAAGGGGTCCTAGTAATTTGGCCAGTTCCCCTAATATGCTAGTGGTGCTTATGCACATTGGAGGTTTTAGAGACCTGAGAGCGACTCTACTTATTTCTATGAAGGTATCAAAATGTGGTTTTAAAAAATAACATATTACAGAGCAAAGCAAGTTGGCAGTTCAGTCATTCAAGGGGTTATAAATCGATGTGCATGATAACCTTACAGGCTAACCAGCAAAATCTGAAAATATCACGGCAGAAAAGGAAAACAATGAATTCAAAATTAAACAGGGGAAAATAAATCCATGATTGCTTCCAGAAATTCAAATGTTGGAAAGTACAAAATTAAAGTGAAATTCTTCAGAACATCAATGTTTAAGAACCAAATATATGTTACGGTCCACGTTACTAGAATTTTAATGGATTGCGTTAAGCACTTGCGATCTCTCATTGCTAAGGACTAACACAATGTTATAAAAGTGTATACCCAAATAGCAGCCAATGAACAGCACCTGTCATAAACCATTTTGACACTAATAAGGTATGTTAACAAGCCAATTAAATCTTGATGTATGTACAAAGATGTCAGTCCAGCTGTGCAATGTGGGATGTTGAGTGCTGTAGGGTCGCAGTGAAATTGCACGTTCTTCCCCAGGAGGCCTTAACATGCGCTCATTGAGTAATGTGAAGACCTTCTTGTTAGAGGAAGGACAACACTCGCCACCTTCTTAGAATTCTTGAAACTCTTTAACAAAGATTAGATCTCACAGACTATATTCACTATTCAATAAACTAAACAAGAAAGTAATTCTGTGTCACGTCTGGAATTACACACTCTATCTTACATTTTCTGCTACAGTTTCCCAATTGTTATGTACTGATTATCCTTTTTGGGCGGAGGTAAACTGGGACTCCTTTTGAGGTAAGCTAGTTCCAAGGTGACGTGCTTGTTAAAAAAAATCAGTCTTCGTACAACTGCCTTACAACTGAGTGGTTTGCGAGCAGTCTTGTCAGTCCAGTTCCTGAGAGAGATGTGTCTGTAGTACTCCAGGGCACTGCTGATAACCGACCAACCGCCTAGTTAATCGGTTGGACTTGGAGGGGCAGTCTATTCAAGTCCTGCCGATTCACAGTCTTGGGATCCCAGTAACTCTTGCCAATTTCTGTGCCTAATACTCTTTGGAATTAGGTAAGCAGGACGTGCAATCCATTCCAGAGATAGGAATTTTTTCATATGTAATAATAATATAATAATAATCCTTGCATTTGATATAGCACCTTTCACGTCTTCTAGATGTCTCAAAGCGCTTCACAGAATATACTGTAAAGTGAATTGACTATTTTTTTGTAGGCGAAACGCGGCAGCCAATTGCATACAGCAGTGTCCGACAAACAGTCGGCGATTGAGTGATCAATTTATTATTTTGTTTCTTGAGGGATTAATTGTAGATTAAACTCTCAGTCTAGTTTGGATAGACTTAAGCATGATGATGTATTTTTACATGTGTCAAACACTGGCTGACCAATCAAACCACTCCAAAAGGATATGTTGTTATATTGTAAATGATATTCTGGTTATTTTACAGGCCTCTACTGTCTTCAGAGGATGTGCAGTAGTGTAGTGCTTTTGATATTGAACTAGTACAATTCTTCTTATGGTGGCCATGCAATTTACACTCACAAATTTGCTATTTTGAGCATCAAAAAATAGTTGTCAAAGTATCAAAAAAATTATCCATTAATAACATTTATGGAACTGAAATCTACCAGCTTTACCCAGTTTACCCTGTACGCGACTCCAGTCCCTCACTTTGTAATTGACTGTTAAAATGCCCTCTAAAATAACCTAGCAAACCACTCAGTTGTAAGACAAGGTCCACTTACCATCTTCTGAGAGACTAGGGTTAGGTAATAAATCTCCATATTGCTGAGACAGAATGTAAAATAAAATCCCTGTCCTCTTTCTAGTGTCTGGGAAGTTTATAACAACTAATAGCTATCATTCACCTCAATCAACACCAGCCCTGCTGCATTCACCTTGGTACTTATATAATTTCTTTCCACAAGTGTAATGTTCTTTCTTGCCTATATTGCTCTATCTCCATTGTTGTGTCTGCCACTTTTGTAGACTGCAGAGATTTTCATCACGATGTGTGATATGATTGCTAAAATAGGAAATGAAATGGAGGACTTGTTAGGATCAAATGGACAAGGGCAGAGAATTGAGAGAGACACCGTGCAGACTAATAGAGTTCTATAAAAAGCACAATTTGATTTTGTGATGAACACTTATGTTAACCATCTGACCAGAATCTTATGATCATCAAATGGCTTCAAATAACTGAAATCTGCAATGTATCATGGCTTTAGCCTTAGAACTTGTCATAAAATTTAAGATTGTGCAAAATGTGAGAACATTCTTAAATTCAGGCTTAATTTTGAAGCCAGTTTTCTGCAATTTTAAGCTCTTCTACCTTGAAAAGAAACACCTTAAAAGGAATCTTATACAGACATATATGATAATAATTAAAATAAGGGCAGCACTTTCGGATGCACCAAGACAGCAAGATAAGCAAGGCAACTTTAGAATAGAAACCAGGAAGCAACCCTTTACACAGAGCGTATTTACCAACTAGAACAGATTGCGAGGAAGGAAGGCTGACACTGGGCCTTTGGACACATTTAAGAAATGGTTTAATGCTATTATAGGTAGAAGGTTGGGTGAGTATTCTGGAAGGATGAGGATAAAATGGGCCAAATGATCTTTCTCATTTCTACTTCTCTTGTGATCTTTTGATCATCAACCTTGCCACGTGCACTTTGTAGTAGGTTTTACTAACTTATGATCAGGAATGGGAACTCTCACTGGTTTATCTTCCTCTCCAGCTAAGGTCAATCCCAGTTGCTGCCCAGATAACGGAGCACAGATTGGTCCACAAATCCATCTGAGATCTCTGAGCTCCGAAGCACAAGAAACACTAACCCACATGAAAGGGGTCACATAAATTCAAGTTGTTATTGCTGATGATCTGTGATATTCTGCTAGTTCTTTACTCCCTCTATCCCAGTCCATCAGCTATAATCTCCCTGCTCTCTGAAATCTCACCCAAACCCTTTGCCTTTTATCCTTCCCCACCTCAAAATCTTCTTAAAGAGTTTTCTTTTTGAGCCTACCTTCCTGTAACCAACACCATTAAATCTTCCTTCCTCTCCTCCCTCCCTTCACAGTGTTTCCTATTGTTTCTGTGAAAACTGTTTTGAAATGTTCATCCAATGGAAAATATGCTATACAAGTGAAAATTGTTGTTGATATTGCATACTGAGGATACCTGTAACCCCAAAGCCATAAGAGTAGCTAATATCTACAGATTACAGTCAAGCAAGTTTTATTCTGGCACAGTTTCTAACAGTGTGTGTCAGATTTACCTTTGATTTTGTCAATAGATTTTTGTCTGAAAGATTGTTGAAAACAGCAATTTATGGGCAACCTCGCAATTTTCAAATGGGGTCTTTATAATAAGTTGTTAGCAAATCATTTCAGTGAAGAAGCTATATTTCTATTATCATTTACTTGTCGATAGATCATGTTTTGTATACACAGTGATTGTTGTAAGCCAGTAACATTCAGTGCTGAGGCACCAGAAACATGTAAACAATATCATAATGTATTATATCATAACAATTAGGCACATTTTTAAGTTTTACAAAAATGCAATGTACTCTCATCCTCTTCCCTTGGCATATTGGTTGTAATAATGCATTAGAGTAGACCCAGTACTGATGTACCACCTGAGGTTCTAATAATGCTTATTTTATTTTTAACTGCAGGGGGCACTCTTGTCATGTCCTGCATGGAGGCAAATATGATGTGGATTGTCAAAGCCCAAAATAACCATAGTGATTTCTGCTAAATTAAAAAGCAATTCCCAGACAATGGAATTAATTTTTTGTTTAGTATTGGTTTGAGACTGTTTTCAACATGACAACTTGACAAAGTTGTCTGCTGTGCTGATGTGAAGGTGCCCTGAAAGTAGATTCAGATTCCTTCATGAATATACATGAAATGGCCCCTATATAAAATAGGTCAATTGCTGCTATGACACACCAAAATGTGCAGTGTGTTGGCATTCTGTTGAATGAAGATAAAAACAGTACTTACATGGTCAGAAGTATTGGATTCAATTAATTGAAATATATATTTTAGTTTTTTTAAAGATTATTCGATAAATACTAGTTATTCAAATGTTCATTCAGATTTGATTACAAAATATAAGGCCTGCAGTCTGAAGTTTGCCACTCTGCCGGAAGGAAGCATTCAGGTTAAGAAGTAAGTTCTTGTGGTTTATAACAGTAATGGAGGGTTTCCATGAGTAGCTGCTTGCTTCCAGCTCAAAGTTTGTAAAAGTGATTAGCATCCAGATGTGGCTCAATTATGAGGTAAAAATATTGAAAGACCAAATTGCTTATTAAGAGACCCACGTTCAAATCAAAATAGCCAGTACTACATACAACAAAATATAATTATTCCAAATGCTGTCATATACTGAAAAGCATTTGTCCAAATATAAACCATAGTTCAGTTTTGTAAAGTTAGATTTTGGCAGCATCTACTTAACTTTATATTTTAGCTGAAGCAAAGTTTTCCTAAGTTACTCCCCAACTTGATTCCTATCCCAAATTTCAAAATTGCAAGTGCAATAATGGAATCATGTTCTGAGGTCATATATTTTCTGAATATTTTTTACTTAGATTTTGCTTATTTTGAATCAATAAGCCACCTGATTCGATTCCTGGGCAGGGCAAAATGTTGGGCAAGTTTCCTTACTCCACACGCCTCTGTTTATTTAGCAGTAAGTAGGAACCCAGTTGTTAGTCGATTGGATCGCTTTTCTGGGGGTAGTAATTTAAAAAATGTGGTCACTCAATCCACGATTGTTTGTGAGACACTGCTGTATGCAATTGGCTGCCACGTTTGCCCACAAAATATAAAGTCAATTCACTTTACAATATATTTTGTGAAGAGTTTTGAGACGTCTCGAAGATATAAGGCCCTATATCAAATGCAAGGATTATTATTATAATAATGCAACAAAGAAATATTAATATGCTAGTTTATGGCTTTCAGATATAGAAATGAGCAAAATGTAGCAAATTTCATACTTTAGTATATGATATTATTATAGATGCACAATGTATGTACTGCAGTGAGTAATTAAGGATTTTTTCTGGAATATACTGAATTATAAGGAAGTGTCTTTAGCCGTGCTTTCTGTGCCTGGTGCAGTGGTGTGAGCAGTGACCTGACAACCCAGAAATCAACCATTTTCCTATGCCTTGCTTATAAGCTAGTCCATTAGACATTTCAACAACAACAACAACAAGATTGCATTTATAGAGCGCCTTTCACGTCGGGAGGATGTCCCAAGGCGCTGGACAGTTGGGTCGGGACCCGAGCAGGGGGGGAAATGGTCAGGGTGAGGGGAGGGAAGGGAGGGAGCGAGGAGGGGGTAGAGAGTCAAGAGGGGAGGTGAAGGCACGGTTGAAGAGAAGCGCTCTGGGACCCTACCCTGCATGAGGGGCATTATATAAAGGCAAGTTGTGTTGTTGAACCTAGCCCACCATGTTATAACATGGTTTCCATGTATTTATAGATGAACGCAGCAACCAATCTGCACAGAGCAGTGTCCTACAAACACCAATGAAGTAAATAGAGTCCTGTAGCTCAGTGGTTAGAGCACTCGCCTTGCAAGCGAGAGACCTGAGTTCAATTCCAGGCAGGGCGAAACCTTGGGCAAGTTTCCTTACTCCACACGCCTAATAATCCCTCCAAAAAACAAAAACACTAATAAATTGGTCATTTTCAATCTACGACTATTTGTGGGACATTGCTGTGCGCAATTGGCTGCCGCGTTCGCCCACAAATATACAGTCAATTCACTTCACGGTGTGTTCTATGATGCGCTTTGGGACGTCCTCCCGACGTGAAAAGCGCTATATCAAATGCAAGGATTATTATTATTATTATAAATGATCAATTCATGGGGAATGTTTGGCCAAGGCATCCTTCTCTTTTCAAATAGTGTCAGGGGTTCTTTAATGTCTACCTGAATAGCACAGTAATTATGCAGTGCTCCCACAGGACTGCACTGGAGTGTCAGTCGAGATTATGCACTGAATGTCCCAACATAAGACTTGAACCCATGATGTATTGACCTAGAGATGAGAGTGCTACCAATCCAGCCAGGCTGATAAAAATATGGAGGAGAAGGTGATGAGGCTTATAGATAGAAAGAAATATTCACCCCAGTGATGACTAGTGAACTAAATGGGAACACCAGCCTGTGATGCCACAAATTAAAAGGACGCAGGATTGATCCAACACACAAATGAGCTGCATTGAAGAGCCTTGAATTTTCACGTGGGCCCTCTAGTGGACTGATGACAGCATTGTTGGAGGTCTGAGAAAAGCAAATCTCTCTACCTACCCAACTGCAAATAAGTCTGGTGAAGCCAATGCTACCAAACAAAATGTTGTGTTTTTGCCTCCCTAAAAAAAAGCTCCCTTCCCATTCCCATTCTTGCTCTCCTTTGTGAAATACTATTTGTGTCCACTAGGGAATTGAATGGCTAACATGCTCCCAGGCCTCTGTCAATTTATATCTGAAACTAGCCACAGGAGTCAAATGGGAATCCACAGGTATATCAAACTAGAAAATGTATTGACAATATTAGTATTACTGAAATATGACTAGAGCAGAAGGTACATATATGTGGAACCTAGGAGTATAATATAATAATCCTTGTATTTGATATAATGCCTTATTATCTTTTTTTCTGTGAAGTGTCGTGACTGGGTATTTTGTAGATGAACACAACAGCCAATTTGCACATAGCAGACTCACAAACAACCATGGAGTGAGTGACTAATTTTATCTGGGCAATTGTTGCCAGTACACCGGGAGAAACTCCCTTCTCTTTTCAAAAAGTGCCATAACGTCAACTAGTCAGATACAGCCTCAGTTTAACACCTCATCTGAAAGACTTTCCGCATTGCAGCACACCCCCAGCACTGTAATGGAATGCCAGCCTAGACTGTGTGTTCACGGCCCTGACCTGTGACTACCAACTCAGCCAGGCTGACATTGTTTGTGGGACACTGCTGTGCGCAATTGGCTGCCGCGTTTCACCCACAAATATATACAGTCAATTCACTTTACAGCATATTCTGTGAAGCGCTTTGAGATGTCTAGAAGATGTAAAAATTGCTATATCAAATGCAAGGATTATTATTATTATTATCTGCATGTTTTTTTTAAATGGATTGTTTAAACCAGAGGTAGAAGTATTATTGATATGAGATGCAACAACAACAACTTTCACTTATATAACACCTTTACATTGGGTTGTGTCTCGGAGCGCTTAACATTGGTAGAGCTTGACGCCAATCCACAGAGAGAAGGGAGGTGACCCTGAGAGTGTAGCTGAAAGCATGGACACCAATAGTGGAGCGGAGAGGATGAGAGACATGCAGGAGGCCAGAGTCAGCTGAACAAAGTGGATGGGTAAAGGAGTGGGGTGTAAGCAGGTCAGAGAGGTCGGGAGGTGCCATTGCATGAAATGATTTGTAAATCAGTGTGAGGATTTTGAAATTGATCTGTTCTGCAATGGGAGCTGATGAGCATGGCAAGGCCTGGGATAATGGGGGCGTTTAGTACAGATGACTATACGGTGAAGTTTTTAATGAATTGGTTTTAAGGAACGGTGAAGCTAGGGAGATTGAAGAGGAGGGCTTTGGAAAAATTGAGTGGGTAAGGATTTCAGCTGAGACAGGCAATGCAGAGGAGGTATTGGAATGTTAGGGCAACCAGATGTGGGATAACAAGGGCAGCTGGAGATTAAACCTGACACCTACATATATTAAGCTGACATAAATAGTATTAGAAAGAGTGAAGGCAAGAGAATTTTGAATCAAAATGTAACTAGTAAAAGCAATAAAGTAACAATTTGCATTTCTGTAAAGATAGCCAGCTCTGTGGAAGGGGTGGGGGTATAAAACAAATGCCTTTTGCCTCAGAGCAGTCATTAAAATTCATAGTTATAATTTCAGAACACTTTCCATTGTTTTGATACAGTGAGGTATCATAAAAATTCAAGTTTGTTTGGTTTTCTATATTTCTTTTTCTTTCTATTAAAGATATTGGAATGTTTTTCATCACTGTAGCTATTGCATGTTTGGATGCATTCATTAGAAATCATTTGTAAACTACAGTAATTGTATTCTATTTTGAACTAAACAGATAACCAGTATGATTAATATTCAAGAGAACAAGTAAAATTATACATTTTGCCTAGAAATGAATACCCATGAAGCCAATGGAAATCCATTATGGTAACATCACAGCCTCGAGATTTTCTGTGAAAATCTCTAGGCTGTGATGTTACCATAATGGATTTCCATTTTGGGATTTGGTGATTGAAAGCAGATGACAGGCTGCATAATATTCTCAGTACTTTATTCCCAACTGAAAATAATATGACTGGGAGCATGCACGTGAGACTCAACCTCGTCTGGGACGCATGCTGTTTGCCAAGCTTGTCATGCTTCCAGTGCTTGACAATGAGAGTACATAAACACACAGATAGATATTGCTGTTAGAAATGTGTTCTCCCTGTTACTGAAATCAAGACTCTTTCTTGTCTCCATTATATCACATTGCATGTTAACACAACAAATAAATTAACAAATTCATATGTCATATATAGCCAAACCAAAGCTTAAAGCATAGGTTATATATTATTCGTCAGGAAAGCTGCACACATGAGTGATTTGCAAATCATGAAAGGAATGATACCTACTTGCCAAGAAATTGTTGTTTTCTCTATTATATCACGTAGCATGATGGCATGGCAATTGATTTAGCAAACTAACCTGTCAACAGAGCATATTTCCATTCATTCATTTTCCAGTAAGTTAACAAAAATATATTTCTGAATAAAGTTCTGCTTACCATAACATAGTTGCTCAGGCTCTAGAGAAATTAAAATGGAAAACAAGCAAAGCTGGCACCCAGTGTTGAGGAGCTAAGAGAAAATAAAGATGGGGCTATTCAGCTTTGAAAGGAAAAGTCTTAGAGGGGATATGTCTCAAGACCTTCCTCTTTCTCTGCCCTTTGATCATCTTTCCCCCACCTCCTTCCTCAGTTCCCACCTCCTGCTTGGGTGCGAAACCATGACTGTCAAGGACCTTAGGACGCCTTCACAACATGAAAGACCCAATATAATGGTATCTATATCTAACTTTCAGATTGCAAGAAATCGATTATGAGAAGAAACTAGGCAATCACCAGTCAATTTCAAGATTGTTGCTTCTCTTTATTCTTAGCAATGGAACAGTTGGTATCTGACTAATCAGCCTGATTCAGTTGGTAGCATTATATGATATGACTAATGCAAATTTCACATAACTCATACTTTGTATAAGTCATATTAAATATATGGTCCCAAATGATACAACTTATGTAAGGCTTACTGTATATGAAAAAGAAAAGGGAGTTTTTCCTGGTGTTCTGGCCAATAATCTCCAAAATACAATTTGTCATTGCTGTTTGCAGGATACTGCTGTGTGCAAATTGGCTGCCACATTTGCCTACAAAACACAATCATATCCTTTGCAATAAAATTCTGTGAACTGTTTTGAGACAATGAAAGAATACATCAAATTCAAGGATTATTATTGTTTAAAAACTTAATTCAAGTTGGTGAGAGGTGTGAAATTCACATTTTTACCACAACGCTACTTTGTTACCATATGTTTAATTTAGATTATAACCAGTTATAAACTGCTGAATTAAATTTGTTTCATGTTATTTCTGCGTTGTTCAATAGTGTCGGGAAACATTGCCTGTTATAGTAGAGCATGTATGCCGTCTAGTGGTGGAGGTTGACTATGTATATTTCCTGTCATTGCTTTTGCAGCTTTTAAGACATTTGACTTATTTGAGTTTATAATTGAATTCACGCTTGATAACAATATGTTTCCACTTGCAATACTGGGTATAAGTAAATATTATTATGCAGAGTTGATGCAGATTTTCATAATCATTAATTTCCTTGTGTGAATGTCATAAAGCATCAAAGCAGTCTGCAACCATGCTCACTCATGCTTAGCTGCTGCTACAAACACTGAAACCTGAACAAAGGCTCCATATCAAATTAACAGTGACTATAATTTGAAAAGAAAAGCCTAAGAAGCATTCATATTAATTAAGAAATATTAATTTTTTTCCAGTGTTCAGATGATCTCATTTGGTATCACTCTCGCTTCTGAGTCGCCAGTTTGTGGGTTCAAACATCACGTCAGGGTCATTCAGCCCATGACTCAAAATAAAAATGCCAGGCTGTGCATATCCTATGATGAACTCAACCTCATCCACCACATCTCCTGTTTGGGAGTAACTATCAACCTTTGACAGGTACTTTCCATAGACAAACTTCAGGCTGACATTCATATTCAGTGCTGTGGTGGGGGAGGCTGCATTATAGGAAGTGCCTTTTGGATGACATGTTAAACACCTATTTAGGTGGAAGTCAATGATCATATAGCACCATTTGAAAGAGAAGAGTTTTTCCTAGTATCATGGACGTCCATCCTCTAGATAAAATTTGTCATTCACTTCATGGCTGTTTATGGGATATTTGCTGCAGCATTCACCTACAAAATAGACATACATTATAGTAAATCATATGAAGTGCTTTGAGACATCCTCCCGATGACGGTGGAGTTATATCAAATGCAAAGATTATTTTTATCATTGATTTCTCATGTTTGAATCCCAAAGTCTAATTACAGTACTTTGACCACTCCTTCAATGAAACTTGTTAAAATACTTATGTTTTGACAGGAAAACTGATAGCCATTCAAAATAGTGAAGTACACCCCAGATTGATTGAGAACAACTCAAATATGACAACAAAGCCATTGCCGGACATCTTTGCATGTGCACTTTCATGTGTTCAATCGTTATTTTTTGATAAAATTTAAATCTTTTATAAAACTTAAATCCTTTAGATGTTCAATATTTTCTAAAAGAGTGCTAGATTACAAGCATTACTTCATAAAATTGTGAACAAATTAGATGCTGCTTTTGCACTTAGATACACAGCAATTATACTTGATAGCAATTATCTTGTATATATTAATGACCTAGATTCACAGACCCAATGTGATGTAAAATTTGCAGATGATTTCAACTTGGGGGGAAACACTGCAATCAAAGGAAGGAGCAAAGGTCTTGCAAAGATGGTTTCATTTGATAGGCATGAGATGATGACTGGTAGATAAAGTTCAGTACAGATAAATGCAAGGTTCTACACATAGGAAGTAAGAATAGGAAACACATGTAGTCCATGAATGTGATAAAACTTGCCAAGGGGAAAGCTAAAAGCTTGGAGTGTTAATTGAATCACTCAACCATCTTAAATCATTGTGAAGCAATAACAAACAACAAACAGGTTCCTGGATTATATTGCCACATCAGTTGAATTCAGATGCCCAGAATTGCTAACATTGAGTCAATGTCAAGCTGTATCAAGCTCTGGTCAGGCCCCATCTGGAGAACAGTGTACAGTTTTGGTTGCTGCAATATCAGGGAGCTGTAGCCCCAGAGTAGTGTAGAGCAAAATAATGAAGATGATCCCCAATGTTTGAGGAATGAGCTATGAGCATTAATTAAACAAACTCAGGCTCTTAAATCTTGAAAAGAGTCATCTCAGAGGGGACCTTATCTAGTTATATAACATTTTAAATGGGATTGAGAAAGTAAATTCAGATCAATATTTTGGGTGCACTGAGACAGTAGAACAAGCGGACAAAGTTTTACGGTTTCAAAGGATAATTTAATCTAAACTCTCCTGTGACCTTATGAATACCTCAGTTCAAATGCACTTCAACAATATTTATTTGTTCTCAGCATGTAATCTACTGCCACCTGCAGGTCTCATTGCAATTTAGCACCTAAAGGTTAGTCTCTTTCTATACTGTACGACAGTACTACTACTGCACATGACCAGCATTGGGTCATTGTGATCTCCACACCACAACAACCTCCACAACAACTGATCACATGTAATGTGCCAAGGGTCCTGATGCTCAAGGCCTATATCAGCCCCGAAATATACTGTACCCATACTGTCACAGTGCGTAAAATTCAATACAGTACAAAACTCACTACAGACCACAACAGGGACTGTACTGGGTCACATACCCCAGACAATTATACCAGCTACTAGAACTAATTACCAGGGCCATCAGAAAGACATTCAACAAGGTTGCACTCCTTACCACAGGTTATTAATTCTACTTATGTATCATTCCATTCAGAAGATATAGACTCTACAAGGAAATTGAAAATAACAAACTGCATAATAATAATAATAATAATAATCGTTGCATTTGATTTAGGGCCTTATCACATCTTCAAGACGTCTCAAAGTGCTTCATAGAATATACTGTAAAGTGAATTGACTGTATATTTTGTGGGCAAAATGTGGCAGCCAATTGTGCACAGCAGTGTCCCACAAACAGTCGTGAATTGAGTGACCAATTTATTATTATTAATAAATGAAGGAGTCAGCTTGTGTTTTAACCTTCAGATTGATCTTGCGTATTCTTAGCTATCATCTAAAAATACAAGGTGAACCTAGTGAGGAATATCAAGATCAGTATTGCACAAAGAGATGAAATATTAGGCATTATTTTAAAAAGTTAGATGATTAATTAGCATACTTTGACCAGTTAACAAGTTGGCTATTGGGTGAGTCAGTAGCAGGGAAAATGATCACAAGAGTAGTTTGGAAGAAGGCCCTTCAACCCATTTCATTTCATCCTTCCAAAATACCACCAACAACTTGCATTTATATAGCACCCATCATGTGAGTAGTGTTTCAGTCTCTTCTCATTACAACATCCAACTAATTTTTAAAATGTGTCCAATGTTTGCCGACTTTCCTGCTGTTATACTCTGTGATGGCCTCTGAGCATATCAAATTCATTTGAAAATGGAATCAAACAAAAAAAAAACTACATGAAAAGATTTACATATCCCTCCTTGATTTGTTTGTAGCATTGTATTCCTTATGGGGAAAAAAATTGTGAGTTCTCTTGAAGGAAATCAGCATCTTACTGTTGCAAGTTCTGTTCAGGTGAGTCAGACCAGCTGTGTTTCAATTCTTCTTTTGTTTTGTTTTATCAATTTCGCATGCTAGCTAAACATGTTTTCCTGGCCTAACCATCAAATGCATTCATGCAACAATACAGTGTAAATGTGATAATTTATACAAAACAACAAGATGCTCAAGGCAAGAAGAGAAGCAATATTGACTTGGGTCTAAATATTGTACTTTGTGTAAGAGGATTTTAATACTTTTGTGGGAGAATCGTAAAACTTTATTTGTATGTTTGATGAACACAATTTTGCTCTTAAATATGAGAATTATACAGAAGATAATAGACATTGCTACGTGAATTACCAAGCAGGTGTCTGTTTGACCCTGAACTGTCCTTTCTCTCCCACATCTGCGCCATGACCGGCACTGCCTACCACCACCTCCGCAACATTGCCAGACTCCGCCGCTGCCTCACCCCTCAGGCTAACGAAAACCCTCACCCGCGCGTTCGTCACATCAAGGCTCGATTAAAGCGCTCTGAGACGCCGTCCGGCGTGGAGGGCGCTATATAAATCCAAGTTGTTGTTGATTATGGAAACTCTGCAGCTGGTGTACTCTCGCGCCCCAGGCTCCGCGACCCCATCACTCCCACCCTCGCCCGACTCCACTGCTCCCCATCTCCCAGAGGATCGAGTTCAAGATCCTCGTCCTCACTATTAAAGCCATCCATGGCTTTGCCCCCTCCTACCTCTCTGACCTGCTGACTCCCTACCAACCTGCCCACTCCCTCTGTTCAGTGGGCTCCTGCCTACTCCATGTCTCCCCCCCGACCTGCCCTACCATCGGTGGCCGGGCTTTCAGCCTCTCTGCCCCCACACTCTGGAACTCCATCCCACGGTCCCTTCACCTCGCTTCCTCCCTTGCCTCCTTCAAGGCCGGTCTCAAGACCCTTCTCTTCAATCGTGCCTTTGGTCTCCCTCCCACCTCTCTGCCTTCTCTCACCCCTACACCATCCCTCCCCCATCCTCAGGCCCCAACACCTGACTGTTCAGCGCTTTGGGACGTCCTCCCGACATGAAAGGCACTCTATAAATTTAATTTTGTTGTTGTTGTCTGGGATGCTACGCTGCGTGAGAGGCGATAAAATAATGCAACTTGTTGTCATTGGGCATGTGTTGCTAGGCTGTGGGGGGGGCGGGTCAGGTTGCTAGGCTGCAGGGTAGGGGGGCGTTGTTGCTAGGCTGCGGAGGTGGGGGAGGTTGCTAGGCTGCGGTTTGGGGGGGGTGGTTACTAGGCTGCGGGTGTGGGGGGTGGTTGCTAGGTTGCGGGGGTGGGAGGTGTGGTTGCTAGGCTGCGGGGTGGGGGCGTGGTTGCTAGGCTGCGGG
Organism: Callorhinchus milii; assembly: GCF_018977255.1. Taxonomy (NCBI): domain Eukaryota; kingdom Metazoa; phylum Chordata; class Chondrichthyes; order Chimaeriformes; family Callorhinchidae; genus Callorhinchus; species Callorhinchus milii. The sequence continues at coordinate 44,735,112 of NW_024704744.1, read as the reverse complement.
GTGGGGGGTGGTTGCTAGGCTGAGGGGGTGGGGGGTGTGGTTGCTAGGCTGCGGGGGGTGGTTGCTAGGCTGCGGGGTGGGCGGTGTTTGCCAGGTTGCGGGGGTGGGGGGTGTGGTTGCTGGACTGCGGAGGTGGGGGGTGGTTACTAGGCTGCGGGGGTGGGGGGTGGTTGCTAGGCTGTGGGATTTGGGGGTGGTTGCTAGGCTGCGGGGGTAGGGCGTGGTTGCTAGGTTGCGGGGGTGGTTGCTAGGCTGCGGGGGGGTTGGTTGCTAGGCTGTGGGGGTGGGGGTGGTTGCTAGGCTGTGGGGGGTGCTTGCTAGGCTGTGTGTGGGGGGGTGGTTGCTAGGCTGTGTGGGGGGGGTGGTTGCTAGGCTGTGGGGGGGGTGGTTGCTAGGCTGTGGGGGGGGTGGTTGCTAGGCTGTGGGGGGGGTGGTTGCTAGGCTGTGTGGGGGGGTGGTTGCTAGGCTGTGGGGGGGTGGTTGCTAGGCTGTGGGGGGGTGGTTGCTAGGCTGTGGGGGGGTGGTTGCTAGGCTGTGTGGGGGGGTGGTTGCTAGGCTGTGGGCGGGGTGGTTGCTAGGCTGTGGGGGGGGGGTGGTTGCTAGGCTGTGGGGGGGTGGTTGCTAGGCTGTGTGGGGGGGGGTGGTTGCTAGGCTGTGGGGGGGGTGGTTGCTAGGCTGTGGGGGGGGTGGTTGCTAGGCTGTGGGCGGGGTGGTTGCTAGGTTGCGGGGGTGGTTGCTAGGCTGTGGGGGGGATAGTTGCTAGGCTGTGGGGTGGGTTGGGGGGGGTGGTTGCTAGGCTGTGGGTGGGTTGGGGGGGTGGTTGCTAGGCTGTGGGGGGGGGTGGTTGCTAGGCTGTGGGGGGGGGTAGTTGCTAGGCTGTGGGGTGGGGTTGGGGGGGTGGTTGCTAGGCTGTGGGGGGGGTGGTTGCTAGGCTGTGTGGGGGGGGTGGTTGCCAGGCTGTGGGGGGTGGTTGCTAGGCTGTGTGTGGGGGGGGTGGTTGCTAGGCTGTGTGGGGGGGGTGGTTGCTAGGCTGTGGGGGGGTGGTTGCTAGGCTGTGGGGGGGGGGTGGTTGCTAGGCTGTGGGGGGGGTGGTTGCTAGGCTGTGTGGGGGGGTGGTTGCTAGGCTGTGGGGGGGTGGTTGCTAGGCTGTGGGGGGGGTGGTTGCTAGGCTGTGGGCGGGGTGGTTGCTAGGTTGCGGGGGTGGTTGCTAGGCTGTGGGGGGGGACAGTTGCTAGGCTGTGGGGTGGGTTTGGGGGGTGGTTGCTAGGCTGTGGGGGGGGGTGGTTGCTAGGCCTGTGGGGGGGGTGGTTGCTAGGTTGCGGGGGTGGTTGCTAGGCTGTTGGGGGGGTGTAGTTGTTAGGCTGTGGGGTGGGTTGGGGGGGTGGTTGCTAGGCTGTGTGTGGGGTGGTTGCTAGGCTGTGGGGTGGGTTGGGGGGGTGGTTGCTATGCTGTGGGGGGGTGGTTGCTAGGCTGTGGGGGGTGGTTGCTAGGCTGTGTGGGGGGTGGTTGCCAGGCTGTGGGGGGGGTGGTTGCTAGGCTGTGTGTGGGGGGTGGTTGCTAGGCTGTGTGGGGGGATGTTTGCTAGGCTGTGGGGGGGGTGGTTGCTAGGCTTGGGGGGTGGTTGCTAGGCTGTGGGGGTGGTTTGCTAGGCTGTGGGGGGTGGTTGCTAGGCTGTGGGGGGTGGTTGCTAGGCTGTGGGGGGGTGGTTGCTAGGCTGTGTGGGGGTGGTTGCTAGGCTGTGGGGTGTAGGTTGTTAGGCTGGGGGTGGGTTGGGGGGTAGTTGCTAGGCTGTGTGGGGGGTGGTTGCTAGGCGGTGGGCGGTGGGCGGGGTGGTTGCTAGGTTGCGGGGTGGTTGCTAGGCTGTTGGGGGGTGTAGTTGTTAGGCTGTGGGGTGGGTTGGGGGTGGTTGCTAGGCTGTGTGTGGGGTGGTTGCTAGGCTGTGGGGTGGGTTGGGGGTGGTTGCTAGGCTGTGGGGCGGTGGTTGCTAGGCTGTGGGGGGTGGTTGCTAGGCTGTGGCGGGGGGGGTGGTTGCGTGGTGGGGGGGGGGGGTGGTTGCTAGGCTGTGGGGGGGGGGTTGCTAGGCTGTGGGGGGTGGTTGCTAGGCTGTGGGGGGGTGGTTTGTAGGCTGTGGGGGGCTGTTTGCTAGCTGGGGGGGTGGTTGCTAGGCGGCGTGGGGGTGCGTTGGTAGGCTGTGGGGGGGTGGTTGCTAGGCTGTGGGGGGTGGTTGCTAGGCTGTGGGGGGTTGCTAGGCTGTGGAGGGGGTGGTTGCTAGGCTGTGGGGGGGTGGTTGCTAGGCTGTGGGGGGTGGTTGCTAGGCTGTGGGGGTGGTTTGCTAGGCTGTGGGCGGGAGTGGTTGCTAGGCTGTGGGGGGGTGGTTGCTAGGCTGTGGGGGGAGTGGTTGCTAGGCTGTGGGGGGGTGGTTGCTAGGCTGTGGGGGAGTGGTTGCTAGGCTGTGGGGGTGGTTGCTAGGCTGTGGGGGGGTGGTTGCTAGGCTGTGGGGGGGTGGTTGCTAGGCTGTGGGGGGTGGTTGCTAGGCTGTGGGGGGGTGGTTGCTTAGGCTGTGGGGGGGTTGCTAGGCTGTGGGTGGTTGCTAGGCTGTGTGGGGGGTGGTTGCTAGGCTGTGGGGGGGTGGTTGCTAGGCTGTGGGGGGTGGTTGCTAGGCTGTGGGGGTGGTTGCTAGGCTGGGGGGGTGGTTGCTAGGCTGTGGGGGGGTGGTTGCTAGGCTGTGGGGGGGTGGTTGCTAGGCTGTGGGGGGTGGTTGCTAGGCTGTGGGGGGGTGGTTGCTAGGCTGTGGGGGGTGGTTGCTAGGCTTGTGGGGGGTGGTTGCTAGGCTGTTGGGGGGTGTAGTTGTTAGGCTGTGGGTGGTGGGGGGTAGTTGCTAGGCTGTGTGGGGTGGTTGCTAGGCGGTGGGCGGGGTGGTTGCTAGGTTGCGGGGGTGGTTGCTAGGCTGTTGGGGGGTGTAGTTGTTAGGCTGTGGGGTGGGTTGGGGGGGTGGTTGCTAGGCTGTGTGTGGGGTGGTTGCTAGGCTGTGGGGTGGGTTGGGGGTGGTTGCTAGGCTGTGGGGGCGGTGGTTGCTAGGCTGTGGGGGGTGGTTGCTAGGCTGTGGCGGGGGGGGGGGGGTGGTTGCTAGGCTGTGGGGGGGTGGTTGCTAGGCTGGGGGGGGGGGTGGTTGCTAGGCTGTGCGGGGGGGGGGGGTGGGTGGTTGCTAGGCTGTGGGGGGTGGTTGCTAGGCTGTGGGGGTGGTTGCTAGGCTGTGGGGGGTGGTTGTAGGCTGTGGGGGCCTGTTTGCTAGGCTGGGGGGGTGGTTGCTAGGCTGTGGGGGGCTGTTTGCTAGGCTGTGGGGGGGTGGTTGCTAGGCTGTGGCGTGGGGGGGTGGTTGGTAGGCTGTGGGGGGGTGGTTGCTAGGCTGTGGGGGGGGTGATTGTAGGCTGTGGGGGTGGTTGCTAGCTGTGGGGGGGTGATTGGTAGGCTGTGGGGGGTGGTTGCTAGGCTGTGGGGGGGGTTGCTAGGCTGTGGAGGGGGGGTGGTTGCTAGGCTGTGGGGGGGTTGGTTGCTAGGCTGTGGGGGGTGGTTGCTAGGCTGTGGGGGGGTGCTTGCTGGGCTGTGGGGGGGTGGTTGCTAGGCTGTGGGGGGGTTGCTAGGCTGTGGGGGGTTGGTTGCTAGGCTGTGGGGGGAGTGGTTGCTAGGCTGTGGGGGGGTGGTTGCTAGGCTGTGGGGGGTGGTTGCTAGGCTGTGGGGGGGTGGTTGCTAGGCTGTGGGGGGAGTGGTTGCTAGGCTGTGGGGGGGTGGTTGCTAGGCTGTGGGGGGTGGTGTGCTAGGCTGTGGGGGGGGGGTTGCTAGGCTGTGGGGGGGTGGTTGCTAGGCTGTGGGGGGAGTGGTTGCTAGGCTGTGGGGGGGGGGTGTGGTTGCTAGGCTGTGGGGGGGGTGGTTGCTAGGCTGTGGGGGGGTGGTTGCTAGGCTGTGGGGGGGTGGTTGCTAGGCTGTGGGGGGGTGGTTGCTAGGCTGTGGGGGGGGGTTGCTAGGCTGTGGGGGGTGGTTGCTAGGCTGTGGGGGGGGGTGTGGTTGCTAGGCTGTGGGGGGTGGTTGCTTGGCTGTGGGGGGAGTGGTTGCTAGGCTGTGGGGGGGGTGGTTGCTAGGCTGTGGGGGGGGTGTGGTTGCTAGGCTGTGGGGGTGGTTGCTAGGCTGTGGGGGGATGTGGTTGCTAGGCTGTGGGGGGTGGTTGCTAGGCTGTGGGGGGTGGTTGCTAGGCTGTGGGGGGGGTGGTTGCTAGGCTGTGGGGGGGGTGGTTGCTAGGCTGCGCGGGGCCTGGTGGCTGTGCTGCGCCTCTCTCTCTCTCTCTCTCTCTGATACGGTTTGGGTGACAGTCAGACCGGAGTGTGTGAGTCTCGGAGACGGGCGGGTGACTCGCGGTCTCGTCTGTTTGCTGTGAATCCGGCATTGCAGCACAAGGAGCCGAGGCGTGAGGTGAGTGGCGGCGCGGCCCGGGAGCGCAGGGCTTGTTCAGCACCGGGCACCAACCCCCCCACCCCCGAGGCCGGCACCAACCCCCCCACCCCGAGGCCGGCACCAACCCCCCACCCCCGAGGCCGGCACCAACCCCCCCACCCCCGAGGCCAGCACCAACCCCCCACCCCCGAGGCCAGCACCAACCCCCCCACCCCGAGGCCAGCACCAACCCCCCCACCCCCGAGGCCGGCACCAACCCCCCCACCCCCGAGGCCGGCACCAACCCCCCCACCCAGGAGGCCGGCACCAACCCCCCCACCCCCGAGGCCGACACCAACCCCCCACCCCCGAGGCCGGCACCAACCCCCCACCCCCGAGGCCGGCACCAACCCCCCAACCCCCCGAGGCCGCAGCCATGGTCTCACTCAATTACAGCAAACACCGTCAGAAAAGCTTCACCGACCCGGTAAACTGACTGGACTGGAACAGAAAGTCTCCCGAGGGGGGAAGACAACGAGCGTTTTAATAATATGTGTTGTGGGTGAGGAGGGATTTGTGTAATAATAATCCTTGCATTTGACATCGCGCCGTATCACCTTTGCTGAACGTCTCAAAGCGCTTCCCGGGAAACGCTGTGAAGTGGAGTGAACTGTATATTTTGTGGTTCTGACAAGAAACTTAAACAATCGGCGACTGAATTTTCCGACCGATTTTGTGGGGAAATCAGAGCGTTGCGCTGGAATTCAAAATCATATCATTTTGTTTGCGCTGCTGCAAAATGTTAGTATGTAATAATAAATAAAATAATAAATAATAATGATAATCCTTGCAGTTGATATAGCGCTTTTCACGTCTTCTAGACGTCTCAAAGCGCTTCACAGAATATACTGTAAAGTGAAATAACTGTATATTTGTGGGCAAAACGCAGCAGCCAATTGCGCACAGCAGCGTCCCACAAACAGCCGTGGATTGAAGTGACCAAATTATTTATTTTATTCGTTTTCGGAGGGATTATTACCCCCGGAAGGCGATCCATCCATCGACTAACAGCCAGGTTTCTACTTACTGGTTGGTAAACAGACATGTGGAGTAAGAAAACTTGCCTAAGGTTTTGTCCTGCCCAGCAAAATTATCATATATATAATAATCCCTGAGTTTGATTTTTTTTTGGAATCAGCCAAGTGTCTGACACATTAACATCTTCATGGTTAAGATTATTCAAACCGAGCTGAGATTTCCATACATCCCACCAACACATGGCAATCCCAGAGTTAGATTGTTGTAATGGTACGCGCACTTTCTCCCTGGAGGGATGCATCCTGCTTATCTAATCCCGGAAAGTATTAGGTGCAGGTTCGCAAGAGCCAAGGTTTGGAAATCCCAGAGCATACGTTGGGTACTGTTGGGAGTCTATCCAGCTAAAAAACAGTTAAAATAATAACTTAGTCACTGAATCCACCACACTGGTGTGCGCAATTGGCTGCAGTCTTTCAGCCACCAAATGTACAGTCAGTTCATTTACAGTATATTCTGTGAAGCGCTTTGAGATGCCTAGAAGATATGATAAAACACTATATCAAATACAAAGATTATTATTTTTATTAAAACCGCAGAGCTTGCCACTGTCTGGCAAGCTTTCCTGATGGTTGTCCATCGAGGACCACCCTAACGGTTACGGTTTTGGTTTGCAGGGTTAACAGCAACTGAGTGTGAAGAGTACCTGCCCTCAGCGACTATCCTCCCCAAATGGTCACTAATTGGTTGTTCAACATCGACAAGTGTGGGTTTAAGCCCTCACTAGGTGGATGGTAGTTACCAGGAAGTCCCTGCGAGTTTCCTGGTGGGCAACACAACTCAGCATGAAACACAAAGGTGATGAAGCACCTTATCACCTCATTGAAATTCTTCAAAGTGATTTACAGGATTTACCATCCTACCCCCACACCATTTCCCCCTCTCTCCCCTCTTGTTTGGCGTTCAACCCTACTTTTGCAAAACAGCCTGAGGTATTGCCCTACATAAAGTACGCTACATAAATACAAGTAGTTGTAGTGACTGCATTTTATAGGCAAACAAAATCTTAAAAAAGATTAGATTGAGTGCTGGGTTGATAACATTTTGCAGGTCAGTTTAACCTTATATGAGAGAGAACATTCAGCTTTTTAATCCATAGAAAACAATGGACTGATTTATACTCTCTGAATATAAATCAGTTCACTGAGCTGGATTAAACCGTGCCTGAACAGGCAATTATGTTTTGTTTTTGTTTTGTTGATATGTACACAGCCTTTATGTTTGTTTTGTTTCAGAAGATTGTCTAAATATTGTCTTAACAGTACAGTATTGAAAAGATGATGAAATGTCAAAGCAATTTATGTTTATAGTAATATTAACACTGTTTAATATTAAACAGCATTTAGCATTAAGATTGACAGTATGTTAACACTTTTTTAAAACAGTTATAATAACATTATTTAAACATTACCTTTTATTCAAAGCCCTGCCACTAGAGAAATGGAAAAAATAAGTGGATCTGGGTGCTTTGCTCCAAAGTTTTCGACATGTTAATAGGCACCATGTATGATGCTGGTGTACATTTGAACATTATGATAATGAAAGTGAAATATGAATTGTTGTTATGTGGTAGTACAGTATTTTGGCATTCTGGTAGACAATTTGAATCTGTTTTGAAATTAAGCTACAAATCTTAGGGTTGATTTCATGTGGAAACTACATTGAATGGTTATAACATTTCAATGTGACAGGGGTGGATAATGATTAATTGAGACCAGCTACTTTTCACCCCTCCTCAGATGAAATGGAGGAGAACTTGGTGATAGTAGAGTTCCCGTGATAATGCAGTTCTTGTTCTCCTGGATGGTGGAGGTCACAGGGCTGTGAGGTGGTGTCAAAGCAAAACTAGTTAGTAGCTGCATTGTATTCTATAAATAGTAAAGACTGCAGTGTGTCAGTGAGGGGCAGTGAATCAAGACTAGAGTCACCAGGTTTCCAATCAAGCAATCTAATTTCTAAAATGTTTGTTCAGCTGTATTTATCCAGCCTAGTATTTAATCTTCTATAATGCCCCTGATGTGAGCCTAGTAGGTTGTGGGAGGTTTTGAGGAGTTCAGAACAACTCTTCACGGATTACTAAGCCTCTGCCTTGGTGTTAATATTACATTGAGGCTCGACTATGCAAACTCATTGCTTGTCTGCCTCCCAAACTCTTCTCTCTACAGTCTGCAGATCATCCAGAACTCTGCAGCCCACATTCTCTCCCACACTAGGCTCCGCGACCCTATCACCCCCATCCTCGCCCAACTCCACTGGCTTCCCATCACACAGAGGATACAGTTCACGATCCTGGTCTTCACATTCAAAGCTCTCCTTGGTCTTGGTTGCCTCTATTTCTGTGATCTCCTCGCCCCCTACCATCCTGCTCGCTCCCTCCGCTCAGCGGACAACGGTCTGCTTCACTTCCCCCGTCTCACTCGCCCCACTATTGGCGGGCGGGCCTTCTGCCACTCTGCCCCACCCTCTGGAATTCCATTCCGCAGTCCCTCCACCTCGCCCCCACCCTTGCCACCTTCAAGACCCATCTCAAGAGCCTCCTCTTCGCCTGTGCTTTCAAACTCGCTGCTTCCCCCCCTACCCTCCACCCTCCCCTACCCCAACCCCCAGCACGGTTCCGTAATTCTGCCTGTCCAGCGCCTTGGGACATCCTCCCGATGTGAAAGGCGCTTTACAAAAGTAATTTTGTTGTTGTTGTTGGTCCAGTTGAGCTTCATGTCATGGATATCCCAGGATGTTGATGGTGGGAGACTCAATGATAATTTTGGCCATTGAAGATCAGGGTGAGCTGTCTGGGTTTTATCTTGCTTTGAGATGCTCTCCAGCATTATATAAAATGTAAGTTTTATTGTAATTTTATTTCATTTATTTTATTGGTCATCCCATGGCAGTTTTGTGGTGCAGATATTTATCTGCCATTCATCAGCTAGATGTTATCCAGGTCTTGCTGCAGATGGGCATGAGTTGCTTCATTGTCTCATGTGTAAATGCAAGTTAAAACATATTGCGATCATTTGAGAGTGTGACAAGAGCAATTAAGAGTGGCGAGTTTAAATTCTGGTCTCACTCAAATGCTACAAATGATGTTTCATCTCTTGTTTCATGAACCAGAGATTAAGTTAAGACAAGCACGTTTAACAAGGAATTAAAAGAGTAGCTTATCTGATGGACCAGTAGAGAAGCTTATTTTCAGTGCGCCATACAGAAGAACACCAAGTAGCTTTGTTCATAGGTGTTCACGGAGTCCTGTAGCTCAGTGGTTAGAGCACTCGCTTTGCAAGCGAGAGACCTGGGTTCAATTCCAGGCAGAGGGCGAAACCTTGGGCAAGTTTCCTTACGCCACACAGAGCCTAATAATAATCCCTCCAAAAAAAAAAAAAAAAATTGGTAATTTTCAATCCACGACTGCTTGTGGGACACTCCTGTGTCCAATTGGCTGCCGCGTTTCGCCCACAAATATGCAGTCAATTCACTTTACAGCATATTCTGTGAAGCGCTTCGGGACGTCTGGAAGACGTGAAAAGCGCTATATCAAATGCAAGGCTTATTATTTTACAAAATCTCTGATACAATACTTGTCTTTGTATCAAGTAGAAGCTGTTTTTGTTTCAATTTTGATGATCTAGAGATTTGTCTGGTGACTTGAGAAAACTCTCCTCTTCGACCGTGCCTTCGATCACCCTCCGTTCCCTCCCCCCCGCCGTCCCTCCCCACCACCCTCCCCGATACTGACCCTCAGCTCGGGTCCGAAACACTGATTGTCCAGCGCCTTAGTACATCCTCTCGACGTGAAAGGTGCTGTACAAATGTAATTTTGTTGTTGTCTTCTACTTTACCTGAGTAGCTCTATATCTGTAATTTCGAGCTATGTTATTAAATAAGCGCACTTTGTCAGAAGGTTTTAGGTTTTAACTCTGACGTGGAACTACGCAATCTATTATCTAACTAGAGCATTATAAATCCTTTGCCACATGTGCTACTTTAAGCTTATTATTGCTTTGAAATGGGATAAATTTAATCCTTCCCCATTGTGCCGTAGCATTCAAAGGTCTTGGAAATAAGGCATTTATTGATCAATATAATGTTAGTTTATGGTACTTTAAGAATATTGTTTCTCTTCTAACCTTGAAGTTGAGCTGACTCCAAGCTGATGTGTTTGGCAATAGAATGTAGGAATCAAGTCAACCCTCTATTGCTGATCTCAATCGTCTAGTTCCTGAGCTAGAAGGGTCTGCAATACTCCAGGGCACGACTGAGGACTGACCAGCCAGCCTGGCTCATTGGCAGGAATTGGACTGGCAGACCGGTCACTGGGGCTAAGGATTTTTCCCTCCCAGCCCGTTAACCCTGTGCAGCAAAGCCATGATGGGTGAGGTGATCTGAGCTGGACAAGCAGTGGGAAGCTTGGCAAAGTACTCCAGCAGTATTCAAATATGCACACTACGGAACGTCAAGCCTTGGCTCTTGCCAACCCTTGCCTAGTACATTCTGATCTTAGGTAAACAGGGTGCTATGCTCCAGGGAGAGGGTGCACGTTCTATTCCAGTCACAAGGAAATTTTCACGTGTGTATAGTGTACACTTGTGGAACTCCCTCTGATTTTTGTATACTCTTAAGCATGGTGTTTCCATTTGTGTCTGACATCCGGCCTACCAAAAATAATTAAGCAAGCTTCCTTGTACTTTGTTTTGTAGGCTTATAGACATTTCTTTTCTCTGAAGTTAACGTGTCTAAATTCTCTTTGGTCAAAATGCCAGTGTTGAAAATGAATCCTGGAATTTATTTGATCTTGTAGTGAACAGAAAGATCTGTTTTGCATAGGTTAATTAACCTGATGATTTAATCAGTGTATACTCAATAAATAGAATAACATGTTTTTTTTCCTTTGAACAAACACCTATTTTTAATGTCCTACATTTCAACTTTCTTTTGCACACTGTAGGTTGGCTGCAAGCTTAAGATATTGGGAGAGGATGTCGTAAATAAATAACATCTCTTGAGTATAGTTCTGAAGAAGATGCCAACAGGTATGGTATAAATAAACATTTTTACTAAAATTAATTGGATGTTGAAATATAAACATCTCTTTGCGATAGACCTTTCAAATATAAATACCAATTATATTTTGTATCAAAACTTGGTTTGAATGGAAGCAGGAGCGTCGTAACTAAACAAAAAGGTGTTGTGATGGTCAGAAGTAGTGTTGTGCAAAAGTGTTCTTGACTACATGGGATTTCTTGCAGAGCAAAGTGAAGCCAAAGTAAAGACAAAGGCTCGATTTGAGGAAGTTTTCAAAAACTATTCTGCTCTAGCGGCTGAAAAAAAGAAATCGAGAAAGAAAAGTGTACAATTGCAAGATAGCATTGTTGTAAGTATACATTATTAAAAAGTATGGAATTAATGACTTGTATTTGATTAATCTTATCCATGAGTGTTCATTTAAAGAATTCCCTGACTCCCCCCCCCTCCCCACCACTACTACATTATTAATAAGTAAGTGATGTGCTATAAATTGATTTAAAGCCTTTACTTTGCAATGGATGCCCCCTGAGCAGAGGTTTTTGCTTTGTCCATTTTCCTGCTGTGTGAGGTTTTAGTGTTTCAACAGTAACTTTTTAACTATTTCAGTCAGTAACTTTTTTTCAAACTGTTTCAGTAACTTTTAATAAACGAATGCTGTTATTGCTAAATGAATAATGGAGGGGGGAGGGGGGGAGGAAGAAGAAATAATGAATGAGTGTAAATAGTGTTATGAAGAGATGGTAAAATCCCTGATAAACCGAGAATAAGTAGTCTCAATACATTATGAAATTACAGTTCAACAAGTTCCAATGTGCACAATTCAGATACGAGTTGAATATTGGTTGTGGTACATCCAGTCTCAATTACAGTACATAGACTATTGAACAAAACCATAACAACAACAAATTACATTAGTATAGTGCCTTTCACAAACGTAATTTGTTGTTGTTATGGATTTGTTCAATAGTCTATGTGCTGTATTTTTTTAAAAAATGGAAAAAGCATGCCAATGGAATAAATCCAGTACTAAACAAATGCTTTGTCAATCCTTGTGTGTTTACTCCTCTTTTGTTTATAATAGTTTCATGAGTTGAATATGTTTTAGTAAAAATAATAATCTTTGCATTTGATATTTTAGTTGAATACAACAAGATGTTTTTGTAATGTGAGGCTGGAGTATTGTGAATAAACACCCACTTTGTTTATTTTAATAGCTTGAAACCCTGAGGAATAAACTCGGTCTTCATAAAGAAAGTGAGAGCGATGAAACAATTTTAAATAACACCTATAATCGTGAAGAGGAAAGTCCACGCTTCACAAAAAACAAGCTGAAGGATAGAGTTTCTGTGGCAGAAAAGGTTAACAATGATGCACTCTATAAGGATACTGAAAACCCAGCAAAGGGTAAAAAGAAGAAAAAGAAATCTGCAATTGAGGAACAGTCATTCAATGAGGAGAAGTCATACAAAAGTGCTACTCAGATTTTGGAAGAACAACTGGAAGCAGTGAGCATTGACCAAACCAAATCCCAGGCTAGTACAAAATCTGAGACAAGGCAACAAAAATCTAAGAAAAAGAAATCAAAAAATGAGTTGGAACATCAACACCACGTTGAGACAGTGTTGAAGAATGACGAAGGAGATGATGCGGATTCCTTAATCCAAGCCTATCAGAAGCAGATAACTGAGAATGATGCAAAAGTGTATAAAAAGGGAAAAAAGAAACTGGAGTCAGGCTCCTCAAAAATCATTTCAATTGTTACATCTCCATTTTTAAACAATGAGCTGATGAAGGAAAAAAAGCAGAAACAGCACATATTATTCGAAGAGGGTGAAACAAGGTAAGAATCCAATAAATTCCGAGACCCTTTGTCAGACTTCTTTCATGCCACTTTATAAGGTGACAGCTAAGTGCAAATTGTTTTGGTTTTATTTTTGTATGATTCATAAAGTAAGGTTACAGTGGTTCAATTAAATAGGGCTTTTCGGTAAACATAGGTAACTTTATTTTTGATAAAAAGTTTACTTGTATGGGCTAAAAGTTAGTTTCTTATTGCTGCAGTCAGAAATATAATGCAGTCCATTTGTTGTGACTTTTTAAAAAATCCGCTTCCCTGGCCCCAGTGCAATGTCCCTTTCAGAGCTGCAGGGCAATCAGGCTGAGAATGATCAGAAAAGGAAAAAGATTCCACAGAGAAGGAAATTAACATCAGAGTCTAAACTAGAAGTGATAAATGATGAAGATAAGAAAACGATCGAGGAAGAGGGAGTCCAGCAAAAAGCAAAAGGAAAGAAGGCCAAGAAGAAAAGTAACAGAGGTGAGCAAATTTTTTCAGTGCAATTTTATTCATGTGATATTTTTATTTTGTTATTATTGTACAATAACATTTGTTTAAATATGTGGCAGAACATAAATTTGCAAAGTGTATATGATGGAGCTTATGTTGAAACATTTGAAAGTGCTTTATTCAATAGTTTAATAAATAGTCTTTGCATTTAATATACCGTAGTGCCTTTCACATCAGGAGGACATCACAAGAGCACTTCACAGAATTTACTGTAAAGACTAGTATAATTTGTAGGCCTACTTGGCAACCAATTTGCACACAACAATGTCCACAGTCATGTGGGTAAAGCATGACAGCTAATCCATGGCAGCAATATCACACAAACTGCAATGAGATGAATGACCTATTTTCTTTATTGTACATTTGGACGTGGGTGGAATGTCGGCTTGGACTTTGGGAAAATATTTTTTCCTTGAAATAGTGCAAATGCAAATTTTAACCTTCACTTGAGCCTCCAGAAGAGGCAGAGGAGACGATGATTTTAAGTCTCAAGGATTACCTTCAGAAATGACCTTATCACATCTCCGTTTATTTGCTATTGGTTTTATATTGTCTACAAACTACACACAGCAACATCACTTTATAGTATATCCTGTGAAGTGCATTGATGATATAAGGCACTATATCAAATACAACGTTGATAATTATTATTATGCCTCTGTTTACCTAGCAGTAGGTAGGAACCCGGTTGTTTGTCGATTGGTGGATCACTTTTCCGAGGGTAATAATTCTTCTTAAATAAAAAAAATTGGTCACTCAATCCACGACTGTTTGTGGGACTCTGCTGTGCGCAATTGGTACAATCTTATAAAACCCTTTGAGACATCTTGATGAAGCAATAACGTGTTATACCAAATACAAGTATTATATTTATGTTATCTTTAGAATGAAAAGAGCTAACAAGATTGAGAAGAACATTTTTTAAAGATAAAGGAAACTTTAAAATTACTTTTTCTTCACTGTAGCTACAGCAGAAGAAATTGAGGCAAAAGAGCCTAAAGATGAAACAGCTACTCCTGACTTAGATGCTGAACCTCAACAACAGAGACCGAAATATGATGACAGTCTGATCCTTGGTGTATATATTCACAGAACAGAACGATTGAAAACTGATCTCCTGGTGTCGCATCCTACAGTCAAAGTTCATGTGGTTGATGAAACCACTGGCCAGTATATTAGAAAAGAACACAGGTGAGGTGCTGATTTAGAAAATCTGTTAAATCAAACACAAATGAAAATTGACTCTAGTTGGACATCACATTTGAAGTGATTAGGAATCAATCATCAGTTTACTAAGTGAAACTACCTGAGGAAGTGCTTATCCACTGCTACAGCTGTATATCTTGGCTGGTACAGAGATGACTTAGTAAAGTTAAAAAGGTCTTGTTTTAGGTTATGAATGGTAGCAGGAACTGAGTAGTGAGTTCATTTTGAATCCTGGGAATTTCACTGGTACTTGGAACAACCAAGCCTACGTGGACGAGGGTAGAGCTGTTTACCCTCATTTGAGAGGACTGAATGTAACCACACCTGCCCATTGACATCTGTCTTAGAAAGGCTTTTTTTTCTCCACTTAGTAGAGTGGACCAGAGGTAATAAAATTCAGCTTTGATAAACAGAAGTGAACCGTATCTCTGAATAGTTTATTTTCAAAAAGTACTTTTTTTTCCTGGTGCACATAGTAAATACTGGTGACTGTAGTGATTATTGTCTCAATCCACCTTGTTGTATTCAGTATATGTTAGTTGGTGTGGCATATGATCAGTGTTTGATAAGGAAAGAAAAGGTACTAGTTGTTAGCAGAATATATTAACTCATCACTTGCAAAAAGTAGATCTGCAGCAACTTAATTATACAGTTTTGTATAGTTATTCCCTGTTATTGCTTTGAGTTCAGAAGAAAGACTGAGAAATGTAGGAGGAATTTTTTAAAATAAAGTATGAAACAGAAACTATTACTAACACAATAAAAATCGGCAAGAAGAAAAGAAAGTTGGTGAAATTTAAATTTGAGTGATTAAAACAAAACAAGACCAAGTTAACATCAAATTGAAATATGTTGTTTATGTAAAAAGAGAAGAAAACTAGAAACCAGAAAGAGAGGACTGAAGATAGAAGAATTGCAATTTGCTTCTGTTGGTAGAAGCACATAAATGTAAAAGGTAATTTTTTTGATAATAGTCCCAATTGGTGTTTGCATTCCTGCATTTAGAGATGGTCATATGCTTACAATAATACAATGTGGAGTCCTGTAGCTCAGTGGTTAGAGCACTCGCTTTGCAAGTGAGAGACCTGAGTTCAATTCCAGGCAGGGCGAAACCTTGGGCAAGTTTCCTTACTCCACACACCTAATAATAATCCCTCCAAAAAAAATCAATAATAAATTGGTCATTTTCAATCCACGACTGTTTATGGGACATTGCTGTGCGCAATTGGCTGCCGCGTTCGCCCACAAATATACAGTCAATTCACTTTTACAGTATATTCTGTGAAGCGCTTTGGGACGTCCTCCCGACGTGAAAAGCGCTATATCAAATGCAAGGATTATTATTATTATTATTATTAACTTGCCTCACCAATGCAAAGTGCTCGCGCAAAAAATGGGGTAGAAACTTTGTACTAATTGTAAACCAATAACTTTCTCTCCTAAAGCCAATAAAAATACACTATATTAATTACCTGATTCATTTCTGAAATACATTGATGATCAAACAAAAGTGTTTTGGAAACCTGGATTTCCAAGTCTTTTCTATCTAATTATCACACAACTGTTCCCTGACTTGCAGCAAAAATCCTCACTTTGTCCATTGGTCAGCAGAAGCAATTTAGACCCTATTCTGTACAAGGAGTGGAGGTGTTAGTCATACTTGTAATCTCTCATGCCTGTTTTGAACGCTGTGCACGGAATATTTTTTGAAAACCACAGGCCCATATATATAATCAGTAGTACAGAAATGATTTTCACGTCCAGGCACGTATATGAGTAAAAATTTGTCTTGTGGTACTCAGTAGTTTATATTTCCTGGGAAACTCATCATCATACATGCTTTAGAGTTTGTAACACTAAATTTGGTGAGTGTGACTCGTACAGATGATGACAGCCATGCCACAGCCAATGGTCTCAGTAAATCTATATGGCTATTTGAATAGTAGGACAACTTTACATTAATTTAAGCTCAGTTACAACTTCAAACGGTTAAATTGATGAATAAACATTTAATTTTGCTGTTACCAAAAATAATATGTGTTAAATTCCTAATCCATCTACTAATATCCATTTCCTGTTCCAGAAAAATATATTTGAGCAGATGGGTCTCATCCACTGTCCTCCTTCAGCATGCAGGTCATGGATGGCCAACTTGCACCCAGAGGCTTGCATTACACATGTGTAAAATAGTCATGCGAGCTGCTTGTGACCCGCAGACTGCAGGTTGCCCATCCCTGGTCTAGAGGAAGTCTTCATATTAATGCTTCCATATAAAAAATGAATATGTCCTAATTAATGCAAATTTTGACTTTCTGTTTTTTTACATGTGGTAATTCCATAACTAAATATCTTCCAGGTTTACTACTAAAACTTCATTTAAATTAGCTTACAGATTGTAATAATGAAAAAGCATTGATCAAAATCCACATGCCTATGGATAGAATTATGGGAATTACTGTTCAGCAGGAGACACCTTTTCTTTTTTCCACAGGAGCTAACAGCTCCAATTCCAATTACATGAGGTGTTCCCTAGTTTTACATTTCACATTTTAAAAGCCTTAATCCTCCTAATTGTTTTGCCAACCTACATTGTATTAAAGTTAAACAGAATGTGCTGGGATGTTATGCACCTAATGATACTTTGGATAATGTAATACATTTCACTACTGATTGTCACTTACGAGACATTCAGTATCCCTATTCAAAAAAATTGCAGATCCATTATTCAAATAGTTTTAATAATCTATAGAACTGAGATGCTTGAATTAGACATTCGATGCATTTAACAAAAAAGTTGTTATTGATTAATTAAAAGTGCTTCCTTGTAACATTTAATTTTTTTTCCTATTAGCAATCGACATGTTACTTCATACTATGAACAAGAAAGTGTGGAACACATCCTTCCCATCATGACTCAGCCTTACGACTTTAAGAAAAACAAGTTGACTGTTCCAGAGTGGGAGGAACAGATCATCTTCAATGAACGATTTGGTTACTTCCTTCAGGAAACTGAGGAAAGTCCTAAAGTCATTCTATTCTTTGAGGTATAAAATGTTTTTGGGGGTGATTGGTACAGTGTAATGCTCTTTTACCTCTTATACTTAAACTTGGATAGTTACAAGTTTATATTTTGTAATGAATAGAATCACAGAATCGTACAGCCCAAAAAGATTGATAAATTGACCCTAGCTTTAACATTTAAGTAGGTTTGACTTCAACCCACGTCCAATGATGTTGAAGCTAAGTTTGACATACGTACATCTCTTGAAAATCGGTAGTATAGTCTCCTTGTTTTTTTTNGGCTCAATTCACAATACTGTGCAAAGCAAATATAAGGTTTGCTTTAAAGCAGTCATACTGGAATTAGGTGCTTTTGTGGTTTTTAATTGAAGCTGGTTTCAAATATATAAATAGGTTCATATTCTATGCAGATAATTTATTTAAAGGAATAAGGTGTGGAGAAAAGACCAGTTCTGCCCAATCAAAACAAATGGACACGCAAGAGAATTGGTTTTAGTAAATGGGTGTTGGGTACACAGAACAAACTAATGGCACAGTTAGTGGAACAATGAAGCATACAATGTTTCCAAAGGAACTAGACTGGTTCCTGTAAATTAGTAAGATTTAGGGTTGTGAGATGATGAGATAGACGCATTGAAGGATTTTTTGCTAAACTGAATGGGAATGCAGTTAGGACCAATGATACATGCTTGCAGATATTACTTTTGAAGTTGGCTTCACTCATAGTAATCCTTACATTTGATATAGATATTTGATATGTATCAACATCTTGAGGCACTTCACCAGTAATTAAAACAACAAATTTACATTTATAATAGTTCCTTTCACTTCAGGAAGACATTTCCAAGGCGCTTGACCATCCTGGCTTGGCAGCCGAACTGGGGTGGAGTAAGGGAATGGGGGTTGGGGGCTAAGGATATCCGAAGACCCGGTCAAAGAGGAAAGTGTTGACAAGTTCTTTAACGAGGTGAGGGAGAGATTGAGTTGGAGGGACTCCAAGATGGAGTTCCAGAGAGTGGGGGACTGCCAATGGTGGGGTAAATAGGATGGAGGGCTTGAAGCAAGCTGGGGCCAGCTGAGCAGAGGGATACTTGTCCCGTATACATAGCATTAGGCTGGGTCAGCTTTAAGACACAAAGATACTATTTGAATGCAACAGAAAATTTGAGATTGTTCAGGCTTCATCTAAGCAGGCATCTTTTCCTGCCATTCTTCCACAGAGAGTAACATTTCATGAGAACTTGTGAGACAGCTCTATTGAACAATCAGCCATCATGGTTTGACCAGTAGCGATTAAAAAGGATTGCTCCATTTCATTTCAATGATTCATTTCAGATTTGGAGTGCAAGATTTTCACATTATCCAGTGTATTTAAAACTGAGTTTGTTTAACAAGAATTTTTTTTAGATGACAGTTGGTTAAATAAATTGTAGCTAAACCAATTCTGACTGTCTTTAAGAGCTACTTGTTGCCATGTATTTTCTAATATCTTTGTTTATTTGAAACTCAAACCAGATATTTTCTTACTCCTAGATTCTTGATTTTGTAAGTATGGATAAAGCTAGAATTAACTATGAAACTCAAAATAGAGAAGGAGGTTGGCGCAGAGTAGCCTGGGCATTCTTGAAGGTAAGGATGGGCATTAATATTCTGAAGTAGACAAGTATTAAGTTCTGTTCTAAGGGTGCTTGTAGTCCACTTATACTTCTCTCCCAATAATAATCATTATCCTTGCATTTGATATAGCGCTTTATCACGTCTTTTGAGACATTTCAAAGCGGTTAAGGGGCCCCACTTCATGAATGAGCCTGGTCAGTAAATGTTGGTTGGCTATAGCAGCTAAGTTGATCTTATTGCTTCATGAGCAGGAACACTGAAGGGCTGGTAACCCAGAGATGCTGATTACAGTTGAAGCAGCTGCTCTGCATCCTTGGTTGAATGTCAACCATGGAGATAGAGCAGCTGCTTCAACTGGCATCAGCATCTCTGGGTTGCCAGCCCTTAAGTAAGAAAATTAACTGAACCTAGAGTCTGGTTTGTATAGCTGACGACTATACAGTACTCTTGCCCACTGAGTCATGGGGACATTCATTTTTTTAAACATAATGGTTTGATAGATACACTTGTTATTCTGTATGATCTTCATTATTATACAACATATTAACATGAAAAATTGCATTACATATTCTACAGTTGAAGGTTCAATAAAATTTGGAAGCAGGTTATTTTGTATGTCTTAATGTAAACTTTTTTTTATTAAACCATGAAATAGCTGGTAGGTGCAAATGGCATACTGAATGTTGACGGAAAACTTCGCCTGCAATTGTATTATCCAACATCAAAGGTCAAGAAGCTGTCCAACTCCATCGAAGTCTTTGAATGGTGGAATAAACTGCCTTGGAAATATTACCCTTCAACTTTGTACGTTACAGTGAAAGGCTTGAAGTTACCTGAAAATGTGAGTCCTAATTTAATATTTCATTTATGCACCGCAAATTGCTTTGTCAGACTTGACACAAGGCTTTCCTAATTTAAAGAACAACTTCTTAAAGGTATTCATGTGAGCCCAGCTTCTATAAATACACAATGCAAACAAGACTTTATATAAGAACTCTTTAAGATTTTAAAACATGTTTTTAAATCTAAATTCTCTCAGAGAATTTGATGATTAAGACTTATTATAAATAAAGAGCAAAATGCACACAAGAGCAACATTGGCTTATGTTTCAGTTGTACCAAATCTGTATGTGTGCTACTCTATATTTTTCTGTAACATTTGAAACTGGGGCATTGATTGTGGGAGAAAGCAGAACATTTACCTTCTAGCATAATGAATATTCAAATATTGTTGCTTCATCCTAAAAGCCTTGGGCCAAAGGCACCTCTCAGTGGTGTAGCATCAGGCCACACAGATAAAAAAGTAGCAACTTCAAACCCCAGCTTATGCTAAGTGCTAGCTGATCACATTGAGAGCAGCAGTTGTAGTGCCTTGGGACGTCCTCCTGACATGAAAGGCGCTATACAAATGTAATTTTGTTATATTTGTTGTTGTTGTTGCTGCAAATGGCCTCACTTTCATGAGGAGAAAATGAGCTTGAATTCTTCATTTTAAGTGCTAAATTGAAAGAGAAAAATTGATAGAAAACTCTTTTTGTTTACCCCCTCCCGCCAATTGTATATATATATATATAGTTACACTTATTCATTCGTGTTTCTATGTGAGGAGTGGAGGAATGATAATGATAATCCTTGCATTTGATACAGTGCCTTATTGGTATCCATATAAGCGCTGTCCGTGCTGCTGCGTAGTCCACACCACTGTCCTCAGTAAATAATACATTAGTCACTCAATCCACAACTGTTTGTGGGATATTGCTGTGTGCAATTGGCTGGCGAGTTTCACCCACAAAGTATACAGTGAATTCACTTTACAGTGTATTCTGTGAAGTGCTTTGAAACGTCTCAAAGACGTGATAAGGCACTATCAAATGTGTGGCCTGAAGGATTATTTATTTATAATTGTATTCTCCTCCAATTTTATCTGTGCAAATCTCATTTTATTCCTATATCACAAGTGGTGCATAACTGGCCATTGAAAAAGAAAAGACTTAAATAACCTGCTGTATATCTGTTCTGATTAGATTGCTCTTTCTGTGCGTTCTATGCTGCCTGTTCAGCAGGAACGAGGCACTATTTCATACTCTGATCTTCAGACTGTGATGTCACAGAAAATTTCTACATCAGTTGCAGATACCCAGAAGGCAGAGATTTTGAAGTGGAACAAATTGCCTGGACAGGTAAAGAAATATAATTTAATATGTTTATAAACTTTATGGAAAAAAAAATCTACTGATACGATCACGATCATTATGGAGCTCAGCTATTTTGTTTTAGAACAAAGGAGATTATATTCTGTTATAAATATTAAACATACAAAGTTTACTGTTGCCTTTTAGGTGTGTCGTATACCTAACAAGTTTGAGCTGTCACTTCGAGGAGGACAGATTGGATGTTTCTGTATCATATTTTCTCACAATGGAAGAAGTTTGGCAGCAGCATGTGCTAACAGGGATGGCTATCCCATTGTAGGTGAGCAACAGTTACTGTGTAGTAAACATGAATGAGTAAGAAGCATATTGTGGAGTCCTGTAGCTCAGTGGTTAGAGCACTCGCTTTGCAAGTGAGAGACCTGAGTTCAATTCCAGGCAGGGCGAAACCTTGGGCAAGTTTCCTTACTCCACACACCTAATAATAATCCCTCCAAAAGAAAAAAATGATAAATTGGTCATTTTCAATCCACGACTGTTTGTGGGACATTGCTGTGCGCAATTGGCTGCCGCGTTCGCCCACAAATATACAGTCAATTCACTTTACAGTATATTCTGTGAAGTGCTTTGAGACGTCTAGAAGACGTGAAAAGCGCTATATCAAATGCAAGGATTATTATTATTATATTGGTAGTAATTCTCACACCAGAATGGCAATGTATGATAGGCTGACACAGTGTCCGGTACTGACTGATGCAAAATCAGGCCATGCCGCTGCTGTCGCAGAGTAAGTGATGTTAGTGGTACTTCCTGCACATAGTGGGCAATGTGTATGGAGTTACATTACCTGCAACCTGATCACCTGAATTTCAGGTCATCAGATTGCTGGTGATGAGATTTCCAGGTTAACAGGACACCACTGATGTAACATCCTGCTTCGTGGATATGCAGAAACAGTTGACGAGTCAATGGCTCAAAAGTTGGCCATTTTCCTTTTAACACGGTATCCAGACACTTCCGGGGGGACACGTTGACCAACCCCACGTGTGGACACTGAAACCAGCTATCTCGCCCCAACTGCCATGTTACAGAGGTTCCACGGTAATACATTTAATAAGCTGTGAAACAATCTTATGCCGCTAGATGGCAGTACAATATCTTACATTAGTTTTTTTGGAGATGTAAGAAATGTTGCTTAAAACGTAGATACATTTTGTAATTGACTTTATGCACACTAAACCAAAATATTATTGGTTTGTTTATTTAGTGTATGAAATTTCTTCAGGACAAGTGTTGGGAGAATTTAATGGGCACCTTAGTATTGTGTACAGTCTGTGTTGGTCAAACGATGATAATACCCTCCTTTCTGCATCATCTGATGGCACTGTAAGGTTAGTGCTACATTCAGAATAACTACTTCTGGATAGAGTGAAATAGATCTGTTTTTGTGGAAATATTACACCAGTTATGAATATAAATCGTATAATTGCCTAAGTTGTACATTCATCCGAGTCACATTCAGTTTCCTATCAAAACCATGCAGATTTCTTTGCACTATATTAATTACCTCCTAACTTGTAACACTGCTCCCCTACCCTCCATTATTCCCGCACTTCCTGTTAAATTTCACAACCATTCCCATACCCTTTTATATGCATCAGCCTAGCTCAATCGATAGCATCTTCTCCGAGTTGGAAGGTTTCAATCTCCATCCTGGGACTTTGAACTCACAGTCTTGACTGACTCGCCAAAGCAGTGCTGGGTATGCACTGCATTGTCAAGAGGAGCAGTTGATTTATTGCCCGCATGGCAAGCCCCACCATTGTCGGTTTTGCTTCAGCTTCTCTGCCCCCACCATTTGGAACTCCATCCCACATTGCCCTCCTTTGCCTCCTTCAAGGCACGTCTGAAGACCCTCCTCTTCGATCGTGCTTTCGGCCACCCTCTCTGCCCTCCCTGTCCCTGATCCCAACCCTCCCCAACCCCCCTGCTCAGGTCCAAATCCCTGACAGTCCAGTGCCTTGAGATGACCTCCTGATGTGAAAGACACTATACAAATGTTATTTTGTATTCTATCACTTCAAGGCTGTTTGTGAGGCATTGCTGTGTGCAAATTGGCTGCAATTTGTCTAATTCCTGTTTTAAAAGCTGTTATGAATTCTTCTTCTACAATCACATGATGAAACCAAAAGTGTTTTGACTGTATAAAGTAACTTGACAGCTTTTCATGTATTTTGTTTTTTTAAATTTAGCACTTATTTCTTTAGTCATGCAGACATTTAAAATTTTGCTTCAATCGATTCAATTATGTAAGTTGTTAGTTACATTTTTGAGAAAACACAATCATTTGATAAGTAATTAACTATTCATTGTTGATGTTTTCAGGGTTTGGGATAAAGAAAGCTATCACAATCCAGCTAAAAAAGTTCTTCCACACCCTTCATTTATCTATACTGCAAAATACCATCCACTTGCTCAGTACCTAGTGGTTACAGGAGGTTATGATTTTGTCATCCGTGTATGGAATATTAATACGAAAGATGCACATGGTCAACTACTTCAGGAATTCAATGGTCACAAGAGCTTTATAAACACTCTGTGTTTTGATGCCGAAGGTCAGTCTAGCTATTTGTACATTTTGTTCATTTCAGTGAGCAAAAATTAACTGCATAAGTTGAAGAGTTGATGTCCATTGGGCAGTTGGTAACATAAATGAGTACAAAATGCATACTACCTTTTTAAAAAGAAATATGTAACAGCTAATTTTTAATTTATATTTATAATTGCTGAACACTTGATAAACTTGTCTCCTGGAGAACAGAAAATTGTTTTTAGTAGATTCGTAATTATTTAATTTTGCATTACAATTAAGACATCTGAACAGCAGTCCATTCCAGTTTATTGTCTACATTTCCAGAAAAGATTTTCAGATGCCTATTTCACATCTTTGGAGCCAGGAATGGTAGTTTGTCAAATGGCTTCAGTGCTCCAAATCAGCTTCCAGTTCCTAATCACTTGTCTTGTACTTCCTGCTGCTTGCTAGAGGTGCACATCTGTGGATTTCTCTTAGAGACATGGGGTTCAGATGAACTATGGTTCAGAATTATTTTATTCAGTTTAATGTTTATACAGTTTGGAAAGCATTTGTTATTTTTGTTGGGAGGGATTAATTATGTTTCTGACATCAATTAAGGTAATAAGCAGAATTTTCCATGTGGAAAACTAGTGAATAGGATCTTAGTCATAAAATCAGTAAAACCAATGGAATATCAACTGAGACGGATCTGGACCTGACGATTTTTCATCTGCATCTTTAGGTTATGCTAGGTCAAGGTCTGTTGAAAATCACTCCCATCAGATAGGCAGGAGTTTGAACAGCGTAGGAGTCTGGGATTCTGTATTTCCAAATAACATTCACAATCTTGAAATATGAAAAGAATTGTACTTTGTTGTCGTTGTTGCATTCAACAGGGATATATGTTGTACTGTTTGAGTAATTTGAATAAATATCTTAATATTTTAAGAATGTTTTGAAACTAATAAAGAGCTTTTAAAATTTAGGGCAGCATATGTTCTCCGGAGACAATTTAGGGCTGATCATTGTTTGGAATACTTCTGTAAAGGAAGACACTGAAGAAAACCTACTTCAGCAATGGAGCATTGACAAGGTAAGATGACAGGAAATTCTTCTGTTTATACATTGAATAAATATTAGTGAATGTATTATCGTAAACTATTGTTTGTTATGCTTTTCCAATACAAACTGCAAGTTTTTATTTGCTCATTTGCATTGGTAGTGACTACTCTGGCATTAACAGTTTATATCTTTATCTGATCATTGGTTTAAAGGCACCACCATCACACAATGTGCAGTAATATAAATTTATTGCAACATGTCCTATTAGCGACTACTTTAATATGATTAACATCTCTCAAAAAAGTTTCACATTAGGTAGCAAAGAACTAACCCAATGAACTTGTTGAAAGTAAAGTAGGAGCTATTGGTAAAAAAATTCATTTTTATACTTGCTCTACTTAATTTGTTGATGAAAACAATTGTCAAGAAGTGCAACCTCATGTAACATGCCTTGCTGTAATATTTTGTTAACTGTTATTCAAAATTTCATTTTATTTTATGGTGCCATTGTGTATAACTTGAGAGCAGTTACTCTAGAAAGCACCCTGTTAAAGGCATGCATTTTATGATCCCCAACCTGGCCTTGCAAAATAATCTTCCTGTGATTGGACAAATATGATATTCCTGTACCTGCTAATCTAATGGTTTGCCTTTAAAATGTGCATAATAGTTTGTACAGGACAGCTTTAATATAATTGGTGAGATGAGCAGGTTGAAAAAGCTGTTACTTTTTTGTACAATTTGAATGAAGTGAACCCTAGAGTCTAGAAAAATCATCAGTGTTGAAATGTTTGGAAAAGAGAAGTTTTGAATTTTATTTTTTAAAAATCTAATGTATTTTCCACAAATTCTTTCTAGGAGATTAAAGAGAATGAACTAAAAGGGGTTTCTGTGAATCACTTAGAGGTTCATCCAAATGGTAGACGTCTGCTAATCCATGCCAAGGACAGCACTCTGAGGGTGATGGACCTGAGAGTGTAAGTTATTGAAGCTATTTGATGACCACCGTCATACTGTTCTAGGGTCTCTCTTGGAATCAGCTAGCATTGTGGTGATACAGCAAAGGGAGAGGGGAACTGAATCCACTGTGTTTAAATGATTGATCAGCCTAGCTTATGAGTGAAACTTGGATGGATAGATATGTTATGTTGGATTGGAATTCTTCCTGCTCTGGTCCAAACTGCAAGCCAGTGTCCTAAGCGACGGTGATCCTTTCTGGATTCTCCAAGAGTAGATATTTGAGATGTGCAGATTGTGCATTGTAGAAATTGCAAAGTCTTGCATATGTGAATTTTCAATAAGTGGAGCAAAGACCCCTAGGCATGATCAGAGACTTCTGCATGTCAGACTCCTGGCTGACCAAAATTAGCAAACTGTTTGATCACAAGACTGAAAATAAGTAAGTTGAAATGTTTATAATTTGTTTAGTGTCAATGCGCAACTAGGAATTTCCTTCACCCTTTATTTGCCAAAATGATTATTCTTTATACATTAGCCTACAACAACAACAAAATTACATTTATAGAGTGCCTTTCACGTTGGGAGGACGTCCCAAGGCGCTGGACAATCAGGGATCCAGGACCTGAGCATGGGGGACGGGTGGGGGAGGGGTGAGGGAAGGCAGAGAGGTGAGAGGGCGACCGAAGGCACGATCGAAGAAGAGGGTCTTGAGACCGGCCTTGAAGGAGGCAAGGGAGGAAGCGAGGCGAAGGGACTGTGGGATGGAATTCCAAAATGTGGGGGCAGAGAGGCTGAAAGCTCAGCCACCGATGGTAGGGGAGATCGGACGGGAGCCCGATGAACGGAGGGAGCGGGCAGGTTGGTAGGGAGTCAGCAGGTCAGAGAGATAGGAGGGGGCAAGGCCATGGATGACCTTGAAAGTGAGGACAAGGATCTTAAATTCGATCCTCTGAGGGATGGGGAGCCAGTGGAGTCGGACGAGGGTGGGAGTGATGGGGTCACGGAACCTGGTGCGTGAGAGTACACAAGCTGCAGAGTTTTGGATGATCTGCAGCTTGCGAAGGGAAGAGATGGGAAGGCCAATGAGGAGAGAATTTCCATAATTGAGCCTTGATGTGATGAATGTGTGGGTGAGGGTTTCGGCAGTCTGAGGGGTGAGGCAGTGGCGGAATCTGGCAATGTGATGGTAGGCAGTGCTGGTCATGGCGTGGATGTGGGGGAGAAAGGACAGTTCAAGGTCAAACAAGACACCCAGGTTCCTGACTGGCTTAGTGAGGTTGAGTGTGCAGCCGTGGAGGCTGATGCTACCAGCGCTCGAGATGAGGCGACATTAGCGTGAGCCAATCAGGAGGAACTCGGTCTCGCTGACGTTCAGTTGGAGAAAGTTGTCCCTCGTCCAGGACGATGTCAGACAGGCAGAAGGTCAGGACGCTAGTAGTCCTGGAGTTGAGGGTGGAGGCAGAGAGATAGTTGGGTGTCATCCGGGTAAATGTGGAAATTTACCCCATGTCTGCGGATGATGTCACCAAGGGGGAGCATGTAGAGGGTGAAGAGGAGGGGACTGAGGACAGAGCTCTGAGGAATGCCACACGAGGCGGTGCAGAGGCTGGAGGAGAAGCCGTTTGCTGAGACAAAGTGGAGGCTGTGTGAAAGGTAGGACCTGAACCAGTCAAGGACAGAACTTTGGAAGTTAAGGTGGGAGGAGAGGCGGTGGAGGAGGATTGAATGGTCCACAGTGTCAAACGCGGCGGAGAGGACGAGGAGGCAGAGGGAGCACTGGTCACACATGCTCAAGATGTCATTTGTGACCTTGACCAGCAATTTCCGGGCAGTACGGAAAGCCGATTGGAGAGGCTCATGGAGGGAGTGGGAGGAGAGAAAAGAGCGAAGCTGGAAGGCAAGAACCTCTCAAGGACCTTGGACAGAAAAGGGAGGTTGGAGATGGGCCGGTAGCTGGATAGCTGTGATGGGTCAAGGGAGGGTTTCTTCAAAGTGGCCATGATAGTGGCTGCTTTGAAGGGGGTAGGAACAGTGCCAGATGACAGGGAAAGGTTGATGATGTCAGCGAGAAGTGGGGCAAGGCGATGCAGCTGGGATTTAAGGAGAGGGATGGGAATGGGGTCCAGGGAGCAGGTGGTGGGCTTCATGGAGGATATGGTGGTGATGATAGAGGAGGGGGTGCCAGGTTCAAAGGTGTGGAAGGAGGATGGGTAGTGGTCGGAGTGTGGGGGGGGAGGGTGGGATTAGGGAGGGGTTGGAAGCTGGGAGGGTAGTGGCAGCTGAGCGGATTCCCTCAATTTTGGACTCGAGCATTTCTTCGCAGTGGGAGTTGGAGGTAAGAATCTGCTAGGCATGTTGTGGAGGGCAGAGGAGCCGGTTGGTGGTGGATTAACCTGGAGTAGAAGGACGATTTGGCCGAGGCGAGAGGGGAGCGGTAGGTTTTGATGTGATTCAGCCAGACGTGCCGATGGACCATTAGGCTGGATTTGAGCCAAGTGCGTTCGGCAGCCTGCACCTGGCCCTTGAGCAAGCGGAGGTGGCTAGTAAACTTGGGTGAGGATTTGGAATAGGAGGCAGTTCGGGAGGTGAGGGGGGCAAGAGCGTCGAGGATGGTGGAGAGGGTGCTGTGGAGGAGAGTAAACGCAGAGGATGGGTTGGTGCGGGAGGTGGGTCAGAGGAGAAGGAGTTCAGAGGACTCCAGGGCAGCGGAGAGGGATTGTGGAGAGATCTTCCATGGGCGGTAGGAGATGGTGGTAGATTTGGAGGCAGTGGGAAGAGGGATATAGGAGTTGAGGGAGATGAAATGGTTGTCAGAGATGGTCTTGTTGGTGATGGTGACATCCGAGACGCTGAGGCCCTGGTGATCACTAGGTTAAGCGGGTGGCCGTGGCGTGGGCAGCAGAGTGGATGTGGAGGGAGAGGTTGAGAGAGGAGAGAAGTCTGAGGAGGTGGAGCAAGAGGGGGT
The DNA here is from genome assembly GCF_018977255.1 of Callorhinchus milii. Classification (NCBI taxonomy): domain Eukaryota; kingdom Metazoa; phylum Chordata; class Chondrichthyes; order Chimaeriformes; family Callorhinchidae; genus Callorhinchus; species Callorhinchus milii. The sequence goes on along the minus strand of NW_024704744.1, from coordinate 44,706,670 downwards.
GAAGTGGAGGTTGAAGTCACTTAGGATGATGAGATGGTCGGAGCAGAGGCAGAGGGAAGCTAGAAGGGTGGAGATGTCAGAGATGAAGGTGGGGGAGGATTTGGGGCGGTAAATTAGGAGAATTTTTAGTGAAAGATGGGAGGGATGGCAGAGGCTAAGGTGTTCAAAAGGGGAATGAGCTAGCGGAGACAGGGGGATAGGGCAAGTGACGCCCTGGAGATGAGGGCCACACCACCACCCTCGCGGTTGGGGCGTGGGGCATGGTGGTAGATATAGCCAGGTGGTGTGGCCTCCATGACGGGGAAGGTGTCACTTGGGATGATCCAGGTTTCCGTGAGGGCCGTAATATCAACGTTCTCATCGAGGATGAGATCATTGACGGCCAGGTCTTATTGCAGATGGAGCAGACAGTTGGCGGGGATGTGTGTGGGATGGGAGGCGGAAGTGGATTGGTTGGCAGGGAGGGTGGGGATGTGGATGAGGGAGGAGAGGTTAGCCCCCAGGGTCTGAGTCTGGGGTGGCTTGCGGCGGTAGTGGGGAATGGAGCCGTCGGTGTGTGCTGCTAGACAGCCAACACTGAGTGCCACGATGAGCCCTGGAGGATTTCCAGGCTGGAGCAGAGGGAGGCAGTGGGAGGGTCAAGCAGAGATAGGAGGCGAGGAGAGCAGAGGGAGAGCAGGACAGTGCGGGAGAGTTGCAGGGAGGGGGGCATTTTGAGGGAGGGCCAGCTCGGGTCGGGGGCAGCAGCCAAGATGTGCACACTGAGACGAGAGGCGGCGGATTAGTGAGACATTGTCAGCCTACAGGAGGCTGTGGGGGCTGGAGGTGGTGCAGAGGGGGGAGGACGCTCATTGTGGTTAGCAATGAGATTGCTTACCTCGGCTAGGCTTTTAGGTTTTTTTTTTTGGTTCTGTCTTTTGAGTGTGAAGTCACGTTGATGTCACTTGTTGTTTCTCTGCAGATGCCCTGTTCCATGCTCCGAATCCTCGCTCTGAATCTTAGATATTGACAGATGTGTCATCAGGAATATTTAGTCCCATCCTGTCTACCCAAGGCCTAAAATTCTTTCTCATGACAAGTGCATTCACTCACTTTGCTTTTTCTTCTTATGAGATCCTCATCCTCACCTACAAGGCCATTCACGGCCTTGCTCCCTCCTACCTCTCCGACCTACTGTCCCCCTACCTACCTGCCCGTACCCTCCGTTCCTCTGGCTCCGGTCTGCTCCACATCCCTCGCTCCAACCGCCCTATCATCGGTGCCTGGGCCTTCAGCCTCTCAGCCCCTAGGCTCTGGAACTCTATCCCCTAGTGCCTTCGCCGCCTCCTCCCTTTCCTCCTTCAGGGCCGGTCTCAAGACCTTTCTCTTTGACCGAGCCTTCAGCTCCCCTCTCGACTCTCTACCCCTCCTCGCTCCCTCCCTTCCCTCCCCTCACCCTGACCATTTCCCCCCTGCTCGGATCCTGACCCAACTGTACAGCGCCTTGGGACGTCCTCCCGACGTGAAAGGCGCTCTATAAATGGAATCTTGTTGTTGTTGTTGTTGTTGTATTGCTTTAGGCCATTCTGTTGTTGCAGAGTTTTAATTGTTTTAATTGTTACTTTACCTTTAATATGAAAATAGTAAGAGCAGCACTTTACAAGTATTACGCCTGGAACATCTGCATACTCATTGACCTTGAAATGGATATTCTCTAAATCTGTAAAGTTATCTTGTATGTCAAACTAATAACTAAGACTAAATTTCTCCAACAAGGCTCTGCTGCATGAATTATTTTGTTGCAGTGTTGATCATCAGTAGGTAAGGTGGAGGGCCATTGTCAAGCTCCAAAATTGAAATGTACAGGAAATAGGTTCAATATATCTGTCCATAGAGTCGTCTTCACATTTTGAACCACAGTTGGAACATAAAATCGATCAAATCGAGTTTGCAAATATTCTATAGAAAGACCATTAATGTGGAAGGCAAGGAAGAAAGTCCTTGACTTTCATGAGTCTGTATAAAGGTTATCATTTAAAACCACTACAATATCATCATATTTGATATCAGTGTTGTCTGAATTGAATGTAATAACATTCACTAACTTGTAAACTAACACCCCTACTACAGCATGGAAACACAGTAGAATTCACCCGTTCATTCAAAGTACCAATTTACCCTTTGTCAACTGCATCAATTAACAGCAAGGTCCATCTTATATTTACAGCTAAACCGATAATCCCCTTTCACAAAATACTGCTATTATTGTGCAACATAGCTATAATTTCCCAAATTTCCATTCTAAGACCACTGGCACACAAGGAATTTTGGCTTTCTGATGTCTCTTGCATCTCCTTTCTAGCAGGGGTCACTGATTGTTAATCAGGAGTGGGAACCCCAGCAGACATTGTAGTGCCCCTAACATAGTGGTTGCAACTGCAGCATAGTTCTGGACTAAACTTGGGGATCGTCCAGGCCTATATAATTCATTAGAACACTGGGCAGTACATTTATCCACTGAGCCATTGGCCTTCAATTATTTTTCTTCTCATACAACAGTAATGACCTGTTGTTTCCCAGCAAATATCTCCTGTTGTTTGTTTTATTTTACTATGTTGTAGTTTCCAATGTTTTATATAGTGATCAGGAGGAATAAGAAATTTTAACAAAAGCTTTACTGCACTTTTTTGCTATAAATTCTGAAAATGTTTGCCTCAAGTCTATTTTAAGATGGTTTCAGAGATTCATCACTAGTTTGTATACTAATTGGTATACATTTCATTCTATGTGGAATTAGTACAAACAATGATAGTGCTTATAGTGTTTGGTATCTGTTAAATTGCCTTATTTTTCTTTTGTTTTTTCTAGACTGGCTACAAAAAAGTATACAGGTGCTACAAATTATCACGAGCAGATATGTAGTACATTCACACCTTGTGGGACATTCCTCTTTGCAGGCAGTGAAGATGGAATATGTTATGTTTGGAATTCGGAGACTGGTATGTTTGCATCTGTATTCTCAGTCAGTTTATTTTGGGATCAAGTAATGGTTTTCTTCCAAACTATTTGTGTATGTTTTGTGAATTGTATAAAGCATGTCAAAATACAGTGGTAATTACTTGAGCCTTAATTACATAATTAGCAACAAATGAAAAGGATAACTGACACTGAATACAGTTTTGATGGCCACAACATAATAATAATCCTTGCATTTGATATAGCGCCTTCTCACATCTTTGAGACATCTCAAAGCGTTTCACAGAATATACTGTAAAGTGAATTGACTATATTTTTGTGGACAAAACACAGCAGCTAATTGTGCACAGCAGTGTCCCACAAATAGTCGGTGGATTGGTCCCACAAATAGTTTGCCGCTCCACCCTCTGAGTCGCCATCCGGCCTGGAGGGCACCATATAAATCCAAGTTGTTGTTGGATTGAAGTGGCCAATTTTTTTTTGCAGGAATTATTACCTCTGCCAATCAAATAACAAGCAGGTTCTACTTACCGCTAGGTAAAGAGAGGCACGTGGAGTAAGGAAACTTGCCCAACATTTTGCCCTGCCGGAAATCGACCCAGGAGAATATCCAGGTTCCAGGGACCACAAGGATTAAATGATTAGACAAGCTAGAGTTCTTCAGCCTTGAAAGCAATTGTCTGAGGGTACCTTATTAGATGTCTATAAAATTTGAAATAAAATTTCAAATGGGATTGAAAAAGTAAACCCAGAACTTTACTTTCTAAACAGGTTTGCAAACAATAGTTTCAGAGCACCACAAAGTATTTCTTTAGGCAAGTTTCCTCACTCCACACGCCTCTATTTACCTAGCAGTAGGAATCCAGTTGTTAGTCAATTGGCAGATCGCTTCTCCGGGGGTAATAATCCCTTCAGTATATAAATAACTAATAATAATTTGGTCACACAATCCACGACTATTTGCGGGGCACTGCTGTGCACATTGGACTGTCGCGTTTCACCCCTAAAATACAGTCAATTCACTTTACAGTATTATTATAATTAGGAGACAATTAATGACTGGAGCAGTATGAGGAAGAGTGGCTCAAGTCCAGGATACTGGATTCATTTAAAAAGAGCCTGATGCTCTGATGGTGGGTATTCTGGAAGGATGAGGTAAAATGGGTGAAGAGCCTTTTTCATCTGAACTAATCTTGTGATGTAATCTTTTTCATGGACCTTCTATTTGTGAAAAAAATTACCAGTGTTTGATGGATGGTTTGTGCTTATAATGGGAATAGCATTGTAAATGTATATCACCAGACCTCTAGGATTCATAATAAGATATACTATTATGAAATTAGCAGCAGCACAGTCAAGATGGCCAAACAGTCTCCTTTCTGTGCTGCAAACGTTTTTTGATTGTGAACATGCTAAAGCAAAATGAATGAATCAATCAATCAATCAGTGCTGTAGCCATACTGAATTTTTTTGCTGAGGCAAACTAGACACCCCTTTGTACCCATTTACGAAGATTATTTGAGCGATTTTATTTCTGACCAATGGAGTGCACGGAGTGAGCCAACCAGCTAGGTGTGCGTATGCAGTGAAGCCAATTCATTATAAGCTAGGTTGGGATTTTATGGATCCCACTCGCGACATTATAATGAGGCTCCACTTGGTAAATTTTCTCAGGTGGTTTTCCTCTAAGAAATAAGCAGTATCGTACTTTATTTGAAGCTGAACTTCAATTGAAGAATGAGGAAGATAATTCGGAAGCTAGGTGATCAATCACTGAACAACACTAAAATGTTTCCTGACAAAGTGCTAGAAATTGGAGAACCGAGGTCAGGAGGGATAATAAAAATGCTTGATAAGAAAATGAAACTGAGAAATAGCTATTGTCTAGAATGAGGAAGATAATTCTGAAGAATGTTAAAGCGCTTCCTGAGAAAGTACTAGAAATTGAGGAACCTACTACAAAAAGCACAATAAAAATAATCTTGTTGAGAGAAATTGAAACTGAAAAATAGTTGCTGGCTCAATGGGACAAAATTGCTCGTAAAGGTAAGCATGTGTTAAATGCACATGCATATAAATACTTTGATAATTTCTTGCTCATTTTATCTTAAGTACCTAATTTATAAACCTGTGTTCTGACAATCACATTTTTAAACAGATCTTGAAGTATTTTCTTCACCTTGTTATCTAGAAGCATGTGGTTCAGTGACATAAGTATACACATGAATATGCATTTTTGCCAGAAAGTATAGTCCATTCCAACTTTATTTGCCTCTCTTGGACTCTTCCATCCCATTTTAGTAATTATAATAAAGATGTTGCATTAAGAAAACTATGAAGAGTATTGTAGGTTATATTCAATTTATTTTATGTATTAGTATCAGAAACATTGTGGAGTCCTGTAGCTCAGTGGTTAGAGCACTCGCTTTGCAAGCAAGAGACCCGAGTTCAATTCCAGGCAGGGCGAAACCTTGGGCAAGTTTCCTTACTCCACACGCCTAATAATAATCCCTCCAAAACCAAAAAAAACAATAATCTACGACTGTTTGTGGGACATTGCTGTGCGCAATTGGCTGCCGCGTTCGCCCACAAATATACAGTCAATTCACTTTACAGTGTGTTCTATGAAGCGCTTTGGGACGTCCTCCCGATGTGAAAAGCACTATATCAAATGCAAGGATTATTATTATTATTATTATTAAATAAATATGATACTAGTGACTGAGTTATTTTCATCCTTTCTGTTAGGTGACCAAGTGGCAATGTATACTGAACTTAATTATGCATCACCAGTGCGAGATGTAGCATTTCACCCCCACGAAAACATGGTGGCATTTTGTGCCTTTGGACCAAGTCAGCCAATACTTATCTTTTTGTATGATCAGAAAGGTGAGTTTTCTTGCTAACAGATTTTCTATGAAAGATTATAGATTCATCAAAAAAATTATTCATCTTATGTTTTTATGGCATTTGACAAGTATATCATTTTGTCAATATTTACAATAAGCTATCAATTCACCAAAACATTTGCTTACACAAAATAAATGGAGACTAATTTGCGTAAACTACGATACTCAGTGTAATTCAGTTTACTCAGAATTTGTTTAGTTTTAATCATGTACGAGTGCCGTAGGATTGTTTTTAGTCAACATCAAGACCACAAACTGTGTACTTTAGGTTCCCATGAAACTTCTTCAGTGAGAAAAAAAATCACTTTTCACTGGAAACAAATAGATGTGAGACAAATTAAATCAGCATTAAGTTAATCATGGCATTGGATTGTTATTTTAAAATTGAACTCACAACTGTTAATGACTGGTTTAGTGGCATTAAGAAACTGGAGGCGGAAAGTTGTGTGTTAATGGAGGAGGAAGAATCCTTACATTTTATTGGAAGCAAACAGGATTTTACTCTTCCCAAATATTCTATTCTTCAGTTATGAATTTTTATCTATAATATGTCCATCTGCCCCCTGCCCGTTCTCATTTTATTCATTTCTTTTTAATCTTAGTATGAGCGGTCGATTCACCGGTCATTAGTATATTTACAGACCTTGGCAGTTGAGAACATTGTATTCTCCACTGTTCATTAAATTTACAGACATTTGTGATTGTGAATTTATAGTTGGAGATCCCTTAATAAACTGAATCCAATGACCAAATCACCCCTCAGCCAGTCTGTTATTAGAGTTTTCCTTTAATTCTCCAGTTACATTTTTTTGCTTATTTTCTTATTTTATCCTTTGCACAAAAGATTACTAAATTATAGTATTTAAAGATTTTTGATCAATATCTTTTGTTTTTCTGCCACTGATCAAACCAGATGTATTCTCGCATTCCATCGCAGCAAGCCAGTATTTAAAGGACTGTTATGGACTCCACAGTTCCTTCACCTTGCTCCCTCCCTTGCCTCCTTCAAGGCCCTCCTGTTCAACCAAGCCTTCCGGCACCCTCCTACCCTCCCACTCTCCCTGCCCTCCACCGCTCCTGATCCCAAACCCCAGCTCGCGTCCAAATCCCTGACTGTCTAGAGCCATGGGACATCCTTCTGACGTGAAAGTCGCTATACAAATGTAATTTGTTGTTCTTATTAATAATAATAATTTTGCACTTGATATAACTTTATCACACCTTCAAGACATCTCAAAGTGCTTCACAGGATATACTGGAAAGTGAATTGACTGTATTTTGTTGCTGCTGTTTGGCTTGAATGAATGCAGTTTTGTGGCACAGCTGAGTGGAAGAACGTTTGGAAACAAAGGTCCCCAAAAGCAATAATGCATGTGTGTGTGAAACCTCTGTTTGAATTCAGCACAGATTGTTGACCAAAAAAATGTTTTCACTGACGAATATGAGTATCTTCAGTTAAATTAGTTTCTCAAATCATTTCTGCTGGGGGTTATAGCATCAGGAAGTCAGACGCAGTCGACTAGGTCCAGTGTTTCAGCTGTCGCTTTATAAAAGTTGGCTGACTTTGAGGTTATCAGGTCACTACTGATATAAGTTTCTACACTATAGTGCTATTGACGTCAATTGCTTTGCGATGCAATGGCAAACTTTACCCTGCTTGGTAAGACCACCGCAACCAATACATTAGGGTGCCGCTGCACCTCTGAATCCTGCCAAAAAGCCAGTCTGGTTGATTTGTCATCACTCTCGACTACCTAGACACCACAGGAGATTGACTTGATCTTGACAGTTTGTTGTTATCTTGGAGCTCGCTCAGGAAACTGGCTAGTCATGCTAGAAACTAGGTGAACTATGCTTCCGGTTAGAAGGGGGCTTAGAGAAGAATTGTGCTATAAGCGAAGCAGCGCTATAATAGGGTGCCCTTGTAATAACTACATGTATTAAGTCAACAGCATACTAATACTGGAAATTTAATGTGGCATTCAGACCAAAATGGAAGCATTAGAAATGAGAATAGTACTTTTTATATTTAAATGTCAGGGTCATTAGCATTCAGGTGAAGAAACCAATCTTGATATAGTATTCAATAAATACCTGAGGTGTATTTTCCTAAGTTATTTTAAATACAGCAATAATTTATGACACAAGTTTGGTTGCAAAAGATATCCCTGAAAATTGCATTTACTTCATTACACCACTAGATAGCACCATAGCAATGTTGTGTGAATGATTTTTTGTATGATCGTATATGTGTAACTCATAATGGAACTAGTTTTCTACAGGTTTGACTGAGTGTATCTCAGTGCATTTTGCATTGTAAAATTGTAAGGTATTAAAACCATATGAAGAAGAGAAAGGGGGAGATATTGAATATATGCATTTATTTTCTTTTGATTCGAATACTTTAATATCCCCTTGAATTGGCACAAGCTGTCCACAGTCCATTTAAAAATTTGTACTGACTGCAATAAAGCAGGTAAATTGGAAGTATACTTCTTTATTTGACACGGATCAATGAATCTATGATTCTTGTTGTTATCAAGCCCAAATTGTACGATACATTATGCAGTGATAAATAACAAAATACTACAACGACGACAACGACTTGCATTTATATAGGCCCTTCATGCAGGGTAGCGTCCTGGAGTGCTTAACATAAAATATTATGCCACAGACAAGCTCCAGAGTATGGGATAAACATTCAAGCAGAAGCTGCCAGGAGTATAATTGAATCTACAATGGAATCCAAACTCTACAAACTACAAGTGTTGTGCGCTATTGCACATCCTTACTGCTGGTTTCAGTGATCAGACAAATTCACAAGAGGTTCATATGAACCTTTGGCCTATTTAATCTTATACTTCCAGACCACCAACCCAGCCATAACTTTAACAAGCTTTTTTTTATATAAATTAATGAATCCATCGTTCTGGCCTCAACTACCCATCCTGGGAATCTCTTTGTCATTAATTACTCTCTTCATAAAGAAGAGCTTCCTGGGTCTGTCCAGAAATTGTGCTTTGCAACTCTAAACCTACGCCCTCATATGAGTTATACTGTCAGTGCATTTGAAAATATTATTCTGATTTACTTATGTAATCCAGTTCAAATTTGATATACCTCTAAAAGGTTCCCTCTGAAACTAGGCGCTATATCAAATGCAAGGATTATTATTATTATCTCTTCAAGCCTGAGCAGCTTTAGCTTGTCAAATCGATGCTCACCATAGCTCATTTGCTAACACTGCTCAGTGCTGTCTTCTGCGCTGCTTCTAGAGCAGGAGAACCACTCAAATCACAGCTACCAAAACCTTGTGTAATACAGGTGAGGCCTGGCCAGAGCACTCTACAACTTAAGTAAGACTTTGGGATCTGAACTTAAATGATTTCACAATGTAGCTCAGCATCCTTTTGGTCTTGCGTGAAGTCTAAACAGGCCCAATGTAATGATCAAATAACTCTTATTGTCAGCATAATATCAAGTAAATGTTGAGATTGAGAGCAACAGCATTATCTAAGGATCATTGTTTCAATGACCATGGGAATTCACACTAAAGACGGCATCTCTGATTTTCTGTTTTAACCGAAAGGGCTTATTCCTGAAGGAGGGGCTCTGGGTCCTGAAAAGGGGAACCTGTTTATCCAATAGAAGGTGATGATAAAAATGGGGAAAAAAGGTCATACAGCTCATGTAACTTTATTTGTTGCTTAGATTCATACCCAAGACCTGATCAGGCAATTTTTATTTCACTGCTTTGAGCTAAATCGTTGCAACTGCTACATCCGTTTGTGTATGATTTGAAAGTTACTTCACTGTAGTTCAGGTTGTAGTCTGTTTCATAAGTTTCATTCTAAATATAAAACAGTCAATCTAAGCTATATTTAGCTCATGGTTTCCTTCACTTAATCATGTCTTCTGTTTCAGCACACAGAATGTCACTCCATCAAATCTAAAACATTTTCATAATAGATGGTTTCATCAAATGTCAGATTTAAGGAACTGAATTATGTGCATTGTCAAACAATAGCTATCTGGTACCACAGGCTTTAAATACCAAGTATGCTGAGATTTTAGAAGGATTTCTTTTCGATTACAGAACCGTATTTTGAAGGCGCTTTAACTTCATTTCTGATGCTTCTGCAAAATTAATAAAAGGCTAAAATTCCTTTGATTCTCAGTGATTGACAAATCCATCTTGGAAACTATACAACCTGGCGCTGCACAAAAATTTGAGACAAGTGAATTGGTGCACTGCTATCACAGTTTCTGGCAGCCAGGAGTTTTTATTCCTAATCTAGAAATGACAATATAGATGAGAAGTTAATTACTAAATGTTGAAGAAGCTTTCAGTGTAATCATTAGCATCTTGCTAATGAACAAAATTAAATAGGTCTACAAGTTGTCAAAGATTTCATGATGCATGATGTTGGACAATGTGTAGATCACCAATGTAGCATTAATTATTTTGTAGCTTTAGCATGTGGGAAAGCATATATTGAGCAACATTGCTCAAGATATAGATCTTGATTTTAGGAATCCTTTACCTCTTCTAATAAGACAACATTTTTAAGTACCTGAATGTAGCCTATTAGGAAATAATTTCTGAATTTATTTGACCTAAATTTCTCTTACCCATTTGCACTACAAAATATACAGCAAACTGTCCTTGGTACTGGGATTCATATTTGCGTTTCAGTATTCCAGTCTACTACTCTTGCCCCAGGTGTGCCTATATTCTTCAGGTTTTTTTTTCTCAAGAAATCACTGTTTACCTTTCACTCTTACAAGTTAGATGGTCAATATAAAGTGATGAGCAGTATGTTAATATTACCTGCACAGAACTAAATCCCTAAGAATGTTCAAAACGTTTGTTTCCTGCTGGAAATCTCTTCTGCTACTGTTGTATTCCGACTGTGTTGCAAGGACAGTGGTATTGTGTCACTTCCATATTACTTCATGTTATAACTGCCTAGTTTCTGACCAAATTGACAAGCATGTTGGTTTTGCCCAGGTGTGAGATTTGAGAAGTGTGGGAGTTTTAGTGTCCAAATATCAATACACGGATATGATGTAGGATTCTAAAATTACAATAACATTATTTAACTTTAAAATTATATTTGACACTTTTATAATGAGCAGCAATTCAACTTCAGTGATCAGGGGGAAAAAACATGGTTCATTTTGGTCAGCTGGTGTTGACTCACAAGGAAACTCCAGGCACAAATTGGCCAGAGTCCAGGCTTAGGGACCCCAAGAGTATGCGTTGCAGTTCTTCAGGAGTTTAATCAGCTAGAACTACATAGCTTGCCATTGAGAGTGCTGTCTGGAAAGCTTTCTGCAGCCTATCTAGCTGGGGCTACCCATCCTGTTAGAGCTTTGACTTGGTGGGTTAACAGGGGCCAAGTGAGAAGAATCCCTTCCCCTCCAAATCTTGCTGATGAGTCAGGCTGGCTGATTTACCATCAGTGCTTTGGATAGCAGGTATCAAGCAGTACACCAGGTACAAAAAAGCGTGATAGAAGCTTGAAATAGATTAAGTAAATAAAATTATTTCAAAATATTTTTTCATGCGTTACCCAACATTTCCTGAGTACATTGATTATACTAGAGCTGGTTACGAGGCTCATGTTCATTCGAACCCCAAATTTCAGAGTATCCTGACAGAAACAGAATACTTTGTTTTATGCTAGATTGACATATCCATCTAGTGAGATGTAGTGAGGGTAACCATAACCATTTGCAAGAAGCTGATAGAATAAATTCTGTTTTAATTTGTTGACAACAGATCTCCACCTGGAGCAGTTCCCAGGAGCAGATGGCCCATTGTTCTACCAGCTTCAATGATATCTAGAAATCTGCCACTTGATGGAGCAGTATCCATACTTTTTGAGATATTCTCTGAATTGATCTTCTATCACAGATGTGGAATCTGAAAAAGGAGTTTTGATAGTTACAATTCAGAGATTGTGTTTTTAGCCAGATGGGATATATTGTTTGATTATAGGTTTTGTTTGGAAAATAAGTCAGTGTTGGTAGCCATTGTTGATGAGAAAAGTAAATTATACTCACAAAGTATAGTTTCACTTCTCCAAATAAGCATCACTCAGTATAACTTTTCGTTTTCTCATTCCTAGACTTGTGAATCAACTGAAATGTGAGTGTATTATCTGACCAGATATGAAACAATTCAAATTATTAGCAGAGTCAAACCAAACTGCAACACGTTTATCTCAATTTCTTTTGTTCCACAATGGCAACAAGCCATATCATTATTGCAGTACTTGTGTTGAGAAACATCATGCAGTGCATTGGTTAATGTCAGCAGTGATAGCAGTTGTGACATATTTCTAAAACTACAAGTTGGATACACACTGGTTGTGTTCGGAAAAAGGGAAGAGTTATTGTTGTGCTTCTAATGTTGAAAGACTGTCGGTTGCAAGTTTTAACTAATTAGACATTATTAAAGGTCTTGAAAAGGGACTGATTTGCTGAATGAAGTGTAAATACAGGAGTACGTCACATGTGAGAATGGCTTTTGAATGCTGCAATATAAATTATTCAAAAGAACCAAATGCTTGCTTAGCCTATTTCTAGACTTTGAGCAAACCCTGTACCTTATGGAAAATATTTGTTTATGTAACCTAGGTTATTTTATTCTACATAACTATAGTTAGATGGAAGAACACAGCTTTCTTGTTTTTGACATCCCTCCATCAAAAGCCTTATAAAATCAAATACTTAAAAGTAATTTAAAAAGTTCACTTTCTACTTGGGGATTAATTTTAAATAAATTGTCTCATACCAGCTGTTTCAGTAACCTTTTCCAAGTAGTACCCAATTGGGTTATTAGCACATACTCTTTAAAGAACAATTTTCAAATGAACAATTTTCAAATGAGCAGAAAAAACAAAGATAGTTATTTAGAATTCTTTGAATTAATACTTTTAAGTGGTCCTGATGATACAGTTCATTAAATTAAAATATTGGTATATTCTAAACCTATTAAACATTAATTCTCTCCTGATGGCTTTATTGGTAAATGCAGTTACTATTAAAGTACTAACCCATGCATCCCATAAAGCTGCAGGTCTGATAAGTTGATGTTAACCAGACACAAGTTGAGGTGGTACAATTTGGTGTTGCTGATTTGGGAAGGGGCAAGTGATCCAGGCCTGCTACTCGTGGCTATCCTTTGCTAGATAGCATGTGTGCATGTGCGGACGTTGGATGATGAGATTAGACTCGAGTGTGATGTTCTCCAGGGGCATCTAATCTGCTGACTCATTGTCAAGGTTTACACTTGAAGAATTACTTGGATGAAGTACTGGAGGTAGACCAGCATGTAAAAGTGTACTTTGACAGAAGGAGAAACAATGAAATGCCTTCAGGAAAGGAAGAGGGCATGGAAAAAAATTGTCAGCAAAACAAAAAGCAGTGTGGTTGTGTGTAAACACAGCTGTATTATGAGCAATGTATAAATGTGTATAGATAAAGTTACAGGCACCCATGTAATTTACAAACTCTGAAAGGAGCTATGAGTGATGGAATCAACCAATCATTGTCATTGTGGTTAATCCTATAATTAAGGACACTTGTAAATGTCCCTCCCCATGCCCATCAGTTCCCAACCCCAGCTCTAGTCCAAACCAGGACTGTCAAGTTCCTTATGACAACCTCCCAGTATGAAAAGGGTTATATAAATGTAAATTTGTACTGTATTCCTTCTTGACACAGGTATTTACACGTGGTCTCTAATTAGCTCCATGTTAGGACTTTAAATTCTCATAGCCTAGGCTGACACTCCAATGTAGTGGTGCAAATTGTCAGATTGTGATCTTGTTGGGTGCTATCCTTCAGTTGAGATGTTAAACCGAGATCCCATCTGCCTGTCCAGGTGGACGTTAAAGATCCCATGACACTATTTGAAAGAGAAGGGAATTTCTCCTGGTGTCCTAGCCAACAATCTCCCCAAATAAAATTGATCACTCACTTCACGGCTGTTTGTGGGACATTACTGTAGATTAGCTGCTGCATTCGCCCACAAAATACACAGTCAACACCAGTTTACAGTATACCCTGTGAAGCTTTTGAGACATCCTTCCAATGTGAATGGCACTATTTTAAATGCAAGTTTTTTTAAATACACTTATTTTTCTACATAGGTTGCAAATGGAGCATTAAACCCTATTGTTTCTGAACCAACTTGGGTTTAATAACAACTAATGCTGTATGGAATATTTAGTGGTGATTTGCAGCAATTTTGGTAATGATTCACCACCAAATATGCAGTACTAGCTGTACCCGCTTGTTTAGGTCATAGCTCATCAACGAAAGGAAATACCCACTAAAATATATACAATGACACTCCCCCATGCAAGACCTTTCCGATGAGGTATAAATCATATCTCTACATAGATCGGTTATTGAGGCCTTGACACAAACACACAAACAGTCATTATGTCTTTATTAGTAAAGAAGATAAATAGTATAGATAGAAGAAGAACAGGAGCTCCGATCGCAATAAAGTGCAATTACCGACACTACCTAATCACTTTTCATTGCTTTAGATTGAGAGTAGGGCCTCGAGGGTAATTCATTACATAACAATTGTTTGGATGCAATATCTCAAACCCCTGCATTAACACTGAATATGAAAAATGTCTGATAGCTGGATTGTCCGGATGCTGTTGATGTCACTTTACGCAGCTATGAGCAAGATACACTTCCTTTGTAAAGTGATGTCAGCAGCAACAACAGCAGCAACAAAATTAGAGCCTTTCATGTTGGGAGGACAACCTAGGGCCCTAAGACAGAGCGGAGGTGAGGGCGGAGTGGTAGGATTTGGTATAGTCCAGCCAGATCTGCCGATGGACCCTTAAGTTCGATTTAAGCCAAGTGCGCTCAGCGCCACGCACCTTTGCTTAAAGGGAGCGGAGGTGGCTGGTATGCCATGGTGACTTACGTGAATAGGGGACCGTTCAGGAAGAGAGGGAAGCAAGGGAATTAAGAGTGGAGGAGAGGGAGCTGTGGAGAATAGTGACCGAGGAGGATAGGTCATTGCGGGAGGAAGCCCAGAGGGCAAGGAGGTCAGATGACTCCAAGGCAGCCGAGAAGGAGGGGGGGGAAGATTTTTTTCCAAGCTTAGGATGAGAAGGCATTCAGAGCAGAGGGAGAGGGAAGATAGGAAGGTGGAGATGTGGGGGAGGGCTTGGGGGCAATAGATAAGGAGAATTTTGAAGGAAAGGTTGGAGGGGTGATAAAGGGTAAGGTTCCAGATGAGTAGGGATAGGCCGATTGGGGACCGGGAGGTGAGAGCCATCCTGCCACCATGATGGTTAGGTCGTGGGGTATGATGGAAGGTGTAGCCGGGTGGTTGGCCTGGAGTGATCCCGGTTTCAGTGAGGGCGAGAATGTCGATGTTTTCATCAATGATGAGGTCTTGGATGGTAAGTGTTTTGTGGGAGAGGGAGCGGACATTTTGTAGGCTGATGCGGAGTGGACAGTTGGTGGCGGAATGTGGGGGCAAGGGGAGGAAGGGGAAGAACTGATGGGGAGGATGGGGATTTAGATGAGGGTTGGCCCCAGTGGTCAGGGACTGATGGGCCTTGCGGTGAGAATGGTGGATAGGGCAGTCAGAGTGACTGCTGTTGGACAGCCAGTGGCATCTCCCACGGTGAGCCCGACAGAGGATTCGCAGGCTGGAGCAGAGGGAGACAGTGGGATGGTCGAGCAGGGATAGGAGTCAGGGAGTGCGGTGGGAGAGGAGGACCGAGTGGGAGTAATGGAGGGTAGAGGACAGGTGGGAGCAGCTTTTACCATGCATTACACAGCATCCAGGAAGTGAAGGTGGCCACCTGCATTTGGCCATTTTATAGCACAGGAAGCAAGCCACTCTGCTGCAGAAGCCAGAAGTGAAGCACTTAATAACAGGGTTACTCTTTATGTGGATTGGTCTATTCAAGGAGACAGTGGACCACCTTGTCAAATTCAGGAGGGTATTAGATAATAATAATCCTTGCAATTGGTGTACCGCCTAGGCATGCCAGGAGGATGTCCTAAAATGTTTTATAGGATTTACTGTGAAATGGAGCAACTGTAGGCGAGTGCAGCAATCCATTTGCACAATATCCCACATACAAACATGGAACGAGTGACCATCTATTTGGGGGATTGTTGCCCAGGACCCCAGGAGAAACTCCCTTCTCTTTTCGAGTAGTGCCATGGGATCTTTAACATCCACCTGAATAGGAAGATGAGAGCTTAGTGTAATGTCTCATCCGATGGACGGCACCTTTGACAATGTAACAAACCCCCCAACATTTAGCCAACAATCTGTAGTAATATTTGGTAAAGGGAACTGCTTGTTGCAGGTTGTCGGTGACATTAACTGTGACCATTTTAAGATTTGAATCCTATGTTAATGCTGTAGAATAACTTTCTTTTAGGTGTTGCAGTTAAAGTACATTTTACCATCAATTTTTGATCGATACATTAACTTTATTGTGTAGAACCTAAGATTCGTAATATTATAGTACCTAAGGTTCAGGTTTTAGGATGAAAACAAGGACAGGTAAATAACTGGTTCACCAGAGAAGTCCTTTATAGAGCAGAAAGGCAAAACCATATGAACAATGAACATTGCTGATGTGAAAACTGCTTAAAGGTGCTCTATTCCTATAATTTGCTCCAATAGAATGTGGAAAATACTTCAGTTGGAAGAATGAAATGTATTTAATATGTATTACAAGTGCTGTGAGTATCACATACAGTAGACATTAGTTTGTATCCTTCTAAGTTGTATAATTTGCTATATTAGGAATTTGTAGGTTTATAAAACTTTTGAAAGCTTGTTAGGGGAATTATTCTTTGTTGAAGCATTAGCACCTGTGGCATCTGACTTGAGTTTTTGTTTCACAACAGTTGAAAACATTGACAGGCAATGAGAGTACAATATTCTGCATTTTATCAGTGATCTACGTTTTGATAGATCAACCATGTCGAAAGATTAGATATACTGCAACTTGCTGAGAGCCAACATTAAATTTCCCAGCAATAATATTTGCTTAGTTGCTTATTCCCCCACGGTCCTTTCTCCTTAGGAATGTAGTTGTTAACCAAATAGGCTTGAGTTGGTCTGGGTTTTTTTTTTGCCCCCTCTCCCAAAGTAGAAGTGCCTCACCTTCTGTTTGAATAATTGGGAACCATAGATCTAAAAATCTTTCTGGATTCAGCTTTTTTTCAGTTTTATTTTTCTTGGAGTTATTGTGATTTATAAAACTGATCGCTTTCTGACAAAAATAGCTAACTGATCTTGTTATGTAGATGTGCGTCTGTGCAAACAGCAACAAATTGCACTATATAGCGCCTTTCCCATTGGGAGGACATAAACTATATAATTTACATTCCCTTAGTGTATAGCACTTTATGTGGTGGAAGTTATATTTTCTTTAAGGGAATAGATAATAAAAATTGGTTGGTTTTGAAAACTTTCTTTGAAATCTATCTGCTTTAGTTCAAAATGAGAATAATTGTATTTGAACCAACCACATTGATATTTACAGCACTGATTCAATATTTCTAAATCAGGCAAACTTTGTATTCCTTTTTATTGTAATGTTTAAAATATAGTGAATGTAGTGAGTTTGTGAAAACTAACATCTTTTCTTCTTCCTATCTCCCATTGTAGTTGCACAACAAGATGTTCAAACCATGAAAGGCATCTGTCGATTACGTACTACAGCTACCCCTGGAGGACCCAAGATTTTTGGACGACATGCTGATGTTCTCAATATGTCATATTCATCCTTTTCTTCAGCTGATCATTTTACCAGTATATCGAGGCAGTCCTTGAAATTGCAAAAGGTCAGACAAAAGCTGGACTCCGTTTTGGTATGTATCATTAGTACAAGTTACATATAGTCAGTACAGAACATTTTCTTGAACCTTTGCCAGTAAAGTATATATGATATCACTGAATAGTGTAAGTATAAGAGAACATATACAATTGTCAGTATTTGACAGGATTCTGAGTATTGATATAGAACTGGACATGGGTGCAATCCAACTGGGCATCCATCCAATTCTGAGTCCCTCCGACTCCCTGTCTCCCTCCCTCAACTTGTTCAAGATCTCTCTCAAGGCATATCTTTTTGACTGCACTTTTGGACATCCGACAAGCGCAGGTTTAAGCCCTAAATAGGTGGATGGTAGGTATCAGGAACTCCCTGCAAGCTTCCTGGCTGGCAACGCAACTAGGCAATAAATGTTTGAGAGCTTTGCCACCATCTTCCTGTCTGCAACTCGGACACACGGCCCATCCTGTTGAGCGATTCCACCAGTTAGAGGTGTGGAGCTTAAGCAACAACTGCTTACCCCTCTACAAGCCAATCAAGTTGATTGGAGCCTAATTGTATAATAATAATCCTTGCATTTGATATAGTGGAGTCCTGTAGCTCAGTGGTTAGAGCACTCGCTTTGCAAGCGAGAGACCTGAGTTCAATTCCAGGCAGGGCGAAACCTTGGGCAAGTTTCCTTACTCCACACGCCTAATAATAATCCCTCCAAAACCAAAAACAATAATAAATTGGTCATTTTCAATCTACGACTGTTTGTGGGACACTGCTGTGCGCAATTGGCTGCCGCGTTTCACCCACAAAAAATATACAGTCAATTCACTTTACAGTCTATTCTGTGAAGCGCTTTGGGATGTCTAGAAGACGTGAAAAGCACTATGTCAAATGCAAGGATTATTATTATTATAGCACCTTTTCCTGTCGTCGAGATACCTCAAAGCAATTAACAGAATATTCGTGAATTGACTGTATATTTTGTGGGTGAAACCAGGCAGCCAATTGCATATAGTAGTGTCCCACAAACATTTTTTTAAGGAATTATTACCCATGGAAAAGCGATCCGCCAATCAACTAACAAATGGGTTCCTACTTACTGCTAGGTAAACAGAGGTGTGTGGAGTAAGGAAATTTGCCCAACGTTTCTCCCTGCCGGTAATCAAACCTAGGTCTCCTGCTTGAGAGGCGAGTTCTCTAACCACTGAGCTACAGGATAATTATATTACAGTGGTTGAGATCCAGAATATCCCAATCCTTGCTATAATGAAGCGGTTGCACTGTAAATGTGCCCAGCCAGACAGCTCTCTCCTTGCATGGCTGATTTTGCTGTTGAAAAAAATCTGAGTTTCAGGTTATCACGTTATCTCTGCCAACTTCACTTCCTGTTTGCTGCACATGCTGAAGGCCAGCAAATCTGCCTTTTTGTAGCCTTCCTAGTGACCGTGAACATCTCATGCTGCTTTGTCCGCATGTGCAGCAAACTGGACATGATGTCAGTCAATGATCTAGGAGTTAGCCATTTTAGCCCAAAACGAAGTGACCTGCCTACATGTGTATTGAATGAAGTCAATACTACATCAGTGGTGTTACCAGATTCGCGCTTTAAAAGAAAATAAGTATGTTCTAAAAGGCTGGACTATTCTATTAGTTTGGAATGTCTTGTGAATTGCAACTTGCATTTATATATATCACTTTTCATATCAGATATTGTTTCCAAGTGCTTCATAGATATGGTGCCAAACACTGTTGGGGGGTGGTGGGGGGGAAGGTAATGGAGGAAGGTGTGCAAAAATCAATAGCGAGAAACACTGATGGCCTGGTATAGGTTATGAGTAAAATCGGAGATTATGCACTTGTTCCTGGTTTCAATTTTAATGGTAATCCGCAAAAGCCAAAGAAAAAAAATTAGAATTAAATGTTTTTATGTTGAAAGTTTCTGTTTAGTACTTCACGGTAGGATATCTTTACCTGTGCTCCCATTGTCTGTGGCTCCTGTGTGCTGTTCTCTAATTCGCAAGACATCATGTTTTATGGTGAATAGAGATGTGAGAGAAAAGGCTTTAAAATAAATGGATTTTTTTAAGGCATAAACTGTGTTTATAACTCATCCTTACATCAATATAACGTAGCCAGGAAAATATTTTATTTCAGCTCTACTTTAAATGACAAAAATTAACACAATATAGTATTCCAAATACTGTATACATTTTCATATTAAGCTGTTCAAAAAAGCTTGATAGGGGCATAAAGGATTTTCTAATTTAACAATGAAAATGCGTGCAAGAATACCAAAGTTGTGAGTGAGAAAGTGAAGCTAGCCTTTATTGTAGCAAAGTGAACATACAGAATTCAGTGAAAGTTAAATACTTCTTTCAAAACATTATTTTATCCTTTATGTTTTAATGTGTTGAACCAGTGTGCTGTTCAGCTGTTCAACACATTCTGGTTAATTATTTCAAAAGAAACACTATTATACAGTAAGTAGGATTGTTTAATTATTCAACAGTGACATTAATACTAAAGAGAAGGCCATCTTTATTTTTAATATAGTTTGTTCTGAGGCTCTTGACAGCCAGGTGTTCCTGATTTGTGAAGTCTTAGCCCAGGTGCACACACCCTGTGGGTGTAATCCAGGGAATCCTGCCAAGAGAAGCTGTTTTCCATAAAAATTAGCATTGAATTTTCATGAAAAACTCACAATAGAAATTATTGTTAACAAGGCTATGGGGGCAGTGTGTGGATTGATGCTATTAACAGAAATGTGCGTGTTGTGTATGTGTGGGGGTGTCAATTGATATGCAGGTAGATTCTGGTCCTGGATAGATTATACATTGGGTTTAAGACTGCTAGAAATTTAGATCACAGTAATTTTAATGTGTTAATAACTAGGATGCATCTATCCATGTTGAAAAAGGAAATGGATTCATGGTAACATGTTTGAGAAGCTCCGTTCCATTTTTTTTTACAAAAATCATTGTATTCACTCTTTGCCAATTACATTTTAAGGGTAAAACTGTCTGGGCTGTATGGGTGATACACTGCTCCATCTTAAAGGCACAATCCTTCCCCCTTGTTTTTCTTGCTTGTCTTTATTTTTGTCAGAGTAAGTTCCTGGTGCCCAAACTGTGATTTCAAATTAAATTGGAGAATCCTTTGTTGGATATCAGTCCTCTATTTCTGTTGCTATTTAGCCTTTTCCAGAAGTGAAAGTAAGGGTGATACGTACTTGCCCCAACTATGACCAAGTGCTTAATATTTTAAGCGTAATCATCCTACATCCTTCATTTCAATAGCTAACAATAAAACACGTTTAAAGCACAGCCTCCACACTCGGGTTGCATTAACACATATCCGCCATGTAGAAAGAATTGGTCTTCAAATAGTGCATTCAGATGCAGATTTGTTTTTGCAGGAGTCTATGGAGAACATTTCAGAAGGGGATTACTATTTTGCCCAACCAGGTATGTAAGTGTTAATTGACTACTGTAATAAATAATCCTTATATTTGATGTAATACCTTTCATATCACGAGAATGTCTCAAAGTGCTTCACAGTATATACGGCAAAGTGAAGCGATTATTTTATGGGCGAATGCGGCAGCCAATTTGCACACAGCAGTGATCCGTAAATGGTCATAAAGGGAATGGCAGTTACCTCATGTAAGTGTAATCAGATTACTTGTGTTGTGACTAGATAATTCATCTAAAGCTGCTGAAGTGTTTAAAAACAACTCGCATTTCTATAGTGACCTTCACGTAGGTAGATTAATGTGGTGGTGGGCTTTACAAAGAGAGTGTGGGACACCAAGTGGGGTAACTTGAGAGCTTTCTGTCAAAGGTTGACCTGGTCACCCGTTACACTACAAGGCCTCGATTAGCTTGTAAAATTATTTTTTTAAGTACTATGAAAGCTCAAGCTCCAAAAATCAATGCAGAGGAAAAAATTTGTAGTTAAAATAATAAATGTGGGAAAGGGTAAGATAAGTGAGTAAAATAAATGGTTTGAAATGTTTTGATGTGTTTTGTTCTACAGTGTATTTAGAGTAATAAAATCCACCTGTTGTTACCTTACGTAATTTGAAAAAACTGCTTTTTTCCACCTCCGCCGCATTGCCTATCTCCGTCCGTATCTCATACCCACAGCAACCAAAACCCTCATCTACTCCTTTGTCACTTCCCGGCTGGACTTTTCAAATGCCCTCCTCGCTGGTCTCCTCAGTTCCACCATACACAAAATTTAATTAATTCAGAACTCCACTGCCTGGATACTCACCCGTACAAAACTCTGTACCCCCATCACACCTGTCCTTGCCAGGCTGCACTGGTTCCCAATTACCAAACAGATCGACTTCAAGATCCTCTCACTCGTTTTCAAATCCCTTCATGCCCTCGCACCTCCCTACCTATCCGATTTGCTTACCCCCCCACTCCACCACCCGCTGCCTCCGCTCATCCGGCTCCGGCTTCCTGTTCGTCCTTCGTCCCCTCGCTCCACCATCGGCAGCCGTGCTTTCAGCCACTACCCCTGAAGTTTTGGAACTCCCTCCCTCAATCCCTCCACCTTGCCCCCTCCCCACTTTAAAACCCTGCCTAAAGACCTTCCTTTTTGCTCATGCTTACGGTCACCACCCCCTCCCTCTCCCCCTGGCTCGGAGTCAGAGTTCGCCACTGTCAAGCGCTTCAGGATGCACCCAGCATGAAAGGTGCTATATAAATGCAAGTTGTTGTTGTTGACCTAAAGATCTTGAAATTTCTTTGGATTAGCTAGCAGACATGCATTATGTACATCTGCTCAAATTTTGTCTTTGCTTATCTTATTCAATAGGTATGGTTCCTTTCACGGTGTGGGATAAGAAAAGGGATTCCAATTTCACTTCAATGGACGGACAACACTTCAATATTGTAAGTACTAATTTTTTGGGTCAGCTGGGTTTCTTGACTCGTGCAAAATCCCCCACCATGCTTAAGTTTATCCAAACGAAACTGAGAATTATACGTGTGTATACCATGGAAATTTTGTGTGTATGCACAATGGAATGCGCACTCTAACCCTGGAGGGACGTATCCTGCGTACCTAATTCTGGAGAGGTTTGGGGACCCCAGACTGTGTGTTGGGTTACTGCTGTAATTTATCCAGCTAAAAACGCATAGATTGCCATTGAGAGCACTATCTGGCAAACTTCCTGCTGCTTGTCCAGTTCGGACCACCCTACCTGTTAGGGTTTTGACTTGCAGGTTTAACTGTGGAACTGTGGGACAATCCCTGCCCCCAGTATACTGAATAAATACAGATTGCAAGTAATATGAGAAGATGTATTAAGGTATCAAACTTCATTTTAATATGGATTTATGCAAATGTCTATTAGAAGTTGGATTTGCATGCTTTGTGAAATTTTTCATGTTGCTAAATCTGCACCAGATAGGTTGTCATTTGTGTTATTAATCAAGTAATGCATCTCCAGAGTCATCTGATATTAGTGTCCTTTGCTGTAGAATAGCAGAGTTTCCACATCTCTGGAAATTAGTTCAGGAATACAGATGACAAATTTCCCACTTGGGGAGTTCAAAGGCGTGACTGAATGAATGTAATGGTTCCCCAACTTGCATTTCACGTGCAAGATTGTAGTAGGGATGAGAATGCTGTCATGGTTCTTGTAAATGTCACTATTGAGTTCATGAATTTAGTCTCTGATGGTCTGTACAGTCTACAGCAGAGCTTGTGAATTTAGTCTGTGCAGTTTTCTGTCTCTGTAGCTTGCAGCAGAGCTAGTGAATTTAGTCTGTGCTGAACTCAATTTATGCAGTCATCACATTCTAGATGTGTTAATAAATTTAATAGACAGGACAACAATTTCTTCAACTTTGACTTATGCGTTTCAATTTTTTTTAATTTGATTGGTAATTTGTAATTAAATCAACATCTTGCAAGCCTGGGTGGTGGTCAGGTCACTTAATGAACGATGTGTATAATTGTAAATACAGAATAGAATCATAACTTGTTGGACAATAGATCTATGAAAATGTCTCCCTGTAAAAGTAGTTGATCCTGCCAGTTGACAACTGAACTTAAGAATTGATTAATTGTCCAATATATTCCTACAGCCCTTCATTCCCAGACCTCCTCTATATTACCGTTCAGGCCTGACATAGACAGTTGCTTTTCTAGTATAAGAAACTATACTGATTGGGCAGTAATTCCATTGGACAGTGTCTTTCTATGCTGTTTCTTGGTTGAGATTTTGCCTGGGAAATAGACTGAGTGTGTAGTTGAAGTATAATGAGACGGGTTGGTGCTGGATGACAGGTCTGGCCTCCTCGTCCCCCGAGTCCTCCGCTCCACCCACGGCGTCCGTGCCTTCAGCCACTATGCCCCGAGGCTCTGGAACTGCCTTCCTCACTCCCTTCGTCTCGCTCCCTCCCTCCTCATTTTCGGGTCTCTACTGAAGACCTTTCTTTTCGACCGCGCCTTTGGTCACCTTCCTCCCCCTCCCCCTGGCTCGGCCCCGGGATCCGTTACTGTCCAGCGCTCTGAGATGCCGTCCGGCATGGAGGGCGCTATATAAATCCAAGTTGTTGTTGTTGTGTCGATTCCTGTAGCTCAGTGGTTAGAGCACTCGCTTTGCAAGTGAGAGACCTGGGTTCAATTCCAGGCAGAGGGCGAAACCTTGGGCAAGTTTCCTTACTCCACACACCTAATAATAATCCCTCCAAAAGAAAACAATGATAAATTGGTCATTTTCAATCCATGACTGTTTGTGGGACATCGCTGTGCGCAATTGGCTGCCGCGTTCGCCCACAAATATACAGTCAATTCACTTTACAGTATATTCCGTGAAGCGCTTTGGGACGTCTAGAAGACGTGAAAAGCGCTATATCAAATGCAAGGATTATTATTATTATAAAGCCAACTGCTTACTTTCTAGATTGATTCATTTGAGTAATGGACTACTTAGCAATTGATTGTTGTGTTCTGATTGATATGTGGATCCTCTGCAGATTGCACAGTCAGGTCATGGAGCCATTGTAGTAATGTTTATTTATCATTTCAGTAGGAGCCACACCTAGTTTGGGGATTACTCCCATTACAGTTGACAAAAGTAGGGCTAAAGCTAAATAACTCAACCGTAACCAATTTGTAAGAAATTAGATCTATTAGAAAAATTGATATCC
Source organism: Callorhinchus milii (assembly GCF_018977255.1). Lineage (NCBI taxonomy): Eukaryota > Metazoa > Chordata > Chondrichthyes > Chimaeriformes > Callorhinchidae > Callorhinchus > Callorhinchus milii. The sequence goes on along the minus strand of NW_024704744.1, from coordinate 44,681,788 downwards.
CAGAAATTTTTACAGAAATCCGCAAAGAACACCCAACAATCAAATATATTGTGATGCCCTCCTGGCAAATTCCATGCTTCCATTGAGTCCTAATTGCATGTTTCCGCTGTGACAATTGGTAGACTTTGAACTTCACAGAAACATCCACTTGCACAAAGTGAAAAATTATTTTGGTCGGCCGGGTGGGTGTCTTAACAGATGAGGAAACCCATCACCGTGCTAACAGTATCCAAACAAACAGAGTTCGTGCATTCCATCAAATAGAAAATCCCGAGATATTTATTGGTATAGAATGCACTCTCTCTTCCTGGAGGGACACATCCTGCTTACCTAATTCCAGAAAGTATTAGGTGCAGGTTGACAAGAGCTAAGGCTTGGGGACCCAGAGTGTGTGTTGGCTACTGTTGGAGTCTACCCAACTAAACCTGCAAAGCTAGCTGTTGAGAGCACTGACTGCCAAATTTTCCTGACCACCCTACCTGTTAGGGCTTTAGCTTGTAGGGTTAACAGGAACTGAGTGGAAAGAATCCCTGCCCCAGTGAGTGACTGCTCCAGTGTTTGGGGGCAGACAAAGTGAAGGATTGTAGCATCTAGCCCCCAGATTTTAAACCATTATGTAATAGTAATCTGAAAATTAAACTTACATGACTCTTCAAAGGCCTTCCCTGCCAAAATCCGAATTTCCAGGTCTGACCAATATTTAGCAAGCTATTCACTGCTTCGTGGCTCTTTTTGTCCCTGATACATTTTCAGACAATGAAACAGTTGCTAATATGCTGTGCTGTTATCTTCCTCATCATCATGACCTCCTGCCCACATCAAGCATCTGCCCCCAAGGCGAGCCTCCGTTCAGCTCGTAGTCGCTCTGACTCAGCACTTGTGCACGTGAACAGAACAAAGTTTTAAGCACAATGTGGAAGCCGCACTAGTAGCACATCTCACCTCACAGCAACTCCAATATTCGCTTCTGCAGGTAGAGACATTAAAGGAGACATTACTATAATATTTGATATAGTGCCTTATCACGTTGTCAAGACATCTCAAAGCATTTCACAAGATATCATAAACTGGGTATTTTGTGGGGGGATGTTGTTGTCAATTTGTGCAACTCTGGGTTGAATACCCAATTTTATTTGGGGGATTGTTGCCAAGGACACTGGGAGAAACTCCATTCTCTTTTTTGAAAAGTGCCATGAGATCTTTTAACATCTTTGTAGTTAGGCAGATGGGACCTTGGTATAATGTTTCGTCCGAAGGATGGCACCTTCAACAATGTAGCACACCCTAGCACTGCATTTCTGCATATCTGTCAAACATCAAGCACTGGATGAGAGCTAACTTTCTTCAGTTGAACATCAACAAGACCGAGGCTCTCCTGATTGGCTCCCGTCAGCACCTCCACACCCCACACACCACCTTGCTAAGCCAGTCCGGAAACCTTGGGGTCTTGTTTGACCCTCAACTATCCTTTCTATCCCACAACTGCGTCATGACCCGCTCTGCCTTCCCCCACTCCGCACCGTCGCCCGGCTCCGACACTGTCTCATACCACAGGTCGCCAAAACTCTCATACACGCATTCATAACATCGAGGCTCAATTATGCAAACTCATTGCTCGTTGGCCTCCCCAACTCCTCCCTCCACAGGCTGCAGATCATCCAGACCTCTGCAGCCCATTGTCCTCTCCCGCACTAGGCTCCGTGACCCTATCAACCCCATCCTTGCCCAACTCCACTGGCTTCCCATCACACAGACCCTTCAAGATCCTGGTCCTCACCTTCAAAGCCCTACAGTCTTGCTCTCCCCTACCTCTCCTAACCCCCTACCATCCTGCTCACTCTCTCCGCTCAGTGAACTCCGGCCTGCTTCACATCCCTCATCTTGCTCGCCCCACTATTGGTGGGTGGGCCTTCCGCCACTCTACCCCCACCCTTTGGAACTCCCATCCCGCAGTCCCTCCACCTCGCCCCCTCTCTTGCCACCTTCAAGACCCATCTCAAGACCCTTCTCTTCAACCATGCTTCAATCTCCCTGCTTTCCCCCCTGCACTCCATCCTCCCCCACCCCGACCCCCAGCTCGGGTCCATAATTCTGTCTGTCCAGGGCCTTAGGATGTGCTCCCGACGTGAAAGGCGCTTTACAAATGTAATTTTGATATTGTTGTTGATTGTCAGCATAGACAATGTGGACTCAAAGTCCCGTTGTGGGGCTTGAACCCACAACTAGGGGTTGCAATCTTGGAAATCCTGATCCTGGGATTCTATAAGCTAATGCTGCACGCAAATTCCTGTGACTTTTTGAGTAGAATCTCGGAATTATATAAAGGCCTTGCATGAAAGCGCCACCTAGCAGTGATCAACCATTTGGAGACCCTTGGAGTACCCTGAGGAATGCTTGGAGACATCCACCCAATGTGAAGGTGCCATATCAAATTTAAATATATCGGACGACTTTATTAATTATTAAATAAAACTTGGGGAAACTGCATTTAATCGCTCATTATTCAACTTAATTATTCACTATGTATTAGGTTATGTGTCTATTGAGAAAACATACTTGATGGGAAAAATCACTTATCTGATTTCATTTTTTTAAAAATGTTCTTTTGAGTACTATGCCATTTAACAGGGATATTCCTACTGTCTTTCCCTACTGACAAGCAATCAGCACTTCAGTGTAGGTACTTTCCTACAGTGGAATATGGTGGGGAAAATAAGGAAAGTAATACATTGTCATGTTTAACCTTCTTTTAAAAAATAGTTTATCAAAAGATTAACTTAGATATGAATGGACAACAAATGTATTAGAAGTACTTTAGTTAGCATAGGGTTTCAAGTACCGTATTTGTGTGTACTCAATGCATCTTTAAAATATTTCTAGAGGATATTACCTGCATTTTACTGAAAGGTTGTCTCCTCAACGAACTTTTAATGAATTTCTCATAAGTTTTTAAGTATTGTGAAAGGATGATTTGAATGAGAAGAGAAGGAAATAATCCTGAGGCAATGAATGCCAACTGTAAGCAGACTAATAGTAGATGGGTGTGCCCATAAGACAAATAAAGGATGATAGAAAATTTGACTTGCAAGTTTATGCAAATTGTTTTTATCTACTTTTCAAAGTCAAATGATGGCCTGATGAAGCGTATATATGATCGCGTTTTAGAAAATCTGTAATCCTTTCTTTTTCTGTCAGACGTCAAACTATTTCTGTGTCGAAATTTTACATTTCTAGATTTGTGTGTATTTTAAATTATTTGCATTATATATTAAGAAATGCAAAGCATCTGTGGCTTAACATTCATTCTTCTTAAATGTTCTTATTCCTTTTGTCCAACATCAAGAATTGGGCATCTGTTCTGCTGCTCAATTCAGGCCCTGGCTTGAAAGCCGTTCTAGTGTGTTGTGCTGTTTTTATGGCAGTGAACTATAGTCACATCAATTATAAAACCACAGAAATGTATGTAAGATCAATTATGCAATCTTTCCACAAAATATATTTCATAAATAGTAATTGCTTCATTTTATTTATTCTGTGCCAAAGAAAACTTACATAACATTAAACCAGCAAGCTTAGCACAGAACACTTAATTCAGTGATAGCTGTGAAATGAAGATGAGGTGTGTTGTATGACCAAACCACCAGCAAGTAGATGCTTTTTTTAAAAAAGACAAGTTTTAGCGGGCTTTTTGAGAACAAAAAGGGAATTTGCAAGGCCCTGCTCAAAGTGGATTTTTAAACTAATATATAAGCAACCAATATAATATTTTTGAAATGGAGCAAAATTGTATAGCACATATAGTCTGCTGTATGAATACAATAATAAAATACAATTTGTGAGATTCACCAAAGGCTTTACATATAGAAAATCCAGGTGCAAGGTGTATCTTGGGTGAAACCTCTAGAGCTCCAATCAAATTCCAATCTGTTGTGTACCAGGAACCTAGTTTTGCAGAACTCCAACCTGAGATTTAACATATAAGCAGACTTTCAGAGGGTCAGCCAGAGACGGCAGCCAGTACCTGAAGGATTTGCAACACTGCAATCTTGTTCAAAAGCACAACACAGTGTCAACACAGATTATAGTGTCAACACAGATTATGTGAGTGGGGCTTGAACCCACAACCTTCTGACTCGGAGGCGAAAGTGCTACCACTGAGCCAGGCTGACTCTCTGAATTAGGGTAGTTATTACCTGAGATCCACACAAGTAGATGTTCAAAAGCAACCATTAATATGCTATAAATAATTCTGAAATTGCCAAGTACGCACCACACAGCTTATTTGTAAAAAGGTTTTGGGTTGCAGTAGTACACCACTCAAGTGATGCAGTATGTGTTGAAATGAGCCAAGATCAATGGGCAGCCAAAAAGTAAATACAATTCTTGTTATTGCCCACATTCTTTAATGGTACTCCAGAACTCAATTACTGTGAGTGGGAGAGAAAAAATGCATCATTTGCATTTATCCTACAAAAAGTATGACTTAAAGGCAAACTTGCAGTGCTGCAGAGTGAATAGAATACATTTTTGTTAAACTATCAAACATTGTGGAGTCCTGTAGCTCAGTGGTTAGAGCACTTGCTTTGCAAGTGAGAGACCTGAGTTCAATTCCAGGCAGAGGGCGAACCTTGGGCAAGTTTCCTTACTCCACACAGAGCCTAATAATAATCCCACCAAAAAAACAATAATAAAATTGGTCATTTTCAATCTACGACTGTTTGTGGGACATTGCTGTGCGCAATTGGCTGCCGCGTTCGCCCACAAATATACAGTCAATTCACTTTACAGTGTATTCTTGTGAGGTGCTTTGGGACATCCTCCCGATGTGAAAAGCGCTATATCAAATGCAAGGATTATTATTATTATATTGCTTTCCAGGCAACATTCCATTTCTCCAATGGCAGCAATATTTTCACTGTATAGTCTAACCCACAGGGACTGATGAAGGAGAGCAAAAGGTTTGTGGTCAGGATGATGAAAAGTCTATAAGTGGATGCCATCATATTTAAAAACTGGGAAGTGACACATAAAATTACATGTTGCAAGAGCGGCAGATAATGTAAAGCACCAGATTTAGTCTGTATGTATGTGGAGAGAGAACAGAAAGTCCTTATCTGGTGCAAAAAAAAATAGTTTTCCGTTCCAGGTGTTTGACTCTTTACTGTTGCGACAGTGGTTTGAAATCTGGTGATGTTATACTTCATAACTCAGGAATTTACGGTACTAGGATTCAACACTTATGCCCATATGACTCATTTTGTAAGTTATCTTAGCCTTGCTGAAATTAATGGCAGAAACCTTTTATTGTAATTCCATCAGTAAAATTAATAATAATAATAATAATTCTTGTATTTGATAGTTCTATATCATGTCTTTGAGACAAGTGGTGTGATTGTGAGTGAAGATGGCAGTAGATGGAATATCAGTCATATTTGGCTCTCCCCTGGTGACCCCGTCCCCCCCCGTTGAAGCCTCCCCTCCTGGCTACACTTTTCACCACATCCCCCATTCCAACCAACGTGACGGCAGAGTAGCCCTCATTTCCCAAGCTTCCCTTGGTCTATCCCCTATTCCTTTGGCTGTTTCTCCTCCTTTGAGAACTTCACCCTCTGCCATCCCTATTCTCTCTCCCTCAAAATCCTCCTTGTTTACTGCCACATCCCCAAACCTCCAGGCTCCTTCCTCACCGATATCTCCTCTCATCTCTCATCCATGTCCTTCTGCACTGAACACCTGCTCATAATGGGTGATTTCAACCTCCACCTAAACTCCCCTTGCACCGTCTCCTTGGATTTCACTGCCCTCTTCTCCCTAAACCTCACCCTCCACATCAACTCGCCGACCCACCACCATGGCCACGCCCTCGACTTCACCCATCACACGTGGCCTTGACATTTCCAACCTGTCTTATCACGGACAAGACCATGTTGGACATTTCCTCATCTCCCACATCCCCTTCCCCACTTCCAAGCCCTCCGCCATTTGTTTCTGCCCATGGAAAAAGCTTCCCCCTGAGTCCCTCATGAATGCCCTTTTCCTCGGACCTCCTCTCCCTCTGGCCATCCACCTACAAAGATCCTGTTGCAGCCATCAAGCTGCTGATGGCTGCTGATCTCTCCCACAACCTTCAATTCCTTGACTCCCCTGAAATTCCCCAAACCCACCCACTCCCCCTAGTACAACAGTCATCTCCGCTCATTCAAAATACAAACCTGGACACTTGAGCGCAGATGGCAGAAATCCGGCTTCACGATTCACCACCAACTGTGGCTCTAGCACCTCCGCACCTACCACCTCTCCCTTTCACAGGCCACAACTGACTTTTGCTTAAAGTCATCCTGGAGGTAAACAACAATCCAAAGACACTGTTTTTCACTGTCCATCACCTCCTTCATGCACTCCCTCAAGCCCCCTCTATCCTCATGTCAAACGCCAAGTGCAAAGAAGTCCTAGACTTTTTCGCCTCAAAGATTGAAAACGTCCGCTTGGCTGCAACGTGTGTGTCCCCTGTATCCCCTTCAACCCCACCCAGTCCATCCACACAATCTTTTCCCTCTGCCACAGCTCCTGCCGCTCCCAACTCACACTCCTTTGCCCCCGATTCTCCCTACTCCCTCTCATCTACCATCTCCGGATGAAGCCCACCACCTGCTGCCTCAACCCCTTCCCCACCCAGCTGCTGGTTACGCAAATCCCCCTCCTCTCCCCGCTGCTGGCTGACGCTGACACTGTCAACCAGTCTCTCTCCTCAGGCTCTGTTCCACTCCACTCTGGGTGATCGAAAGCACGGTCGAAGAGGAGGGTCTTGAGATGGGTTTTGACGAAGAAAGGGAGGGGGAGAGGCGGAAGGACCTCGGAATGGAGTTACAGAGGATGGGGGCAGAATGGCAGAAAGCACGCCTGCCAATGGTGGGGCGAGCGAGACGGGGGAGGTGAAGCAGGCCAGAGCCCGCTGAGTGGAGGGAGCGGGCAGATGGTAGGGGATTAGGAGGTCGCAGAGGTAGGGAGGAGCGAGGCCATGGAGGGCTTTGAAGGTGAGTACCAGGATCTTGAACTGTATCCTCTATGTGATGGGAACACAGTGGAGTCGGGCGAGGATGGAGGTGATAGGGTGGAGCAGAGGGAGGCTGTGGGACGGTCGAGCAGGGATAGAAGTCGGGGAGGGCAGTGGGAGGAGAGGACCACGCGGGAGTAGTGGAGGTTAGAGTACATAGGTGGTAGTATTTTGGGGAAGAAGTTCGGGTCGGTTGGCCCCCTGAAAACCGCTGTTATCACACCCCTCCTCAAATAACCGACCCTCGATCCCTCTAATCTCTCACACAACCGTCCCATTTCCAACCTACCCTTCCTTGAAAAGTCCTGGAACGCATTGTTGCAGGTCAACTTCGGTCACACCTCACCCTCCACTCCCTCCTCAAGCCCCTGCAGTCTGGTTTTCACCCTGCTCACAGCACAGAGACAGCGCTTGTCAAAGTCACAAACGCCATTCTCTCTATCTGTGACCATGGCTGCCTCTGCCTCCTCATCCTCCTAGATCTCTCTGACGCGTTCGACACAGTTGACCACGCCATCCTCCTTCATTGCCTCTCCCTCATCCATCTTAATTGGCTGCAGTCGCATGGTTCGAGTCCTACTTAACTAACCGTCTCCATTTCATCTTGGCAAATGGTTTCTCCTCCCGCCCCCACCCGGTAACCTACGGGGTATCCCAGGGCTCCATCCTTGGCCCTCTTCTTTTTCTTGCCTATATGCTCCCTCTGGGCGATGTCATCCGCAGACAAAGGGTAAACTTCTGCATGCATGCGGATGATACAGAAATCTATTTTGCCTCCTCCTGTATCAACTCTTCCATTCCCTTCCTCGACTTCACCATTTTCATCTCGGGGTATAGATTGTCTACAGGTATCTTTTACAAGCCTACCAATTCCCACAGCTACCTGGACTACACTTCCTCCCAACCCACTTCCTGTAAAGACTCTATTTCCTTTTCCCAGTTCCTCTGTCTCCGTCGCATCTGCTCTGACGATGCCACCTTTCACACCAGAGCAACTGAAATGTTTTCCTTTTTCCTTGACCGAAGATTCCCATCCACTGTTGTAGGCAGGGTCCTTGCCCGTGTCCGCCCTATTTCCCGCACCTCTGCCCTCACCGCTTCCCCCTCTTCCCAGAACCTCCTAGTCCTCACCTTCCATCCCACCAGCCTCAACATCCAACAAATAATTCACTGCCATTTCCGGCACCTCCAGCATGATCCAACCACCAAACTTATCATTCCCTCCCCTCTCTTAGCATTCCGAAGGGACCGTTCCCTCCGTGACTCCCTGGTTCATTCCTCTATCACCACCAACAGTTACTCTCCTCCCCCCGGCACCTTCCCATGCCAGCGCAGGAGATGCAATACCTGGCCTTTCACCTCCTCCGATACCACTGTCCAGGGCCCCAAACACAGTTTTCAAGTGAGACAGTGATTTACTTGTACTGCCACCAATGTAGTTTACTGCATTCGCTGCTCACGATGTGGTCACTACATTGGGGAGACCAAACGCAGATTGGGTTGCTGAACACCTCCATTCTGCCCCCAAGTACATCCCTGAGCTTCTGGGTTCTTGCTATTTCAACTCTCCCTCCCACTCGCATTCTGACCTCTCCATCCACAGTCTCCTACGCCATTCCAATGAACCACAGCGCAAGCTCGAGGAACAACACCTCATTTATCTGCTAGGGACCTTACAGCCCTCTGGTCTTAATATTGATTTCAATAATTTCAGACCATAACAGCTCACATTCCCTCTCCCCCTCTTCTGTGACCATTACCACATTATCCGGGTCTCAGACACATCTTTTCTCTCTCTGGTCTGCCTGTTCTGATGCAATTTTCCTCCCCTTTGTTTTGCATCATTAACATCTCTTTAACTCATCTTCCCCTGCCCTCTACGCCATTTTCTCCTATGTTTTCCTTGCCCTGCCTTTCCCTTCTCTGTTGGTCCTTAAAAGCCTCCTCTACCTCCCAACATACCCCAGTTCTGATGAAGGGTCGTGGACCTGAAACATTGACTCACTTTCCTTTCTCCAGTCAAAGGTCATTTATCTTATTTGTTTTATTTAACCTTGGTGCGACTTCCATCAGACAAAAGCATGTTTAAAATGTTTTATTCTCTGGGGAAATTATGATAAAAGATAAGCAGCAGATAGTCTGTTTCAACATAAAGCAGTTGTTCAAGATGGCAGAAAAACAAACCTGTCAGATCCTATCTGTAGATCTGGTAGCCTTCCTGCTAGAAGTACTAGAAATAGTATTTGGTCTTATCAACAAACTGAGAATATGTTGAGTCACTTAGCTAGTAATTGGTACACAGAGATCCTAGTCTTCTTTGAGGGCTGCTGTGCACAATTGGCTGCCACATTTCACCCACAAATCCTGTGTAGTGCTTTGAAACATCCTTCTGACGTGATAAGGTACTATACCAAATGCAAGTATTATTATTGCCATAACCGTGACTGGTGAAAATATTACAGTGCCTAAATGATCATCCCTCAGTTGTTTGTGAAAACAAATAAGCTAAAACTATAAAAAATTGCCATAGATTTTCACTTCAGTATTACTGTGTGAACTGAAACGATTGTCAGTAAGGCTACCAATGTTTCCATATTTTTTTAAAAAAAGCTATGTGATCATTTTGGGGGCATGTTTATATACCTGTATTTACACATCTATATACTTGGCTAGGACTCATTAGTGGTGTAAGCATGTGGGTACAGTGGTAATAATTTCCTCTGCTTTTGTTTTGCCAATAATGTATTATTGGGCGAAATGTTGGGCAAGTTTCCTTACTCCACACTCCTCTGGTTACCTAGCAGTAAGTAGGAACCCCTTTGTTAGTCGATTGGCAGATCACTTTTCCAGCGGTAATAATTCCTTCAAAAAATCAATAAGAAAATTGTTTGTGGGACACTGCTGTGCGCAATTGGCTGCTGCGTTTCGCCCAGAAAATATAGTCAATTCACTTTACAGTGTATTCTGTGAAGCTCAGTGTTAATTCAATGTTAATTCTGCACCCTTATGCTAACACAAGGATTATTATTATTATTTGTTATCTTTGTAGCAATCTTTCTAGTTACTAGTGGAGTCCTGTAGCTCAGTGGTTAGAGCACTCGCTTTGCAAGCGAGAGACCTAAGTTCAATTCCAGGCAGAGCGAAACCTTGGGCAAGTTTCCTTACTCCACACAGAGCCTAATAATAATCCCTCCAAAACCAAAAACAATAATAAATTGGTCATTTTCAATCTACGACTGTTTGTGGGATGTTGCTGTGCGCAATTGGCTGCCGCATTCGCCCACAAATATACAGTCAATTCACTTTACAGTGTGTTCTGTGAAGCGCTTTGGGACGTCCTCCCGACGTGAAAAGCGCTATATCAAATGCAAGGATTATTATTATTATTACTAAGGAAAATATACGCCTCTCGGGGAATATTAAACACAAATGAACTGGTGTAAATTAAACCTCCATCTTGAATCTTTCAGTGCTCCTAGAATTTCAACCCCCACTAGTCCATACATATGAATATAGAACCTTGGTGTATGCTGAAAGCTTTACTGCAAAAAACAAGTTGTGGATCTTGCTTTGTAATTGTGGAAAAGAAAGCAAGAAATGGACAGCTGTGTTCACTGTAGATCAGTGTTTGGATATGAAAATTAGCTCCAGATATGTACCTTCTGCCAGCTTGATCATTGTAGTTGGGTTTACATTTTCTATGGAAAGAAAACAAGAATGAATGCAGTTCAAACAACAGTACCAGTATCCTCTTTTGCTAAAATGTATGCAAAGTTCTCCATAGTTACCTGAACTAAATAGACACTATCTACCAGAATATGAAAATGAGCATGTGGTATGCACATTGCAAAGAATGTACAGCATGGAAACATGCCATTCAGCCGAACCAGTCCGTGCCAGTGTTTATATTCCACAAGAATCAATTCATTTTTCGATGTGATTTTTTAAAAATGGATGTGCCTCCTGTTGTTTTCGAATGGATGCCTGAGGCACATCTCAGTTCACAGATTCTTCCCCATCCCCTATGTAGTTTAGGAAACAATTTGTTTGGTGGTTTGTAGGTTTAATGTCTAATTAGATTTAATGTCCATTTCAGTACATAGATTCTGCTCTATATTCTATTTAGCTTTGTAAACAATTTGTTTGGAGATTTGTTTAATATGTAACTTGCCGAAATTGTGTTTTCTCAGCTAACATTCAAAAGAAAGAATTCTGAATATGTTGGTATTATGCCAGCATTGTTAATTAACCCAGCCATTCCTGATGATTAAAAATATTAGGTAATTTGTACTGTAATGTTTATAAAATGTTTTGATGTCAGTAACTTGAAAATGGTTACTTTCAAACATAAAATAGAATTAAAAGCAGAAGTGAATCCTTGGACATGATCCGAATCAATGGGATGATCTTTACTGACCAGCAATATATATAATAAGGATTACGTTAGCGAGTAACCCAGGAAATTGCACTTTGCTTCTGATTTGCCTTTCCCATTACAGTCCAGGTCAAGACTTTTTCTTCCTGCACCATCATTGCTGTCGCCACACTCCAAGCTGAGGCTCCCAACGACAGTGAGTGCTCATGTGTTACCAAAGCAGTCGTTGACCTCACACACTGGTAAGTATCCTTCATAATTTGATTATAGTTCCAGGTCCTTCAGTTGCCTTTCTTTTTCATAAACTAAAGCTGATGGTACAGTTGCTGAATGTATATTCTATTCTATACATAAATAAATGTATATATTCAGTACTTTACGTACCTGAAAGTAGAAATATCCACAAAAGATGCAAATCCAAATGGAATGGAGTGTATATTATGTCTTTAAGAATAAAATTAAGTTTGCATTGTTGTAAGTTAAACATGTAATTTAGCATATTTCTAAATTATAAAGTGGTCTGTATTACTATTTAAAGTTTTTGATGTGAAAAATTATGTTTACAGCTATTTAAAGAATTTGGAGGGTAAAGATACATATTTTACATATAAAAATGCTACACCAATTATTTTAAATCCAACAGTGAACTGAGACCTGTTTAATTGACAAAAATACTTTGTTGTAGTTTGACTGCCTTTTAAAAGTCAATGGCTATTAACAGCTGATAATATAATAATAAATTATTGTTCATCAGTCACAAATGGTATAATGGATACAACAGATCTTCCACTAGTAGTTTAATTTTATATTGACCGAGGCACTTCTTTATACCTCAGGTGCACAATGCTCAAAATTAGGTGTTTTAGAACTAGCTTGTTGTAAGGCTTCATCTATTTCTGGTCACTTCATGAAGATTCTGCTTATTTACTGGTCGTATGGTTAAACAGGGAAGAATAGCTGTTTTAAAAATTAATGTATAACAATTTAAAATGTACAGCATGAGGCATTTTTTTAAAAAAAGCTTGTGGAAAGGAGATATGAAAGTTTTAAGAATCCGCGTGGTAAGAATCGCTAAATCTCTGTTAAGGAAATGGTTGAAATGAGGAACTAAGCACAGCAATGTCAAAATTTCCTTGGAAATATTGGTAATGAGACAGCAAAATGTTGAAAATTTAAAATATGCTTTTATTTCATTTTCAAAGTTCTTGTAAAAAAAAGTTGAGCATTTGAAATCTAGCAAAACTAGTACCTTCAGTGAAATCTAGAAAGTGCATCAGTATATTTTCCAGAAAGATTGATCAATTTTCAAATCATCCATGTTTGGTAATAGAATAATGGAGTTTTGATATCAGCCACCTCCTGCCCACAAGAATTTGGAGAGTAATCAAAATGCACTTAACTCATCATCCAGATTAACACACATACCAACATGGAGTGTGAATGCATGATATTCAGAACATGTTGTTGCTCAGGACATATCAAGATAACTGTTTGCAGTTGACATAGCTGAAATCTGAATGGTGATATTATTTTGTAACATACATTTTGCTTATGATTTAATTGAATACAGGATTACTTTGAATAGATGATCTCATTGCACTATATCTGTTCTGCTCACTTCCTGACTCTGGTTCCAGGAAATTGGAAAGGCAATTGGAATAGATTTAAGGTGATAGGCAAATAAAACATGGAGAATATTCAGGACACAGATCATCTACATTCTACTTTATACAGAGGCAAACTTAATCATCTCAAGTATAGTGATCCTTCTGCGTAGAAGGTGGAAGAATCGGTGGGAGATGTTGTATAGATTGTAGGCCTTAACGACCCAGTCTGCTGGGACGAAGTGGACTCTGCATTGCAATGCCTTGCTAATGGTAAAGCAGCAAATGCGAATGGTATCAATGTCAAGTGCCTAAAAACTGCACTGAAGGATCGGGTGGAGAACAATGAGGATCTTATAAATTGAAGCCAGGAACCGCTAACTCGCCATGTAGTCACCCTCCTTGAGCTGATCAACAGGACTTTCTCTGAGGCACAAACTCCACTCCGTTAGTGTTTCACAGGGCAATTGTGGTGTCTATCCACAAGAAGGGCCAAGACCTACAAAAGAACCTCACTAATTTCAGTAACTCTTTAGGTGGTGCTTCAGGTAGTCACTGCACATTTATTGGATACATTGGAGGCTCGTGGTTTGATTGGAAAGGAACAGACTGGGTTTGGTTCTTGTGAGGTGTGTATGGGGTAGGCTCTGGCTTTTCATGAAATCAAGGAATGTTGTAAAGCTCAGAGGATCGATTTCCACAGGGCTTCAAACTAGTGAAATCCTGATGGTGAAACCAGAAGCCAAGGGAATAAATACATGGCCAATTTTATCTGGGGGATTTTTGGCCAGGACACGATTTCACCTGAACAGGCAAACCTCAGTTTAAGGTCTCATCCAAAGAACAGCATCTACAACAACGCAGCATACCCTCAGCACTTGGAATGTCAGTGAAAGAGCTCCAAATTGCCGGTGTGATGCTTGAACCCACAATCTTCTTACTAAGAGGCACGAGTGCTACGAACTGAGCTAGGCTGACACCTGCACAATTGCATTTGATAACCAAATATTGCTGTCTACATCTAAATATTAAGAATGCAGGATTACTAAGACATATCCAAATGTTTTTCATTGAGATCAGCGAGAGACCTGAGTTCGATTCCTGGCAGGGCAAAACCTTGGGGAAGTTTCCTTACTCCACATGCCTGATAATAATTGTTCAAGAAAATAAAACAAAAAAATAATAATTTGTTCACTCAATCCACAACTGTTTGTGGGACACTGCTGTGCGTAATTGATTACTGCGTTTCTCTGTATTCTCTGAAGCGCTTTGAGATGTCTTGAAGACATGAAAAGCGCTATATCAAATCTAAGGATTATTATTATTTATTATTATTTGCTGCAACTTTCAAAAATAAGTTCAGCAAAAGTGAATATTCAATCACATACCACAGTATGTCCAAGGAGATTTATTGTTCAAGAACACAAATGTCAGAAAAATTGTATTCAGAAATTAGGCTGTTTTAAGAATTGGGGGCCAAGTTTGTTTCTCACAAATTCATTTTGGGTATCTTGGACTCACTGTGTTCTATGATCTTGAGCGGAATTCTCACATTTGCTTCGTTGTTAAAGACGTCTCCAGAGAGCGCAGTTTCCTCAGTTGTACAACACATTTATTTTGCCCTCAACTGTTAAATCTTTATAAAGCCCAATTTTGTAAAGATTTAAATACTGTTCCCATATCTGGGGCAGGTTGGGATTGTATGTTCAAACATTGCTTTATAATGAGGATCCACTTATCTTGAATACATGTTGTATTTGATATAACAAAAATATATTCCTTAGCTTTAATTGCTGCTGAGGAACCAGAATTTCTACAATTCAATTCTGTCCCACACATTTATTTAAAGTGAACCTTTAGTTCAAAACTTAAGGCAAAAATAGTGAGAATTATGAAGTCATCCCCCTTAGTCCGACAGACACACATTGCTATGCAAAATACAGTATATTTATTTATAGGGTGAAGTTTCCGCTAATATAAAACAGAATATACATAAGAAACCTTCTCATATTCTTTGTTCCCAGAGTCAATGCAAAACAATATCAGATCCAGTATAGATGCAGAATAGTTTGTTTCTTCCCCAAGCATCTTAACCTTAAAATCAGAATAGCACTTATTTTGGATTAGCGTAATAGTTTTAATTCCTCGCACCAGTTGTCTTACTATGGCATATTGCGTGGGGAGCTGTATGCATTAGAAGCTGAATTGAGATACTGGTATGTGATATCACTTGAAACTTTGTTAGTTATTGGGCTCCTATAACCCATTACATGAAACAGTTTGCAAATATTGCAGACTCCACCTCTAAAATTATTCCTTTAGTTGTCTACCAGAAAAGTCCTTCATAACCTTCATTATGCTGTTAAAAATTTTACTGTAGCTAACTAACTAGATTTGCTTTGATTATTCCCTGGAAAAAAAATAGCCGAATCTGAATACAACAATCTTGCCATATTGTACATTAATTTCAGCTATGATAATCTACCAAGTGACAAATGAGTTTTGTCATTTTCAAAAATAATGTATGCCATGTGTTCCTTGTCCCTTTAATTGCCTTCAAGTCACTTCCCCATTCATTCTATGTCAGAGCATCTTCTATGTAGCTATCTTCAGTTTCTTTTCTACTCATGGCTGCAATTACAGGCACATTATCATTTCAGTGAGTGAGACAGATTAATCGTTTCTGCAATGAATGCTGTGTTCTCTTATTTGTCTTTGATTCCCAAATACGATTAATTTTAATTTTACATAGTTGAGTTACCTTCATTGTTTTACTTTAACTTTACAAGTCTTAGCTCTAAACTCAGTTAACTGCAGAAAAGTCATCTTTGGCTGTCAGTAACCACACTAGTTTTCTTCATTGTCTGTCATGGAACCACAACTTCCCTTCATACAAGCCTCTGAAATAACCAAAGTAGATTTGTCATTGGGGGAAGTGTTGGCATAAGATTTTTGATGGCATCCATATATTTGATCAGTTATGGATTATACTGACCGTTTCACAAACATTAATAGAATTTGACAGCTGGAAGTACACTGTTAAATAAAGCTGTCTGCTCGCCCCACGTCGAGACTTCAAACTCACAGTCTAAGACACTGGTGGCCAACCTTTTGCTACGGTGTGCTACAGTCTGAGACCAAGACATATCGCCATGCCACTAAAAAACCTATAATAAAATTAAAAAGAAAAGAAATATATTACTGGAAAAGAAAGAACGCATTAAGACATTCACAATAAAATACCAAACAATTTACTTACTGAATTTGTTTTTTGTTCATGGTATCTTCAATGTTTAGATTCAGTTTTGAGCACGCCACTAGATGAGGATTATTAAGATGATCATTTGTTAGTTTGGAACCGTATTTATTGTTTATGAAGTTCATGGTGGAAAAGGACGGCTCACGGGTGGAGGTTAATCCGAATCTGCACACATATCAAGAGCATAATCATGCAATTTAGGAAAATTGGACCAATTTCTATAACTACTTCATGGCCTGACTTACTGGAGAAGCACACAGTTCTTTGAATGATTTTTAAGTTCCAAAATTTCCAACTGCATTTCTGGTGGATAATGTTCAATCTTAAATGGGCATCAAAGGAATTAGTTTGTGAAGAAATAGCGTTCTAATATTTTGCAAAATTGATGATTTTTTAACTGGTACAAGTGAACACAGTGATCCATGTTTTGGATCAGGTCTCAAAGTGATCAAGACAAAACATTCAAAAAAATATTTGGCCTTGAAAGCTGAAATTAAAATAAACAGAGTTGGAAAAAGGCAATCCTTTCCTTGCAAGTGTGCATCTGGGTTGTTAAGAAGACCGGTAGAGAAAGCAAGGTCACTAAGTCAGTCTTTGTCTTTAAAGAGCTTGCAGTCTTCAAAAAATTCTCCCTTCTCCAAAAGCATAAGCACTTTTTCTTCGAATTCCAAAATCTTTCAAGAGCCTTCCCCTTTGATAGCCAACGAACATTGCAATGAAGGAGTAATTCCCCTTCCTCATTTGCATCTTCAACAAACAAGTTACGAAATGTAATACAACGCACCACAGAATCAAGTACACAAGAGAAGTCCAAGTGTTTTGCCAAAGGGCTTCCTGATCAATAATACAATGGCACTTGAATAACATGCATTCCAAAAGCTTTTCCAACAAAGCAACTCAACCATTCCACAACAGGTGAAACGTTCCACTGGCAGGTGGCTCAGTAACCAGGGGACATAGATTCAAGATAATTTGCAAAAGAACCAAAGGGGAGATGAGGAAAAATGTTTTTGTACTGAGCTGTTATGGTCTGAAAGGGTGGTGAAAGCAGATTCAATAAACAACTTTCAAAGGGAATCGGCTAGGTACTTGAAGAAGAAAAATTTGCAAGGATATAGGGAAAGAGCGGGGAGTGGGACTGATTGGGTAGCTCTTCCAAAAAGTTGGCTAGTGGCCTCCTTCTGTGCTGTAATATTCTATGATTTCTCTTTCCAGTCATAGCAGATGCCCCCGTCTGTACAAATGCTCTTTAATTTGGATCAGTCAAACTTATTGTATTCAATTTTCATTTAGTGCTTCAAAATATCCGCTCCCGCGGATTAAACAAGTTGACGTAATCCAAGAAGTTCCTCAGTTCTATAAAAAATTTTGTTGATACACCTAACAAATTGCCAGTGTGCTGCTTGAACCCCAACCTTCTTACTTAGAGGCACAAGTGCTACGAACTGAGCTAGGCTGTCACCTACCATACAATTTCATTTGTTAACTAAACATTGCTGTTGCCGTGTCAGGAGAATCACAACTTTTATCCAGTACTAATGAAAGTACTTATTGACGGAGATGGAAAATATAATTTGCTTTGACACATCACTAGACAGCTCATCAATCCTTCTAATAACGGTGTTTCGAGAAAGTGCAATTTCATCTACTATTGTTTTAATTTGGGGATCACCGGTATGTGCAGCAAAGATTAACAAACTCTCTTTAACTACTGCTTTCCTGTCTAAATAAGATATTTTCTTCCAAGCTAGTCGTAGGGACATTTCATAGGATGCCTGACCATAGATTCATTTCTTCCTTTTTAATAAAACAAGACTGTTGTACTGTGAAACTGATTTTTTTTTGAAAATAAAATCTGTATGTAAAGTTGACCCAACGGGGTATTTTACGTTGAATTCAGCAAGTGTTTGCTTAAAACACTCTAACTAAAAAAATTTAGGCACAGCAACTGTAGCACCACAAACCAAGCTTTGAGTTGTTTCAACTACATGATGAAACAAAATAAAATTGTATCAAATGCAATGGTGCTGTATCAAATACAATGATTATTATTTCTATCTTGATCTCTGCAAAGTTCATTTTCCTCTTTTAAGGTATACTGACATGGAGTCCTGTAGCTTAGTAGTTGGACTTGGGTTCGATTCCCGGCAGGGCGAAATGTTGGGCAGGTTACCTTACTCCACCTAGCAGTAAATTGGAACCCGGTTGTTAGTTGATTGACAGATTACTTTTCCGGGGGGACTTCAAGATCCTCACACTCTTGTTTAAATCCCTTCAATCTCTGGCACCTCCCTACCTCACCGATTTCCTCACTCCCCAATCCACCACTCGGCACCTCCGAATGACTGGGACCGGCCTCCTGCTCATCCCTCGCACCATTCGCCCCACCATCGGAGGTCGGGCTTTCAGTCACTATGCCCCAAAACTCTGGTACACTCTCCCTCAATCCCTGCGCCTGCCCCCTCCCCTTTTTCATGACCCTCCTGCAAAACCTTCCTCTTCGACAATGCTTACAGCCACCTCCCCCCGGCCCCTGGCTCGGAGTCAGGCTCCGCCACTGTTAAGCGCTCTGAGACTCTACCCTGCGTGGAGGGCACTATGTAAGTGCAAGCTGTTGTTGTAATAATCTCTTTTAAAAAAAACAATAATTTGGTCACTCAATCCACGAGTGTTTGTGGGACACTGCTGTGCTCAATTGACTGCCGCGTTTCGCCCACACAATATACAGTCATTTCATTTTACAGTATATTCTGTGAAGCACTTTGAGATGTCTAGAAGACATGACAAGGTGCTATATCAACAAAAATACCACAGAATTACATTTGTAAAGCCCCTTTCGCGTCGGGAGGATGTCCCAAGGCGCTGAAAATCAAATGCAAATATATTATGTTATCTTTTTGCATACCATTCCCGTTTCTGGATCTTTGGAATTTTCTGTGGGGTTTATATGTGAACCTACCCTTCCACCAGTTGCATAACACTTTGTGCATTCACTTGCCTTCAAATGCTTTTTTGAGTACATTTGCTGCAGGCAGTGAAGAAAGCTAGCACATCAATTATCTTCCATTGTTACCAAAATAATGAAGGAAGTTCAATGCAGGGGGAATTAATGCATTCTTTAATTTGAAGGTTACAGGCTACTAAAATATGTTACCACAAAGTTTATTGCTTTTGATGACGTGCTAATTATTAATTCATTTTATCGTTGAAGACAGCTGAAGACAGAAAGCTAATATCAAAGTTGAAGGTTATATTTACTGATTAGCTGCCAAATACCCTGGGGAAGGCTTCTCTTTGCAGCATTACTCAGCTAGGTAATGATGATGATCATGTCAACCTGCTTGTTTGCGACTTGCAGAGAAAAGTCAGCAGTCTTTTTTCTATGATGAGGTATAAATCAAAAGCAATTTATGACATCCTTACCAGACAAGAAGCACATCAACAGCATAGAATTATACAGCACAGAAAGTACTTTATTTTAAGATTTTTTTTAAATGCCGGAGTATTTTAAGGTTAGTAAAACATTTTATAATTCCTACTTCAATATTCGGCCCATCTCTTTGAAAAGAGCAATCCAAATCAATCCCACTCCCCCGCTCTCTCCCCATAGCCCTGCAAACTTGTCCTCCCCAAATAATTATCCAATTCTCTTTTAAAAGTTGTTATCGAATTGGCTTCCACCACCCTTTTAGGCAATGCATTCCAAATCCAAACAACAACAAAATTACATTTGTAAAGCGCCTTTCAAGTCTCAAGGACGTCCAAAGGCGCTGAACAATCGGGGATCAGGATCCGAGCATGAGGGGGCAGCGTTGGGACGAGGACGGATGGAGAGGTAGGAGAGCGGCTGAAGGCATGGTCAAAAACGAGGGTCTTGAGTCGTGCCTTGATGGAGGCAAAGGAGGAACCAAGGTGATGGGATTGTGGAATGAAGTTCCAAAGAGTCATGGCAGAGAGGCTGAAAGCCCAGCTGCCAATGGTAGGGCGGGTCGGGCGGGAGACATGGAGCACTCCAGAGCCTGCACAACAATTTGCTGTGTGAAAAAAAATTCTCCTCACCTCCCCTCTGTTTCTTTAAACAACCATTTTAAATCGGTGCCTTCGGGTTTCTGACCCACCCGCCAGTGGAAATAGTTTCTCCTTTCGAATCCCTTCGTAATTTTGAAAACTTCTATTAAGTCTCCTCTTAACTTTCTCTGCTCCAAGGAGAATAATCCGAGCTTCTCTAGCCTCTCCTCATACCTGAAGTCTCTCATTCCTGATACCATCCTAGTAAATCTTCTTTGCACCCTCTCAAATGCCTTGGCTTCCTTCCTAAAGTGTGGTGCCCAGAACTGAACACAGTACTCTAGCTGAGACCTAATTAGTGTTTTATAAAGGTTCATCATAACTTCCTGACTTTTGTATTCTATGCCCCTATTTATGAAGCCTAGTATCCCGTATGCTTTTTTAACAGCTTTATCTGCCTGTCCTGCTTCCTTCAAAGATTTACTTAAATGAATCCCCAGATCTCTCTGTTCCTTCACCCTCTTTAAGATTGTACCATCAGCTTATATTGCCTCTCCTCATTCTTCCTCCCAATATACTTCCCTCCAGTCAGAAAAACAACTGTTCACCCCAGCTCTCTGCTTTCTGTCTCCCAGCCAGTTCTGTATCCAAACTGCCACTGTCCCTTTAACACCGTGGGCTTCTATTTTGCTTACAAATCTCTTTACCAGACGCCTTTTGAAAATCCATATGAACTACATCAACTGCACTACCTTCATCCAACCTCTTTGTTACTTTATCAAGTAAGCAACATATTGCTAATTCCAAACAGATTTTTTCCCCAGAATTTATAACTACTCCCTTGCTAGTGAAAACTTCAAGATCAATGTTATTTGTGTAACTTTGTACAGTAGTGAAATATCTTTGCTAACCTGGATAATTTTGTGAGTTTAATGAGGTAGACATTGTTAAAATCATTGCCTGCATCGAGGAAAAGGAATGTTTTTTGTATCAGATTAATGTTGCAATAAAAAGCTGCACCTGAACAGACATTACAGAATAGGTAATACTAGGCATTCTGAGAGGGCTACCAACTGAGACAGACTGATACCTATTTATGAAGAATTCGTTAAAATTTCTTCCATTTCTTGAAATTTCACAGTATTGCTACCTATATACTGTATCCTTCAAAACTTTTTTTTTACATTTATTATCCTTTAACATTGATTTTGATTATTGGTTTTCATGTAACTTCCAACCTTCTAATTTTTGTTTCTAGTTAATTTTAAGAATTTCTGCTTGACCTTTGTATTACTTGACCACTTTATCCAAACACTAACCACAACCAAGTAAATGTTGCTAATAGTGATAGTGTTGCTGAAAGAATTTTGCTGGTTACTCAAAATTTATTTGCTCCAGTGCAGTTTCTTAATTCATAAAGTATTAATGGTGTAATTTAACTGATATAATCAGAGACTCTTGTTCACATTTCATCTTTAGACATACTTTTAAGATTGTTTGCACATTTAATTTTTACTTCAGGAGATTTGAAAATCATAAACTGCCTTATTTTATCATGCAGTGATGGGGCTAAAAGGCCTAGCCAATCTTTAGTCAGCGTAACTGGGCCGATCTAGTTCCTCAACTAAACTTGTTAAATTTGCATGTAGATTGGTGTACTGTATTTTAAAATTGGACTCGTATGTTTCGTTCAGCCTGTACAGCTTTGCTCCTTCCAATTCTGATATCAATCCCCTGAAACATAAACTGGTTGCATTCTACCTGTTGTGTTCTTGTGGATTTTAATTTAAATAGGACTCTTTCATATGGAATTTTCTCAGAAACATGTTGGAAATATGAAGTAACTATCCTAGATCCTCCCTTCACTCAGTGAGTCTCACTTGATGTGCTTTGGATCATTTGGAGCCTAGGATACAGGCTCCAGTTTATACTGCAGTTTATACTGATGCTGAATAGACAATAATAATAATCCTTGCATGTGATATAGTCTCAAAGAACTTCAGTGGATATAAAGTACTGTAAAGTGTACCATATCCAACAAGACAGCACAACCCCAGCACCTCACTGGAGTGTCATCTTAGCTTATATGAGTTCCAAGGCCCGACATTGGATTTGAACCCATGATCTTCTGACTCAGAGATGAGAGTGCTACCAACTGAGCTAATCTGACCTATTTTGAAAGTACTATAAGGTACATAAGGTACATATGAATACTGTTTAAGTCTCAAAAGCAAAAGTAATATTTTAATATTTAAATCAGTCCTGTTGAAATAAACGTTATTTGTAACTATGAATCATGTAGAAATGATAAATATGCTAATTTACTAGTGTTGTTTCAAAATGACATGGCACAGGTTCCAGTGTTTTTTTAAAAAAAGACTACAAGTGAAATTGTGTCGTTAAGATTACTATGTATCAGCAAATAAGACTTTCTCTTTGCTAGGCATTTTTTAAGTTTCTTCCTGAGAGAGAGAGAGAGAGAGATAAAAGCAATAGCTTGGCATCCTTCACACAGGGTGTGGATTTAATTAGGCATTGTTGCAGTCATGGATTCAACGCATTGTATAACTCAAAATACTACCCTGTCAGACTTGTTTGACACAATCAACTTTTTGTAATATTTGTATGTTAATTTTCTCAAGTGCAGGATCTCTGCAGTTGCAAACCGTTGTGTTCATGATCCCACCATCTCACCTTTTGGTTCAAGTTTTTATTAAAAAGGAAAACCTAATCACTGCTCACCCAATACAGATTGTTTTGTATACTGACTTGTGCACTTTATTTCACTTTGTTAAATTATCAGTAAGTTTAATACATCTTTTGGCAACAATTGAAACAAAATTGTCTTTTAATATCTAGGAATTCTAATATACTAGTAGACTAGTGGTTACTGTGTTCGCCTCGCAAGCGAAAGGACCCGGGTTCGATTCCCAGCAGGGCAAAGCCTAAGGCATGCCTCTGTTTATCTAGCAGTAAGCAGGAACCCGGTTGTTAGTCGATTGCCAGATTGCTTTTTTGGGGAGGTAATAATCCCTTTTTAAAAAAAATTGTTCACTTCAATCCACAACTGTTTGTGGGACACTGCTCGGCGCAATTGGCTGTCCCGTTTCGCCCACAAAGTATACAGTCAATTAATAATAATAATAATAATAATCCTTGCATTTGATATAGCGCTTTTCACGTCGGGAGGACATCCCAAAGTGCTTCACAGAACACACTGTAAAGTGAATTGACTATATTTGTGGGCGAACGCAGCAGCCAATTGCGCACAGAAATGTCCCACAAACCGTCGTAGATTGAAAATAACCAATTTCTTTATTGTTTTTTGTTTTGGAGGGATTATTATTATGCGTGTATATTCTGTGGATCACTTTGAGACGTCTCGAAGATGTGATAAGGTACTATATCAAATGCAAGGATTATTATTATAATAAAATTTACTGTAGTTCATGGCTTTTCAACTGTTGAAATAAATGCCACAACAGTTGATTGTCATTAGTTGGCCTGGCTGGGTATGTGACATATTTTCATGATACTTGGACTTCTGTTGTGGTTTGTTATTGATCTATTAACATTACTGTGATTTGTCTATAAAATACCCTTTTGTACCAGACCCATCTGTTCTATTTCCTGCAGGTTATAATCTTCTCTCTGAATTGCTGTTGGTTTAAGATGTATTTGTTCTTTTCTATGTTTGCCTTTTGTTTGTAGCCAATGTGACTCATGTTTATTGTGTTTAGGAAATGGGGTTTAGTGATTGTATAGGAATTTAAATTCATAACAATGTTTCTGTTGTACATGGGAGATTGAATCTCTGCCAAAAGATCTTCCTGTAATTAAGTAAGTAAACAGTAATCAAGTGTGTTTAAATGCATTTTTTAATCTTTGAGGGAGGCACATACTTTTTGTTGATTTGTACTTTTCTATTCCAGCCATCTTTCACCACTTTAAATAGACGTTCCTTTACTTAGGTCAATTTTGATGCATTTTCTTTTTATGCTTTCCAAGATACCTGGATCCTATTCCTTAAACATGGAGGTACCTTGAACAAAGTCTCTGAGACACTTTTTAATTGGGCTGTTGTTGAAAGGTCCTAATAATCTCCACTACATATATTGATTAAGGATCCAACTATGCCTTATCTAACTAGATTTTTAATCCCTCCGTTTAATCCCTCCAATCTTTTTCTTTTCTCATCTTCTGGGTTTAATATGGGGTAATGGTTCCATGGATGTTGAATTTGTTGAAAAAAATGTCAACTTTGGGGTTATTGGGTCACCACTGACTGCTTTGCACATGTGTAGAAAACTAAGTGTATTGTGGCCATTTTTTCTTTTGGAGCAGGGACCAGCTGGCACACTCCCTGCCCGCTAACCAGTTGTGCGCATGCACAGTAAAACTAATCACTGGACCTCACTATAATGTATGGGGTGGGATTTTATGGATCCCAAACACAGTGTTATAATGTGGTTGCACTGCAGTACTTTCTATTAATTGTACTGCACTCTTATTTGTTTCTGAGATCATATGTAGGTCGCTTGTTATTTTTGGCCTTAAAGTGACTTTTGACTGCTTTTTAGAGCTCTTCAGGACTTAATGTTTAATATAGGATGACATTTAGAACCGAATGTGAATTTTTTGCAGTTTTCTATCTTTTACCTGAGATACCATTTTGTCAATTTTTTATATTTTTGTGCTTCAGACATACTTTCAATCTTGTAGATCTTTGTTGCAATGAAACTGATCAGTTACTCAGATTGAAAGTAGACTGTGCAATATACGTATCCTAACAAGGAGAACAAGAAAAAAGAATGCTCAAAATGCAAATAATTTAACAGTTAAGCATAGTTTCAATGCTAAGTCTAAATGTAGTACCAGATCAAAGTATTTTATTCTTTATGTTATTGATGAGTTGAAAGAAATACAATTTTTGTTTAAAGAGCAATAGAAGTCATGTGAAGTCCTGTAGCTCAGTGGTTAGAGTACTCGCCTCGCAAGCGAGAGTACTGGATTTGATTCCCAGCAGGGCAAAATGTTGGGCAAGTTTCCTTACTCCACACGCCTGTGTTTACCTAGCAGTAAGTAGGAACCCCTTTGTTAGTCGATTGGCAGTTCGCTTTTCCAGGGGTAATAATTCCTTCAAAAAATAATAATAATAATAAATTGGTCATTTCAATCCACGACTCTGGGACACTGCCGTACGCAAATGGCTGCTGCGTTTTTTCACAAAATATGCAGTCAATTCACTTTATAATATATTCTGTGAAGCGCTTTGAGACGTTGCGAAGGTGTGATAAGGCACTGTATGAAATGCAAGGATTATTATTTTTATTATTACCATGTAAGGAAATAGTACATCACAGAACATCTAGAGCTTTCCGAAAGCCTTAAAGTCAAGCAGCAAAGTATAAGGTCCTATCTATTTTTCCAACGATCTCTGTGACCAGATGCACGTGAAAAAAATCTTTGTCCATTTATGCTTCGTCATAACTAAGTTTTAACTCCGTTGTGTAAAAATTCTTGATGGTTGATGATACTCACCAATTTCCTGTCTATCGCTCTGGAAATGAATAGTCTATATTCTGAAAGTGCTAACTCAGTGGAGAGTCAGGCGTGGAAAATAAGTGGTGGTTGCAATGAGAAGCAAGTACTGTACAATCTTAGATGCTTTCCCTTTGAGTGTAAATTGTGACTTTGTATATTTCTCTTTCCTTCCTCCTTCCCCCCCCAAAAAAAAATGCACATTCTGTTTTAAGTTTTATCAGTGTTAAAACTCTTTATAGTGAATCGAGCTTTTTTTTTAAAAAAAGAAAAATAGCTCAACACTTTGTCAGTGGCAAATGATGAATTTTGAAACCTAACACCGCTGAGCTGCAAGCAGTCACTCGCCATTTTCTGTAGCCTAAGGTGTTTTTGCATTGCAAATTTCTAAATCCATATGAAGTATGTAGAATGATGGTTGCTCCTACTTTATTGTTGTTCTTTAGTTCTGTTTGTTGCTAGACAGTACATGTTACAATACTGTAATTATAAACTTCAAACTAAATGATGATGAACAGAAGGTTTATATACCTTAAAGTGACAGTAAAATATTAGATTATGTAGGTTCCATGCAGTTAAACCAAGGTTTTCTGGATTAGTAGAGGATGCTAGTTTCTTGAACAAATTAGAGTTAAAGCAAAATGTATAAACTTTAAATAGTGGCAGCAAATGGCTTACTGTGTCTTCGTTTTTGATGCGAAAAATGATAAGGTTTCCTAATACTTAAACCCATTGTTCATAATTGTAATGAGCTTCTTCAGATTTCAAGCAGTTTACAGTATGGGTACAATATTTCCCACTCGTAGAAATACAACTAGAAATTTGTGCAATCTGCTTAAATATTTGAGTACCAAAGCAAACTTTCCACACCAAAGCTCATGAACTTACCATTGAAGGGTTACCACACAAAATATCAAGCTACTTTTCTCTCTCACATACTAATTAGTCCACTTCCAGCATTTCTGCTTTTATTTAACTTTGTAGGAAATCTCATTTTTTTTCTTATCTTTTAATGTGCCCTAGTACTGGAGAATTTTTTTGTGTGAAACAAAAACACAATTGAAAGTACTTGCCTGCCTTTTGGTCATCTCGCCCCCCCCCCCACCACCACCATTCCACCCAGCTCAGGTAAAGAGATTTGAGAAGTCCTCCCACCATGTAATCTGTTATATAAATGCAAATTGTATTGTACATGTAAACAGTAGTCAAATTCCTAGCATGTTTTAAGGTCACCATTGACCTAACTTATGCCTCTAACAGTTATAGAGGTAACACAGTGATGACTTCCACTATTGGCTTTTGAAAACCAACAAAAAGAAGAACTTAGATTACACTTTGTGTAATGACATCACTTAGAATGGTGTTGCATTGTGCTGTTTCGGCTCTTCATTTAGCACTGAATATAACAACAACAACAACAACAACTTGGATTTATATAGATTTATATAGTGCCCTTCAGCGGCTTTTGCGAAGAGGTATTGGTGGAGACGGGCGATATGTCGGAGGTGGAAGAAAGCAGGCTGACAGAACATTAGGGGTCTGGGGGTCGCAAAGAGGTGGAAAAATAGAGTTGGGTGTCATCTGCATACATGTGGAAATGTACCCCATGTCTGCGGATGACATCCCCAAGAGGGAGCATATAGATCAGAAAGAGGAGGGGGCCAAGGATGGATCCTTGGGGGACCCCGCAGGTGACCTGGTGAGAGCGGGAGGAGAAGCCATTTGTGCAGATGTACTGCTGGCGGTTTGTGAGGTAGGATTCGAACCGGGTGAGTGCAGTCCCACTGAGGTGGATGACGGAGGAAAGGTGGTGGAGGAGGAAGGCGTGATCGACTGTGTCGAACGTGGTGGTGAGGTCCAGGAGGACAAGGAGGCAGAGGGAGCCCTGGTCACAGATTGAGAGGATGTCGTTTGTGACTTCCACAAGCGCAGTCTCTGTACTGTGGGCGGAAACTAGACTGGAGAGGTTCAAAGAGGGAGTGGGAGGATAGGCGTGTGCGAAGTTGGTTGGCAACAATGCGTTCTAGAACTTGATGTGATATATTACCTCGGCCAGCAGAAAAATGCAGAAATATTTGCTATAATTGCAGGGAGATTTGAAAATTTTGCAGAAAATTGCGGGGAGTTGATTGGTGTATTGAGGTACATTTTACTGCCAACCTACATTTTTTTACTTGATTGATTAAAAACTAAACACGAGGAAATAACACATATTAGATTGTTGCAAAAATAAATATGATTTGCTTCTTTAATAAAAAATGAATGGCCCATTTTTGGGGGGAGGGTGGGGGGACATCAGTGGGGCTATAGGAGCTCACTACCTCCTGCCTGTCGTGAATTCCTGTAGCCTCACTGTTGTTCCCCCCAGCACTGCACACAGACACAGAGAGACACACACAAACATAGACACAAAGAGATATATACACAGACAAAGGAGGAGAGAAACACGTTCACACAGGGATACTCATAAACACACACGCTCCGCCCTCAGTTCCATTGAGTAAACAGCGAGAGGCCAGTGGATCAGAAACTGCATTTTGTTTTAACGGGGTTGTAGTGAATGAGATTGTTGGTAGAGGTGGGGGGTTGACGGCACACTTTTCTATTGGCCCAGGATATTACTAACCTCTGTCAGTATGATAAACTGCTATTATATGAATATAATGATGACTTGATAAGACACCTAAAATCTTTCAGATTGCAATGGCGATAACATGAATGAACCCTAAGCTAGAAGTTGCACTGCTTTACTCTTCAAGTTATGTTCTAACATCGGAGTTAGTTATGTTTGGAATGGTTTGGAACAAAGCCCCAAGTTTATACATCTTTACTCAAGTCAAAATTTCACTTTATAAGCAATCATCTAATAATATAAAGTCTGTGAACTTAATTTGCTAGTTATGCATCCATCATTCTTAACTGACACATCTGGTACTCATCCTTCATTCACACCAGAATACTGTTTGATTTCTATCTATCCTAAACACAACTGGACTCAACCTACAAGTAAATAGCTCAATAAGACTACCAGTGTGACAAGTTTCCCACACCTACCATCCTTTCCACCCTATCAGTTGTGAAGAATGTCAATTGTGAATGTTGTATGGAATAGAGAAAGCAGGAAACGGGTAAACGTTATCAACAATGAGGAATTTTCAACCTTTAAAATCAAAGCAAGAAAATAACATTTCTGTCTGTCTGTCCGCTCTTTCTCTCAAGAAGTCATGGTGTAGAGGCTGATCTTCAATGCCAGTGGGAGAATGCTGTATTATCAGGCTAACTTTTAAATGAGTCTTTAAGGTCCTGCTACCTTTTATCAGATGGATACTAAATGTCCCAATACATTATTTGAAAAAGAAAATAGCTTCTTCCCCCCTTCCAGTATCACAGCCAACAATCCTGCAGATTAATTGGCTGGGACCTTGCTGATGCAAATGGCTGCCACGTTTACTTTAAAGTCACTACAAAAACTACAAATGATAGAAATTACGTGTGAGGTGCTTTTGAGGTGTTTTGTGATTCGATGGTATAAAAATTGTAATTTTCTTTACCGATAAAGGTCCTAAGTGCAATATGTGACCTCTCTGATCAGTAATTTTGAGCCTGAATTCATATTCAAGACTGCCAAAATTCATTTTATTCTTGTTTTCAGTTTGGTCAGACACATGTTTTCATCCCTTCTCAATTTTTACGTCAAATTTACAGTTTACATAGCATCTTTCCTGTTGGATAATAGTGCTTTTCACGTTGGGAGGACGTCCCAAAGCGCTTCACAGAACACACTGTAAAGTGAATGGACTGTATATTTGTGGGCGAACCCGGCAGCCAATTGCGCACAGCAATGTCCCACAAACAGTCGTAGATTGAAAATGACCAATTTATTATTGTTTTGGGTTTTGGAGGGATTATTATTATTAGGCGTGTGGAGTAAGGAAACTTGCCCAAGGTTTCGCTCTGCCTGGAATTGAACTCAGGTCTCTCACTTGCAAAGCGAGTGCTCTAACCACTGAGCTACAGGACTCCACAATGGTTCCAAAGAGCTTTACACAAGTGGCTGAGCACCTGGGGGGGGAAATCTGACCAAAGTACAGTAAAAGATCCAAGTCTTGAGATGGGTTTTAAAAGTAGGGAGGGATGGGGCGAGTCAGAGGGATCTGAGATGAAGTGTTAGAGAGTGGGGGCAGAATGGCTGAAAGCTCGCTCACCAATGGAGGAGGACATGAAGCAGGCCAATATACACTGAACGAAGGGAGCAGCTGGTTCAATAGGGTTGCAGGGGGTCACAGAGGTAGGTGTAATTATATGCAATCCAAAGTACACGTATGTTAGTAAATTTCTTTATCATCAACTCAAAGCACTCAAAACCGCTAACTATAATTACACCAATTTGTTCTCTTCCCAGTTTGTACTTCCTGTCTTTATCTCATTGGCTCTTTCTTAATTGTTCTTTAATTGTTAAAGGGATATCCTACAGTAGGGTGAGGTGAGGCTCTGGCGGGATTTGATTGTGAGAATGAGAATCTAGACGTCTCAAAGCGCTTCACAGAATATACTGTAAAATGAATTGATTGTATATTTTGTGGGCAAAATGCAGCAGCCATTTGCGCACAGCAGTGTCCCATAAACAGTCGTGGATTGAAGTGACTAATTTTATTCTTGTATTTTTTCTTGAGGGATTATTATCAGGCTTGTGGAGTAAGGAAACTTGCCCAAGGTTTCGCTCTGCTGGGAATCAAACCCAGTACTCTCGCTTGTCAGGCGAGTGCTCTAACCACTGAGCTACAGTAACGACAGAAGATAGGCAATTTTGCAGACATCATCCATGGCTAAGATGGGCTTCTCCAGCTCTATTTCAATACTGCTCAGAAATTGGCTTCTGGGAGGTACAACAGCACATTAGGGTTGGCTGTCCTGCAGTTCCCTCCCACCCCTTGTAATAGAGAATCACGTGGCTAAACGGCTCTGATATTCTTGACGACACCTTAGATAGGGTGAGGGTACTGACCCCCTGCCTCCTAATACTTTATGGCACTGGCAAGGAAGTAGTAATGATTTCTGTTGCTATGCTATTTTTGAACTGGCTACAAGATTGTAATGTGCTATTATGAAAGATTATTTGCTCCCCAACAAGAAATGGAATCTTATTTTGATTTTATTTAATCCTCTCCCCAGAAATTTCCCTAAACCCAGCAGAACAGATGGCCTTAATAATTGACTGTTCTCAACTCATTAGCACAACTTGTGTATACCAATCATTTGATTTTTTTTGTCAAGAAATCACCAGATGATGAGAGGATCGGATTAAGAAGGCCCCCTCAGCCTCTTGTCCTACCAGAATACCAACCCAGCTGACCTCCCAGTTACACTTCAAGCTATTTTTTAAATGAGTTCAGCAACACACCAAATGAGAGACTCTATGGGCAAGAGACAGTAAAAGTAATTTATTTGCGTCGTAAATAAAATGTCTGAATTACCTGTAGTGAGAATACTACAAATTATTCATAGTAGAAGATAAAAATTCAAAGGAATATAGGAAACCAGGAAGGGGTGGAGCCCATCGAGTCTGTTTCAGCAGTTTATCAGATCTTGAATCTTAACACTTTATGTTCTGCGATTGACAGTGTGTTCTGAAGCAGCTGTTGGTGCATGTGCTGCTTCTTACATTTACAATTAGCCATTGCATTTGAAAAATACTTTGTGAAAGGTTAATGGATAAAAGGTGCAGTGAAATTAATAAAAGATAATATCTCAGGATATAGTATATAGTTTGGGACATGACATGTCAAATGACTGCCAGAATGGTGGAAGACGAACTAGATGGACTTGGTCTTCTTTCGCCTAGCAAATTCTTATATTCATATATGTTCTTATGGCAGGTAAACTGCATTTTACAGAATATTATTTGAGAAGATCAAGCAATTGTTGATTCTGTTTAAAAAAAATGAGCATTTTTGGTTACTAATTTATTTCATTTTACCAGACATTGGTATTTTATTATTGCTAATTGCTTGTAGGCTAGTTTAATTAATTATTCCTAATCCAATAACAGGGTAGATTCTAGCACACTTTTGCCTTGCATCAGAAGCTTATGGGTTCCTCCTATATGGAACTCGCAGTTTAATATTTGGATCCACAGCATTGATATTTTTTAACCCACTTGTTCTATAAATGCTGGAATATAAAAGAGAACTTTTGAAAATACATTGAAGACATTTGCCATATTGCTTCTGCTTATTCATTTCCCCCTTTCTGAGTCACTAGTGGCAGATGAAGTGTGTCTATCTCGATGAAGATGGTTTATTTTCAGATCAGCATTTGATATTATGATAGTATCCTAAATAATTTTTTTTTGCTAAGATGAGTAGCTGTAAAACTTAAATGTGTTTTACAAAGCTGCAGTACAATAAAGGGAGCCAGATTACATCATTCACCGCAGAATATTTCAAAACTTCCATCTTAACCCCGAGATTGTGCCATAGCTTTGTGGGCACAAGCTAAGCCAGTGATAGTTTAAACCATGCCTGTAATCTTCCTCTTTGCAGTTTGGATTTTTATCTCCAACTCTCATCACTGCAGTTTGGACATTCAAATCTATTGGAAGTGGGCTGACATCATGTGACAATAGGAAGAAGCAGAGTTTTGTTCCTTTGCAGCATGCTACCATGATCTTTTGTATATGCAGAACAATTTTCTTTGATAAGCCATTCTTAAAGTGAAAGGTCGAAGTGCCAAACGCCATTATGTCCATCTGCGACCAGGGCTTCCTCTGCCTCCTCGTCTTCCTTGAACCCCCTGCTGCTTTCGACACCACCAACTATATCCGCATCCACCGCCTCTCCTCTCACCTCAACCTCCACGGCGCTGTCCTTGACTTGTTCAGATCGTACCTCTCACACCGCCAGCACTTCATCTCGCCAGCAAACAATCTCTCCTCTAGCCCCGGACCGTCGCTTTGTCCTTGGTCCCCTCCTCTTCAATATCTACATGCTCCCTTGGGGTCAACTTCCACAGAATGTCTGTCAGACATCAAGTCCTGAATGAGAGCTAACTTTTTTCAGTTGAACATCAACAAGACTGAGGTTGTCCTGATTGGCTCCTGTCAGCACCTCCTCACCTCAGGTGCTGACAGCATCACCATCCATGGTTGCCTACTCCACCTTGCTAAGCCAGTCCGGAACCTTGGGGTCTTGTTTGACCCTCAACTATCCTTTCTACCCCACATCTGCGCCATGACCCGCTCTGCCTTCCCCCACTTCTGCAACGTCGCCCGGCTCTGCCACTGCCTCCCACCGCAGGCCACCGAAACCCTCATACACGCATTCATTACATCAAGGCTCGATTATGCAAACTCACTGTTTGTTGGCCTCCCCAACTCCTCCCTCCACAGGCTGCAGATCATCCAGAACTCTGCAGCCCGTGTCCTCTCCCACACTAGGCTCCGCGACCCTATCACCCCCATCCTTGCCCAACTCCACTGGCTTCCCATCACACAGGGAATACAGTTCAAGATCCTGGTCCTCACCTTCAAAGCCCTCCACTGTCTCGCTCCCCCCTACCATCCTGTTCGCTCCCTCTGCTCAGCGGGCTCCGGCTTGCTTCACCTTCCCCGCCTTGCTCGCCCCACTATTGGCGGGTGGACCTTCCGCCACTCTGCCCCCACCCTCTGGAACTCCATTCCGCAGTCTCTCCGTCTCCCTTGCCACCTTCAAGACCATCTCCAGACCCTCCTCTAGACCGTGCTTTCGATCTCCCTGCTTCCCCCGCCGCCCTCCCCCACCCCTACGCCCAGCTCGGATCTGTAACTCTGTCTGTCCAAGACCTTGGGTAGTCCTCCCAACATGAAAGGCGCTTTACAAAAGTAATTTGCTGTTGTTGTTGTAAGGAGAATAGTTTCTCCTTGAGAAGTGCATTTTTTTCTGTTAGAAATAGCACTTTGTGGAAACCACTACGCTCTACTGGAAAAGACCTGCTTTGATAATGTCCAGTGGGACTGTCTGGCTAGGTGTTAAGGAGAATGGTTTTGTATCCTTTCTGGATACTGACTCTTGACTCACGAATATAGCAGAAATATTTTCTTGATATTCGCAGTATGACCAAAAAACATCGAGCCTACGGTAAACACTAAAAGTAGCTGTTGATGCAATAAAATAATCTTTATATTTTGCCTCTCTTAAGTAAGATCTCAATGTATACATTATCAGATTAATTTGCAGAGTCCTGTAGAACAAAACTGTCTCTTCCTATTGTGACATGATGCGCCCCATTTTCAATGCATCTGAATGTCCAAATTGCAGTCATGAGAGTAGGAGATAAAAATCCAAACTGCAAAGGAGAAAATAACAGGCTTGGTTAGTTTGTGCCCACAAAGCTATAACATAAAGTCCCATAGCATAATGTGGAGTCCTGTAGCTCAGTGGTTAGAGCTCTCGCTTTGCAAGCGAGAGACCTGAGTTCAATTCCAGGCAGGGCGAAACCTTGGGCAAGTTTCCTTACTCCACACGCTTAATAATAATCCCTTCAAAATCAAAAAAAATAATAAATTGGTCATTTTCAATCTACGACTGTTTGTGGGACATTGCTGTGTGCAATTGGCTGCCGCGTTCCACCACAAATATACAGTCAATTCACTTTACAGTGTGTTCTGTGAAGCGCTTTGGGACGTCCTCCCGACGTGAAAAGCGCTATATCAAATGCAAGGATTATTATTATTATTATTACAGTGGTTAGTTCTCGGTTCACAAGCGAGTGGGTCTGCATTCAATTCCTGGACGGGGCAAAATCTTAGGCAAGATCCTTACATGCATCTGTTTACCCACCAGTAAGTAGGGACTCAGTTGTTATCGATTGGCAGATTGCTTTCCGGAGGTAATAAAACCCCACCACCACCCAATAAAAATTTGGTCACTCAATCCAAGACTGTTTATGGGTCAATGCTGTGCGCAACAGCTGTGTTTCACCCACAAAATACACTTTACAATATATATTCTGTGAAGCTCTTTGAGATGTCTCAATGACGTGATAAGGCACTATATCAAATGCAAAGATTATTATTAAATGTTTTTGTCAGCTGGGTGTGTGACATAAGCAAATCCATCAGCACACTTGACAGTCTCCAAATCTAACTACTGAGAGTTCCACGCACATATGATTTCCTTTGTCTGATATGGAGTGTGAGCTCCCTCCCCAGAGGTTGTACTCTTCTTAATCCATAGGTTTGGCACGGGTTGCCAAGAGCCTAATTTTGGTAACCCCAAAATTTAGCCAGCCGAAACTTTGCAGATTACTATGGCAACCAACCGCATGCTTTTCTAGTTAGGGATCATCCATCAGTTGAGCTTCCAAAGAATGAATCCTAATCCTCAGTGACTGGTCTGTTGCTTCAAATTCTGCTATTGAACCAAGTTGGGTGCCCCTCATCAGCAGTGCCTGGTGTACTGTGGACTTGACTCAGAACCAGAAAGTCCATCATATCTACTCAATTCCAATCTTCCATGTCACTTTGGAGCTAACAGTCCCAAGAGAATCTACTTATCTACTTACCTCTCTTCATTTAATTGATAGGTAGACACAGGGTCTGAAGGCCTTTATTGAAAATGAAATTGATTATCTCTGTATAATTTGTTGTAAAATCCGAATTACAATGTTTTATTATACTGACTGAGAAAATACTTCAGGTGGGCCTATTATTAAGAGCAATTCAACTTGACTTGAATGTTTCCCCATTTGCAATACTTTGCATCTCTTGGGCATGCTGAGGCTCAGATAGTTCCCTCTCTCTCTCTTTCTCACTTGAATTATGCAGTGTTCTTTGTTTCCACTTGTGCATTACCCATTTGTATTATACCTCAACCAAAGTTCAGTATATTGAAGACATCAATTGCTATATTTTCAGTTTTATGATTAGGTGCATTGAAAAAGAGATAATAATAATAATAATCCTTGCATTTGATATAGCACTTTTCATGTCTTCTAGACGTCTCAAAGCGCTTCACAGAATATGTTGTAAAGTGAATTGACTGTATATTTGTGGGCGAAACGCAGCAGCCAATTGCGCACAGCAGTGTCCCACAAACAGTCGTGGATTGAAAATGACCAATTTATTTTTGTTTTGTTTTGGAGGGATTATTATCAGGTGTGTGGAGTAAGGAAACTTGCCCAAGGTTTTGCCCTGCCTGGAATTGAACCCAGGTGTCTCGCTTGCCGGGCGAGTGCTCTAACCACTGAGCTACAGGACTCCACAAAGTTCAAATGTCACCATCAAGAATTCTGTTCTATTGTGCCTTCTCCCCATATTAATACCAGTATTGACATTTCCTACTACATATATTAAATGGCACAATCAATTTGGAATAAGCAAAATCAAACTTTAGAACACTCCTATTGTGTAATAATTACAGCTTAAAGCTGAGCAGGAACCAGCTCAGTCTTCTTCCCAGTTGTGATAAGGTGAATTAGACGTATTAGATGTATACTAAATGTTTTTTTTTAAAGTTCTAAACATTTTTTGTTTAAAAGCTATTCACAAATGTAAGAAGTTTCTAGGTAAGAAGGACGGACACTGCTCAGAAAAGTGTAGAAAAACAATTACGTTTTCCACAGATTCCACAATTTTCAGCATTTTGTGTTTTCTTCGATGAAAGTTAAAACCGCTTTCCAGCACTGTACAATTCAAAAATGCCAAAGGACTTTAAGCTGTTAGTGGGATATTGCTGTGCAAAACTGGCTGCTGCATTTTGCTCACAAAATACAGTCAATTCACTTTACAGTATATCCTGTGATGTACTTTGGGACATCTTGATGACGTGATAAAGCACTATATCAAATCCAAGGATTATTATTATTATTCTTAATAGCAGAAAGTGGTGTTAATCCATCTGCCTATATAGCTACAACAGCCTCAGATTGTGCCAAGCTGACTATGAACCAATCATCAAAAAATTGGATTTATCAACTCCGACAAGGCTTATTGTTGAATCTTATCTGTTGAATCTATATCAAAGTTTCTGAATAGAAAACTCTTTTGTAATGTGTTGAATGTTACAAAGATGTACAGAGCTTAAAGTATTTGTCACTATTCTTTTCGACCGCGCCTTTGGTCACCTTCCTCCCCCTCCCCCGGCTCGGCTCCGGGATCCGTTACTGTGAAGTGTTCTGAGATGCCGTCCGGGTGGGAGGCGCTATATAAATCCAAGTTGTTGTTGTTGTATTCTGCCTTCTACCAAATTTGGATGTAGATGCTGCTTTTCAAAATTCTGTTCAGTAAAATATTACAGGAAAGCATCATTTGTTTTTGTTTTTACATGGATTATATGATTGACTTCTCTGTGGTCTTTACTTTTTGCAGGAGTTTTCAATCCAATCAGGCAGAATATGGGCGGACCTCCATCAGTCAGACTACAGACGGTATGGGTTCCAATCTTAATCATTTTAAAGACTTTCCAAATATTTATGTTTTTTATTTCTAATACCTAAAAGATGTCAAAATGCAGTGTTAAAAAAGGTTTACAGTGTGTTGTAATATATCGTTGCATCATGCTGAACTTGGTTACCTCTTTCTAATGATAAGGTTTTTACACATGACTGAAATATTATTATAATGTTTAATTTGAAAATATTCAAATCAATAAGTTGATAGCTATGATACGCTGGTCATTAGATTGAATATTCTTTCTCCTGTGTATAACATACAGTGCTGAATCTGAGATATTTTACATTTTTTTATACTTTGATTGAATAAACAATGATCTCCCACTTTTATTTGTAAATATGAGAAGAAGTCCAACGTTCTGACAGAGTCAAAAGGAGATTAGAGAGACAGAGCTCTCTTATGTAGACAGTCTCTGTGTTTGTACACAGTCCCTGCTCCCTCCACAATACAGTAAATCTCACATTAGTCGTATCAGTTGGGACCATACATTTAATATGACTTATGCAAAGTATGAGTTATGTTAAACCTGCATACAATATAAACTCTTGAACGGGGCTTGGCCAGATGTACGACTTAGGCGAGTTTTGATGTGTACACCACAGACAGTGCTAACAACAGGATGCCCATCTTTGTTCGCAAAGTCTTCTGGTCCACAGTGCTTTTGTTAGTTTTTAAACATAGACTGATGAGTAAGGCTGTAAGAAAATCGAGGGCACAATTTGTTGCAGAAATTGCATTTTTTAATGCACACCAACTTTTTATGTTTGCTGCAACTTTAAAATGACAGCAATGAATGTGCTCCCCCATTCGACCACCCACCTGTCCATCAATCCATTCTGCACTCTCATTTGTCCATCTACCTGGCGGTAGGATGATCAAATGACAACTATCGGTAGGCTGATCCAATGAGAGAGTGAGCTGATTTGATGGACAGATGGTTGAGCCAATGGGAGTGAGTATTAACTGTTGGTACTTGAGCATGAACTGACCGCACCAAAACCACAATTTTAACAAACTGTGGCCAGAACTTTTGGACCAAAAAAATCACGACTTGTTACAGCCATACTGATGAGTATACCTAAAGGACCATAGCAACTGGGATCATTACAGCAACTGAAAATAAGAAAATTATTTTTTATTATTAATAATAATCCTTACATTTGATGCAGTGCTTTTTATCAGGAGGATGTCTTAAAGTACTTCAAAGGATATACTATAAAGTGTAGTGACTATATTTTCTAGTCAACCATATATAATGTGGATTGATTATATTGTATCAATATATTATTTTATTTGTATTTATTTTTGGTTCTGTTGCATCAGTTATGGCAGCGTGTGTGTATGTGACTTTCAACAACAACTTCCATTTACAACAACAACAACAAAATTACATTTGTAAAGCGCCATTCACATCAGGAGGATGTCCCAAGGCACTAAACAGGCAGGGATCAAGACCTGAGTGAGGGAGGGTAGGATTGGGTTGAGGGAGGGGAGAGAGGTAGGAGAGCGGCTGAAGGCAAAGTCGAAAAGAAGGGTCTTGAGTCTTGCTTTGAAGGGGGCAGCAAGGCAAAGGGATTTTGGGATGGAATTCTAAATGGTGGGGTCAAAGAGGCTGAAAGCCCGGCCACCGATGTTAGGACGGGTCCGGCGGGAGACATGGAGCAGGCCAGAGCCTGCTGAGCAGAGGGAGCAGACAGGTTGATAGGGGGTTAGCAGGTCAGAGATGTAGGAGGAGACAAAGTCATGTAGGGCCTTGAAGTTGAGAACGAGGATTTAGTAGTCTATCCTCTGAGGGATGGGGAGCCAGTGGAACCAGGCGAGGGTGGGGGTGATGGGATCGCGGAGCCTGGTGTGGGAGAGGACACAAGCTGCAGAGTTCTGGATGACCTGCAGATGGTGGAGTGAAGAGTTGGGGAGGCCGACAAGGAGGGAGTCTCGTAGTCGAGGCTTGAGGTGACGAATGCGTGTATGAGGGTTTCGGCAGCCTGAGGGGTGAGGCAGTGGCGGAGTTGGGCAATGTTGTGGAAGTGGGGGAAGGCAGAGCGGGTCATGGCATGGATATGAGGGAGAAAGGACAGTTGTGGGTCGAACAAGATGCCCAGGTTCCTGACTGGCTTGGTGAGATGGAGTGTGCACCGTAAATGCTGATGCTGCCAGTGCCTGCGATGCGGAGGCGCTGGCACAAGCCAATCAGGAGGGCCTCGGTCTTGTTGACATTCAGCTGTAGAAAGTTTGCTCTCATCCACAGACTGTCTGTCAGACAATCTGTCAGGACGTCAGTTGTTTTGGAAAATAGGGTGAAGTCAGAGAGATAGAGTTGTGTGTCATCTGCATACATGCGGAAGTTGACCCCATGTCTGCGGATGATGTCACCAAGTGAGAGTATGTAGAGGTTGAAGAGGAGGGGACCGAGGACAGAGCCCTGAGGAACACCACACAAGACTGTGCAGGGGTTGGAAGAGAAAACGTTGGTGGAGATAAATTGGAGTCCATAAGACGTAGGAGCAGGAGTAGGCCATTCGGCCCCTCAAGCCTGCCCCGCCATTTAATAAGATCACGGCTGATTTTCTAACTTAATTCCATTTACCCGCCCTATTCCCATAACCCTTAATCCCTTTATCCTTTGGAAATCTATGTACTTCAGTCTTGAATATGTTCAAGGACTGAGCATCCACAGCCTTCTGGGGTAGAGAATTCCACAAATTCACTACCCTCTGAGTGAAGAAATGTTTCCTCAACTCAGTTCGAAAAGGCTGACCCTGTAGAGTCCTGTAGCTCGGTGGTTAGAGCACTCGCTTTGCAAGCGAGAGACCTGAGTTCAATTCCAGGCAGGGCGAAACCTTGGGCAAGTTTCCTTACTCCACACGCCTAATAATAATCCCTCCAAAACCCAAAACAATAATAAATTGGTCATTTTCAATCTACGACTGTTTGTGGGACATTGCTGTGCGCAATTGGCTGCCGCGTTCGCCCACAAATATACAGTCAATTCACTTTACAATGTGTTCTGTGAAGCACTTTGGGACGTCCTCCCGACGTGAAAAGCGCTATATCAAATGCAAGGATTATTATTATTATTATTATTAATCTTGAGTCTATGACCCCTAGTTTTAGATTCTCCAACCAGGGGAAACAGTCTCACGGCATCTACCCTGTTAAGACCCTTAAGAATCTTATAGGTTTCTATAAAGATCACCTCTAATTCTTCTATAGTCTAGAGAATATAGGCCTAGTTTACTCAACCTATCCACATAGGTGAACCCCCTCATCCCAGGAACCAACCCAGTGAATCTACCCTGCACCCCCTCTAAGGCAAGTATGTCCTTTCTTGAATAAGGAGACCTAAACTGCACACAATATTCCAGGTGCGGTCTCACCAAGGCCTTATACAACTGCAGCAAGATTTCCCTACTCTTGTACTCTAACCCTTTTGAAACGAACGCCAACGTGGCATTAGCCTTCCTAGTTGCTTGCTGTACCTGCATAATAACTTTTTGTGACTGGTGTACAAGGACACCCAAATCCCTCCTGAACACTAACACTACCTAATAATCCGCTTTTCTATTTTTACTACCGAGGTGAATAACTTCACACTTCCCCACGTTATACTTCATTTGCCACCTTCTTGCCCACTCACCTAGCCTGTCTATTTCCCTTTGCATTCTTTGTGTGTCATCCTTACAGCTTACTTTCCCATCTATCTTCATATTGTCCACAAATTTAGATATGTTAAGTTCTATTTCCTCATCTAAATCATTGATATAGACTGTAAATAATTGGCCCGAGCACTGATCCTCGTGGCACTCCACAAGTCACATCCTGCCAATCTGAGAAGGACCATTTATCCCTACTCTCTGTTTTCTTCCTGTTAGTCACTCTCCAATCCATGCTAAGACATTGCCTTTAATTCCATGGGCTCTAATCTTATGCAACAGCCTTTTATGTTGCACCTTGTTGAATGCCTTCTGGAAATCCAAATACACCACATCTACTGGTTCCCCCCTATCTAACCTGCTAGTTACGTCCTCAACAAACTCTATAAGATTTGTTAAACATGATTTCCCTTTCATAAAGCCATGTTGACTCTGCCTAATCAGGTTATGATGAAATACGATGTCCCTAATTAAAGACTCTAGAATTTTCCTTACCACCGATGTCAGACTAATTGGTCTATAGTTCCCCATTTTTTGTCTCCCACCCTTCTTAAATATTGGCGTTACATTTGCAACTTTCCAAAAATGGGAACCGTTCCAGAATCCAGGGAATTTTGGAAGAACAAAAACAAAGCATCCACGATCTCTGCAGCCACCTCTTTTAAAACCCTTGGATGCAGGCCTTCAGTTCCAGGGGATTTATCGTTTTTTAATCCTATCAATTTCTCTAGTACTATTGGTTTACTGATGTTCATTTCTTTAAGTTCCTCACTAACATTAGCCTCCAGGTTCCCCTCTATTTTCGGCAAGTTTTCGGTGTCCTCTAACGTAAAGACAGAAATTAAATCATTGTTTAATGACTCTGCCATTTCTTTTTTCCCGTTATAATTTCTCCTGTCTCTGCCTGCAATGGACCCACATTCACTTTTGATAGTCTCTTCCTCTTTATGTACTTGTAAAAACTCTAGAATCTTTACAATCTGTCTTTATGTTCCTCGCTAGTTTACCCTCATATTTCATTTTCTCCCTCTTAATCAGTTTCTTGGTTTTCCTTTGCTGTTCTCTAAAGCCCTCCCAATCCTCAGGTTTACTGCTCTTTTTGGCAGTATTATAGGCCTCTTCTTTTATTTTTATACTTTCCCTAACTTCTCTCGTTAGCCAAGGTTGAACCAATTTTCTCGTGGTATTTTTATTTTTCAAGGGAATATGTGATCGCTAGGAATTATGTATTATATCTTTAAACGTTTGCCATTGCTGGACTACCATCATATTTTTTAATCTAATTTCCCAGTCTATTTTAGCCAAATCTTCTCTCATACCTGCAAAGTTGGCTTTATTTAAATTTAAGATATTCAACTATATCACTCTCTAACTTAATACTAAATTCCATCATGTTATGGTCACTCTGCCCTAGAGGAGCCTTAACTTCCAGATTGCTGATTAGCCCTATTTCATTACACAAAACAAGATCTAAGATAGCCTGTTCCCTGTTTGGTTCCCCAGCATGTCGTTCTAGAAAACTATCTCTAATGGATTCTGTAAACTCATCCTCCTATTTACTTTTGCCAATTTAGTTTTCCCAGTCTATATGAAGATTGAACTCACCCATGAAGATTGAATACCCAGTGTATTCTCCTTGCTACATGCTCCTCTAATTTCCTGATTAATACCCTGCCCAATACTGTAACTGCTGTTTGGGAGTCTATAAACTCAATAAACAAATGTTGAAACGTTTAATTGAAATATTAAACATTTTTGCTTATCATTAGGGGTTTTTGTGTGTCCAAATTACATTTTAGGCATGTAGCATCAATGAACTCGGTGTGCTGAAATCATTTAAATGGGTTCATACTTGTCAAATGGTTATAGCTATTTACAAAATAAAGTTGTAATAATGCACAAAATATTTTAACTTGCATGCTATACTTATGAAATAATTTAATTTGAATTCTGTTCATTAGCACTATCATATTGTGGATTTATGGTTGATAGCTAAAGGGGGAGATTGTATTAAAATAGATCAACTTCTGAAACTCTTGTGCCCTTGTTATATTTAACAAAACATTCAATATTTTTGTACATGCTCTATACAAGATAGCAACTATATTATTTTGAATATTTATTTGAATCCAGACTCTATGAAAGAATATTTTGAGCTTGATGGTTTGAGCAACCGTAACACAATATAGTTTAAGAATTTGCATTGACTGCAGCCGAGCACTATATATGAAAAAAAAGTAGTCTGGTAATTATTAACTGCTAAAGATTGTATTGTCAGCTTCACCTGCATCATTCTTTAATGATCTCCAATGTGGTTAAAGCACTTTTGACTGCCACCTCATCGATCAGTGATCACGTCTTAGCACTGTACGATTCTGGAACATTTAGCCATTTTAGTGTTGAAGTGAGTCATTTTCTCACCCATGCACAGAGACACGCGCGCTCTCTGTCTCACACACTCTCTCTGTCTCACTCTCTCTGACAGCTGAAACTGCTTAGTCTAGTTTCAGTGATTGTGCACACGTGAGTAAGCATTTCCATTACTGGGGGATTTCTTGAATCTGCCTTTGGAAAAAGTTTACAGCAAGAAGATTCCTGGAATCTACCAGTAGTGACATGTAGGAGTAAAAGAAAAAGTTCTTGCTGAGTGAGAAAGCAAGATGACAACATAGCAGGAAGAAAAATCATCTTAAGGGTTCACAGCAGGAGTTAGAGCCAACGGATGGTGACTCAAGTGGAAGAACCCAGAAATGATGTAGCGGGAGATAGATCTAAGAAGTGACACAGCAGAAGGAGAGGAACAATTTTTTTAAGGTTCCCCTGGTAACCTTTAAACAAAAACACCATCAGGTATAATACTAAGCCATACAAGTCAGAAGATGGAAGGTTTGAATTGAAGTCTTGTTATCTAATCTGAGGTAAGGAAAGAGTAAAGAGTGCTAAAGTTAAACTTAATACCCCTGAGCTAGAAAAAAAATTGTGATTCATCCTCCTGATTGCTATCTAGTGAACCTCATGAAAAAATACTTAGGTCCATATCACTGAGCAAGGATCAGAATTGGTGGCAATCACATTGACTCTGTGCTGAAAGATGGCTATTTTGTTTTTGAAGTTGCATCCTGGG
The DNA here is from genome assembly GCF_018977255.1 of Callorhinchus milii. Taxonomy (NCBI): domain Eukaryota; kingdom Metazoa; phylum Chordata; class Chondrichthyes; order Chimaeriformes; family Callorhinchidae; genus Callorhinchus; species Callorhinchus milii. The sequence goes on along the minus strand of NW_024704744.1, from coordinate 44,637,742 downwards.
CCTATGAAACCACACTCCCAACAACAGAGGAGGAGGGAAGAAGATATGCAAAATAAAAGCAAAAAGGCTTGTGTTCCCATGATCATTTAAGTTAAATGTATGTAAATCGATTTAATTTAAATTAATTGTATTAGTTTTGCCTCGCTGTGGCATGGGAAGAGTACCCTTAAAATGTAATAGAATCCTAGTTACGGTTTCCCTTTTTCCCCCAGCATCTCAAAGCGCGTCACAAGATATGCTGTAAAGTGGATTGACTTGTGTTTGGGAGAAAAACACGGCAACCAGTTGGACGCAACAACAAAATACATTTGTATAGCTCCTTTCACGTCAGGAAGACGTCCCAAGGCGTTGGAGCAATATACCCACAAACAGCCATGGAATTAATGGTCACTTTTATCTAAGGGATTGTTGGCCAGAACACCTGGAGAAACTCCCTTATTTTTTCAAATAGTGCTATGGGATCTTTAATACCCACCTAAACAGGCAGATGAGACCTCAGTTTAACGTTTCATCCAAAGGATGGCAGCTCCGACAATGCAACACCACACAGGTCTGCATTGGCATTAGGCTGTGTGATTCCTAGTCCAAATGTGGAGCATGAACCCTCAACCTTCTGACTCAGAAGTGAGAGTGCTACCACTGAGCAAAGCTGACATACAATGGCAAATCAAGTACAATGTGACCATTTTGTATTCTTCAGCTTTCTGTGTACAAATACACAGAGATTAGCTACACTTTACAGAAAACTCTGAAATACTTTGAGGTAATTTGATGGGATAAAGCACTATATCAGATTACAAGGAATTCTTGTTATCCTACCTAGTTAATACATGAAAACTTAAGAATGCATTTTTAAAATTTGTTATAAATAATTCTATAACACCTATAACATTGAATGTCTCAAATCTCATAAAATTTCTGTAGTTATTGACTATTTGTAGACAATATCAACAAAATAAGGTGCATACTCATTCATTTTCACACCTCTATAGCTTAATTCCCACCCCCATTGGAAAATATAATCTCAATCTCAATTGGAAAAATGCTGAGTTTGATATCTAAGGGTAATAACACACTGTATCTCAATAACATTTCAGGTATTTGTTCCAGTGATATGATGCTAATTTAAATGAATTTCAAGTGTTTGTGTCAGGATGGTGCACGTCCAGATGTCCAGCAGTAGTGCTGTATATCCTTTAGTGAAATAAAATTGCTTTTTGGTAGAATATACAATGTTATATATCAATTTATATCAAAAAGTGACAAAGATAACCAGAGGACTACAGACCGATAGTCCTAATTTCCCTATCTGTTGTAGGAAAAACCTTGGAGGGTGATCTGCAGAGGGAATAGTGACATACCTAAAGATGTGTAGAATTATAAGACAGAGTCAACCTAACTTTATGGAAAGGGGATTATTCATTACAAATCAAGTGGACTTTAAGGATGCACTTGATTAGTCATGAATCTTGGGTTTGCACCCAAACTGCGGGATAAATCAGAAGATTGGGGTTCAAGCCCCAAGACTTAAACTCACTGTTTAGACTGATACTTCAATACAGTGCTGGATCAAAATTGCATTAGCTATGTTTTGGGTGAATCAAGAAACTCAGGCCCATCTTCCAGTTCAGGTGGATATTAAAGATCGCATGATAGCATTTGAAAAGAAAAGAGAATTTCTCCCATTGTCCTGGCCAAAAATCCTCCAGATAAAATTAGGCATTCAACTTCATGGTTGTTTGTGGCATATTGCTGTGTGTAAGTTGACTGCCACTTTCACCTGCATATACAGTCACTGCACTTTACACTAAATCCTGTGAGACGATTTGATGACATGGTAGAATGTCGTATCTTGCACAGTTTTTCTTAATATATATATATAATGTGAATTGACTATTGTTCGTGGGGAAATGCGGCAGCCAATTGCGCACAGCAGTGTCCCACAAACAGGCTTGGATTGAAGTGACCAATTTTTTTGAAGCAATTGTTACTCCCGGGAAAGCGATCCGCCAATCGACAAACAACCGGGCTCCTACTTACCACTAGGTAAACAGAGGTGTTTAGGGTAAGGAAAGTTGCTCAACATTTTGCCCTGCCGGGAATCAAACACAGGTCTCTTGTTTGCGAGGTGAGTGCTCTAACTACAGAGCTACAGGACTTCCAAAATGATTTGGAAGTGGGGACAAGTTGACGTTGGAGAGACAAGTTCCCTCCCCACCTAGTTAACTTTGGGAGGTGTTTTGATACGTCCCCTTGACATATATAAATTGGTGGTCGTGTTTGTACAGTGAAAGGCAATTGAATTGACAGTTGGAAATACATTTCAAAGAGTGACTGGGAATGTTCACATTTGAAAAAAGGTTCAGGGAGATCTTATTGAAATATTCAAGGTCCTAAAAGGTATAAATAAAGTGAACTCTAATAATGACTTCTTGGAAGATTTTCGTGAAGGAGATTAATGTTATACAATCCTACATACTGAGCCAGAGAATTATCTTGCTTTTTTGCTGGGTTAGCAGAGAATCAAAGACACAGGTGAGAGAAAAGGAGAGAGATTGGTGAAGACGTGCAAAGCAAGGCAGCTGGGGCAGGAGATGATTGAGTGGAAAAGAAAGCATTGAACAAGGTTGATTGTGGACACAATGAAGTCTCACATTTTAAGTTGCAGGTAAAGATGTAAGGAACATGGGAGGAAGGAAATAGATGATGGAGCAGAGAAGTTTATATCTAATGCTACATCCTCCAATGCTGTTCTCAAGCAAATGGTTATCCAGTTTGGGTTCCTCCTGACGTGAAAGGCACTATACAAATGTAATTTGTTGTTGGAAATCTTCGCTCAATGTCAATGTTTATGCAACCTTGCTATGCTCTTGTTTGTTTATGGAAGTTGAGTGAATGAGGAATTAATGTTGGATTACTTATCTTCCTCATTCTTTGAAATAAGTTCAACTTCCACATTCAAAAAGTCCTGCACAGTCTTTATATCAATTCTGTTTTTCAGATGAAACTGTGTTTTTTAATAGGCCAGTGTGAAAGTTCGGATCTGTGATATATTAATTAACAAAATTGCAAATTATTATCATTACATTGAAAGATGTTCTCAAATGCGATTTGATTATGTTCATCGAATCTATGAATATAACCCCCCCAATCACAATGGCCTGGCTCACCGGATCACAGTATAGAGTGCCAGTTTGTGAAATACCAACCTTCGGGTACACATATTAAGATGGGGGGAGTGGGGGAGCTTAGTTACATCCATGTACCAGGGTTATCTTTAGTTTCAATGATGATAATTATCACACTTGATATAGCACATTATTATATATATAGGCTTGACTATGCTAACTCCCTGCTTGCTGGATTTCCCAACTCTTCCCTCCACAAACTGCAGATTATTCAGAAGTCTGCAGCTCGTATCCTCTCTCGCACTAATCTCCATGAGCAGATCACCACAATCCTTGCCCGACTCTGCTGGCTCCCCATCACCCAAAGGATCGAGTTGAAGATCCTCATCCTCACCTTTAAAGCTCTCCACGTTTTGCTCCTCCCTTTCTCTACGACCTAATAAACACTACCAACCTGTCTGCCCAGTGGGCATTGGCCTGCTCCCTGTTCCCTGCCCTATCTGCTCCACCATCGATAGTGAAGCCTTCAGCCTTTCTGCCCTCACCTCTGCCTCGCCTTCTTCAAGGGCTATTTCAAGACCTTCCTTTTTGACTTTGCCTTCAGTCATCCTCCCACCCCCATCCTCCTTGCCCTCCACCCCTCTTGGCTCTAATCCACAGCTCAAGTGCAAACCTTCACTGTCCCATGCCTTGAGCTTCCTTCCAATGTGAAAGACGCTATATAAATGCAATTTATTATTTGTTGTTATTGTTGTTATCACATCAAGATGTCTCAAAGTGCTTCACAGAGTTTTTCCTGTAAAGTATGCAATTGCTATTGGCAAGTACGTTAAAGAGGTTATCAAAAATTGATTTTTTTAAAAAAAACATAATTTCCCAGAATCATCAAATCAAACTGCTTTGTTGTTGTATAGTACAATATTGAGTTAGGACTTATTGCCATCATTGGTTTTATGGGACTCAGAATTTTTTATGTTCAAACCTCTGTTTATTTTTGCCCTCAGACTTACTCATATCCTGCAACGCCATTATACAAGGTAGAGGTGGTTTCCAGTGCACCAGTACAAGAAACTGTAAGTAGGCATTAGTCTTTGAATGGTAGTATCAGGTGGTTCTGTTGATTATCTACATCCAGAAAAGGCTGTTACCAATTCCTGAGAAAAGGCAGTTTTCCCCATACACCTGGCTGGTATATTCTTTTCCTCTTTTGTAATATAAATTTTCAAAGAGCCAGTACACACTTGATGGGCTGAATAGCTTTAATAATAATCAATAATCCTTGCATTTGATATAGCGCTTTTCACGTCGGGAGCGACTTCTGTTTTTGTTCCTTTTTGTACTCCATTTAAACTGTGAGGAATTATAATAATAGCTGCATTTGATATAGCACCTTATCATATCATTGAGATGTCTCAAAGTGCTTCACAGGATATACTGCAAAGTGTGTAGTTTGGGTCAAAATGCAGCAGCCAGTTGTCCCACAACGGCAATGTGCCACAAACAGCCATGGAGTGCATGACTCCAATTTCTTTTGGAGGATTGTTGGCCAGGACAAGAGGAGAAACTCCCTTCTCTATTCGAATAGTGCCATGCGATCCTTTAATATCTGCCTGGACAGGCAGACAGGACCTCGGATAATGTCTCATCTGAAGGATGGCACCTCTATCAATGTAGCACACCCCCAGCACTGCACTAGAGCATCAATCAGACATACCTGCTGGGGGTATTTTGCTAGTGAATCTATTCTTCTATTTCACACGTGGAATTAAACAATACTTTTAATTTGTTTTCAAATCTGCATATTTCCAAAACAATAAGATTAACATTAAGACACTAAAAATATCTGCAACCATATAATAATAATAATCCTTGCATTTGATATAGCGCTTATCACGTCGGGAGGACGTCCCAAAGCGCTTCACAGAACACACTGTAAAGTGAATTGGCTGTATATTTGTGGTGGAACGCAGCAGCCAATTGCGCACAGCAATATCCCACAAACAGTTATGGATTGAAAATGACCAATTTATTATTATTTTGTTTTTTTGGAGGGATTATTATTAGGCGTGTGGAGTAAGGAAACTTGCCCAAGGTTTCGCCCTCTGCCTGGAATTGAACTCAGGTCTCCCGCTTGCAAAGCGAGTGCTCTAACCACTGAGCTACAGGACTCCGCTTTCTGTGTTGTACATTTCTATGGTTTATCTAATTCTATGGATGGAGTAGTTGTTGCCACTTCTAACAAACTCTGATAAGCTATCTGCAAAGTAACTAGGTGGATTTCCTTTTTTTACTGTGTTACACATCAGAGAACCAAAAGAAGAAATATGTAAGTTGTTTCACAGAATGTTTTAGAGAATACATCACAGTAAATCTTCCTGATGCTCCCGTTTGCTTACTGGAAGTATTTTATGTGATTATCATAATGTGTGTATTGTGAAGAAGGGGAATTCTAGCATCTGTAGTTAGTTGTATACTATGTCTTTTACATTTTTTTGAATATAATGACTCAATGAATTAGTGTTCACTGTGTGGCTTAAAAGCACGTCCATAAGACAGTGGTATATATGATACCGTGCACTGGAAAAAACACCATCACACCTTCAAGGAAGAGCATCTCCTCAAAGGAGCCCATGGTGCCATCTTGACTCAGTTGGTAGAACTCTTGTCTCTGAGTCACAAGTTGGCTGTTGTGTTCACTTACAAGCTGAACAGTCATTAAGTACACTTTACAGTAAATCCTATGAAACACTTTGATGTAAGAGGCACTATATCAAAAGCAAGGATTATTATTATTATGTATGTCATGCCAACTCACAATAACTCTGTTCTGACTTGTGATCTTATCAGAGTCAAAGTTTTACTGGTTGGCCTGACATAAGTTGGTTTCTCTGGAGGATACACATTTTATGCCCCAAAGTGGTATTTGTAGTGTCGTTTTCCCAAAGGGCATTTGGAACCCTTAATATGATACTAAATGATAGATCACGGGATTATACCTGCAATTCCTCTTGCTGTAAATTCACAATTTTAATAAGCTATTAGATGAGATGTATGGGTGGATTCTGGGCCCTTCTCTGCAGACAAAAAATCAGAAGATTTTGCCTTTGTTTGTGCTGCTTGTAACTGCTGGCTCAAGGGTGGCATTTGCACGCACATTGAAACAAGTCACATGCATATCTTTCCATCAGGAAATTACTGTCTGATATAAGAATTGTACTAAAAGGGGGAGAGAATTTATTTTTTACAACATAGAGAAAATTAGTAAAAAGACAATTTTTAAAAAATTTACTAAATTAATTTGTAAATTAAGTGTTTCAGTTTTCCAGGTTCCTTGGTAATGTGCTGATTTTCAAATTTCATATTTATATATTACTGACACTTTCAGTATGACGGTGTTTCCTCATAATGATCATTGAATGTACAGCTGTCATGTAACTTTTATTTGCAAGATATTATTAGTGCTAAAAATCCCACTCAGACTTTCCAAAATGTATCAATGTGTGATTGGGAATTAACCTTTTGAGTACAAGTTTCAGTGTGCACGCATTTATTTTTTATCAAGTAGCAGCTGCAAAAAAGCACTCAAAGGGTTAAACTGTGCTGCTCTGTCAATGAGAGCTGTTTGATCTGTAATTTTGGAAAATAGCAGTGCCTGTCTTGCAACATTAAAACTACTCGATGTTTTTCATTACATTGCTGTTTCAGTTGAAAGTGTAGTTTTGTCATTTTTTGAAAATGTGTAGAAACTTTCACAAGTAGAATTTCAATAACAGCAACTTGCACTTATGTAGCGCCCTCCATGCAGGGTAGTGTCTCAGAGTGCTTAACAGTGGCGAAGTTGATTGGTTTTAGGTTGATTGGTTTTAGGCATAGGGTTTTGGTGTTAAATTCTTAGAACATTTGCAGGTGAGGCTACAATTAATGTTTAATAAGTTATCATTAACACAACAGCAGATGTTGTAAAGCTATCTTCTCAAAGTGGAATGTTTAACCATCTCTTGAATCCCATGGCCCTTTATCTCACAACTCCTGCTATGTTCCCACCACCCCTATTTCCATCGACAAAACCCTAGACAGCCTCAAGTCTTACCATAATGCAGCTTTGGTTTCAGCTGCCTTGCTGCAGGAGGAAGTTAGTGTTGGGGGTTTCACTCTGTGGCATAGTTGTGATAAAACTGTGGCGGTCTTATCTCTCTTAGGTCGTAGCTCTTTATGACTACACAGCGCATCGATCAGATGAGCTAACCCTTCAGCGCTATGACATTATCCAAGTGCTCTACAAAGATAATGAGAACTGGTGGTTTGGTAGACTGGCCAATGGACAGCAGGGCTATTTTCCAGCGAATTATGTGGCTGATGCAAGTAAGCTTTTGGCTTCCTCTTCTCTTTTATTAGTACTGGGATAGAGAATGTGAGATTTTTTTTCTGTTTAAAAAAAACTAAAATAATTTAATGATCATGTTAAGTATGGGACTTTTTAACAAACAGGAATTCCTGAAGAAGAGCTTACGAATAACGAGGACCATAACCCTGTGGTACCAAATGGCAACGATGAGGTAGAGGAGAGGTCGCCAACCCCAACCAAGGTACATAAGTTGATCAAACTCAGTGATTAGAAGGAATGTTCTGATTTGGTGAGTGGTCACAGCAGTTCCTTATTTATTCATCTGTAGAATGAATCATCAGTAATGTGGGGGAAAATCCTTTCATGGTCATCCTTCCTGGATGTCACTACTTCAAAACTCTGAAGAATTTGGTTCTGTTTTTTCTTCTTTTGAAGAGCAGAACGTTTTGTAAAGTTAATGATGGTGACCTGTATGCCACCATCTGTGATCATGGTATTGCAAAGTTAGCCAGAATTCAACATCAGAATTCAGGGAATGGATGTGTGGGATTTGTCTGTTATTCTATCACAAAAATACTTGGGTGAAAATCGTGACCCGTGTTGTGTTCACTGTTAAAAGTAAACGCAACCTGTTGATTTCTGAATCATTCACTGATCTGCAGACATGTTTGGGCCAGAAGCCAGCCATGCTATGCATTGAACTGAGAGTCAGAATGCAGAATTGGACATAAACATGATTAAAAACACAGCTTTTAATCAGTCCCCAGCACCACGTCCTGTGGGGCAGCAATCCAATATGCAGTGAGCAGTACAGCTGGCTTCAATCCCAGAGTTGTGAGTTGGGGAGAGGGTATAGTTGATAGTTAATTAACCAGTCACTTTTACATCAATGTGGTAATTCACATCGGTTTCAAGTAGTACATCATAGGTTGCAATTTCAATCCCATTGGATGTTTGCATTTTGTACACCTGAAAACTTTGCCTGCAATTGAGAAGTCCACGTGATTTCTAAATTGTAAGTAAGAAAGCAGATGAGTGTTTTTATATTAGCTTCATTTAATATCTCACACAAGCAAACAAATTAATTGTTTTGATGCTTATCGTTTTTAGATTATATGAAAGCCTTTTAAACAAGCCTTTTAACATTACTTAAATCCTGCACACCAGAAATTGAGGTTATGTTTGCTGATATCTGTGTGAAGAACCAAGGTCTGTAGTGGAGGACTCCCCAGAAGTTGTAAGAAAAACAGGAACAGGTTATACAGCCCATTGAGCAGCCTTCACAGCCTTTTTTGAATTTAGCTGTACTTTATACTTTTTATCTTGTTTCCCCACTTGTCTCCATATCTCTTAATACATTTTAAGTGGGGTCTCCTTGGAGCTAAACAAGGTGACATGCCTGGAATGTCGGAATTGAGCCAACCCTCTGTGGTGCTCTCGGTAGTCCGGGTCCTGAGCCAGGCCAGGATCCGCAGTATTCCAGGGCACTGCTGATAACAGCACAGCCAGTCTGGCTCATCAGCAGGACCTGGAAGGGGAGACCAGGCACTGGTCTCCCATTCAGCTCCTGTTAACCCTGCAAGTCAAAGCCCCAAAGTGCAGAGTGGTCCTATCTGAACAAGCAGCGGGAAAGCTCGCCAGACAGCAATATCAATAATAATAATAAAGCTATGTGGTTTTAGCTGGTTAGACTCCAGCAGTACCTCCACACACACTCTTGGGTCCCCAAGCCTTGGCTCTTGCCAACCTGCGCCTGCCTAATACTTTCCGGAATTAAGTAATTAGGATGTATCCCTCCAGGGAGAATGCACTTTCCATTCCAACAATTTATCTGGGATTTCCATGTGTAGGTGGGATTCATGGAAATCTCAGCTTGGTTTGGCTACAATGGTTTGGCACGGTGATGGGTGATTGGTTTCAGCATGTGTCAGACACCCGGCTGACCTTAAAAAAAGCACTCCCTAACTGTACATCTCTGGCACATCTTTACTTCGTCTCAGCTGCTTTCTTTACTCAGCCTTCTGCACGCCCTCCACCCTATCTGTGGGCTTTCAGCCATTCTGCCCTTGCTTTCTGGAGTCCATCCAACTTGCTCCCTCCCTCCCCTTATTCAAGGCTCATCTCAAGACATAACTCTTTGACTGTGCTTTTCGTCATCTATCCCCTCCTCACCCCTTCAGCTCCCACCCTCATCTTGGTTGCCCACCCAGCAGTGTCAGTCAGTTCAAGATGTTCTTCCAAAAGCACGATATAAATGTAAAGTATAAATGTAAAGCTCCCTCTTAAACACCTCAATCAATTCTTCATTTCTGACGATCTGTCCTCCCGACGTGAAAGGGGCTATACAAACGTAATTTTATTGTTGTTGAGGTAGTTTGTTCCACAATTCTAAAGCTAAGCTTGAACTTTAAAAGTCAGAAAGTTGCGGAAAGAAAGTAGGACTAAGGGAAGTAAAGAGTTGCATAGTTTTGAATTCCTGGGACAAAATATGTTGGAAGAGGAGATGGTGATTTATGGTGATCATTGAAAGGTCCTCAATACACACACCCATGATTCTGCCTTTCTGAATCCTTTTACATAGACAAATATTGGGCATCCCCTTGTTCACTTTTGCTATGTTAGTGTTCTTTATTCTGCTACTCACAAACCTTCACATATCCAAGTTTATCACAGCTTCCTAAAAGCAACTTTGAGAGGCATATCAACAACTACAGTTAACAGCTAAAGAAAATTGGTAAATTTGGTAAATAGTTATACCAGCTATGCTTGTTTTCACTGATGATTTTATGTTGCTGGCAGATTTGTCTATGAATCTCTTGGATTTTACTGAACATCTTGAACTATGATTTAAACCAGCAGGATATGATAATGGTGGCCTCAAGTACAGTATTAAGATTATGGTTCAAGGGGAGACCTAGAAGGTATTGATCTGTCCCAGATTTTGATGAGGATGTCATTGGAAACAATTTTTCAGGATTATGCTGAGAGTTAATTCCTCGGATACTTCGTTTTCCTTGAAGAGAGAAAAAAACCTCAAACGTTCCACCATTAGGATGTAATTGCTTTCTCAAACTGTCACAGAATTTTCTGTGAATTGCAGCCATTGAGACAGGGAACTTTTAAGGACGCCATATTCCCGGGTAACTGAAATCTGCTGTACTCATTCAAACCAACCAACCGTTTTGACTTGAACTTTACAATGCCCCTAGAGGATATTATTTCCATTGTGGAGTCTTCCATCTAAAAGTAATCATTAACCTCAAAGTACTGTTTTGCTATTTTCCATAGTAATAAGAGACCAACATCAATGATGCCTCCAACTGCTCCCCTCCTACAATCCTGCACAGTGCGGATTGGTCTTATCCCATGCCTTCCACATACTACTGCAGAGAACACCTTGATAATCCTTGCAAATAATCCTTGCATTTTGATATAGCGCCTTATCACATTGTTGAGACATCTCAAAGCGCTTCACAGAATATACTGTGAAGTGAATTGACTATCTTTTATGTGCGAAATGAGGCAGCCAATTGTGCACAGAAGTGTCTCACAAACAGTCGTGGATTGAGTGACCAAATTATTTATTTTTATTTACTATTTTCTTTCGAAGGGATTATTACCCCCAGAAAGCGATCTGCCAAACGACTAACAACCGCTTATTATTATTATTATTGCTAGGTAAGCAGAGACTTGCGGAGTAAGGAAACTTGCCTAAAGTTTTGCCTTGCCTAGGACTTGAGCCGTGGTCCTGTCACTTGCGAGATGAGTGCTCTAACCAATATACTACAGGATTCCACTTGATACTCTATTGGGTAATCATTTTGTGCAAGTGTGAATAAATACCTTTGTGTTTCTATTTTGCAAACCTTTTTCACATGGAACTTGGTTAAAATCTTGAGTTTGTTTTTTCTCAATGTATGTAATTATAGAACATACAGAATGTTAGAATCAATTTTGGTACACGGAAAAGGATTTTCTTTTATTGTGGTGGGAAAGTACTTCTGCAGTTCTGCAAGTGTTAATAAAAATAACGCATGAAAATTTAAAATATGGCCCCAGGTGTATTTACCAGTTGTCTGTACTGTTTTGGTTTTCCCTCAGTATGTAAAGTGGTATCTCCTGTATCATGGGAAAGGTAGAAGGCTTATTGTTTTTCTCTGAGCTTGTAGATTGTAACCACACACGGGTGTATCTTCGGGGCAAACAAGTTCAACTTTTCAAACAAGCTGCATACATTCCAAGTACAGGAAGCCTGTGGCTTTACATATGTGTCTAAAGAAAAAAAGTGTGAGCCCACCCTTCCCCCTCCCCTTCTTTTCACTGATCCACCTTTTGTTCTCCTACAGATGTCAGCAGTCATCAGCAAGGCAGGGGAGCTGAAGCTCATTGCTGAGTATGACACAGATACAGAATCACCTGTGAAACCGTAAGTAACACCATTTCAGATCAACGCATATCAAATCTGAGCAGCTTTCAGTTTTACTAAGAAATATAAACAGTGTTTCCTCGAACTATTTCCAAATTAGAAGAAAGCTGTTCGCAGCATACAAACATCTGGGATGGTGGTGTGGTAAGGGCCTGATATCAGCAAGGTTCAAGTGATGCCTGTAACCAGGCAAGGATTTATGGGAATATAGAAATATTGAATGGACAACCCTGAAACAGGGCACTTGGCACATCAAGTGATATTCAATGGCAGTGGTATTTTTCTCTACGTGAGCCACTGAGTCTAATCCCACTCTCCTGATTGCTCACTGTATGCCTGTACTGCTACCTTTAATGATCTTCTCAAATAACTGATTTATTAAATAACTTTCACAAAGTCTTGAAGCATTTTATAGAGAATAATTGGTAATTAGGTGAATCTTATGATGTAGGCAAAGAATGCAGCAATATTCTCCAAACAGCTTGCATTTATATAGCGCCCTTCATGTAACATAATGTCTCGGAGCACTTCACAGATACAGATAGATGCTGAGCAAAGTAAGGGGGGGAAGATGATTGTAGACTCCGTCAAAGAGGTTTTGAGGTAGGATGAATAAAGGGCCAAGCAGAAGTATGGGGTAAGAGATGATCACACAGTTGAGGCGGTGCTAGGGCACAAACGGATTTATGGCTCACTTTTAAATACCACCATAACCTCAGGACCTCACTTTTCAACTGTGCTTTTGGCTAGCTTTCTCCATCCATCCTCAGCTCTCCCTTCTTGGTTCCCAGTCAGCTGTGTGAAGCGCTTTGGGATCTCTTCCCAGTGTGAAAGGCGTAATATAAATGTAAATTGTTGTTGTCTTGAATGCCTCAACTCCAAACTCTTCCCTGAACTTTCATGAATCAAATATGAACTTCAAAGAACTATTCAATTTTTGGAAGGAGAGAGAATGAACATCAATAGTAACATTGTGTCTTGTTTACAGCAGCATGAGTTCGAACCACACTCATCTTGTTCATACCTCAGTGTGAATAAAACATCATTAAACAATGAAACAATGGTCCCTCAGAAATCTGCTAACCTTTATCCTTACCATCTTTTGCATAGAAATATTTGTGGCTAGGACAATTTTTTTAAATTATCACACTGAAAATAACTTGATGGTTGAATAAAACTTATTGAATTCCAGTTTGTTAGCGGAAGGCTCCTGCAAATGTTCTGTTTCAGTGTGGGAAAGCTACAGACTTGATTTCTGCCACCTACAAGCCAGCAATGGAGCTAAACTGACAGCATTGTGGCAGTAAGGTCCATAATTCAAATTGTTCCCACCTTTTCAAATAGAAGAACACTCAGTCTGCAGGAAAAGGAAAATAAGCACTACATTAAATAAAATTACCATAGGAAGTCACTTAAAATGTATTGGTATGCATTGCATTGGTCTCAAGTTAGAGTATAGGTATATCGGGCACCTTTTTTTTATGTGAGACACTGACAGTGTCATTTGTCAAATAATAACACGGACTGGAAAGATTCAGCTGAGTCATGTTTATGGTACAAATTTTATTTTGTTTTATTTTGTACCACAAAGCAATTCATTTTCTTTTTTCTCTCTTTTCAGGGGTCCAAGACGCTATTGTGCGTGAAGGGCCCTATAGAATTGCAAGAAGATGTAGGTCTCCTGTGCCGCATACCAGAGTAGTCAGTTATTTGCCATTCTCACAAGTTTGGCTAGTTTCTGCAGTTACCCCATCCCTTCCTATGGGGACATTTGTTTTTACCTCATTGGTTGCCCTCCACGTAGTATGAAGTATTGGGAAAGTGATTTTGTGAGGTATTGTGGCTAATACTGCATAAAGCAGTATCTTGGTGTACTAACTAACTAAAACTTCTAAATTAGTCTATTTTTGTTGTATTTCTTCACATATAATAAGCAAACTTTATATTAATTATAGTTGCTAAAGTATAATTCTAATACAGATTTTTTTAAATGCCACACAAATTAGGAACTGCTAACACTTCACAGGAAATAAAACTTAAGTTATGTTTTCTCACCTTCCAGTCACAGTGATAGAATTCTCTTGACTGTGTGTGTGTATGTTCGTGGACACACGAGAGCCAGCAAGTTCAAGTGTGAAAAAAGCTAAGAAACGATCATCAAATATATATTATCTCCATGTACTTACCCTTCACCTATTTTGCTTCCAGTCATCTTTTCCCTCCCAGTCGAGTTCCTAGTCAGAATTGTTGAGGGCTTTGAGATGTCCTCCCAACTTGAAAGGCACTATATAAATCTAGATTGTATTAGATGATCAGCAATGATGCACCAATTCTGTTAATGTTAACAAATCCATGATCCTACTACTTTTGTAGCTGAACAATTGCAGAAAGATTTTGTAGTTTATTCTGATGATATAATTTACCAAGATTACAGGAAGTACCTTGTTCAGGTAAACGTGTTGACTCTCATCCCAGTTTATAGTAGGCATAATGAATCAGTAAATAACTGACTATGCAACAAAGATATTAGTGTTTTCAAAGGAATATAAATCATAACCAACATTGCAATATTTACAATCCACAGCCATTTGAAATATTGTTTGTGTAGAAAAAAATGCACTACACTTTAAATATTTGTGCAAAATCTATGTACTCATGCTTTCAGTAAATATAGGTCCAGTAGAAAGGAGTTGCGTAGTACAACAAGTTCATTTTAGTATCGTTTTTATTATCCTTTTATATCTTTAGTTTTGTATTGATTTCAATATCCTGTCAATATCCTTGTAGAAACCAGGAGACGTGCGTAATTTGAAAGTATTGTATAATTGGCCCTGAGTGATAGACTGCACAGAGGTCTAAAGTTTTAAAGTGGAGATTTATACAGCAGTTACTTATTCAAGGCATAAGCTTTACAAAACAATAACAATAGTGTGCAGATGTCACTAGTGCTTTCTGAATTCCATGATTCATATGGTCATATATTATGATAAAGTGATTCTGGAGTTAAAACACTCATTAAAGTATTTGCATAAGAAGCATATTTGGAATAAGGGATTAATGTTTTCTTGATGATAAGATTTATAATTCAATTTGAATTGGGCTAATGTACATTATCTATGTTATCAAGCACTGCGTTCCTAGTCTAGTTTTGAGTATTCAAACCAAAACAACAACAAATTACATTTATATAACTTTAATCTGTTGGGATGACATCCCAAGGCGATGGGAGGTTGAGGGTTTGCACCTGAGTGGGATTTGGATTCTGGTTGGGTGGAAGACAAAGAAGTGGGAAAATCACCAAAGGCGGTTGTGTCAAAGAGGAAGGTCTTGAGTGGACTTTGAAGGATGTGAGGAAAGGGATTCCGGAATGGAGGTCCAGAAAGTGATGCAGAGGTTGAAGGCCCAACCACCGATGGTGGGGTTAGCAGGGTGGGGAACGTGAAGCAGGCCAGTGCCTGCTGGACAGAGGGAGAGGATTGGGGCAAGACCATGGATGGGATTTAAAAGTGAGGATGTGGATCTTGAACTCGATCCTCTAGGGCAGTGTTAGCTAATCTTTTTGGTTGGCCAACAAGGTGGGGCAGCTTCTTGAAGGTCCACAAGCCTAAGTTTGGCTGGCACTGCTCTAGGGGATATGGAGTCAGTGAAGGAGGGCAAGGATAGTGATGATAGGCTCACGGATCCTGGTGAGGAGAAGACATGAGCTGCAGAGTTCTCAATGGTCTGTGGCTTGTGGTGGGAAGAGTTGGGAGGTCCAGCAAGCAGAGAATCGGCATAGTGAAGCCTAGACATGGTGAAAACATGGATAAGGGTATCAGTTGGCCCAAGGGGAGAGGCAGTGGCGGAGGAGGGCAATGTTACGAAGGTGGAGAAAAGCTGAACGAGTCAGAGCACAGATGTGAGGTTTAAAGGACAGTTGGGAGTTAAACAAGATACTGAGGTTCCACACTGGCTCCATGAGGTAGAATGTGCATACACGTAGATTGATGCTGTCAATGCCTGAGGAGAGTGTTTTTAAAATGAGTGTATTTTTTGTCTAAGACAGTGTATCAGGTGATGAGGTTTGAATCAGTATTTTTGGGAGAGAGGAAATCACAGGGACAATATCAGATTTGCTGTATTTTCAATGCCTGTATTTTATACTGTGTTTTGGAAGGGTGTGGTTTTATTTCTCCTATCCTTAACACACAACAGCAGCAGCTCATATAGTTCTACAAATGGGTCATCTTCCAGTACCTTAAACAAGTAACCATTCTTTACTGAATCATTGACAGTGTGGCCCACACACATTTTCAAATAGATGTCACCAGTTAGTGAGTTGAAGTTGGATCCCTGGTTGAATTCCTTCCCCTTCCTTCCCTTTGTGCAGAATTATTGAGGCCAATTTCCACACCAGTTGAGATTGTCTTATTAAATACAAACCTATATAGTCTAGATAGTTTACGAGCATACCAGGTTGTGTATTTAACGTCTGATCAGTTGGAGCTAGTTATTTACTGTGTTTAAATTCCTTAAAACTGAAATGTTGTGTATTATTCTGAATTGTTTCCCAGAAGCATACGATCATACATTTTTCCCAAATTCTCTTCTACCAGAGAGCCAAAATGAATACTTACTACCTAAAAATGGAATGAAACATTGCATGCTGCAGTCACTAATCTGTGTCCAAAAATGTACCCTTCTACTTCAGATTATCAAAGAAGAAGAAAGTAAGGCAGGCAAATGCAGCAATTTCTCAATCCACTTCTTTAGTCACAAGTGAGGAATCTGGAACATCTGTAAAGAGCATGAAGAAGAGAAAGAAGAAAACGGGTGAAGAATCCAGTGTGAGAGGAGAGGTTAATGCTGCTTTTGTGTTGGGGTAGAAAAGCTTTCAAATAAATCCAATCAGATCAAATAGATTTTTTGAGGGATTGATTTATAATGATGTGGAAGAATGGAAAAGAACAGTATTATTTTTTATGAAGTATTTTCACTTGTAGTAGCTTTTTACAGCCTAGAAAACATTCACTGATGTGATACAATTGGGCTCCTCAAGCAAAAAAAACTTAATGAAGGAATTACCTGTAAAAATTCGCAAACATCTAATAAGATGTCAAGTCTTATAAACAATAAACAAGTCTTCAGGAAAACCATTCGGATGTTATGTGAGATTCATTATTTAATGACTTAATTTGCCAAAGGCCTAATTTGCAATGGTCTTTTGTTCAGCTTTACCATAGATTGAGTTCACATCAACTGAAGTAAAAGCATCAACTAGGACATGTATAATTTATTTAAACAATCATTGTTACTCAGACAATTAATGTTTTACTTTCCTACGTTTTTATCACCAGCATTTTGAAGTTCTGTTTGAGGTTAAAATATAACTTCTGCTTATATTTAATGAAACTTTCAATGTTATTTTCTATTGCTGTATTTGGCAAAAATCTTTGGTTTTCTATTTATATTCTAAGTTAATGCATTGCATTAAATTTAAAGCAGTATAATTTTATTGAACCATTTTTATATCAGTAAAAATTGAAGGGAAAGTTAATTGAAGGAAATGTCAAATGTCAAACCCATTCCCGGCAATCTTTATCCTTTGTTAAAATATTTTATATAAGCTGAAAACCTTTCTATGTCCAATCAGTTAACCCTGTCTAATTTAAAAAATATAACTTTTGAAAATATGTTTAACCTGTTTTTTGTATTTTTCCATAAATGAAAATTTACTTTTCTAAAGTATTTCGTACATATTGGGAGGTAAAGGTTGTAACTATCATAAATTGGATTTTCAATACTAGAATTTTTAATATTGATGCAGTTTTTGGAAAACTGAATTTTTAAAAATTATTTTAGCCTTAATCATACAGCCAAAGCAATGCTGTCACTTGCAATACTGTTCAAATTATGTGGACATTTAACATTGTGGGTCATTAATTATTTGATATGGAAATTCTCCAACTCGTGGCTTTTATAATTATTTTTCTGTAGAAAATGAATGTAATTTTAAACAATAAATGTTATTTTATTATGAAGCTTTTTATTTATTTGTCCAGTGGAAAGCCTAAAATGGTGCAGCTCTTCATTCAGACAGATTATAGAACTGTTTCCAGTGGCGATCATGTATTTCTTTACCGTCACTTTTGACTGGAATAGCAGCTAACAAAATTAAATTAAACATTATTTTATGGTAGTCTTTAATAACACTTATAGCCAAACAAATAATGTTACAATAATATTTTTGTAAGTTATACATTTCAATAACATTTTAAGTATTGGAAAAAAACATTGCTAAATCTGTCTGTTGGTATTTGTGATGATGAGATTGATACCCTGTTAAATGCCTCATTATCCAAACATAACTAGCAAAACATAACATGACTAAATAGTGTTTTTATTTTATTTAAAGCACTTTCTCAGTGCCTAAAGAAATACACCATGATTTAGTAAATTATTTGCATTACGTATTTTCACGTCCATTCTCACATTCTGTCTTTGATCTTGACAATAAGGCAATGTTCCTTATTCTCTGCTTTATTTCCATTATAGATTGTATTAGATCACTATTGACACTTTCTTGTTTTTTATCATTTGAATTTTAAATAATCTTTGTAATGGACTTTTTTGTAAAACAAAGGAGAAAGCTAATCCCTATAATAATTTAAAATGATGGGAGAAACAACTTGATTATTTATTCCAACATAAATAAATATGTTGTTTATTATTGTTAAATGTATATTATTATTGTTGAATCTTTACAAAGAAACTGAGCTGTTTGGGGATTTCTAGTAGCCATTTTTCCTATATAAATAAATCAGGTATAATTCGGATGCGTCCGTATTATAACCAATATAAGGGTTTTCAGTATAGAGAATAGTTTCACACTATCTGATTAAATAATGTTAAAAAGATTTCTGCATCTAAATTACAAGTGATTTACCTATATAAGAAAGATAGTTACTAGGAATCCTAAAACATTTGTTTCTTTGGAAAGATTCAAGTTGCTATTTAAGTTCTGACTACAGCTGAATTATTGCAGGGATTAGCTTTCACATTTGTCCTAGAAAAATGTTGTCTATCAATATTATATTAAAATTCAGATAATTAAACATATTCCTATGTATAGCATTTTTATTTCATGTAATATTGGTCACTCATTTCAATTGTGCCACTGCGTTTGCCTACAAATACACAGTCACTTTATTTCACAATAATTCCTGTGAAGCGCTTTGAGACGACCTTCCAAAGTGATAAGGCTCTATACCAAATCCAAGGATTATTATTCTGTTATTACAGTTTAAATCACTCGGTAGAGATAGTTTCTAAATGGTTTTCAGTGATGGTCAGCCAGACCAATAACACTGCCACGTTACATATAAATTGATGTTACTTTTCTTAGTATGTTTGAACTTGCTAAAGTAGCTAATTTTTTGCAGGAGGTTGATATTTTGGTATTTTGTCAAGTCATTTCTGAATAGTTTTATTAACATTCCCACTTGCACCGATGATTATAGGGTTATGTTTTATACTGCACATACGATTGCATTTAATTTGTAGATCAATATATTTCCTGATCTTCTCTAGTTCCATATTTCTTACGCTGTGATCACTAAGGAAAGCCACATCAGTAAGGCTACAGTTACAATCTAATTGGTTCTTTATGATAATATTTTGTTTGTTACAGATTACTGTTATGGCTGTATGTACTTGTAAATCCCAGATTATTGTAATGTTATTTTTTGATGTCACTTTTCTTGGTTGATGTTCATACCAGTTGGTCTTTACTTCAATATCAAAGTGTTTACAAATTGTCCAGTGAATATATTTAGCTATACTGTTATGTTCATTGCGTACTCTGATTGTGTTAGGGCTGGACATGATGACAATATGCAGTCTAATCTTTCTGGTGCTTGATGACATATTCGGAATTTTGTATCAGTGTTTCTCTTTAAGACCTTATTTTCATAATAACAGGTAGCAATAGATTGGCCTTGTGCTGATATTATGAGAACTTCTGTTTCGGCTTTCAGATCCCGTTAGTAAAGCAGTTGTAGATTTGGTTCATATTTCGGCCTTGTTCGTTCATTTCACTTGGAAATTGACCATGTATGATTTTGCTTTTCCCATTCGTTTTTCTACAATCTATCATTTTCTTTTTAAGGACAATTTTAATTTCATGTGCCATTTATGTTGGTTCTGATGAGCTGCTGTCCATATATTTTTGTCATATTCTTGTTTGATCTGGATTGCTTCTTCAATAATATAATGTTTTTTCTCTGCTTTTCATGTTTTTCTATCATTTTGATACTATCATTGGGGTTTGTTCTGCTATTTTCAACTAAACCTATAATTGTTGATTTATAAGATGCTTCAATTTCAATCAAGCCTCTTCCACCTCCTTTTCTTGGTATATAAATATGTTGGACACCAGCTCTTATATTAATGGTCAACAGTTTGAGCATTTTTATATCTTTCAGATCTTTGATCATCCAATTGATTATACCAAAGCTATTATTATTATTATCATTACAGGTTCTCTATGATTTCCTTATCTGTCTGATTGTTCTTGTTCTAAGTTACATTGGTAAATGATTATTGGAATTATTCATAATGTAAGTACATGAATTATACAGTCATGTAGCAGACAGATTTTGTTTGCATAGTTTACCAATGTAACTTATTTTTTATGTTCATTCATGGTGATGTTTTAAAAGTGAAAGGAAGCACTCAAATAATAATCTCATAAGAACAGTTACATATTGCACTATTTTGATCATGATAAGCAAATAAACCTGTCAGTATCCTGCCTATGTCTTTGCAAAATGATCTGGACAAATACTCTCAAGAGCAGTGTCTTGTCGTGGTGCCGAAATTGTTTGAAGGATGGAGAGACTAATATGGGTGGATCACACCCAAGTTAAGAGTAATTAGGATAACACATGAGGTCATGACAGCTGAAAGTCCTTGTTGACAAGTAGCCTAAAACTGCAGGTCGGCCATGATTGTTTGCTGGTTAATTGAATGTCAAGATCACTTAGAGTGAACAATGGTCCAATATAAGAAGGCATAGACAGAAATGAAACATGGCTGGGCTGGCAGCCCTTCTGCAGGACGGGAGACTTTGAGTTACTAATGAGGTACAATATTCATTACTTCTTTCTGCTCTAATTCCTTGAGTGAATGGGACATCCTTTTTCCAAGGCGGGAATGAGAAAAGGCATAAACATTTGTTTTGTAAATACTAAATACATTTCTATGAAGAATTTGAAATTACCTTTTTTTTGTGCAAAACTGCTCACAGTTATACTCATCTACCGGGTTTAGGTTTGAACTAGGAATTCGTTTAATTTTTTAAAATTTGCTCTGCAAAACTTAGACTGAGGTTTATCTTTGTCTGAGTGTTAGATTTATTTTTCCTAAATTTCAGGTACTTCATTGTTCTATTTTCATATGAAAGTATTGTTTTGTTATTAATCTTTTAGCTAACAATAAATGTTCAGTGTATCAACACCTCTCTGTATCCTAATGCGTGGAATTCAATTTGGAAATAACACCCAGAAATAATATGAATATAATAGGTAAGACTGATCTATTTATAACCACATTAATGTACTTTGTTGGGATACTTATCTGCAATGATATAAATGTACAATTATGATGTTGGTATCTCCCATGGTGCTTGTGTGTGTGTGTAAAAACAAATTTAAGATTAAAAATGAATGAATGTGCAGTGCCTCTTGGTTTCAAATCAAGTCATTACTAACCTATATCATATTCTACACAATACCTTATGGCCAAATCTCAGAATGCTGTTATTATTTATGTTGTGTACCTGTTTCTTGAAAAACTCGTTTTCAAGGAAATGAACAACAAATCAGAAACCTTTGATACAAGGATCTATGCCCTTAGTGTCAGCGCTAAAATGTACTGATGTGGCTCATTTGAAAACCTATTGTCAGCATCAACTGCTGTCCTAAAAGCATCCAGAGTTATTGCTGTGCTATTGAGCTTGATCAGCTCCTGAGCACATTCTTGAAAGTGAAGGCATCTAGAGATGTTAAAAAAGTAATGAAATTAACTGAATGTATTGCATTCATTATGATGTTGCAGTGCGCACTGACCTCCAACAGTCACTTCTGTAGCTGCCTTAAAAAGTAGAGTTGTTTCTTGATCAATGTTTTAACGAGTGTCCAATAATGTATCAAGGAATAATATGTGTATTGAGCTATTTTAACCTTAAAGTCGAGGAGTGTTTTGCGTGTGTTTTTTATTTTAAAATTATTCTCCATGCATGAATTACAAGAATGAGTTCATGTCTAGTTTTGAAATTAGTTTGCTGAATGGTTCAGCAAGACATTCTCAAGCATAACTTGAACTTGTCACTCTTATTCAAGTACAGAATGCTCTTGCACAGCCGGAGTTCCAGAGGGCAGAAAGATATGGCCCCCTGCAGTTCACAAGTGGAGCATTGCATAGTAACAGGCAGCACAACATCCCTGCCACATGCCAAAACTCCTCCAATGACTCTCTCTCCATTCAAAATAATGGAATGGCTTTTGCTCCCATACAATAGGACATCGGGGAAAATAAAGGATGTGTTCAGAACACCACAATTCTTATTTCAATGTAGTGAATGTCATTGCAATCCTAATGAATTAGCTACTCTGATCTTCGGCTGGAAACTAATAGTTTTAAATTGAAAGCAGACAAAAAATGTGAAGAGTAGTGAGTGGTCATATTTTTCTACAGATGTGACTAGCTGACCCTGCTCAAGAAAGATAGTAGAACGTATTAGCTGTTAACCACTTGAAGATTTTTGTGATCACAAATATAGAAATGGGGAAACTAAGCTCTATAAAATTCGACGTGTAATACTTGGAGCCAGGCCAATTTCACAACATCCTGCAATTAATTTTATATGACAGGTCAGACAAACTGAAAACACCCAGCCTAGTTTGGTAGAGTGTGTAGTTGTGCAGTTGTTATAAAGACAGGCAATTTTTTCTGAATTAGACATTTTATATGGATTTGTGAAAGAAACACAAAAGCGAATTCAAAGCATTGTACTTGTTTATAGTGTATAATATTTTTTGTCATGCTTTCGGGTGGCAATCCATTACCTTTAAGCACCTTGGGATTTGAAAGGCGAATATAAATTTTGTATTGTAGGTAGGTGTGAAAACCTTAAATAATGCAAAATCTATCAAGCTTAATTGCTGAGCAAGGAAGGATGAAAGGTTATGAGTGCAGGTTTATGTATATGCACTAAACTGATGCCCGTACAAAAAAGCATTAAACACATTCTGTTTGCTTGGCAGATTACAGTCGTCACAGAATGGCAATTACAGTCTATTGGGACTGGGTCCGGGGTGGCATACAAACAAGGGGATACACAGCACCTGTGTTTTTAACCCACAATGATCAGCTATTTCCTCAGCAAGCAGCAATTGCACTCAACCAGATGATTAGAAATTATGGATGCAGATGTTAGAGGAATCACTGTAGTAATTTTAACTATTTGAAACACAAGACCTGCTTCCGCTTCATCTCCCAAGGGGTCAGCAACACTGAAGCACAGTGCACTAAACATAGGTCCCTGAAAGCTGTTTACAGCTCAGAACTGTAATGAAAAACTTCTACAAGTTGTTTAGGGTTAAATGTTTGAATGTTCCACTTCACTTAGTCTTCCGTGCAAAAATAAAGCCATGAGCTTTTCGTTGAAAGACTGTGGCCTGTTTAAAAAACCCTCCCTGACCATTTCCACTTTCACTTTTCCTAACGTACTTTATTAATCCAAACGTGGCAGCTGTTCATTTTATCTATCAATTCCCTTTAATGTTCGCCGGTAAACAAGTGCAATATTGGGAGCTTTGCCAACAACTTTATGGAAAGCTGCAGTAGAGGATTTACTAGCACTTCTTGGTTTCAAAATGGTTCCTGTTTGTTTTGTTTTCTTTACCAAAACTGCTGATAAGATAATTATTAATTTTTTAAACTGCTGCAGAATGGAACATTTTGCAGCAGTTTCATTATAGAGATTACTAAAAACAAAATGGCACCTTACAAAGATGTTTGACAGCAATTCGTCTCAGCATAACCTGTCCTCAGAAAACCCTTGCTGGGTGGATGCATCTTGATGTTAATACCATAAGGGTTCATGTGGAGTTGAAAAAGAATGAACAGGAAATAGCAAACATATTAAATGATCTGGAGATTTTTACCAGGGAGAACATTAAGAACTGACAGACATTATGAGTGATTCATTCAGGACTGGGAAGTTCCAACTTACTGGAGGTAAGCAGATGTTGTTCCCTTGTTCAAGAAGGATGACAAAACTAAACCTGGCAACCATAGATCCATTAGCCTAACAACAAGATTACATTTGTATAGCGCTTTTCACGTCTTGGGAAGACGTCCCAAGGCGCTGGACAGAGTACAGCATTTCAGACCCAAGCTGGGATTGGGGAGGGTAAGGGTGGGGGAAAGGGAGTGGAAGGGGGGCGGCTGAAGGCATGGTCGAAGACGAGAGTCTTGAGGTGGGACTTGAAGGAGGCTAAGGAGAGGACAAGGCGGAGTGACTGGCGGATGGAATTCCAGAGTTTGGGGGCAGAGTGGCTGAAGGCTCTCCCACCAATGGTGGGGCGGGTGGGTTGGGGGACGTGGAGCAGGCAAGAGCTGGCTGAGCGGAGGGAACGGGCGGTTGGTAGGGGGTTAGGAGGAACTTCAATAATAGGAAAATATATGGAGTCAATTATCAGAAAGGAAATAAAAGAGTACATATATAAAATCTAATAATTGACAGCCAACCGATTCAGTTCTTGGCTGATTAATCTCATGGACTTTTCCAGGCCGTGACAGCCCAAATTGACTGTGGGAAGCCATATGATGTAATATATCTAGTCTTCTAAAAGCCATTTGGCAAAGTACTTCATGAAAGACTCCTCCACAAACTGGGTACCAAGGGGAAGACATGGATGTGGATTCTGAATTGGGTGAAGGAAAGGAAGCTGAGGGTCTTTAAGGGAGCTGGGTCAAAATGGGCAGACATTTTAAGCAGAGTGCCTCAGGGGGCTGTACTGGATGCCTTCTGTTCCTCATATATATTAATAACCTGGATTCACAAACCAAATGCAGGTTACACCAAGTTTTGGTTATTTTTTTAATTTTACACAAGCTGTTCTTCGCCCACAAAATACAGTCATACAATTTACAGTATGCTGTGAAACGCTTTTGAGACGTCGCGAAGAACAAAAATCAAATGCAAGGATTATTATTTATAAGTTGGAAGGAACTATGGAATCAAGAGGCAGCAAAATGAGCTTTACAGGGTATGCACATAGGCTGATAACTGGCAAATGAAGCTTAACACTGTTAAATGCAAGTTATTACATATAGGATGCAATAATAGGACATACAAGTACTCCATTAATGGGTTAGAACTTGCCTGGGGGAAAGCTGATAGAGATCTAAGATTAGTTGATTCAATGCTCTCTTGTCATTACAGTGTGAGGCAACAACAAAACAAAAGACCGGTATATATTAATAAATCAGTTGAGTTTAGATCCCAGACGACCTACTTTGGTCTGACTACATCTTGAATATTGCAGACAGTTCTTGTCAACGTGACATAAAGGGGCTGCCCCGGGCCTAGAGTCAGTGACTGGGAGAGCAAGGAGGATGTTCTATGAGCTATGAGCAACAACTAAACAAGGTAGGACTCTTCAGTCTCGCGAGAAGATGTCTCGGAGAGGATCTCAGAGAGGTGGTTAAAATTTAAAATGGAATTGAAAAAGTAAACCCTGATCAATACTTTAGATGTATCAAGACAGTAAATCAATTATAAATATGTTTAGAGTTGTAAAGGGCAATTTCAGGACAGATACCAAGAAATGTTTCTTTACTCAGAAGGGAAATCAATGACTGAAACGGTTGTCACAAAAGATGGGAGGCTAAGACACTGGACTTAATTAAAAAAAAAAACAGCTTGATAAAAGTGATGGGTGGATAGTAGGGCGGGTGTTCTGGAGGGTTGAGATTGGATCTTGTGAATTTCATAGTGGTTAAGGCAGTCTCCTGATTACACCCTCAGAAAGTTTAAGTACATTACAAAACAATATTAATCTAGTTTTCCTTGTATCTCAATAAGTAGCACTGTGGACTCATATAATAATAAAATAATCCTTGCATTTGATATAGCGCCTTATCGTGTCTTTGAAACATCGCAATGCACTTCACAGAATATACTGTAAAGTGAATTGTCTGTATATTTTGTGGGCAAAACGCAGCAGCTAATTGTACACAGCAGAGTCCCATAAACAGTCTTGGATTGAAGTGACCAATTTATTTTTTTGAAATAATTATTACCCCCAGAAAAGCGATCCGTCAATCGACTAACAACCGGGTTCCTACTTACTATTAGGTAAACAGAGGCATGTGGAGTAAAGAAATTTGCCCAACATTTCGCCCTGCTGTGAATGAAACCCAGGTCTTTCGCTTGTGAGGCGAGTGCTCTAACCACTGAGCTACAAAACTCCACATTGTATAATAATACTTGCATTTGATATAGTTATCATCTGCTCACATTAACTCATCTCAAAAGCACAAGTTATTTTGAAGTATTGTGACCGATGAATAAACATGGCAGCTAATCTGTGACAGCAATGCTCCACAAAACTAATTTTTGGCATATTATAATATGAGTCACAGCTTGGTGAGTAAGTGGCATGTTTATATTTGGACTCTTCTAGAGGTAGTTAAGCAAAGAAATATTGTGGTCAATTTTCATCAGATATTCATTACATCAAGTGCACCTGGACTGGGATATCTGGGGTGGGGGGAACACGTCATCCTCACTTCAGGGTAGGTTCAACGTGTTAAATATTAAATGTGGTCCCATTGTTTTGCAAAAGCCTCAGATACTTCCTGTTTTTTATAAAAAAAACACTGTTTAAACCATTCCACTACGCTGCCCCCTCTAGTCTCTGCTGTAATATCTTCACATTGGACTACCTGTGTTACAATATTTATTATTTTCTATGCTTTCTCCATTTTATTAAAGACAAAAATAATTTAGCAGGGTCATAAATGATCATCAGTCCCTTGATCAATGTCACTGTATTGTCCTTCACTATCAGTTTGTCCACCTGTCTTGAAAGAATCATCAACATTTCAGCACACAAAGGCCCCCACCCTCTGGAACTCCATCCCACAGTCCCTCTGCCTCGCCTCCTGCCTTGCTTCCTTCAAGACCCGTCTCAAAACCCTCCTCCTCTTCAAACGTCCCTTTGGTCACCCACCTACCCCTACCCTCCCTCCACCCCTCCTGATCCCAACCACTAGCTCGAGTGCGGATCCCTGACTGTCCAGCGCTTTGGGACGTCCTCCCGATGTGAAAGGCATTATACAAATGTAATTTTGTTGTTATTGAAGTAAAGTACAGTACTTTAAATGCACTGCACATTCCCCATATATGCAATTCTGCTTGAAATGTTATCATCTTAGCTTCTATAAGCTACTTGTGGCAATGCATTCTATGTACTAATAATTTTCTGTGTAAACATTTCTTCTAACCCTCTACCCCTCCTCTAATTCTTCCAGTTGTAATCCTGAGTTGGTGTCAAACTGATTACTTCAACATAGCAGTCTGTCCCTTTTAAAATGGTTCAATCTATCCACAGGGATTTGGATTAAAGAAGCATTCTTTCTCAAATGCCCTCCCCCTGCCCAAATCTTGCAAATATTGCACAAAATTTAGCATTTATCCCATTTCAACAGTGATGCTCAACTACAGAGCATTAAACATCACCAAGGTCAAGAAAAGGTCTTCACTCGTCTTTGTTAGTTCTATCAGACACTGACAGCAAAATGGGTGAGAACACAGACAGGAAGAACATGCCAAGAGTAAAATTAGTGAGAGAAAGACTGGCAGAACCGACTCCAATGCACCAGAGGAAAGGCAGGAAAGGTTTATTCAAATCCATTTACTGGTGCCAGTTCTGTCCTTTCAGTTTTCAATGCAAAGTTCACAAAAATCATGAAATACTCATAACATTTTTAAAATAAAAATACGGGACAGTTTCAGACCACTTTAAAAGCTACGTAAGTGATTGTAAATGTTTTTTTAAAAAAGGTAGTAATCAGTTTGCTGTTCAAATAATTTTTTTTAATTGCGCACAGAATAATGTTTCGGAGCAGTGGCGGAGCCTGAAGTCGAGCAGGGGGCGTGACCGTAAGAACAGTCAAAGGGTCTTCAAATGTGATCTGAAAATGGGGAAAGAGAGGGCAAGATTGAGGGAGCGTGTTCCAAAGTTTCAGGGATAGTGGCTGAAAGCATGATGGTGGAGTGCATGGGAAGAGAGACAAGCAGGAGGCTGGAGCCAGCTGAGCGGAAATAGCAGCTAGTGGAGTGTGGATTAAACAGATCGGAGAGGTGGGGAGGTGCCAAGGCATGAAAGAATTTGTAGACGAGTTTGAGGATTTTGAAGTCAATCCGTTCTGTGATGGGGAGCCAATGGAGCCTGGCTAGAACTTATGTAATGGGGGGTGTGGAGTTTAGAGTGGGTGAGTATACAGGCGCGGAGTCTTACACTGACTGCACTTTACCTTAAATCATGTGCAGTGCTTGAAATATCCTCCTGATGTGAAAGTTGCTGTATCAAATGCAAGGATTATTATTAAGTCTAATAATGTAGTGACTCACACAAGACCAAAGGTCTGAACAAAACTGAAACTGTCCCACGTAACAAACAGTATTAGTTTGAGCACCATAGTCTCATTGCAACAACTGGTTTACTACTGCAGAAAAGAAAGTTTCTGCCTTTTTAAAAAAAAAACTCCATACATGATGGAGTTTTAGCATTTCTGAATTCAAAATGGATTTCACATTAATCTAATATGGAGTCCTGTAGCTCAGTGGTTAGAGCACTCGCTTTGCAAGTGAGAGACCTGAGTTCAATTCCAGGCAGAGGGCGAAACCTTGGGCAAGTCTCCTTACTCCACACGCCTAATAAGAATAATCCCTCCAAAAAAAAACAATAATAAATTGGTCATTTTCAATCCATAACTGTTTGTGGAACATTGCTGTGTGCAATTGGCTGCCGCGTTCCACCACAAATATACAGCCAATTCACTTTACAGTGTGTTCTGTGAAGCGCTTTGGGACGTCCTCCCGACGTGATAAGCGCTGTATCAAATGCAAGGATTATTATTATTATATGGTTGCAGATATTTTAGTGTCTTAATGTTAATCTTATTGTTTTGGAAATATGCAGATTTGAAAACAAATTAAAAGTATTGTTTAATTCCACGTGTGAAATAGAAGAATAGATTCACTAGCAAAATACCCCCAGCAGGTATGTCTGATTGATGCTCTAGTGCAGTGCTGGGGGTGTGCTACATTGATAGAGGTGCCATCCTTCAGATGAGACATTATCCGAGGTCCTGTCTGCCTGTCCAGGCAGATATTAAAGGATCGCATGGCACTATTCGAATAGAGAAGGGAGTTTCTCCTCTTGTCCTGGCCAACAATCCTCCAAAAGAAATTGGAGTCATGCACTCCATGGCTGTTTGTGGCACATTGCCGTTGTGGGACAACTGGCTGCTGCATTTTGACCCGAACTACACACTTTGCAGTATATCCTGTGAAGCACTTTGGGACATCTCAATGATATGATAAGGTGCTATATCAAATGCAGCTATTATTATAATTCCTCACAGTTTAAATGGAGTACAAAAAGGAACAAAAACAGAAGTCGCTGGGAGCACTCAGCAGGTCAGGCAGCATCTATGGAGAAAGGAAAGTGAGTCAACGTTTCGGGTCCACGATCCTTCATCAGAAGTGGGAGGGAAAAGTTTTTAAGGGCTAACTGAGAGGGGAAGACAAAGAAGAAAATGGGGTAGAGACCAGAAGTTTTTTTTTCCCCTGTCCTCTGCCCCATTTTCTCCTTTGTCTTCCTTGCCCATGCCTCCCCCCTCTCTCTTGGTCCTTAAAAGCCTGTCTCTTCCAACATGCCCCAGTTCTGATGAAGGGTCATAGACCCAAAACGTTGACTCACTTTCCTTTCTCCATAGATGCTGCCTGACCTGCTGAGTGTTCCCAGCAACTTCTGTTTTTGTTTTCAGATTTCTAGCATTTGCAGTATTTTGTGTTTTATAAAAAGGACCACTCTACAAGAGGTACAGTTCTGCAATAGAACATATAGTCAGAAACACCAGTTTTATGAGATATCTGCCTTTGCCAAAGCTGCTTTTGGCTGCATCCTAATAAACAGAAAAAAAGTGATGGTACTCATCAATCCATTATTTAAGAACTGTAAGGGCACTGTGGGTTCAAGACATGAATTTGAACTTGCATTTGGCATCGTTAGAAAAAGTAAACATTGGATTTTGACACAGACATAATTTACAACTAAAATTCATAGTCAAAGCTGTCTATATTCCTACTGTGACATTTGTTAGTTAACAGGACAGGAATTAATGATGTCATAGTGACTCACATAGATCAGCAAAGTCCCATGTTTGACCTTTAATTTGTGCTGAGTTATCTGATGTTAGACAGGGTCCTGCTAAGATAGGGATGCTGTAGCTGGCCTTGATGTTCCTGGTCTGGAATGGGGAATATACCAGCCAGGTCATGACTCTATGACCTCTTATAGTCTGTCTATATGCAGTAGATAGTTGGTTAGCCACAATCCAGTTATCTACATGCCTTCTTTTCCACATTGGTCTCTGATTCAGAAGTGGATGCAGGGCTGCAAAAGTTCACCAAAATACATCCAGATGTACACACAGATTCAAAAAGAGACTCCTTAGAGCAGAGTGAAGCAGGATCTCCTTGGGGTTGAACTGGCACCGTGGTGATGTGCTTGGCAATGGAATTTCAGAATCGAGTCAACCATCTGTGGTGGTCTTGGTGGTCTGCTTTTGAGCCGGGGGATAAGCTCCTATTGACACGCAAGTCTAACCATCTAGATGGTCCTAACTGGCCAAACAGCAGGAAGCTTGCCAGACAATCCTCTCAATGACAAGCTATGCAGGTATAACTATAGTTAAACTCCAGCAGTACACCTACTCCCAATCTGACCTGTGCCTAATATTAACAAGAACAATTACTTTAATTTATATATTCTCAGAAATGTAGGTAAGCATCCCTCCAGACACACAGAAATTTCCATGTGTAGAACGCTCCTGACACACACACTGGACAGCCTTCAGTGAAACATGAAACTTGTGCATGAAACCATTACTCTTTCTATATGTCAGAATATATGAAGAGCTCGGCTCAGCTCCCTCCCCGACAAAGAATATTTTCACCCCCACTTGGAATGTGGAATAAAGTAGTAGCACAAGTGATGGAACAAGGAGCTAAAGTATAAACAGTTTCAAAAAGAAACTAATAAGTCTGGAGATTTAAAACTATTCAGCATAATTGAATAATGTTGTTTCAAAGTATTCTTTTGGAAGTTTAATGGGAATATTAGATGGACCATGCATGAAACTATTACTGTTACTATATGTCAAAATACTTAAAGGAGGCTTTGCTTTCCGGCCTCTATTCACACTGTCTTTAATGGATATTACAAATTCACTCCCAGGACAGGTGGTGAAACACTTGTGCCACCATGATCAGAGTTATCTTTACCCTCAGACTTCCTTTGGTTTTCTGATGGCCCAGGTTGTGCAGCTGATTTAGCTCAGCATTCCCCAGCCCCCTTCCAACATGCATTTACTGTATTACTGTATAATGGTCATAGTTCATTAATTTGCAACCAAGCTAATGTATGTATAGAGAGGAAATTACAGGTATTCTTTATTATGTAACTAACAACCAATGAATAGGATTGCAGATGTATAATCCTTTCCATTGGTTAATTGCATGATTAACAACATTCCCTTTCATTAGCATGATTAACAACATTCCCTTTCAAACCCTATGTGGTTTTAGCTGGATAGACTCCAGCAGTACTCTAACACACACTCTGGGTTCCAAACATTGGCTCTTGCCGACTGGCACCGAATACTCTCCAGAATTAGCTAAGCATTAACTAGTAGATTAGCTGAAGCAGAAGATGCATCCCTCCATGGAGAGTGCTCATTCCATTCAGGCACCCAGGAATATCCATGTGTAGGTGGGATGTATGGAAATCTGTTTGGTTTGGATGCTTTTAAACATGGTCATGGGTTTTCACATGGGTTTAGCTGGCTGACTTAAAAACAATTGTAATAATAATAAAATTATTCTTTTGCGTTTGTTATTGTGCCTTTCATGTCGGGAGACACCTGAAAACTGCATGAAGACTCCAGTTTTACAGGATGTACTATGAAGTGTAGAGGATGTGTATTTTATAGGTGATTGTGACAGCCAATTTCCCCCCACCCCCCGCAATGTCCCCAAAACAGTCATGAAGTCCCAGAGACCAATTTTATTCGGAGGCTGTTGGCGAGGATACTCTTCTCCTTTCAAACAGTGCCACGGGTTCATCAACATCCACCTGAACAGACAGCCGAGACCTTGGTTTAACGTCTCATCGAAAGGATGGCACTTCCGACAGTGCAGCACACTACCAACCCTGCATTGGAGTCTCAACAAGAACAACAACTTGCATTTATATAGCGTGCACACTGAACTCGCGGAGTACAGCGGTGGAGCCTGACACTGAGCTGGAGAAAGAGGAGAGATTACTGTAAGCACAGTCAAAGAGGAAGGTCTTCAGTTGTGATCTGAAAAAGTGGGAGGTGGGGGCAAGGCAGAGGACTGAGGGAGAGAGTTCCAAAGTTTTGGGGTGTAGTGGCTGAAAGTTCAGCCACCAATGGTGAAGCGGAGGGGCAAGCAGGAGGCCGGAGCCAACCGAGCAGCAGTGGAGGGTGGTGGAATGGGGAGTAAGTAGGTCGGAGAAGTAGGGAGATGCCAGTGCATCAAGGGATGTGTAAACGAATGTGAGGATCTTGAAGTGTCAGCCTAGAATATGAGCTCAAAGTTCTATCTTGGGGCTTGAACCCAGTGGCTCGAACCTTCCAGCTCGGAGGCAATAATGCCAATTGAGCCAGGCTGACACATATGTTTAAATTGGATCCCAATATACAACAAGTTCACTTTTTCAGTATAAAACATTGTTTTCATCTCATCTCAGTATGTATTTTATGCAGTCGGTCAGAGTTATTTTTAGT
The DNA here is from genome assembly GCF_018977255.1 of Callorhinchus milii. Lineage (NCBI taxonomy): Eukaryota > Metazoa > Chordata > Chondrichthyes > Chimaeriformes > Callorhinchidae > Callorhinchus > Callorhinchus milii. The sequence continues at coordinate 44,604,693 of NW_024704744.1, read as the reverse complement.
GGTTATATTAATCTTCATCTTGAAAAGCAGGCAAGGGAGGGGCTGCATGTGCCATTGCAATTTTACTTTCCTTTGAGATGTGACATTAAGGATTCTCATCCAGTTACTGCAACTGTGGGTAAGGATATATTAATCTGTAATGTCCATCAACAGACCAAGTAGATAACTGTTGTTTTCCTTAAGGGCATGCAGCAATATAGTATTGTAGATAATAAATGTTTTAACACTTCACATATGTGGATACTTCATTCGAGAGTTCCCCGAGTCTAAGCAAGGAATTTCTACTCACAAAGAGGGTAAACACAGTTAGGAACTCCTTTGAGCAGTTGAATGTGGAATTATATTGAATGCTTTTGTAACCTGTGTTATTAAAAGTTAAATTCAATTAAAACTAGCTCTTAGGAATATGGTCAATTGCTATTCACTAATAATAATCAATAATTCTTGCATTTGATATGGAGCCTTATCACGTCATTGAGACGTCTCAAAGCGCTTCATAGGATAAACTGTAAAGCGGATTGACTGTGTATTTTAATGACATTGGTGGTAATTACAACTTGCTATAAAATTTCACCAGCAGCTTTAACAGCATAAAAGGGTTGACATTCCAGTAGCCAATCATTGAAGGATTTAATATCAGGATTTTTTGCATCTGTTCATTTGTGCTCATAATCTAGGAGAGGTGGGCATCTTCCCTAGAAATTGACAGCAAGTGAGATGCAGATCAGTCTATTACATCCTGGCAAGTGAGAACCCTCTGACTGCCTAGTTAGTAAGATTAATTAGCTTCCTTCATCTAACAACATTGGAGGAGATAACCAAGGCTGGAGTACAGTTATTCCACCCACTCCATAACTAGCAAGTTATTTGAATCTGGGCATGATCTGTTGCCTTCAGAAGCCATGCTTGCTGTTTACATCTATCTAGTGTTGATCTCTGTCACAGTAACTGAACAATACACAATAGTTTGAAAAACATACACAATTCATGGGGTGAGAAAATACTTTATTGAATGTCAGACCACAGGATCTGATCATCTATCAAAGGCACAATGCTTTGCAAATAGCATTAGTGAAAAGTATGTTGTAAATTTTTTTTAATTATTCAGAGAAAACATATCAATAGGGGAATGTATTGGTGCTATTTACAACTCTTCCAGGTGTCGCAATGGCTTCTCAAGACCGTTTGGGGAGGAGATACCCTCTCAATGGTAAACTACACCGGAAGATCAGATAAGGAGCTACACTTCACTGCACACACAGATTTGAGATAGATAATCATGGAGGAAGGCTGCAACAGCTGAAAATAAAGAACGTTCACTGAAAGGAACATGTTTCCCACCCTACGTTCTGTCCAAACTGCCATGGTAATCCTTTCTATAGTAGTGGGCATCATCTTTATGCCAATGTGTCTCTCTTGTAAATTAGCATGGTCTTAAAGCAGTCTAACATGGAAATTACAAAACAAACTAACGGTGGTGGGAAACAAATACATGAATGAGGGTCAATTAAGGTTTTTACATTGATATCTTAGTGCCATAAAAATAAGGCCTACATATTTTTACTATCATTTTAAGACTCGTTACTTTATTTTACCCCAAATTCTGTCATTGGTGCTGTACTTTATAGCAGATTTTTATAGGATCTTTTACATTAGAAGGTTGCTGGCTGGGGAAGGGAGCTGGTGGGGGGGGGGAAAGATGACCAAACACGTGGTCAAAAGGGCATGTCTTGAGGCGGACGTTGAATGTAGGAAGGGAAGGGGTGAGTCAGATGGACTCTGGATGGAGTTCCAGAGAGTGGAGGGAGAACAACAATTTGCATTTATATAGTGCCCTTCACACTGGGTCCCGGAGTGCTTGACATTGGCAGAGTCTAAGGCCTAGCCAGGGGAAGAGGGAGGGTGGAGGTGAGTGTAAGCACAATTAAAAAAGCGGGATGGAAGGTGGGGAGGGAAGGGATTGAGTGAGAGAGTTCCATAGTTTTGGGGCATAGTGGCTGAAGGCATGACCACTGATGGTGGAGCGGAGGACACGAGAGATAAACAGGAGGCTGGAGCCAGCCAAGTGGATGCAGCGGGTGGGTGGTGGAGTTGGAGTGGCGGGAGGAGAGGGAGGTAAGCACTTTGGATAGTTAAAGAGATCCGAGGGCCTGAAGGGATTTGAAAATGAGTAAGAAGATCTTGAAATTGATCTGTTCAGTAATTGGGAACCAGTGGAGCCTGGCAAGTTTTAGATTAATTGAATTTTCTATATTGTGGAGCGGGGGAAACCATCGAGGAGGACATTGGAATAGTTCAGCCGGGAAGTGAGAAAGGTCTGGACGAGGGTTTCGGCTTCTTTGGTTGAGGTGTGGCGGAGGTGGAAAAAGCGACCCTGGTCAGGGAACGTAAGTGGGGTAGAAAGGAAAGCTGGGGATCAAACCTACTGCCTAAGTTGCACACAGGTTCAGAGAGTCTGAGAGAGACTCCGGAGCGGTTGAGGAGTTCAGACTCGCAGGAGAAAAGACATTGACAGGAGCCAATGAATATGGCTATTGTCTTGCCTACATTCAGCGCCTAAATTTGCGCTCATCAGCAGACTGGGAGTCGTAGCTGGAGAAGTAGATTTGAGTGTCATCTGCATACATGCGGCAGAAATCTCACCCACTGATGGTGGGGGACATGAAGCAGGCTGTGTTTGCTAAGCAAAGAGAGCAGCCAGGTGGTAGGCTTTTAGGAGGTTGCAGAGATAGGGTGGGGCAAGGCCATTGGAGGAATTTAAAGGTGAAAAAATGGAGGCGTACCATTGAGCACTTCTCAGTCTGAGAGTTAGGTAACTGGTCCATTATTTTTACATCAAGGAATTACAATGGGAAAAAGAATTGTAGATACATTTTAGATCACTTCAGTAACCACCAAGTTACTACCTTAATAAAAAAAATTGCAGTTCCACTTATCCATGTGTGCATTATTTACTGGCATGAATAATCTGCATGGACTTGGCCTCTCCAACATCCTGCTCATTGGTCTTCCCAGCTCATCACTCGCCATCCTCCAATTATTTTGTCCCCTTTCTCTTGAACTCTCTTCTCACATTCCTCTGCCTCCTCCCCCCACTTTCAAAACCCATCTTAACCCCAAACCTCCCCCACCAGCACCAACGTGGACTTTCACTCTATCATTGCAATGTGCCTGAGGCACTCTCCAAAATGAAAGGCACTATACAAGTGTACATTTTTGTTGTTGAACAAGTACTTTGCTCTTTGATTATGGCTCTGGGAAGAGAGGAACAATTTAAGGGCGTTAACCAAATGTAGTCAATTAATATGAATGGCAGGTGAGTACAGTTGGGTTGGGTTTGGATGCGACTCCCAAGCATTAATGACTTGCCCAGTCACCATCAAATTCATATGCGAATATTCCTATAACATTAGTACATACAGTCACTACACTTTACAGTAAATGCTGTGAAGCACTTTCAGATGTTCTCTTGACAAGAAAAGTGCAATATCAATATAATTACTAAGCTGAGTGTTAAATTCTACCCAATCACAAGTAAAAGAGAGCAGAAAGGCAAACAAATTGAATAAAAATAAATACATGGAATTTTTTTTTAAATGGCCTCAAAAATAACATCTAAATGGGCACACACCAACTGTCTGCATAACAATTGAATCACCACTATGGCATTCCTGTACAATGTCATACAGAATATAGGACCTCAATTTATATTTTGTTTCTACAAATATTTTTCAGATTTTATCAACAATAGCTTTTGTATAAATAAATAGTACATTGTGATAAGATATTTAAACAGCCCCACTTGTTCCATGGTCTGGGCTACATACAAATTAACTTACAATTTGTATGTATCCTTTTGATCCTCAAATTTAAAAAAAAGTTCATTCCTTTCTTGGCTGTTAGTGGGACATTTGCTGTATGCAAATTGGCAGTCACATTCTCTTTCAAAAATACATTAACTACACTTCACTGTAAAAGTCCTGTGAAGTGCTTTAAGCCATCTTGAAAACATAACCTGCTATACCAAATGCAAGGATATTACCCTGCAGATGGTATTGGTAAACACAGCAGAATATGCTGTGTAAGAAATCGTTTATAAGAAAAATGAGAAATCAAAACATTCATTCTGCTTGATGATGACTAATGTATGAAATGACTTAGAAAAAAATATCAAACTCCAGTATTTTTAGAATAATTAAGTCCTTATCCTAGTTATGACATATAACCTCACTCATACCAAAAAAATACAATTTTTAGTGTATCGTCAATGTAAATACATATTCCAGAAACAGTAGAACACAAATCTTAAGTAGAAAAACACACTTTATTTTATCATTTTATTTACATGGCAGTTGATGTACAATAATTAAAAAATAGGTGTAGCTGATACTAAGGCAGCAAATTTTAACAATCACCAATTTTTGTTTTAAAACTAAGTGTTCAAAATATGTATACTGGAGATGTTTGGTATGGCAGTAGAATGAAGCCAAGACTTCTTGCATGAGTTTTTCAGTGAAAGCATAACTGGGTCAGAGTGCCTAGAGTTAAATATGAAATCAGTTGGACAAATTGAAAAATTTAGTGAATACATCAGTGTTCTCCCAAAAATACAAAAGGTGCATTATATTTGTTTTGCCACTCAAAAGACAAAACTTTTAATTTCCCAAGCGTTTGTGTTTGTAAATGCTAGTTTTTTTTAAAAAAATACTAAAAAACAGTGCATGTTTAACCAGCTAATGCCGTTTTCTTCCATTTTCTTTCAAAACTCCACTGCCCATTTCATGCAGCATGTCTACATGCTAAAGTCTTTAGCAGCACAACATATTAGCCATTTGGCATTTACAAAATTAACTTATTGAATAAAATATACATTTCTCATACATAAAACTATTCTTTTCTTTACATACAGTATCAATATTATGCAAGCTGCACACACATGCATGCACCCACACACACACACACAAACACACATGTGTATATATATATATATGTATATATATAGGGTCAAAACCAGACAAAAACATTTCAAACAGAAACAATACTTCAAACCCAGGCAATTTTTTTATCTTCAAATGCTTGATTTTTTTTCATTCAATTTGGTTTGTAGTAATGCTATACCTCTATTTCGTCAACAGTGCATTTTATTTAATTTATTAACTTACAGGTTTAAATTACATCAATCGACCTTGGAGTACCTACAAAGCCCCATTACTTAGTCCACCACCAGATATAAAAAAAATACTGATATGTTTCAGTGTATTTTCTATTGCAAAGAAAGCACACTGAAAATAGTTATTTAACTATTTTTTAAAAAAATACAAGGAGCTATCTTGATAACTTCAAGTATTTAGAATTGTAGGCAAGTGTGATGCTTGTTCGTGAATTAGTTTGGGCTGGTGACATATAACCATTCTGGTCTGATAAACATAACAAATGTGCTTAGTGGCAGAATGCATTTTATGCCATTTCTGAATTATCGTAATACAATGCTCTACATCCATCAGTAGAAAACTTCACAAGAAGAAGTGTTGATTATGACTCAACACAAAGTGTTTTAAAACTTCGTAATGCTTAGTTGGAAACCATTACATGACCAAAGTTCTGGTGGAAAATGTGTTCATGTATTTGTGTGCTTGTTCAGTAATAATGAGTTGATCTTCAGTCTTCCCACAAGCCACAGCTTCCCAGGTATTAACAAGCTGTAAGAAAGGATACAGGTACATTTCAGCTTTAAAGGAAAATAGTTGCAAATCCAGTTATCAATACTGCATTACTGGCTACAAGAAAATGCATACAAAAGTTAAAACTTTGTGCCACTACAACTACCTAGATGTTACATTAAATGACAAACCTTTCAGAATCCGTCAAATGTTTTTTGGGCAAATAATGCCACCTCAGAATTTTTTTTTGCACACAAACAACATTTTAACAAAAACCCGAAAAAATCTTAAACCAGTAGTGAAAGCAGAAAGCAGATACCATTTTATAATAAAGAGAAAAAAGAAATATCTGGAAATAATTGTTCCTAGTACGATTCTCTTACTGGCTCTACGGAGTGCTAGGAACAGTTTCAGCTAACCGGGGTCCAGGTCCAGGGACTTCTCAAATCCAGCTGGGATACCTGAAAATATATTACACCAGTCTAGCTGCCAGTATTTCTCTCACACTCATATACACAATAATCACACCATTATTCTCCTCCTTTCCCCCTTCCCCGCAAAGTGATATACCAAAAACTGGGATGCACTGTGGCTAAATTACTTTACTGCAAAAATTTGTATCTTATTGTTATTAGCCTTCAAAGACCCCAGAGCTGTTTTATACAGTTGTGCATTTACTGGACCATTTTCTGCTTTGGAGAACATAAGTAAGTAAGATCATATAAACAGGCATAGATCTGGATAAAATATATTTAAAATAAATATAATGCAAAGTCTTATTCTGTTTTTACATAGTAATTATGAACTACTCTCCTGTGTAAAGTTTTTTTTAATGTATCTAATATAATCGTGCTACTTAAACAAAAGCTTCTGGTTCGCTATTAAAATGGGAGATAAATTCCATTAGTTATCAAGAAATAATGGAGGTAAATTTGCAACATTGCATAACAATCGGTAATGAAATGACAGAATTCCAACTTAATAATAATAATAATCCTTGCATTTGATATAGTGCTTTTCACGTCTTCTAGATGTCTCAAAGCGCTTCACAGAATAGACTGTAAAGTAAATTGACTGATTATTTGTGGGCGAAACACGGCAGCCAATTGCACACAGCAGTGTCCCACAAACAGTCATGGATTGAAGTGACCAATTTTATTATTTATTTTTTTATTTTTTTTAAGGATTATTATCAGGCGTATGGAGTAAGGAAACTTGCCTAAGGTTTCACCCTGCCGGGAATCGAACCCAGGTCTCTCGCTTCTGAGGCGAGCGCTCTAACCACTGAGCTACAGGACTCCTTGATAGTTATCAATCGGTTTTAAGTCTTGCATTGGCGCAACATTGGGCCCACGGGTTTTAAAATGTTCAGTTATTATCTTTGCACAGGGCGACTGTACAAAATATGTAAGTTATCAGTTTACAGACAGCTGATTGTTGCTCTTCAGGATATCGGTTGAGTTAAGATGAAATCCTATTATATGCTAATACGATCTGCCAATCTGAGTGTTCAGGAATGACATCCTTGGCCTCAGGCTTTGTGCCTAACAATCTCTGCACTCCTGAATATTAGGCATAGTGGGTTTTGGATTCTTCGGAGTTGTACTTCAGAGTTACACTTTTCTAACTTTCCATAAACAATATTACAAGAGATTTAAATAGTGGGCAACAGCTTTCTGGTTTTGCACCAGCCATCTGCTGGAGTTTAAGATGCTGGGCGTAACATTTCACTGATCGGTTAAGCTCATTCTCACTGGCACACAGTTATGATGGTGAAATCCCTTAGGTAAGAAACTAGTGCTTCTTTTAAACTAGGGTAACTGTACATATTAGAATCAAGCATTTTTGCTTGTGTAAGAATAAAAAGCTACACTCATCACCCTCTAAAACAACAGGGAATACACAAAGGCAAACATTTCTTAGATTAGAAAATCGGGCTTAAGAGCAATTAACACTGAGTTTTTTTTAGATATATATTTTTGATTGACAATATTTAAAAGAACGAAAACGTGCATTTATAATGGCTGGTATGGCAAAATATCTCAACCCTTCTCAAGTAATTACTGTTAAGCATGGGGGTTGTTTTGTTTAGTTAAAATCGGCATTATGCAGAGCAAAGCCCCCTAAATGAAATGAATGACAAAACACACAGTAACTCCACTTTACAGTGTATACATGTTAAGGCGCTATATCAACTGCAAGGATTATTATTATTATAAATTCATCTAGAGCGTGTGGTGGTCCCATGGCAATCGATCAAGAAGCTGCCACCGAACATTTGCATTAGTCTAGGTAAGTCCGTGTTCGATTGGTCGTGTGTTTCCAGGTTTATCCTGATTGAATATTTTATGGCATAAATCAAGAAATATTCAATCGAGAAAATGTATTTTATTCACCGACCAAAATGGTTGGGCACCACTGATCTAGAGGATTGTTAGCCCAGGATATCGAGAGAAACTCCCTTTTCTTTTTGAACAGTGTCAAGGAATCTTTAATGCCTGCTAGAAACAGGGATACCTCAACACAGCGCAGTTGGCTATAGTTTACTGCATCACTTCCTTGCACTGTGCATACATGCTAAGTGTTTGCAGCACCAGTAACATAATTTCCGAGGAAGGCAACTCCAACAATGCACGCTCAGCCTACAATATGAGCTCAAGTCGCAACATGGTGCTGGACAGTCTTTAACTCCAATATCAGAAGTTTGCAACTTCTAGCATGTGGAAAACTATAACATTTTGTGTGAAGTTCAAGTTATGTAGTTAACTGGTTTTAATGTAGACATACCTGTAAAGGACTGCCCATTTGCCTGCTCCTTTGCACTGTAAGAGCTTTGTTCAGAATATCATCTGTCCTCTCTGACATGGGCATCATTAACACAGAGCTAGTAAGGAGATTTTGCATCTAGAATGAAGAACACAATTTCAATCAATTCGATTGCGTTGATGTGCAATCTTATATTCACTTTTATAAGCTGTAATTTTTCTTCTCTTTCCATGATCTTCCTGGCCATCAGCTGAGCAGGTGCAGGACTTGCTTCAAGATCTCTGCCACTAAATAGCCATTGTGAGGAGGTACACAAACAGCCATAGGTGATATTCCTACATCACTGCACAATATTGTATGACTCTGATAACTATTGATGCATTTTATAATTTAAGAATTTAATACTTTCCAGTCTTTGGTGGTATTATCTGAATAATTACTTGAATTAATATGAACTTATTAAAATCAAAATAGTTGTTCAGAAACCTTGTTATGGGCGTTCAAATGTGGTTTCGGAGGATGTTGAGGTTTCCCTCAAACTGATAGACTTTCTTTTTGGAGGTGACATTGCTACAGTCATAATAAAATGTTGCTTCTATGTTAAGTAATATTTTAGTTTAAAGAAATTCTGGGAATTCACTCCTGTTAAGTTATTAGTGAATAATCTGTTCACTGTCTGGATTTTTAAACAGCAGCGTTTGACAAACGACAGCATTTTGACAATTTTTGGGGAGCCAGTGAGGTCGTCCCCACTCACCCAAACTGAGCTGAATTAAACCCTCCCTCCCCCAGACGAAGGACAAACGCCTCCCATATATAAATCATGGGGAGGTTCAGAATAGCAGCAGCGATACTGATCTGAGACCTCAAAGGCCAAGCTCACTGCAGGGAACTACAAAGCCCGAGGAGTGACTGATAAGAACAGATTCTACACTAGATCTTAACATTCTTGACAAATATATTTCTATTCAGGGTAATGTGGAACTGCTGCTATATGAATTTTTAATTCACAATCTTGCTGTTAACCTTTACAAACTCCATTTTACCGACTAGTCATTGAGGGCCATAATTAATTATCCAAAATCCAAAAAAAGTCTGTTTGTTGCCTGACTGACCCCCAACTTCCCTTGAGAAATAAGGCTATTTTATTTAAAAATAGGATTTTAAGTTTTATTTTAAGAGCATGCAGCAAAAGACTGATGCTCTCCATCTTACTACAGTTTAAATGCACAAAGTACTGATAGCTGCCCCTCCACCAGCATTGATGGTAATTAGAGAATTCTATGTTCCACATAACCTTATCCTAACGGCTGAGAATTTTTTAGTTTAATAAATACATACGTACAGGTACATTTTCATAAGGACCTTGTGGGAAAAGCTGAGTATTCAAGTGCTCCCTTTCCCATGGAGCCAGAGTAAAGAATTTTCTCATTTTCCTATCAGGAGACTCCACCTGAAATGAAGAAGTAAATCATTGCATGTTAATAATTACCTTGCTAAGGACATTAGGTGAAAATAATGAACCTCATCTTTTTACTGAGGAACGTCTCCACATACACAGGAAAAAGGTTAGTCCCTGATATCATTGTAATGTCCTAAACGGCTAAACAAAGCCCAGATTACTAAAATACAGAGGAAAAAAAACTCTTTTTCATTGGCATGAAGCAGAGGTTACAACTTCCATTTATATAACGGCCATCACAGGGGTTAGTATCTCGGAATGCTTAGCAGTGATGCTGAGCCAGAGGTAGGTGACTGTAAGCACGGTCAAAGAGGAAGGTCTTCAGGCGAAGGAGGGGGCAAGATGGAGGGATTGACGGAGAGAGTGCAAAGTTTTGGAGCGTAGTGGCTGAAAGCCCGGCCGACAATGGTGGAGTGGAGCGAGGGACAAGCAGGAGTCCGGAGCCAGTCAAGTGGGGGCAGCGGGTGTGGAATGGGAAGTAAGTAGGTCAGAGACGTTGTTGGGAGGTGTCAAGGCATGAAAACATTTGTAGAACTTCCATGATGTGATGAAATAGCTTGCTGGACATCATTACCAGAATTTGTAGATCAAGTTAGTACAAAACATAAACATGACTTCTGGTACCCAGCTCTGGTGCTCAGTCTCAACATGCTATGTGAAGCATTTTTAGACATCCTTCTGACTTGAAAGAAGTTATGTAAAATTGCTGTTGTCAGAAAAAATGACTGTAAATGGGATTTAATGTGGGCATTCTTTCCCCACTGTTCTCCCATCTCCCAACTGATAAATTGGTGGCAAATAGCCTTAGAGTCCAGTCAGAATCATGCCAGACAACTTTGCAAAAAAACATGATGTTGGTAGCATAGTGATGTCCCAATATTACATCATTTCCGAGCATGTACAAACTGATTAGCTATAATTTGAAGGGGGGAATACATGAAAGGGTTAAGTTACCAGAGTGTTTGATAGACTCCGTGGAGGAGACTAAAATAATAACATTACATAAATTATTACTTCATGATTCTCGTTCTGTAAACATACCTGCACAAAATCCATCATAAGTGAGGAAAACCTAATAAGGAAGAGGAAAATAATTCTTCAATAAATTCTAATGACTTACTTCTTGCTTAATCTTCTTCAAAGGAGGTAGTGCACCTTCATGAAGACGAGTTAGAATTTCTGTCTCATCGACTTCTTGTTTAATTACTTCCTGAATATCTTCAGCAAGATGAGATGGTGTCTTTGGATGTAAAGAAATAACACATTACATCTAAAACCTTTGTTTGCATATCTTTGAAATCACCTGCAATGATATGATGAAACATGCTGGCTAGATATCCTTACCAGCATCTTCAAAGGACCATATTTGATTTCTTGAGCAGCAAGTGCATTTTTAAAGGGTGTTGGTGTTCTTGGTGAGCCTTCTAATATTGATCGTCTGATGTTTGGGGTTCTGAAACTGCTTAAACAAAACAAAATGAGCTAAACTGCTACTTGTGTTGTGAAGAAAGATTTAAATTTTAAAAATCACATGAGTTTACTCTCATTCTCTAGACCCTCAATTTTTTCTCAAGACCCTCCTCTTCGACCATGCCATCGGCCACCCCCCTTCCCCTCCCCTCCCTTCTCCCCCCTGACCCCAGCTCAGATCTGAAATGCTGTACTCTATCCAGCGCCTTGGGACATCCTCCCGACGTGAAAGGCGCTATACAAATGTGTTATTGTTGTTTACATCATATTCTGTGAGCAGGCATAGGGAATCCTGCTGTTGATCTCAGCCTTAAGATATATAGAAGAGCAGGCTGAGATGACATCCTGAGTTCAATGTTACTTATAGATTTGTGGGGTAGTACTGTGGCTGCAAATCTATGTCCTACCATCCTGGTGCGAAGCATTACAACAGGAAAAGCAAGATATTACCCAAACTGTCTGATTGAACAATCATGGCTAACAAAAATAGTTGCAATTGCATCTCAGTGTGACTGGTGACATTTGACATTTTGTTAATGTAACCCTTTATGAGTATGCAGCCAAAATAACAGTTTACTTAGAATTTGTATGCAATTAGAGTTTCTTTCTTCAAACTTTTTTTTAAACAAATCACAGAATGAAACATTTTAGAGAAAACATTCTGAAGCCAAATTGTGACAAGCAAGCATTTCCCTCTACAAACAATGACTACACCAACACTCAACAAGAAACCACTGCAAAATTATCCCAAATAAGGCAAATCCTTCTGCATATTGGATTTTTCATTTTTAATAATACTAAAAACAAGCGTCTGTTACAAATAATTATAATAATAGTAATCTTTGCATTTGATAACACCTTTCACTGCAGGAGAACGTCTCAAAGCACTTAAATAGTGCCATTGGATCTTTAATGTCTGACCTCGGTTTAACGTCTCATCTGAAGGACCAACAATGCATATATAAGAAATGCAGAAAGAAACATTAGTACTGAGCAAAAGCGTACTCACGCATCATTCTCTTTGTGAGATTTACATGTTTGTTCACGGTGTAGTAGTGCAGTTGTTCCATTGACCTTTTGATTGCATATTGGGGTAGAAGTTAATGCAGGAGATTCCATTTCTAGATGGTCATTTGCAGATGGGTTTAGAAACTGAAAAGAGAAGATTCATTACAATGAACTAAATTGAACCAAAAGACAAACTGTCACTGACTGGGGTTAACCTCTAACAGTGATCATTTGTGCAGCCGAAACAATTAAATGAGATGCAATCATCCATCACAAAGTAACACCATTATAAAAAGTTGTGTTTCCAGTAACAGAGGGTGACTTTGAATGACTTCAATAAAGTTTGAAAACAGGAAGTTACTTTCAAAGCTGGATTGTTGGAAGCTTTTAAAGTTGGAAGCATTTCATTCCTGAACCCTCATTATCTTAAGTCTGGATTTTTAATAGTCAAACAAATGAAAGGAAAACATACTTTTCAACAGACTTAAATAGAATGTACAAATATAACGCATTCAAATAATATGTTCAGCATATGAAAAATGTGTAAGTTAACTGTAGTGTGTGGCAGCGAGATTACAGTGCAACGTGTAATAAAGAAAACCTTTGTGTATTGAATAACTAAAAACCGTCTAAGACTTGGTTGCGGGAAACACAACTTCTTTCAATTTAGACTAGAATGAGCTTAAAATGCAGAGGCACAACAATTCAAGAAAACTGATCAAGAAAAAAACCTTGGCATTTAAGTGCAGAAAGATGAAACAATCACTAATTAGCATGGTGCTGATCTGAGGAGAGTGGTCAGAGGGACAGTAGTGAGTGGGTTAAAAATATGTAGTCAAATCAGTGAATACAAAAGTGATTAGTCATTTTCTCCATAGAATTAGTTTCTAAATTGTTAACCATTTCATGTCTGTTGCAGTATTAGTAATATCTGTTGATTGCTATTCATCTACCTGCGAGGGAGAGAAGGGCAGACTTTTGACAAGGGTGCGCTTGGGCGTAGAGCAGCTGAAGACAGCTAGTGTGGAGCAAATACTATCACCACTAGTTGAGTGGCTGGGATGCCCTCTCTTTTTGCGGCGAAGGATAGTTGGTGGAATGCTGAACTTTGAAGCAGAGGGTGAGCTGAGCAAAGCCGGGGAACCCTGACACACCATGCTTTTTCTTAGGCTTGTGTTAGTATGTCCTTCATACTGGCAAATGCTGCTCTCTCTGTGCTGAAGCTGTGTGCTTTTGGCTGTAACGTTTTTGCTAGCTGTGCTGTATTCCCCTTCGAAGAAGTCGAAACTGCTGAGGTCACCCCATGCAGATGGATCCTGAAACAATTTGGGAGGCACGAATCTATAAACGGCAAACAGTGCCACCTGATTTAACTAAATCCTATATACTACAGCTTGGTAAAGCCATAGCAACCGGTTTGCTGGGAATACCCCTTTGTACAATTATTTGTAATTAAAGTCCTTCTTTAGAACATGCTTAAGTTCTTTCTTCCTAAATGAATTTCAGCAGTAAGACTTTACAAAGTACCTAAAACAAGTTTACATACATTTTGTGTTCCGAATCACTCTGCAACTTTTTACCAATCTTACCTGTTAACTCTAAATGCAAGAACATCCAACAGATTAATGCCTGTAGCATTGTTTTTGGAAGAAAATGTAATTAAGTCACTTACCAAGACTTATTTTACATTTTAACAATGTAAGGTTGAATATCAAAGAGTCAAAATGAAAACGTTTATTTGCCTAATATTCACTTATTATTTATTTCAATTTCATACTCTGAACTGCATTTCGCCCACAAACAACAACAACAAGATTCCATTTATAGAGCGCCTTTCACGTTGGGAGGACGTCCCAAGGCGCTGTACAGTTGGGTCAGGACCCGAGCAGGGGGGAAATGGTCAGGGTGAGGGGAGGGAAGGGAGGGAGCGAGGAGGGGTAGAGAGTCGAGAGGGGAGCTGAAGGCACGGTCAAAGAGAAAGGTCTTGAGACCGGCCTTGAAGGAGGAAAGGGAGGAGGCGGCGAAGGCACTGGGGGATAGAGTTCCAGAGCTTAGGGGCTGAGAGGCTGAAGGCCCGGCCACCGGTGGTAGGGCGGTTGGGGCGAGGGATGTGGAGCAGACCGGAGCCAGAGGAAAGGAGGGTACGGGCAGGTAAGTAGGGGGATAGTAGGTCGGAGAGGTAGGACGGAGCAAGGCCGTGAATGGCCTTGTAGGTGAGGATGAGGATCTTGAATTCGATCCTCTGGGGGATGGGGAGCCAGTGGAGGCACAAGAATACAGTCAATTCACTTTACAGTATGTTCTGTGAAGCAATTTGAGATGTCTCGAAGATGAATAAGACGCTATTATCAAATGCAAGAATTATTATTAGTAACATTTAAGGTTTCGAAAATAAAGTAATTTACCAAAAGTAGTTCAACATTTCAAACTGAGGAGTATTTTAAACGCTGCGATACCAATCCTCTATTGCACATAATGCCAGATCTGCCAGCATCTCTCCTTAGTCTGCTGATTTGGCTAAGAAGATTGGACGTTCTTTAGCTAACATTTAGAATAGGTATCTTATGCACCTGACTTTAATGAAACACAGAGAATCACTCACTGAATCTATTAGTTGAAATGCTTCTGAGTATTCGGTGACATTTCTCAATGGTGAAAGTATTCCATTGGGATGAATCATACACCTTGCTGGCGAAGCACTCTCTTCAGGGAGGCAACCGTGGTCCATGGGAGATGGGTGTGCGGGGTGCCGGTGTTCTCCCAAGCATGTTAAGGTCACATTACTGCTGTGAATTCCTGTATTGCCAATGACCACAGTACTATTCCAACCTGAGTAGTCTGCTGCTTGAGTCTGTAGAAAGAGAGAGTAAGGGAAGTTAGCAATTAGATTGCACAATGCATTAGCCACATATTAGCTTAAGCATGTTAAAAGTTGCATCATTTCTTTTGAAACCTTGTGTGAGGTTTTCCTGTGTTGCATGATTCTATTCAAACTACTGCCCCACTTTCTGAAATAGAATACATTCTCTGCATAAACTCCTGTCTCTTCTAACTGTTCAAACAAAAACTGAAG
Organism: Callorhinchus milii; assembly: GCF_018977255.1. Classification (NCBI taxonomy): domain Eukaryota; kingdom Metazoa; phylum Chordata; class Chondrichthyes; order Chimaeriformes; family Callorhinchidae; genus Callorhinchus; species Callorhinchus milii. Next base: position 44,589,254 of record NW_024704744.1, on the reverse strand, counting down.
GGTTTCATATTGTAACCAAGGTAGAGTTGTCTTCATTGATCAGCAAAGCAATTGGTAATATCTTCCACCTGGATAATCGACAAAAACAATAGGACAAACAAAACTAAGCTTGCAGAGCTGTGTGTTCTATGTACCTTTCTTTTTCCTGTAATAGTTAACACCTATAGCTTAGGACAGTTTAGAATGTTGAGTTAGAGTTGCTTTTTTTTCAGTAAAATTACTGCAGCTATCCCTGTCTGATGACAGCTCACACCAACGCAACACAGAGGTGAGCAAATCAAAATCGTCAGAAAACAGAGGAGGAAATAGAGATAAGCTTAATATGTAGTCAGGTGATGGAAGAAATGATACACATTCAAAATAAAATCAGGTTTATATTGTTTCTAATTGTAAACTATTAGTACAGTTATACAAACTATCATGCAAGTTATTATTCATGCAAAAACACTGCACCATCGATATCCCCGCAAAAACACTGAGTCTGCTGGCCATTTATTTTCACTAGTTTTTATCTGGCACATCTGCCACATACAGTAAAACCAAAACCAGTACTGTTGCGTTTAAAACTGAAATACTGCTCACACATTACAGAATTTAGTGAAAATCCAGTGAGGGTTGTTTCTCATGCATTACTGTTTGTTAGTAATTCAAGCAAAATGTGTTAAGAGAAGCAGTCATGGAAACGATGCACAATTTTTAAAAAGAGCAAAGCAGTAACATTCAAAACATGCATTTTTTTATAAAAATGAGCATACACTGGCAGTGAAATGCAATTATAAAAAATAGAGAACAGTGCTTTAGAAAGCGAAAACGATAGAAATTAGAAATGGGTTCTAGATTATTTTCAAGGGTCGAGTCTGAAGATTTTCGAGTCTGAAGGTTTTTTAAAAATCATATTGGCAAAGTAGTACAGTACTAGTGTCCTCATCATTGTTGCATTTAAGCTTTTTGAGACTCAGAATATGAATTAGATCATGAACAAAAAGATTTTCTTTAAATCAGTAAGAAAAAAATTAATCCACTCTTGCTCTACAGCCATAATGTAGAGATGCCAATTTTAATTGTTATACCTAAGGTATAACATTAGCAACAGGAATATGTTTGAGTTATGATATGCCCATTCGGTGGGCATATTCATTTGAAAACAATATAGAGCCACTGAAAACGTAGAGATGAAAAGAAAAGAGCACTGGGGTGAAGCTGCTATCCCTTTATCCAAGCCACACAGTGACATTCTTACTGGTAATGCCTGATGCCCCCTCAGTTCATTCTCAGTCGACATTAGTAGCAACTCTAATTCCTTTATTCTTTTCTCTTTCTCAGGATCTTCATCATTATAGTGCCTCTGAAATTAAGAGTTGAGGAAAAGAAAGAAAAGATCAAAGGGTATGATTTTAAATGTAATGTTACAGTGATTAAGACTTCCTGGCTTCAGCTACCACAGCTGAGGCCAATGCAACCACAGAGGTCAAAACTAACTAATGAACTTGCTTGTGGATAAACGGTATGTTCGTGAGTTAATACAGAAATGATGAATTTCTTTTAAATTCAAAAAATTGATCACATACAGTACTTCCTGAAAGATGTGTGAAACTGTTTCTGCAGAATAAGTGGGCTTTGTATTTCTTATGTAAGTTATCAGGAAGAATGTCCCTGAGCCTTGAGACGTCCTCCTGACATGAAAGGCACTAAATGTAAATTTGTATTGTAAGAATAAAAAATGTATTTACCTGGATTGCTGCAGTGGCTGGCTGGGGAATGTTTGCCATATTCACATGTAGAGCTACGGGATAGGGCATCTGACTAGAAATCTGAACAAGAAGATAAAGAATAGTCTAGCCAATTTTCTTTTGTATTATGTCTACATAAAAGTATAATTGGTATAAAGTATTTACAAATCTAATACTGCTAGAATGTTTAATAATTTATTTTGAAAAATACAATGTGTAAATATGCATAGCTACATTTATTGCGTTTTTACAAATTCTTTTACATTTAAGGACACAGCAATTTAGAATTGTTGCACAAAACACAACTATAATAAAAACTGGAAATATTACTTTTGTTAGAATATAAAGCCCCATCAATGAGGAACATTAAGTTACTGAACTTCTTTTATTCAGTTAAATTTTCAACATTGTTTAAAAAAATTGTACACATACAGCTCGGCTAGAACTAGCATCAGACAATGCCAAAAGTTTATTCAAAAACAGTAAAAGAAATCCTAACATCTTACATCTTGTGGATCAGGAATATGAAAGTATGCATAATCGCCATTTATGTGATGTTGGGTAACAGGCATTTGGTTGGAAGGGGGAGTATGGGCAAAAGCCATGATATGGTTATTTTTTTGAAAGTTTGTAGCTGCTGATTGCTGGTTGGCTTTGGCACATTCCTGCAGATAGCCTTCCTGCTCTACTTTTCGGCGCATTGTGGAATTCCAGTGGTTCTTGATAGCATTATCAGTCCTATGTACAAAGAGATGCTGTATGTTATTTGAGTTGTACATTTTATTCCATAACAGCATATCCAGAATAACACATCAATCAATTTATGAAAGGAAATAAAGCTAGGTTTAAAAATGTATTCAGATGCACAGTTCAGAACAGCAGGCGTGGGTACAGCAAAACTGACCAAGTCTGGAACAGATTAGGTGTTGTTAAAATCAAGGTTCTTTTCCCCCATATCAAATGAGCATATTATATGGATATTACATGTGTTATATTATATGTGTTGTCAGTAGCACATTTAGTAGCAAATAAATTAACCAGGCTTGGTGGTTATAAAAGCCAACATCTTCTCAAGAAATAAATGGGTCACCTGTCAAACCAATGCTGATAGCCTGATAGCGGTTTAACAAACCATGCATTCTTCCTTTCTTATTTATCTGTAGCGCACAATTCAAGGGGTTGATTCTTTTGGTTAAGAACTGACACCTGTCAAATCTCAATTCTACCTGTAGCACTACTGTTACACATCTCACTTTCTACCACTAGAGGCTGCTACATTGTACAAGTGTTATAGTGGCTTTTGTTGACATAAATTGGTTGCTGCAACACTATAACTTTAGTTCTCCACTACCCACCAGACTTAAGACTTTACTTTCTGAAGATTATGTTCTCATCCACCCACTCCTCACCATCATTTCACACTGCGTTTGAGGCTGTCAATCATAAATGATAACACTGATTTGATATCATTATGCATTTGCTACCTTCCACAAATGGGCAAAGTAGTGATATCATCATGATACTGTTGTTCAATTATCATTTATAGCTACCAAACCTCAAAATCATGTGTAGGACCTTTATTTTCAAACAATGAATATAAACTGTTAAAATGGAGCCCCCACCCCCAATCCCGCTCTTCTGAATTTTGTGGCCAATATTAAGTTTTATAAATGTTGTGGAATAGGTTTAATTAAATATACAATTAATTATTTCAAAAATGTTTTTCAGAATTCATTTACAGCAGCTTTACTGTTAATATCCAAAACCTATGCTGGGATAAATTGCTTGCACCCAAAGAATTGCTTGCACATAACAATCAATACGTTTGTGCATTATGCACACTTTTGTTTCTGGTATTTTTCCCTGAAGAGATGGGATGCATATTATGCATAAAGCAATACAGTAAGCAAAGTACCTCCCACAATGTTTCAGGTAGAATAATTTAGTCTCCAGACATCCATAATAATGTACCGCTATTGAAAAATTTACATCTGGAGAACAAACCGATTGTCTTACATACTGTAAAATACTGAAAGAATGTTGACAAGTTTGGCAGTGAGACAAAGCAAGTAATAAGACACAAGGTAAATCCCTCCATGATCTGATACGAATTCCAAAATTCCAAAACTCTGGTTGAAGTTTTTATAATTCATTCTTTTATTCAGTGGTCACATTAATTTTAATATACGAGTATTTTTNGTGCAAATCATTTTGTCAGATAAGTAATTGGGTTGCAATGTAACTTTTTATGTTATCCATTTGCAAATAACATAAAATGTTACATTGCAAGAGACGTCATTTCTATCCATTTGTACAGCAACATAAATGTGCCCGGGCATGCATTTTATACGTTAGTCTTTCTTCAATGCAGCTTACCTTCCAGGAAGCAGCTTTGCTATTTCTGCCCATCTGTTCCCAAGTCTTTTATGTGCTTGGTATATAATTCGGTCTTCTTCCTCAGTCCAGGAAGTTTTTTTCACCTCAGGGTTCAAGTGGTTGTGCCATCGTTCCCTGCATTGTTTCCCTATTCTACCTTTTAAGTGCTTTGCTATTACAGACCAACGTTTTGGGCCATATTTCTGAACAAGTTCTATTACCTGCAAAAAGATGACATTCAAATTACGTGGATTTTAACTTCACTAACATGACATTGTAATCATTTAGCTCTTAATTTAAGGTGGTTCAGTAGAAAAACATCCAAAAGTAAACTTCAAGGTGGTTTTAAAAACTTATTTGGAAAAGTACACCATTCTAAAAGGAACAAAATGCCCAACAGTGAGGCCTGAAATTCCACCTAGTCTAAACCTGTCTTGTATTAACAATTTTAGGATTATACACATAGCGGAAAATTATTTAATTCAATTTGGAAGCTGTTGTTTTTAAGAATATGGCAAACCAGATAGATAGAATTTTCCACAATTCTATCTGGAAAGTTAAGTTTAATAATAATAATATCCTTGCATTTGATATAGCGCTTTTCACGTCTTCTAGACGTCTCAAAGTGCTTCACAGAATTGACTGCATACTTGTGCGCGAAATGTGGCAGACAAACAGTCGTGGATTGAAATGACCAATTTATTATTTTTTTTGAGGGATTATTATCAGGCATGTGGAGTAAGAAAACTTGCCCAAAGTTTCACCCTGCCGGGAATCAAACCCAGGTCTCTCGTGTGCAAAGCGAGTGTTCTAACCACATAGCTACAGGACTCCACAAGTATAAGGTTAATTGAAATTTGTGCTTCAGTTGATGGACTAGTTTAGGATGAATGGTTCTGTGGCATTGAATGATCAGATGTAAATACCAAACTTCCTCTTTGGTGAGTTCCTTAGTTCTTTTGTGGATGGCACAAAGTGATAAAGAAGTGTACAAAGTGTACTTTCCCTCAAAAATTCTATGACCTCTGCATCGCAGCAATTTTTAAAAGAAAACTTTACTTGCTATTGAAGCTTATTATAGTTTTAACACTTAGAAAATAATGTTAAATTATTAAATATTTCAATTGTATAGAGACAAAGGAACTTACCCTTTGATCCTCTTCTTTTGTCCAAGGGCCTTTAATCAACTCAGGATTTAGGACTTTTTGCCATCGGTGCTGGCACTGCACATCAGTCCGGTTCTAGATTTGTGGAAGAATACAGGAACTAATACTAATGTCTTAAAGAGCTTTAAAGAGAATGATAAACACTTTGTGGCTTTAATTCAATGCAATACTAAGCGGACAAGTTTCATTTCCACATTTCACTTTTTAAACATGTAGAGGCTATACGATTAGGAAAATAAGTTATCAACATAGTACATCTACTATGTTAATATAAAACATCTGAAAGGTTTGGGTATACCAGTTTCTTAGATTATTCTCCACAACATATAAATTGATGAATTCTCCCAATCAGCAACGTTTGTGTAACATTTTACATTGTTTGCTGAGTGTTAATTTTTCATAGTTCTTCATAGTTTATCTGGTGGCAACTCATACAACTCAATTTTGAATTGCAAAAGTAAAATTAATTGACCAAGTTCTGAGGATTTAGGGATCAATAAAAAAATCTAGTTTGTGTAGGGTTTAGATTTAAAAGGCTTGAGCAATATAAAATTGTTTACCTTCACTAAGGAATGATAAAATGTATCTATTAAACCTTGCAATATAATATCTAACAAGGTATAGTGCAACCTCAATTATATTGCAACAAAAAAAAATTTCAACAACAGAAAATAAAATATATGGTTTATATAATCTCAGACTTGGTAACTGGTTCTTGGTAATTGAGGAGACCATTAACTCACTGGATTTTTTTAAAAAAACAATAATATTAGTTCTAGAACTTACTCTTCAACACTAAAAATGTTTTTTNGTTGAAATTGAACCACTCCCTAAACTTAAAGGGACAAAAATTAATATGTGCTAATAAATTTATGGGAAAAAATATGTATTTAGACTAATTAGAGGTTCTCAAAAAAACATTACAAACAAAATGCATACAATAAGTGAATCAGAATCACGAATTGCATATAAAAACACATGAAATAGAAGCAAATAAAAAGACTATGATGGAAGAGAAAAGTGGTTCTTACTGGAAGAAAATTAGCAATCACTTTCCAGTCTTCTATTCCATGTTGTTCAACTAATTTCTTCAATTTTTCATCCTTTAAAACACATTTTTTATTTTAAAAAGAGTATTTCATTACATGCAAACATTAAGTACTGTAGAAAGTCACGTTGACGCTATAACATGCACTCTAAATACAAGTTAACAATAGCTTAAACTGATTAATAATTGCTGGAGTTTGACATTTAAATAATTTCAGTGTGCTTTTTACTAGCTCAAGACTTATACAAAGTCAAAGAATACTGTGCATGAGATTAATGTGTCAAACTAAGTTAAGATAGTTCATTATCTTTTTTGTCATTTTAATTAATAAATTTACGAAGCAGATGTAACAGTTCCAGCTGACTTACTTCTTCACGTGTCCATCGTGTTTTACTTAACTGACGTTTACAAGACTTTGGTTGAGGACCATCATAATCATGATCAAACATTTCAATCTCTTCTTCTTCCTCATCGCTGCTGTACAAACTGCACACAAAGGAATTGTATTAATGAAGTAGGAAATGATATCTTCAAGTCTTCAGTGCCCTCTGAGTAATGGTAATATCGGAGCAAAGTAACTTATAGCAGAGTGAAAAAAAATCAGTAGAACTTTTTGAGCATCTATAAACATTCAATTATTTGAAGTATTTATAGATACAGGCCAAATTTTGATGATTTTAGTGGCTTTACATATTCCATCTAGGTTATAATAAAAAAACTGTTACTTTAAACCACATACATCAACAACAACAACAACAAATTACATTTGTATAGCATCTTTCACGTCATGAGGACGTCCCAAAGTGCTGGACAGTCAGTATTTGGACTAACAAAGTGGGCTGATAATAGTGAAAAAGTGCTCAAAATTAACAACAATCTATAATACTGTAACTATTCCATTAAACTTTCAGGCATATTATGAACTATTTCCAATTACACAATTTCCTTACGTTTGAATAGGTTTTAATTTCTATGATTTTGGAAGATAAGTTTGGTTTATTACAGATCAATCTTTTGCTAAGGTGTCAGTGTACTCTATTAAATATCAGCCTTGTTGATGAAAATTAAAATGCTATGCTACAGTCACTATTCCTATCTTGGATGCTTTTAAGATGCATACAATTATTGTTCTTCCTCCATTAACACTGACGCTTGTTTGTATTCATTTGATGCATGTGAGTTGGGTAGTTAGTAGCATTTTCCGCATTCTGCACTTAAACAGTGGTAGGAAGTAGATTTGCACCAATAATCATGTTACCAATCTCAGTAATGCTGTAAAAAGGAGGTGTGAAGTGGAGCATAGATACTTCCCTCATGGGAAGGAAGAGAGGGAGGGAACAATAAAGAGCTTATTCATACTTTTTTTTGTTCATCTGACAGCTTGCTTCAGATAAGCACTGAAAACCCTGGGATAACCCCTACATACACTATGGCTAGGAATAGTGCTTGGCACATTGGGTCCTAAGACTGAGAAATAAATGACTTTGAAATGGTGAGCATTATTTACAAAATAAAAGCATTTTAAGAACAATTAAGATGTTTCTGAAGTTCGTTTCCATAGCATTTGCTTTAAATAGTGTGTTACATAAGCCCTCAATACATTTAGTGGACTTCTAAGTGTACAGTACGGTAAAGTACTGTTCTACTTTAGCGCATTTTTGTCACTTTAACGATATCATTAACCTCAACTAAAAGGTAGGTACAGCTTTGATTTTTTTTAAGAAAACAACTTTTAAGCGTTGTCACTGTTTATTCTGCAACATGCCGTTCTGGACTGTTTTAGAATGGTCATTGATGTCACTCCAACCTCAACCTGTAGGAGATACTGTTCCACAAAAAGCACGCCTCAAACACCAGTGTTTCCTTCCCTTGCGTGTGTCTCCATCTAGTGGCTTAGTTGAGAACTGTCAAAATGTCGATGAATGAAGCAGGTGCCAAAGAATTCTAAAACCCAAACTTATGAACGTTTTGGTTAGAAAGCAAATGACCATTATAGTATCGACCATACCACATCTATCCACTTCATATTTTCTTTATCCCTTTCAGAACTGAAGTTATTTTGCATTTTTGTAAATTAAACATGCAAAATTGACTTAGATTGTTTCTAGATAGCAGTATTTTTTTAAAAAAAGCTTAGGCAGCCTACGCCTAGTCGACATAGGTCCATGGCCATAAACACTGTCATCGGTACTTTAGTAGTAGTTGTAATACAACTTTTCTACTCGAAACCGCGCAGGTTCTTTGTACAGTAAACGGGTGGTGGATATGTCATACTGGTTCATTCTGTAGTGGAACTGGACAGTACAAGGGGGTTGCACTAGAGTTGCTCGTCTTAAGACAAGTGTTGTCATTGTTTCTTACTGCAGTCCTCTTACCCATGGGACTGGGATTCAAATTCAATCCACACTGAAATGAAGAAGTCTCCTCTTTTCTGTCTGTATTTGGCCAGTCACTCTCAGAAAGGTCACAAGGATGGCTTATGTAAGAAGAAGAAAATTCTAATTTCTGCAGTGGTTGGGGGGGGCGGTCTTCTGGGTCAAAAGAAGTCAAAAGAATATCCTGACCAAAGAGTGATTGGCTGCCAAAAAATGGGAAAGTATTCTATCACAAGCATCAACTCACATAAAAAACAAAATTATAATTTCCTCAAATCCCTTTACTGTAGCAATAGTAATAAAACATTAAATTGTTAATTCTATGGTGGGAGTGATTGTTGCTGGAATAAACATTTATACATTAAATATATATACACTAAACTGAAAAAACGTTGTAAGTGTAATGCTTTGCAGCCCGCATATTATTGTTGCTTCTAAAACAATTGCAAAACAACTCATATCTTGATGAACATAGGTTAAAAGTTCCGATACAGAGCAATCGTTTCATTTTCACTAAGATACTCATGCAACACTGAGTTTGCAGTTCTGTGATTATAATAGCGCCACTGCATTCCTCTACGCGACTTTTACGCTCGTTTTATACAGTTCTGTAAATGGTGGTGACCCATGTGTGTAATTGCTAGTAAAATAAAAGTACCGATTCGGTCATTCATGGGTTAAAAGCGTGGTAAGTGCGCCCCTTAAGTTTCTGTAACCAGACAAGTTCACACAATCTTCCCCTCTCTCTTTGCGTGGCCTGAAAAAACAAGGAACTCTGCACTACACTACTTTTCAAAAAATCGTGTTGCAATGCTAGACCTCTATGGGCGTTTGTAGTCCTGAAACTTTGAAAGAATCCCATCGGAAATGAGTTGCTTTTAATACAGAATGAACCAGTATGACATATCCACCACCCGTTTACTGTACAAAGAACCTGCGCGGTTTCGAGTAGAAAAGTTGTATTACAACTACTACGCTTAAAACGAGTGTAATTGTTCCTTATTTCAGCTCATTTGGATTCTATTAATAATAACGTTATCTGATGTATGCATTATTCTTTAACCATGGATTAGTCAATACACGATCAGTCCAAATCGAAAAAGGCTGAGCTATTTCTATCATTACTCAGATTACACCTTCATTACAACGTCTGAGGTCCCAGCCCCCGCCGAGCTGAGTGAGTTTCTTATGTCACAACCAAAAAACACTTCAATAACTGTATTGGAAATTAAGACCGTGTTCAATAGACTTTTTATACAACTTCAAATCCACGTGTCATCCGCAAGCCCGTGCAACAAGGAAACAATAAAACTTGATATACTTGACTGAACAACATGGGGTGCACTTATTTTCTTTTCATGCATGGATACATTCGGCTGTGTCAATAATACAACTGCACTAGAACTTGGATTACACGCACTCGTGGAGGTTTCAGCGGAGAGCGAAGTTGCAGCCACTGAGACGCTGAAGCACTAACACATAAACACGGTTGGCGGAACCCGTAAACTTTATGTGCTTAAAATGTAGTGTATTGGAAGACGAGAATGATAAGTTTCAACTGTACGTTTCATCTGCTCCATGTGGGCGAACACTTAATAAAAGCACACTTTGCAGACGTACAGTTCAAATGGGCAGCTATTCAGCCTTTTACGGCGTGTCTACAATATGCAATATCATGGATTTTTATCACATCAGGATGAGTGGTGTTGTCATGTCACTTAGAACTGCCTGCACAAATAAATGGAAATCCTGTAGTTTTGTTACATGCTATTTGCTCACTTGTTCTAAAGACTGTCTGAGGTATTTCTATTATCTTAAACGCTGTTTTTAAACACCCGAGAGTTCCCTTGATGCATTTGACTAACTTCGCAGACGCGATTGAGAAGTTCATTGCACAAATCAGTAGCGCACTGCACGTACTCGCATCAAGATTCATTCATAATTTAGCAGCAGAAAGCAGCAGTGAACGGGTTTCAGCGTCCTCGTGCTGTTTGCTTAGCAAGTATTCTTGTCTCTTTACTCTTGCCTAACCACAATATAAAAAAACGTAAATTAAAGTGAAAGTTCTTCCCTTCTCTGCAATAATCATTTTAAGACGTTTTGTTTTACAAACAGCAGTGAAAACAATAGTTACCTATTCCGCGGCCGCCGGGGGGCTGGTTTGGGTGTCGGGGTGGGGGCTAGTTGGGTGTCCGGGTGGGGCTGGTTTGGGTGTGGGTGGGGGCTGGTTTGGGTGTTGGGGAGGGGGCTGGTTGGGTGTCGGGGGTGGGGCTGGTTTGGGTGTCGGGCAGGGGGATGCTTTGGTTGTGGGGGAGGGGATGGTTTGGTTGTGGGGGAGGGGGCTGGTTTGGGTGTCGGAGAGGGAGCTGGTGTGGGTGTCAGGAAGGGGTTGGTTTGGGTGTCGGGGATGGGTTGGTTTGGTGTTGGGGAGGGGCTGATTTGGATTTTGGGGAGGGGGCTGGTTGGGGTGTCGGGGAGGGGCTGGTTTGGGTGTGGGGGAGGGGCTGGTTTGGGTGTCGAGGAGGGGGCTGGTTTGGGTGTCGGGGAGGGGGATGGTTTGGTGTGTGGGAGGGGCTGGTTTGGTTGTGGGGAGGGGGCTGGTTTGGGTGTCGGGGAGGGGGCTGCTTTGGGTGTCGGGGAGGGAGCTGGTTTGGGTGTCGGGGAGGGGGCTGATTTGGGAGTCGGGAGAGCTGGTTTGGGTGTTGGGAATGGGGCTGGTTTGGGTGTCGGGGTGGGGGCTGGTTTGGTTGTGGGGGAGGGGGCTGGTTTCGGTGTTGGGGAGGGGCTGGTTTGGGTGTCGGGGAGGGAGTTAGTTTGGGTGCCGGGGAGGGGTGTTCGGGGGGGGCTTGTTCGGGGTGGGAGAAGGTGGCTGGTTGGTGTCGGGTGGGGCTGGTTTGGGTGTGGGGGAGGGTCTGGTTTGGGTGTCGGGGAGGGGCTGGTTTGGGTGTCGGGGTGGGGGCTAGTTGGGTGTCCGGGTGGGGGCTGGTTTGGGTGTGGGGTGGGGGCTGGTTTGGGTGTTGGGGAGGGGGCTGGTTTGGGTGTCGGGGAGGGGCTGGTTTGGGTGTCGGGGAGGGGCATGGTTTGGTTGTGGGGGAGGGGGCTGGTTTCGGTGTTGGGGAAGGGCTGGTTTGGTGTCGGGAGGGAGTTAGTTTGGGTGCCGGGGAGGGTTGTTGGGGAGGGGGCTTGTTCGGGGGTGGGAGAGGGGGCTGGTTGGGTGTCGGGGTGGGGGCTGGTTGGGGTGTGGGAGGGGGCTGGTTTGGGTGGGGGGAGGGGGCTGGTTGGGTGGGGGTGGGGGCTGGTGGGTGGGGGTGGGGCTGGTTGGGGTGGGGGGTGGGCTGGTTGGGGTGTGGGGAGGGGGCTGGTTGGGGTGTGGGGAGGGGGCTGGTTGGTGTGGGGAGGGGCTGGTTGGGGTGGGGCTGGTTGGGTGTGGGGGGGCTGTTGGGTGTGGGGGGGGGCTGGTTGGGTGTGGGGAGGGGCTGGTTGGGTGTGGGGAGGGGGCTGGTTGGGGTGGGGCTGGTTGGGGGGGGCTGGTTGGGTGTGGGGGCTGGTTGGGGTGTGGGGAGGGGCTGGTTGGGGGGGGAGGGGGCTGGTTGGGGTGTGGGGAGGGGCTGGTTGGGTGTGGGGGAGGGGGCTGGTTGGGTGTGGGGGAGGGGGCTGGTTGGGGTGGGGGGAGGGGGCTGGTTGGGGTGGGAGGGGGCTGGTTGGGTGTGGGGGGAGGGGGCTGGTTGGGGTGGGGGGAGGGGGCTGGTTGGGTGTGGGGAGGGGCTGGTTGGGGTGTGGGGAGGGGGCTGGTTGGGGTGGGGGGTGGGGGCTGGTTGGGTGGGGGGTGGGGCTGGTTGGGTGTGGGGGGGGGCTGGTTGGGGTGTGGGAGGGGGCTGGTTGGGTGGGGGGTGGGGGCTGGTTGGGTGTGGGAGGGGCTGGTTGGGGTGTGGGAGGGGCTGGTTGGGGTGTGGGGAGGGGGCTGGTTGGGTGTGGGGAGGGGCTGCTTGGGGTGTGGGAGGGGGCTGGTTGGGGTGGGGGGGTGGGTGGGCTGGTTGGGTGTGGGGAGGGGCTGGTTGGGGAAGGGGCTGGTTGGGGTGTGGGGTGTGGGTGGGGCTGGTTGGGGTGGGGGCTGGTTGGGGTGGGGGCTGGTTGGGGTGGGGGGTGGGGCTGGTTGGGGTGTGGGGAGGGGGCTGGTTGGGGAAGGGGCTGGTTGGGGTGTGGGGTGTGGGGTGGGGGCTGGTTGGGGTGGGGCTGGTTGGGGTGGGGCTGGTTGGGTGGGGGCTGGTTGGGTGTGGGGAGGGGCTGGTTGGGGTGGGGCTGGTTGGGGTGTGGGGAGGGGGCTGGTTGGGGAAGGGGCTGGTTGGGGTGTGGGGTGTGGGGTGGGGGCTGTTGGGGTGTGGGTGTGGGGTGGGGCTGGTTGGGGTGGGGCTGGTTGGGTGTGGGGGGTGGGGGCTGTGTGGGGGGTGGGGCTGGTTGGGGTGGGGGCTGGTTGGGGTGGGGGGGGCTGGTTGGGGTGGGGGCTGGTTGGGGTGGGGGGTGGGGGCGTGAGTATTTGATGGGACAGACACTCGGTGACGGACCCGGAATTGTTCCCGCGGGCGATCGTTTGCCTCACCCGAGGAAGGGGTCCATCAGTGTTGCGGTGTGACTGCCGTCCTTGCCCTGTGGCTCGGGGCGAGGCTGGCGGCGGCTCGGGCAGGAGGACCGTTGCCCCGGGTGGCCGCTGCTCTAATGTCGCCGCATCAAACAACTCCCCCCCCCCCCCCCCCACGGGCGTTCAAACTGACCAGCGTTCCATCCCGCGAGCCCAGTCCCCAACTGCCGGCCGCGAGCCACAGCACGAGAGAGTGACCGAGAGAGCCGTGAGGGCTGAGAGGGAGGGAGGGAGGGAGGGGGCGACACACAGTGTGAGAGGCACAGAGTGAGCGTGAAAGTTTGAGTGAGAATGTGAGAGGCGCAGAGTGTGTGAGGGAGACACGAGTGAGAGAGCGAGAGAGAGTGAGTCTGAGAGAGCGTGAGTG